>NC_059472.1:123271424-123919174 GCF_018139145.2 Gymnogyps californianus
TTTCATGCAGAACACTTCAGTCCTTCTTCTGGGCCATCATTAAATCTTCAACTACTAATTATTCCATATTTGCAAGAATTCAGATGTCTTAAAAAAATAAAATGCAACTTTTGTTTGCAGACACTTAGCAGTGCCGCTAAATTTTCTGTCTAATGATAGGATGCATTATTGAGAAGACAGCTTAGGGATCTGAAACCTTTCACGGAATGAGATGTGGTTTACTGTAGTCTGTCACAAATGATAATGCCAGGCGTACCCTAATTTTCAAAGAACAAGGGGAGGGGGGGAATTAAAAAAATCCAAACCCTATCTTTTCTACTATAAAGACATTGCTCATCAGCATTGGAAGAAAAAATTAAGCAGATCTTCAAACTTGAAGAATCTCCTCTATTCAACAATTCAATTATTTCAGATATTGTGGAAATAAAACCCACCAACATATCATTCCTGTGTGTAGAATTTATTTACTTTGAATGTTCTTGCATGCTGTGCTGTCTTGTATCCGATTTCTCATTCACAGTCTTGCTTACTTACGGAGGATTCATTGTTAAATTACAGTTGGTATGAACCAGCATGCCAGCATACCATGATATTAATCTCTAAAGTATTCAATCATTTAACAATAGCCTCATTATTCAAGGGAACTCTGAGCGTTCAGTTTGTGCAGATTTTCTGACATTTCACTAGAACAATTTACTCTTAAAAGAATTCAATGACTGCAACATATTGTAAAATATATATACACACATATATATACACGTCTCAATCAGACGGTTCCCCTCTAATAATAGCCAAGAAAAGAAAAGGAATTAAAAAGAAAAGGAATTGAAGAAAAAAGTAAGAACTCCAGCTACCACCAGGGACCGTGAACTCAAACTGATAATTTAAAGCTAAAGCCTTTTATAGAGTTCACATAGAGGCCATTTGAATCAAATGTGTGAGTGAGACTTCTTGAGTTCACAGAGCTCCCATTTCGTTATTTACAAATTAGAAAAATCCAGGTACTTGGGATGTCTTTGGAAACAACGTAGTTTTGAGAGGAACCATTTCTTAGGATTTTTACGTTGCGAAATACGTATTTCAGGAACTACATCACAGAATTGCTTCTTTTTCTTCAATATATTTATTTTAATCCTTTTATTTCCAGGGCTGGAATGTCACAGTTGTATTTATTTTCCAAACGCCGAACTTCGACAAAAGTGGTGCAGAGAAGCACATTTTTCTCTGCCTGAAATTTTCAAGGAGAAACAACAAGAGCATGGATTTGGATTTTTATAATTACATGGACAAAAGTTCACACTGCTTGCCCAGGACTGGCACAGAATACCTCTGGTTTTGAGTTTCTTTGAATTTTATTTGACTCCACCAAGTATATTTTTAAAAGCAAAGACTTTTCAGTCCATTCATTTGGGCAACTCTGTAACATAAAGACAGTCTCAGGAGAGGGTGTGAAAATGGATTCGATAAGCTGTTTGTCCACAATATTTTTAAATACTCATGCACATGCACAACTTCAGGTATGTAAGAAGCCCAGTTGAACTTAAACAGGATGATCCACGTTTCTCAAGGTTAAAGTATGTTTCTAGGCTCATAAATTAATGTGCTTGTTTGGTGTGGAAAGTCCTCCCTACAGCTCCAATACAGTAAACAGACAGGACATGCAAGTGCATGTTTCCAGTCAGTGAGTGCTTTGCTTTCCTCAGTTCAAGGGCTATAACTACTACAGTAATTAGTTTTAAGAGGACAAACCTGTTCTTGCTGGTAACTCACTACAACTCCCAGGCCAGGGTCCCAAAGCAGGTATTCTCCAAAACCTTCTCTTAAGTGATAGCTTTGTCAACAATAAAATTCAAACTAGGTGAAGCTGCCCAGCATGCAATATAGATACATACTTTAAGAATCTTGTGTTAATTTTTTTATGTTTTCAAAATGCTTTAAAAACCTGCAAGTAAATACAGCATTAAATTAAGTCACCTGTTACAAAAACCACATTTACAGGTTTAAAAAGATGTTTAGTTTAGAGCCGTTGTCTATCATATAAATAATCCTTCATTCTGTATTGTCCAAAGAAAGATGGACATAATTGAACGTATTAGCCTCACTGTGTCAGCCTGGTAAATATCTTTGGAGAGGGAGAGCTTATTAAAAACTGCACTTTGGATCAGGCTCTTGGTTTCCAGAAACATGATGCCCTCCTTCTGGGTCCAATGGGCTGCCCCAATTTACACCAACGGAGCAACTCCCTCATTATTTTCTGTCTTTGAGCGTTGAAGTGACAGTTTAAGATAACATCAAGGGGCAGGGAATAGGGCATAATTAGCACATCTTGTAGCTCTCTGCTCATCAGTCAGCACTTCTGAGCCAAAGACAAACAAAATCTTAGTCAACCAAAAACTCCTCACTCAGGCTTTGTGCCAGCTGCGCTCACTGGACACCTTGGCCGTGAGTCTCCTAGAGAAGAAAAGCCAACATTGGCAATTGCTGTGCTCTGCTGTGGTTCAGCTTGTGCCCAGAAACAGCCAGCATGGACAAGGAAGGGGTTAGATAAGCCGTGAGATTCACTAAATAAATACACTCTTTATATACTTAATGTCTTCTGTCCTTAAAAGGACACTTGGTTGGCCCTGCCAGGCAGAACCCTGGATGGAGAGCTACACGAAAAGATGTGCTATGTAGCCCGTCCTTTCTGAAATATACCTGGGCAGATTTGCAGGAAAGAGCAAGGATTTAAGTATTGTATGTTTCTGCTGAGAAATTTTACCCCAGGAACAAAAGACTCGCTGAAAAACACGGTGAGCACATCTTGAAATCTGATCAGTAACACTGGATTTAGAAGCAAATTAGCTTCAGCTCCTTGGGAGCCCTCAAGAAAAGACTTTTGTATATTATTGGCTTTAGGTGCCTTCAAATAAACTAATTAAATAAGATACAATCCTCAAACCATATAAAGACACACATGGAAAAACTGAGACCTCATTCTGAGTATTGCGCATACTTTGAGAGAGAGGGAGCTGCGATTCACTGGGATAAATCCACAATTCTTCCTGTAACCGGCCAAGGAGTAGTGACAATTCCTATTGCTCTCTAATACACCAAAAAAGTTATGCAATTAGCTTTTGGTATTAAAAAATAACTAAGAAATAAATACATTTGAGATATTGTTTTATTTTGGTTATGTATTTCGAGCCTTTGTGATAGACTCAGGTTGTATTATCATGCCTCTTTACAGCCATGAAGGAGAGAAACCTACATTTTTTAAAATTGAAAGCTGAGATTCCCATCTTATCACATGCCTCAGGATCTAAGGGTTTAAGAAACAAATATTGTGAACCTCGCAATAAACTTCTGAGGGTTGGCAACACCAAGGGTAACATCTTCATCAAATATTAGTGAACAACCTCAGCTAGGGAAAAAACACTGCTTGGCAGTTGCATGTTTTGGGTCCCAGAAAACAACCTTGCGAAGAAAAAAAAAAAAAAAAGAAATAATAACAATGAACAAATCCACCCTGTGTTCTATCGCCTGCTTTATAAAAAGAGCTGGATTTAAAGATTTATGAAAACCCCAGTACTGACACCCCTCGCTCTACTACTGCTATCACACACATAAATAGCAAGTATATCCTATACGGATAAACTATATTCCAGCAGCCAAAATATAATCTGCCAAATGTGCTGGGTTTAAAAATTAATAACACAAAATTTACAATGATCACCTCTAGCAGCAAGCTGACTGCTTTTTGAACATCCCATCAGAAGCAGTGAAAGCACAAAACCAATGTAAAAAGGACAGTCAATCTTCATGGAGTCAAAGACACCTTCTACAAGAAACAGACCTACAGTCTGCAAATATGTACAACTATGAACAACTGAATTCATACTCTGGACAGTCCTGAATGCACCCAATGGCCAAGTCTCATAAACCAAGCACTTGCAGTATCAGGCCACGTATTTACGCATTCCTGAAACATCTTACTCATCAACAGCATTTGCACTCTTTTCCTCCCACTTACTCAGACCATGGGAGTTTCCGACCCTTTCCCTTTCTGCTGTTCAAGAAAGGAAGTTCTCAAAAGACCAACATCTTGAATAAGAAGCCAAAGCAAAAGAAAAGGTCCGCTCTAGCTATTCATTTCCCATATGCCTCTGCCCTTCGTTTTCTTTGGGCTTGCTCCAGAGACCACTGAGATCAAGAGAAAGACCTATGGATTTGCCCTGTTCTGCAATTTCTGAGAGCCATTAAATGCTACTCTATACGCAACATTCCATCTTGTAAGACAATTTCCTAAGTTCAGACTTCAGTTTCTTTTTGATTCCCACATTCTCAGGACAACAGCTCCTTTGTTAAAGCGTCCATGTTTATGGGAATGTTATCTTATCTCCGGTTTAGCCTTTAATATTGAGCAGAGTCAGAAAAGAATCATCCTCTTGTTTGAGATGTAAAGATTTATGTCTGCTTACATTTTTAAGATACATAAACATACAAACATACTTACAAAGTCTAAGCAAATTTACTCTTATTAGAGCTGTTATCTGAATCATGATATTTAACACCAGTTACAGTTTAGTTCCCTTATCTCCCCTGTGAAATAGTTTTTTCAAAATCTGTTATGAGAGTAACATGACAGCATCCTAGGGAAAACAAGCTTTCTCCAGCCTGTCTGCAAGGCAGCAGCAGGTTGGAGCAGCAAGGTTTAAGCAGCAGGAAATCAGCAGAAAAGAAGAGAGGGAAGCAAACCATTACAGTGTGGGGGAGCACTTTCATAGCCACTGGGCCACCCAAAGTTGAGAGAGACACTCAGTGCTGCAGTGAAACTGTGATTCAGAGAAGAGACACAAATGTGTAAGAGTGGAGAATGGCAGAAGAAAATTACTCTAGTCTGATTTCCCAACTACACCTGCACACAGTGAGGAACACAAGGATCCATCCATGTCACAGTCACGTCGGTTCTGCAGGAGAGCATGGAGCTACCTCAGCTAGCTTTAATCTAGTCCCAGGTTTCTCTGTATGGCTCCAAAACCCAGAAGCATCCACAATATAGATGCTCCTTCAGGAAGTTAAATGCACAGTACTGGTTCAGTTCTGCATGTTTTTTCTCCATCTAAAGGAAAAACACACTTTAAAAAAGAATCACCATTTGTCTAAACCCCAGACAGTCTTCTCCCCAACCTCCCCATGTCCCCCCATCCCAGAGCTTCTCCAGAAGGCCATTCTCTTTCCCATCTCTAAGATTAGCATGTTCAAGACCTGCTCAGTTTTGACGGGGGGGGGGGGGGGGAATCCACCTTGAACAGAAAGCCTTTTGAGTCTTCCCTCAACTTTTGAAGCTTTTGTATTTTTTAATCCCTGCTCTGCCAATTTTGTCTCCTCCCGTCCCCTTCAGTGGAAATTTTCTACTCTTTACAAGCCCGTCTCTCTGCAGAAAATTGATTTCCCCTAGGATACAGCCATCCTACTGTTCTATGCATGGTCATTAATGACCATCCTGTTCACCACAGAGACAGACACGGTGGCACTCCTCCCCAGCTCCTTAGCACAGAAAGCACACAGAGGGAAAATCAGAACAACCTCAGAGCTTAACCATACCAACAGTTCATCATCTCCAGAAAATAGCATACAAAAATCTCCAAACATGCTATTATAAGAGTAAAATCATTCTTGCTGGTTTCTGTCACTCTCTACTTCCACCGCACTAGATTAAAATTTTTAAATCTCCCTCAAATAACGACCATCATGTAGTTCCCTCTCTCCCAGAGCCATGTGGAAATGACCTCTAAATCAGATGTGACTTGAGCTCATGTTGCTTTTACTTGGGCACTGGTATCAGGGCATCCAAGGGCAGAATGCATTTCAGCACAGCCTGCAAAACCTGCCTTGAAGTTGTAGAGAAAATATCCGTGTGCTGCACCTTTTGCTGTTTTAGCTGCTTTACAAGCAGTGTATCTGCTGGCTTCACCATCTCTGGGAGATCTGCAATCTCATGTTTGATTGTAGTGAAGTCCCATCCTTGGAGCAACAGACAATTCTGCCCTTAGTTCTTGGTGACTCTGATGCCAATGGGTAAAAATAAAACAATTGTACTCAGAAAATGGCTTAAGCCTTCTCTATAAACATCTTGTGGACAGACTGTAAATTGACTCCCTGCCTCCTCCTTGACCCATGGGGTCCTTGCAAGAACTTCCCCTTGTTCCTGCTGGTACAGGGAGGTACAATGGAGGACTGGAAGCCACGAGGAAGAGGATGGGGTAGTCAACACCTTTTCTTCCATTTCCAACCAAGGATTTTTATGTGATGAAGTTAATCTTGCTTACTGAATTGCATTACTAGTTTCAGCAGGACCAAAAATGAGGAAAAATATGAATAAGGCCCGAAGATAGGTATAGAGCTTTTTTTTTTTTTAGTATAATTCAGCTTAGTTCCAGTGAATATATCTCAAATAAATAGGAGCAGTGTCTCTAAATCAAAAAGTAAATTTAAAGCAAAACAGAATCTTTTTAGTGACTGTTGAACAGAAAAAAAACAACCCTAAAAATTAGTTCTGAAATTGGGAGAGGGGCTTAGCTACTGACCTGCAACTTGGTCTGAAAAAAGTCAACACAGCTAATGCCTGATGCGGCACTTCAGAAATGCTGGGGTGGGTAAACTGCCCAAGCCAAGAAATTAATATTTAAAGCTCACATTGTCCAGCTATGCTCTGTAAATTGTGCCAGGACTTCTTTATATAATTCTCACTAATGCTGGCTGATTTTAGCCGAGGAAATCCTCTGCAGACAAACAGGACAATCCACCCCACTGTAGGTTCCATAAAATCACACGCTCTATGGAAATTTCCAAATACCTCAGCACAATATGGGTGAGTTAAGGATAAAGTTTCAAGCCTGAACTCCATAATTTCCTGTCTTTTGCTAGTCTACACAGCTCTTTAATGTTATGTTAATATCATTTTTGTGGGTGTGATTGAATTACCCGCCGCTCTTGATGCCAGCATTAGTGGATTTCTGTGTAATAGGAGAACATGCTTTACTGCACATACTGTTACTAAATACCATTAAGCAGACCAGCTGCAGACCTCCTGATAGCAGGACTGGAGGGCTACCTCATTAGGAGGCAACGAGCACTTTACTGCTGGCACACGGCCTGAATCCTGCGAGCCCTCAGCATGTCAAACTCGCCTCGACGTTCCCACCAGACAGCCTGCCATAGCAGGTCCCTGGCCGAAAAAAGCGCCCAGCCCTGGGAATCTGCTGAGAGTGCCGAGATCCCTCTCGCAGGTTCAACATCCCGAGTCCTACACGGTGCTGCCGTGACTTGGCAGTCTGAAAAGATAGAGATGTATTTACTTGGCGACATTTCGACTCCAGGTGCAACAGAGGGCTGCTAAATTCTCCACTGAGAGCGTGCCTCACACACTGGTGACAGCTACTAACTAGTGGTGCAGTCCTTTAAAAATCCCTTTCAGAAGTCTTTGCGGAGAGATTAAAATGCCACATGTACATGAGTTGTAACAATTCTAGGGCAGCCTCTGAAGGGAAATTTAACACAAGCTTTCTCATCAATACCCTTGCACTGCTAACCGGCACCTACTAAGCAAATGATGAGCCTGACTACTGTGCAGAAATATCCCTCTTTAGAGGAGGATTACATTAGGAAAGAAAGTGGGAGGGGCAACAGAAAAAAGAACGAGGGAGGACAAGGAATTTAAGTCTGTTCCACGTAGTTGGCTCAGTACACACTAAACTGTACTGACAGACATCGTCATCCAAGGAGTTGCAATGTATTCTAGTCACTCTTCTTGCCATTCTGACCCACCTCTTCCTCACCACGAAACGCCTCGTATGCTGGCTGGTAGAGCTATACTTACCCAGCACCAGTGGGAGATTCAGCTGCTAGTGCTCGCCTAACAGCAGCCCCAGGTCCCCAATGTGCCATGGGAACAGCATGGCAGGCACACAGCAGGGAAAAGCGATGTGGTCTTGTGATTAAGAGAAATTCTTGTTTCTCTATATCTAAGTGTAGTAAGAACCAACAAACAAATGCAGGAACATAACAAGAACTAACAATTGCAAATCCATGTTGAAACAAAGCCAGTTTTTTCTTACCGCTCGCTGAAAATAGAGATGAAACAACTAGAAGTCCTAAAAGCGCTGATAGTATTTAATAGCTGTATCATTATAGCCTGTTTCCCATGTCTGTAAGACCTGCAATCAATCACGTCTTTAGTCCAATTCTTACGTTAGGCAATGAGCAAAATCATGGCATGAGTATACTGCCCTGCTTTGATTTAAACCCCACCAATGACTCGGTCATATTCCATTTTGTTCCACCGTAGCCACCAGTTTTCTTTTCTATTTAGAAGCAATTCCTTTGAGTTCATTTTATTCTGAGAGTCAAGAGATTGCCCTATATGAATCCTTCAGCTCCTTGAACTAGCTGTATGTTTGTATATGTGATAGGAATTCATTTGTTATGCAGTTCATAAGGCACTTTTGTTATGCAGTTCATAAGGCACTTAATAAACTTTATATTGAAATACTTGTGCTAAATTATTGTAGTGTAATTAAAAAACTTCATAGCCATACTCCATTTAATTGACAATCCTAAATTTGGTGTTGATTTAAGTAAAGCAGAGGGGACAAGAAACATTAAAGATGAGTAGAGAAATTAAGTTCTACAAATTAAGTTAGGTATGGCTTAGATCCAAATTCCTTACTTTTTAAAATAAAGCTTCAAGGGTGCTGCAGTTTTCTCATTCTATGGGTTTTTGTTACTCAAAGCTGAGGATGGACAGACACCTGATTTACAATTAAAGGTAATCAAAACCTCAGAGTTGGAGAGATGAGCTTCTGCTTCTGACATAGTGCCAGTACCACTGTACTGTGATCTCTACAGAGCGCATGTTGCACCTCCTTACACTCCTGCTAGGACACCGCAGCAGCTTTTGAGCATCATTTCTCCTACTTAGGAACATAAATGTTCCAGTGATACATTTAATCCACTTAAGGACACATACAGATATGGTGACATAAACTATACATAATAACAAATCTCCATAAACATGAAAAGGAAATTATTTCTAACCTCAAATAATTAGTTTTAAAAACATTTAAATGACCCCTGCAATCCATGATGAAATTATCCAAAGGCTAGAGAAAATTGTCTTATAACCACAGACTTAAACAGCTCCATCTATTTTAATTATTAAAGAAAAAAGTCTGAAAAATGACTTGATTATAGTGTGTACGTACATCTGGGAGGAGGACGGAGGGAGAGAATCTGAAAGGCTTTAATCTGATTACACCAAGAACCAACAGGTAAAAATCAACATAAGAAAGTTGATTTGGAAGTGGGTCAGAAATTCTGACCAGGGAACCCAGTTAACAGGAACAAACTGTTAGCAACAGCAGTAGGTTTGCTGTTGCTTTTGTATCTTCAGATCCAGAGTGGGTGCTTTTCTGAAACATACTCTTTACATCAAAATAAATTGCTATATTCAGTCCAGGAGCAAATAAGGGAAATTTAAGGACCTGAATCAACCAGAAAATAATGGTAGATCATCCTTTGGTCTCTTCTGGATCTTAAATTCTATGAATCTGTGAATTATTTTATCTCTTTTAATTACTAGTTCCCTACTATAAAGAAGCTAAAAAGTTAATGTTCTTCTTGAATCAGTGAATTACAGAAAATAATTGAAGTTTCATAATTGGATTATAACCCCAGGAGTATATGGAAATGCTGAACTGGGAAGCTGAAGTAAGGAAAGCATGCCTGTTTTCTTTTTTTTATGTGATCACCAGGCAGTAATAGCCATAAAGGCTGCACTTATTACCTGTATTACACTGAAACAATAACATGGCTGTGATCCTGCAACAACTGCTATTTGAACAGACTGCTGTGCTTCCACGAAGCTTATATGAGGCTGGGTGTCTGTTGGCAGAGAGCTTATTTCAGAATAGGACCTATATTTCCACATTGCTGTTACGTTCATTATTTTATTTGGGGTTATCCCCAGAGCTGTGGCTAGGTACTTTCCAACAGAACCAGAATCCAGAGGTCTTCACTTTCCCTAGAGCTCGTGATGAGGACACAGAAAATACATGCCCAAAGAAAGAGAAGACCTTTTCAGATCTCTGTCAGATCAACATCTTTTAAAAATTAGGCTGAAAACTTTCCATCTTTCCTGTCTCTGTTTTATAACGAGGCAGACATAAAACCTCTGACGTAGTTGCAAAAATTCTAAGAAATTCCTTCTCTAGTGAACATCTTTTTAAAAAACTAAAGACTTTTCAGTTTTTAACACAAATCTAGCAGCAGCGCTTGTCACACATATAATTCCGGGAAGTTACCAAATACTTGGAATGAAGGACATTGCATTCTGCATAGCACAGAGCTCTTGTCGATGCTTGTTTGGAACGGTATGGGAAAGTCTACCAGCTGAATACAATGACATTTTTGTTTTCGTGCTGATAATATTCAATAGCTTTGCCACCAAAGTTGGCCTGCCACTTCCCCCTGTATAGAAATTACAGGCATGCTCTAAGGTTCTTGCCCTTAGCTGGAAGCAGTGCCCACGTTATTCCTGTTTGGGGGGGGTGGGGGCAGTTATTAAGCATAGCTGATATTGTTCCCTTCCAGCAAAGCTTTAGGACAATGTATTTCTCAAACAGATCAAAACATTATTGCGTCATACCGTCTAGAGAAAAGTTACAGAAACATTTCTGCTACACAAATGTCAGAACATGAACAGTGTATCTCCATCCTCTCCCAAAAGTCGGTGACTCCTAAGGAGTATAAACCACATCCCAGTCAGAGAACTTCCTACTTCCTTCTCCGCTCTGTGCATGTAATACAGCCATCGGTTCTGCTCTCCCACTGCTGCCATCAATTCTCAAAGGACAACAAATCAGAAAGACCCACTGAACTTGGCACCACAGAATTCAGGAGAACAAATACCAAAAATGCAGACAAATCTAAAAGACGTGGATGAGCTTCAAAACAGAAGAACCAAACATAACCAGAACTTTCATTGCCGCTATTCCCATTAAAAACAAAAAACCCATGATGACTCAAAGGACAACAGCGAAGGAACCTTTGTCAAACTACCAGTGCATCAATCAGCCTCCTCAGTGGAAAGCAGAAACTGGGCATCAGAGTTTTACAGAACCATAGAATGGTTTAGGTTGGAAAAGACCTTTTAAGATCATCTGAGTCCAACCATTAACCTAGCACTGCCAAGTCCACCACTAAACCATGTCCCTAAGCACCACATCTACACGTCTTTTAAATACCTCCAGGGATGGTGACTCTACTGCTTCCCTGGGCAGCCTGTTCCAATGCTTGACAACCCTTTCGGTGAAAAAATTTTTCCTGATATCCAACCTAAACCTCCCCTGGCACAACTTGAGGCCATTTCCCCTCTTTCCTATTGCTTTTTACTTGGGAGAAGAGCCCGACACCCACCTTGCTACAACCTCCTTTCAGGTAGTTGTAGAGAGCGATAAGGTCTCCCCTCAGCCTCCTTTTCTCCAGGCTAAACAACGCCAGTTCCCTCAGCCGCCCCTCTTAAGTCTTGCTCTCTAGACCCTTCACCAGCTTCATTGCTCTTCTTTGGGCACACTCCAGCACCTCAGTGTCTTTCTTGCAGTGAGGGGCCCAGAAATGAACACAGTATTTGAGGTGCGGCCTCACCAGTGCCGAGTACAGGGCAACGATCACTTCCCTAGTCCTGCTGGCCACACTATTTCTGACACAAGCCAGGATGCTATTGGCCTTCTTGGCCACCTGGGCACACTGCTGGCTCACATTCAGCTGGCTGTCAACCAACACCCCCAGGTCCTTTTCCTCTGGGCAGCCTTCCAGCCACTCTTCCCCAAGCCTGTAGCATTGCATGGGGTTGTCGTGACCCAAGTGCAGGACCTGGCACTTAGCCTTGTTGAACTTCGTACAATTCAGACTGTCAGGAGTCCCGTGGTCATGAAGGCCCTTCCACAGAGCAACACCCACATTACAAAACCAGGCATTTGTCTGACAGACATGCACAGTGCAGAGCCTGTCTGTCCTTTGGACAGTTTTTGGCCATGAGCATTTTCAGACTCTTAAATGCTTACATGAATAAGGGGATGATAGCCTCATGGATGGATGGTGATGCCATGGTTGACTGGCTGCACACAAAATATGCTGGAGAAGTGGAGAAAGAAAGAGGACAAGGAAATACTGGAAAAACACACATCTCAGAACAGGTCAGAAGCAGCTCATTAAGTGTGTATGCCCTCTTTCTATCTTAACACCCCTCCTGCACAACAAGCAAAATAAGTGGCTGTTATGGTCATGCCCTTCACACCGCTACACAGAAGACTCAATATTTCTGTTATGAGCTCCCTGTTTTGTTGTGGGTTTTTTTTTCCCAAGGACTTTAATTAAAATTCATCAGAAGAAATGTTTTCAGCAGCAGTGTCTGAGAACACTGCCTCCTCCCCTATCTTCCATTAAATCAGGTTCATCCAACTTGAAAGGAGATGAGAAACTCTCACTGACACTCTGTCACACTCCAGTGAAAAGACGGGCACATTCAAAACAGAGAAGAGTGCAGGTGCTCATTTATTACTTTACGCAGATTATTTTCTGCCTTTCTTCCTGACAATGGGAACGTTCACATCCCAGATGGAGCTCTCTGTAGTGCTGTGGGCATTTTCTGACCTAGAGTTTTGTTTTCCCTGATGAAAGAGGCTAGGTGAGAAAATGATTGGTTCATTGCCTACTGGGGCAACTTTAATGTTTGTTTTTAACAATGGAAGACATTTGGAGATTATTTTAATGGGGAATGAATATACAAATAATTTTTTAACGATATCAGGTAAAGAAGAAAAAACCTGTGTACATCCATGCCCATATTTACACACTGCAAAGATGTAATATTTGTATAAGTGAGTGCAAAACTGCAAATCAACTGATTTCAGAAACCAAGATGTCGCTCAGATGAAATACAAGTTCACTGCCTTGTACCATTTCGGACCCAGAAAGCAACCCCACAATGTTTCTAACAGCATTAATAAGCACCATCACTATGAAGATGTCTTCAATGCAAGAATTAACAAATCATGTCCATGGCATTAGGGTCCTCTGCTTTTATGTCTACTTTACGCATCACTAATGTTCACCATTTGGTTCCTGATCAAAGGCATTTTGACTTAAAAGTATTAGCCTGAAATTAATTTCTTTTCCCTTTCCTGCCCCTCTTAATAAACTTTTAGGAAAAGTCCGTGATACAAAGAACTTGAGAAGAATACAGATTTCTCCAAGCCAACCTATCAATGTGTTTTCCTCTGGTCTGAACACACACATTAACAAGTGAGAGGAACAAATTCATGTAGTTCTCTCATTGCTTTGAATCAGCATATTTAGTCCAGCAGCACACCTTTGCTGTGCTTGGCCCAACAGTACTCCCTTCTTGGGACTTTGCTTTCCTGATTTTACTTGAAATAACAAAGAAAATATGGGAGTTTTTGGAAGTTTTTTCTTTCCCCTCAAGTGTAGGCATTTCTTTGGTTCCCACTAAGACTGATCTCTTCAGCAGATTTCAGAGCCATTCACAGTTTTTATATTACCAGGATATACTGAACCAAAACATCCACTAAGATTTAAGCAGGAACTACTCTATATGATGCCACATAGTTCCTATATGAGCTAATCGCACTGAATAAGCGCTCTCAGCTTCATGTCCTTTCAGTCTCTGCTATATCATAGAGCAACAGTGTCAGCTGATATTAATTACAGGAGAGATGTAGATTATGTGGTTCTGTTTGAATTAATATTGAAGCCACAGCACACCTTGCTTTAACATACACAAGGTTACAGAACGCAGTAAATTCCTTTGCCTCTCCAAAGATTACTTCTTAAAAATACAGGAGCAGATACAGGCTAACACTCTACTGCTACGTAAGTCTCAGATAGTTTGGGTTTTGTCTTCACCAGGGCCAGGATAAGAACATCAGTTTACACCACGTACAAATTTGGTCTGACTTCATTGCAGAACAAAGGATTTACTCCAGGGATTCATGTGGTCTTTTTGTTTTGAGCTCACTATGGGGATTTTATTTTGGTTAACCTTTATTTTATTTATAGTTTACAGTAATTATTTTTAATTAACATTTTCATGCAGGAAAAAAGGAAAGGAAGGGAACTTACTTTCCCCACACCTTCATTTCATCAGTTCTCATATAATACAGACTTCTTGTTATTTTCAGAAAAGAAAAGGAAAATAAAAATAGCCAGCAACGTCAAACTCTTGCTGCCTTAATACGTGACAGAAATGGTCATCATGAACTTGCTATAAAGCTCGGTCTAATTGAAAATGTTGTACTTGTTGCAGCTATTAACAACAGCCCTTGTCCTGAAAGGCACCTTGAACCCCTCTAAAACCTCCATGAACTCAGCAGTTTTCCATAGGGGCAAAGGAATGCACACAGTTCATTTCAAAAATAGTCTAGGATTTAAGTAATGTGTGTATTTTCAATTAATAACCTCAGTTACATTATCCTTGGGGCTAGCCCTTTAGTAGAATCCAGACAGAGGCAGCCTGAATATTTATTCAGATGTTCCACGGGACAAAACCAAGGATGTTCAGAATGAAATGAGAGGCTAAAATCTCACACTTGATGACTTGTCAAGGAGACAATCAGGATACCTTCAGGAAAAAAAAAGAAAAAAACAAAACCAAACAAAAAACCCAGCAAAAAAAACCACCCCCAAAACCCCAAAACAAACCCTTGAGTAACCTGCACAAAATATGGATCTAGAGAAGCTATTTCAAGACAGCAATATTCACGACAATCATGATTCAGTAGGGATTTCCCATACCTGGAAAACCATTTATCTGGGAGATTCTGTCTCATCTTCCTCAAGAGTCAGCCTGAGCAGCATACAGACTTGCTGCTCTTTGAGTTTAGATATTTTTACTGTTGTTGTTTTAATTAAGTCCTTTAATTTTACCCTGGACCACAAAGAAGTCAAAACTTGAAGGGTGATGAGATAACTAATCCAAATAAGAACAGAGCAGATGGAAACAGATTTCTGAAGGTACATTATAGACGCAAAGGGAGAGGACTAAGTCAGGACAAAAACGTAAGTTTAAACTATCAAACACTAGAAGTTTGAAGTAGCTTTCTTTCAGACTACAGACTGGGCATGAAAAATTCATGACTGAATCAAGATGGACAGGGATTATCTTTTGAATACATGCCAATATCTTAATTGTGCAATGCACAAGGCTTTTTTTTGAGTCAAATGTTGGGGTTTTTACGCCAACTTTTCTTTTCAAAATTATTGGGGGGGGGAGAAGAGATATTTTATATCTCTTTTCCCAATTCCCTTTCTCTGCTCCACAACTTTATCTTTTAAAAAAATCTGGGTCTAAGTCTTCTTCAGTGCAAACATGTAAGAAAAGACAGAAAGACCAAAATCTTGAGAGACACACTGTGAGTTTTTGAAATGAAAAATGCTTCAAAGTAATAAAGCTCAAATGTTTAATTTGTGTGTGAGATTTCCTTCAATCTATCTCCACCGGGATGTAGTTAGTAAGAATGGGATGTGTCCAGTATACCAACAGGGGACTAAGCCATCTGTGTATGTTTTTAAGAGAATTTTGAAATTCTTCTGGATGAAATATAACACCACACATGAAAATTAGAGTGACAGGTTATGAATATTTCAAAGATAATAATTTATATTTTGCTTGTACAGTGACATACCATGCACATTTTTCTGTCTATAATCTGTAATTTTACATCTTAAGGTTGATTATCTTTCCTTTTGATGAAAAGCATATTTTGACTGGGAAGATACATGTATAATGGTGTGTACCACTGCACCAGCAGAGACCGTGTACCTCAGAGAAATAAATGCTAATGATGTGATATTTACTATTATTTTCATGAAATATATAAAAATCAAAATTTTAGACTAATAAATTCTGATGATCAATATGATCACAGATCGGCATAAAGCCTCTTTTCTAAAAACCTCAAGAAAGGTTAAAAGAGGCCAAGGTCCATTTTTGGAAGTTCCTTTACTCAGTGTTCATGAAAATCCAGAAGAAGATACATACATAAAAGAACAACAGATTCTTGCTTGCTGAACATTCCTATTCACTCTTTTTCAATGTAACCTTTGACAGAGTCATTATATAAAGTCCGAAAAGATACAGTGCAACCTAACAGCTCCCTGCTGTAAAAGAGAATTTGATGCAACTTTGCTGGACACACGTTAAACCAAATACTGAGGATCGGAACCACACAAAAAGAAAATCTTCCAGTAGCAATTTTTTTTTTTTATTTACTCAGCTACTGTAGAGCCTATGATGACTTGTTTTCCTTTAGTTATATGAACAGTTTGACAGATTACTGTGACAAGGTTACTCTTAAATTGATAAAAGGTTTGATAGTGTCAGAACATTTGTCAGAAACGTCTGACATCACGTGTAATGGACTCTGCACTTCAAGCATCAATGGTACTCCAGTCTGCTGTTTTCTGTTTAGTGTGCAATACACACCACCCAAAAACACACAGTAGACATACAGAAAAGCAGGCAGGATCCACCAAAACTGTCCTGCACTTTATCAAACAATTCCGATTAAAGGGTTTCTCTTCCATAACCCACCTGGCAAAATGCAATTAAATAAAAAATGTTACACATCGTTTAGAGGGCGGCCTCCTTGCTGGAATAAACCTGGAAATGGGATGGGCTATGATAAATGTACATAACCATAAGCATTTCCAGCATTCCCTGTACTTCTGAGAGAGAAATATTGTGGTTTTAGAACATTATTCCTCAGACCTGCCAAATGTCAGACATTACAAGTGACAAGGCTGCCAGCCTCTGCTAGAGCAGAGGAAATGGGTTCAGAAGGGCTCATTTTAGGTACTGGCAGTTAGCCTAGGGGAACCAGTGTCCTGGGCTGTGCTGGTTTTGGCTGAGAAAGAGTTAACTTTCTTCACAGTAGCTGGTATGGGGCTACGTTTTGGATTTGTGATGAAGACAGTGTTGATAATACAAAGATGTTTTCCTTATTGCTGAGCAGTGCTTACACAGAGTCAAGGCCTTTTCTGCTCCTCACAGCACCCCACCAGCGAGTAGGCTGGGGGTGCACAAGAAGCTGGGAGGAGACACAGCTGGGACAGCTGACCCCAGCTGACCAAAGGGATATTCCATACCATAGGACATCATGCTCAGCAATATAAAGCTGGGGGAAGAAGGAAGGGGGGGACGTTCGGAGTGATGGCGTTTGTCTTCCCAAGTAACCGTTATGCGTGATGGAGCCCTGCTTTCCTGGCGATGGCTGAACACCTGCCTGCCGATGGGAAGTGGTGAATGAATTCCTTGTTTTGCTTTGCTTGTGCGCAGGGCTTTTGCTTTACCTATTAAACTGTCTTTATTTCAGCCCACGAGTTTTCTCACTTTTACTCTTTTGATTCTCTCCCCCATCCCACCGGGAGGGAGTCAGCGAGTGGCTGTGTGGTGCTTAGTTGCCAGCTGGGGTTAAACCATGACACTGGACATAAGCTAGCTTTGGTGAATATCTCCCTTAAATGCAGCTCCCCAAAAATCTTGTACTGCAAAATAATAATATGGTTTATGGATTGGAATTCAGGTTTTCACCTCACATCTTGTAGCAAATTATGCTAATACTTCTATGCAGGAAGCCTAAGAGCCAGCATCTTCTGCTGTTTTGTGAATACCTGTTCACATGAAGTCTTTAATGCATGGTGAGACCCCAGCCATGTAAGCTAAGAGAGAGCTCTACAGAAGACAACCGTTTCTGAAGAGACAAATTTATGTCTTCCTCATATAGCAGCAGATCGCTGCTATACATACTGCATTTTGGCCGGGCGGGGAGGAAAAGAGAGAAGGGATTTGGACCTTTATCCACCTCTACCACGTAACCATCTGCAAAGGTAAAGAAAATGTCTTGCAATATATTACTCTAACAATCTACATGCTGCCATGACAAATTCTTGTCTTTTCAGATGCTTCAGTTTCCCTATATCATCTTTCCCTTTTGCTTTGATAAATACTTTTAATATTCTGAAAAAAGACAGAACAACTATCTGGTTTCTCCTCACTTCCATTCAGCCAAAGGATAGAAAAATCAGCAAAATGAATGTCAGCATTTTTCTTAAAGAGCATCTGTTCACACAGGAACTCCATGACAGCAAGACAAAGCCCTCTAATCATAGACCAGATTAAGTTTAGTGGAGCGCATTAAAAATTTTGCCACAATGCCGAAAGGAAGCTCTCAGATACTTGATGTGCACTTCCCATACGCAGACAAGGGGTAGGGACATGCTCTCTGAACTTCATGATTCAAGTAGTGCTGCTCCTACCACGGCCTCACACCATGACTGCAGCACTAAGTGCCAAAGCCGTGAGGCTCTTCTAGGAATAGTTAGTTCATTCCTGATCAGCTGAAAGCATTTGTCTGAACTTGGAAAGGGTCAGACTGCAAGAAGATGTATAGCAAAATAGCTTTTTGAACATCAGCAGACTACAGTCAATTTATACCTACTGAGGATCTGGCCCTTGAACTGGGATTATCTGTGACTGTCACAAGCGGGAAGTGTCAATGAATGTAGTTTGTACAAATGTCAGACAGGTACACTCGCAATTCAGCTTGCATGAAATATGAAAAATCACCAGCACGCTATACTCCTGTGAAGAGTGAGTCAGTTCTACCTGTAGCAGCTTTAGTAGGAGAAAGTCACAGGGAAGAGTTTCAAGCTCACATAATTTTGCTAAAGTTCAGATATCACTTCAGTAAGACTGCTAGTTCCAGTCCTGGCCAGCCATGTCCACATAAAGCATACTTAGGGAAGTCTTTCAGCATTTTTGGTCAAAATTAGGAAAGGCAAAATGACATAAAATTGTAACATCCCATTAAATCGTTACTCCTATTGCAAGCTTCAAAACAACAGCCACTTGGATTCAAGGCAGTAGGTCAGCCCCAGACTGTTCCTTACTTCACCAAACTTCATTTATTGATCCCCATTTGAAAGGCTGATTTGTGATGAAAAATATCAGAGACACTGTTGCCTTTTGGAACAGACTATTCTATGGCAAAAGCACTGCAGTTCTGCATCATAACAAGGGTGGAGTTTTATTTTTCAAATCTCTCCATGTTCTTATTTCAACACAAAAAATGTGTTTTCCTAAATTCCACCCAGGCGATCTCTGGTTGGAATCTCAAACTGGATTATTGCCCTCCCACATGTCATCAATAATAATCAAGACTTTGGAAATCCAATCAGGTTCTCATTTCTACTCATATTAACCACTACATTCAGTCGAGTGAGGAGGGGTAACAGGGTGCAACATTCTAGGAAACAGTTCTTTCGATGATGCATGAGGAGCAAAGAGCTCCTTTCTCCTGCCTCTCCAGTTTCAACAGGAATAAAACACAATAAAACTGATATTTATCAGTACAATCTGCAAATATGAGTCTCAAGACAAACAGGGAGGTAGAAGGTGCTACTCTCTACATCATCATTTTTCAGTGGCACTGCAGTTAATTAGATGTTAATTAAATGGCTACAATGCCACCTTCAGTGGGTTTCACACTTCTCAATCTTTGAGCCCAGCAATGTGTGACACAGCAATCAAAAGACAGGATAAATGACTGAGGTGGGAACACCCATGTTTTGTTGTGCACCGGGTTGTGATTCACAGATCATTGTAACTATAAAATCTGTCATTAGGGAGGTTTTCTTGCTACACAAATTCTCCTTTTAACATAAGAAAGAAACCAGATTAAAATAAACAGAAGTCAATGTGAAGGCCCTCACCTCTCTATCACCCAAAACTCATTACCAGAATGTTTTCAACAGGCATTAATTAGCTGTTCAAACTAAAGGAATACGGGTTAACCTTCAAGTGCTGGAGGTTTCTGATGTCTTTTTGTGGACATACCTAAGTGTAAACTGAAAGACCAGCTTTGACATTTTCCTACCCAAAGACACCAAGTATTTTAAGTACACTTACGGCTGGCACAGCTTGATAAGGTCCTGGTCAGTGGTGCCGGGTGGAAGGCCTCGAATGTACAGGTTGGTTTTACTCAACTGCTCTCCGCTGCTGTTGTTGCTGCTGTTGTTGCTGCTGTTTGTGCTGGGGCTGGGAGGAGCCATGGGGTGGGGAGCTGGTGCATAGGACTGCTGGAAACAAAACAAAACAAAAAGGCTGTTACTGGAAAACAAAAGCATGGCAGACTCATGTGCTTTACCCAGGTAACTCCAGAGCTATCCACTAAGGGCATGCTTCTCCTGCCCTCCCTGACCGCCTCCAGCTGCCCGCTCCTAGAGCGCGTGCACCCACCCCGAGTCAGGAATGCCTTTCAAAAAGCAAAATGTGGCCAAGATTTTGGGTTTAGCCATGGCTATGAAGTGCATTATTTTACTTTCTTTTCTAAATTTGGAATTAGAGTAGCTAGATTATGAGCCTGTTTTATCAAGATCACAAAATAAAGCTCTGAAATGACAGATACTCAGGAGTAACTGGTATTAAAGAAGTTAAACACAATCTGCTTTAAGAATACTCTAAGACACAAATAAGAATATCTAGCCAAAGGTATGGAAGCTGACGCCAGAAGCCTAGTTAGTCTTTTCTAAACATGAGGAGCATTCAGTACGTGCACAGTCAGGTGGCAGAGAGTTGGCTAGCCTGAGAGGGGAAAAAAAATCCAAAGCAGCCTGAAAAGACTCTCATTACGGACATCTTTCACCATAGAGAAACAGGGTTTGGAAAAGATAATCAGGCTAAGACCTCCTGCTCTCAAAATCTTACCCACTTCTGAACAACCACAAACCACACACAACAACTGAGAAATATCACTTAAAAAGGGAGGCATTGTCACAGGGAAAACAACACTCTCCCCCTAACTCTCTGGTAAATACATGCTATGAAAGAAGACACACACGCTATAAAAATTACCTAAGCACCTCTGATCTGGGGCAACAACAGGGAATTTAAGCTGCTGCAACCATCCCTGGCTCTCTGACCATCAGCATATTTACTCGCAGCACAGAGTGCTTGTCAGAAGAACAGAGGAGTGCTTGGAAGGAGGAGGCCATGTCCTGTCACCGCTGTGACCTATGCAGAAAAGCTGAGATTTAGAGGAGAAGTTGGGGGATCTGGGGGATGCTGCGGGCCAAGGCTCCAGCTGGGCAGCCGAGGGAACTGGAGTCAGAGCTCCAGGAATGTAACTGCCTGCTGAGAGGGGGGAAATCCCGTTTCCACAAGCTGATCAGCATATTCTACTAGCAGTATGTGTGGTTACAACAGCAGGTAAATGTTGGGCCAATGCTAAGTTAACCATGATGTGCTAATGGACTAATAAAAGCAAAACATCTGCAATTTTCATTATAGTAGCAATGACACTTTAGTGACTTCTAATATGCTCGTTCTGCATTTAGGCCTTGAACAGAGAAAATATTTGTCTGTGAGTAATTCTGATCACGCTAATCAACTGCCCCTTTTATTTCAGCGTCCCTACTTTAGTGCTTATAATTATGCACACACTAAATCAGAGCCTCAGTAGATGAATATTTTTAAATTAGTAGCTCTAAACTCTTTCAACCAAGTCCCTTTACTTAGAAGAATCAAAAAAAGTTAGAGAACATAAAGGGACCATCAGTGATAGGTGAAGCTCAGAGGCTTTGATGAAATACACAAAGCACCACACTTGCAGCGATGCCTTTTCTGCTGCCTTCTCCTTCCTAGTTTCTCCCATTTAAACCAGGAGAGTGGGAACACACCATCAAGTGTCAGGACATCAGAATTCCTCTGCAATCTAGCCTGGTTGTAGCGGGACTCAAGTAGGACCCATTAAAAGGAAAAATCAGTTTAATAGATAGTGCAATCGCCATGCTAGCAACTAACGACATTTACTCTCATCTACAGTAAAAGAGAAAGGGCAATGAGCTTCCTTCCCCAAGTATCTGCATAGATACTTTTGCTGACAATCAAAAGCACTTAATGCATACGGATCATATTTCTCTGCACACATTTTATCACTGGGTAATCCCCACCCACCCAAGCTTCAATGTCATTCCCAGAAACAGAGAGCTGAGGCAGCAGCCCTGAGTACCGGCACGGGGAATCGCCTCAACTGAGCCCCAGTGCCGTGGGCACGTCCTGGAAAACAGCTCCACACCACAGCCATGGTGTGGCTGGGTAAAACTGCAGGCAACAGTAACCTCCAACAAATACATAAACATGTGCATCTTAAAACATCCTGGCTGAGAGTATATTTACATCTCTGGGCACTCCAGGGCCATGGTAGAGGTAGATGTGACTGCGTATAAGCACGTTTGGCTTTAGTATACCAAGAGCTCAGGAAATATCCCATGGTAATCTTGCACATTTTGAGCATTGGTAAACTTAAAAAAAAAAAAAAAAAAATTAAGAAAAGGTCAAGGTAACAATTCTTAGTGCTTTACCACACACCTCCAAGTTTACCATACACACTGAATGCATGTAAATGACGTAAAGCAAGGACAGAATTTTCTGTAAGCCAATGAAGTCCTATGTACTTTAATTATTAACTGTTATTATTATATATGTCTTAGCAGGGGATAATAAGTAAATGGCCTATTCTCACACCAACCTAATAAGCAAGAAAAAAACCAAGTGGAAATATACCTTTGAAATATAAAGAGCAATTTTCATTCTATTATAAGATCTTTATCCTCACACAGAGGAAAGCACTGGAGGCCTAATTCTAATTTAAGCTTAAGATATTTTATCCCTCTCGGCCAGCTGAAAGGGGACGTAGAAGTGAAGATGAGTTACATTTACACTGATTTTAAGGCCACAGCTATAAAAAAAAAAAAAAGTCCTCGGTATATTCAGAGAATTAGGCCATGGGATAGGTGGTCTCTCAAGCAAGAGCTGCTCAGACAATAGGCACGCATTGATGCCCAGGTTCACAGCAGCATCCTGGGAGATGCTTGAAGGGTAGGCAGAGAGACAGCCGCACTCCACTTTGGAGGATGCTGATCTTCTCAGACCAGCAAGCACTGCTGTACTCCAAACCCTCTTCACTAATAAAGCTCAGCCATTGCAGCCCACAGTAATTTCCACGCATATCCAATACCCCAGAATACCATCCACAGAAAGATTACAAAATTGCCTGTACCAGGGCTGATGACATCATCTGGCCGGTTGCCAGACTAAAAGCTTCAGGTCAGAAGCAAGCTTTGAATTCTTGTTTCCTGAGCCGATGAGTGTATGACTGATGGCAGAAGTATGCGTTTTGCCTCCAAATGAGCAAAGGGTCTGGTTCGTTAATCTCCACGTAATAACTGGAGTGAAAGAAATGAATGGCACCCTGATGATGATCCCAGATATGGACCACTTGCTACAGGATCGCGGACAATGCCGAAGGGGGGCATTGCCTGGGGAGCGGCCTGCACACCCAATGGCAGGGAATTTGTGCCTTGTTCTGATGTTGGCCCCCTCTGTGGCTGGGGGCAAAGCACTTAACTTCTCTGCCACGAGAGCCGTGAGGAGCACTGCTTTCCAGACTGGCTCAAAACACCCTGACACCAGCTGTAGAAATCTGGGAAAGACGTTTTGCCAACACAGCCAAGCACAGGACCTGCAGCACTAGAAAAAAGCATTAGGCAAAACCTACATGTTTTACTTCAAAAGGGAGCTGGAATTCAGAGCTGGCTTTGCCGTTAATTTTTCAAATAACCAATGCAACCGACTCATTTTTCAATTCTCATGCTTCATTATTCAATGGGGAGTGTGGGGGGAATGAACTGGTTTGTAGATCATTCCAAGCAGCTTATTAATTTAGCATGGCTGGCTAATAGGATTTGTTTTCATCTTTGAAAAATGAATGAAATTTCTCCTTTTTCATTATTTAAAAGTGAGAAATTAATGTGCTTAATTCTTACCCAGTCTCAGGAACACACCCTTGTGCCTAAACCCTACCGTTGAGCTCTCTGAAACAAAGTGCCCATGCAAGTGCACACAGCTAAGCATGAATAATGAGATACCTTGGTCTTTCTTACTCAATAATCCAGAAATGCTGAACCAGAAGCCTCTTGGTTACTAAATGAACAACACTCCTCCTTCCAACATCCAACCTCCTTACACAAGAATGGTATTTATCTTCCCATGGCAACCACAGTACTCTTATGTAGTTTTTCACTTGTTGCAAATTTAGTCTAAAGCATTTTTCTTCCAAAGCAAAACACTACTTAAAAAGACAAATTTCAAATATTTTTCACATACAATTCCTTTTGGATGGGAATCACAGGCCCCAGATGCCAAGTTGTAGAGTCTGCTTTATTAGCAGCAGCTGGCTCCTTGGCAGGCTTCTGAGGCGGTCGGGCTTGTGGTTTTGGAGTGGCCTCAGAGCCTAGGATGCAGCTGGACAGCTATGCTAATGGACTAGCCAATTTGTTTGTATTCACCTTTGGCTATCCCAGATTTGTACTCTTTTATCCACTTGAAAGTAGGGTCTTGGAAAGATTCCCCATTAACACCGATATGTTGACTTTTCCTATCGTAGTGCGTATTTTATATTAAAAAAATGAGTATGACACACAGTCCTGCATTAAAACATGCGTTATGTAAGCAATTGTGAACATACACTATCCATTTCGCTCTGAACAGAGTGTTTTCCAGCTGCTAGATTCATCTCGCTTAGAGCCCAATTGCTACGCAATTCCCTTGGCTCCCGATTGAGAGAATAAAATAAGGCAAAGTAAATACAAATAAATTGTGCAAATATCAGTTTACAGCTCACACTAGCAAAACACTGTTCTCTTTACACTCTACTGTACAAAGGAGTAATTTTTGAGAGCTGGAGGGTTCTTACTGGCCAATTATAGTAATGATGAGAGGATGCCACCAACTTATCGGCCTGTTGATGGGATTTTGGAGCTGACTGAATGGCAAATCTCATATTAAGCAAAAGACAATCATCACAGTTGAAGAGAAAACAGAGGTAGGGCAAATATAATAAAAAGAACTAGATAAAAGCCACAGCAACTCTTCTGCCTTCGGTTGGCTTCCTCGGTGAGCAGCACCAAAAGGTAAGCTGTATTTCTCATCCACAGCCAGGTGGAAGAGAAAAGTAAATAACAGATGAACATTGAAACTGGCAACACAGAAACCTCGTGTACTTTAGAAAGGCTGCAGTCAAGGGAGGTTGAGTCATAATTTTCTTCCTGAGTTTGTAGGGCATTCACTGGTCTTGCAGAACCCAGCCATGACTATTGTCTAGCTCCCATCCGGCCAACGAAGGCCAGGAAGACAGAGCTCCTCTTGGACGCTTCCCTACATAGTCAGGTCTTCCCCTAGACATCTAACAGAAAACAAACAGATGTAATAGTGCACATATTTTCTAACCTCTCTGCACAGTGACAAAGCTTCCTGGACTGTTTCTGTAGAAGCAACAACCCACCGCTTGGCAACTTTTTCCATTTGTAAAGGAATGACATGTGAAAATGTAAGTAAACTCAGAAGATGAAGACAGACAATAAGCTTCAAAGTCTGTTCCATCACAGTTCTTTCAATCAAGAAACCAGAACACACCTCAAGAGGATTTTGATTTCTCTGAATTCCTTCCAAGGCCTTTAAAAGTGATTTGCTGGATACAAGAAGTACGGTGAGTCAGAGCTGCTGGGTTATGCTCTCTGTACTGCCACTATATCACTGTGCTACCCCAAGCAAGTCATTTACATTCCTTATGTCTCAGTTTACCAATCTGTAATGGTTCTTCCTTACCTTTTCAAGGCTTATACAATGCTCTGATTACTGGATGAAAGACACTATTGAGGACTGCAATATTACTTAAAGATGGGGAAAATATTTTTAAAATTTAACTTAACAACTAAAGCTATCCCTAATTCTTTTGCAGATAAAAATTATTTCTGCATACAATGATTTTGCTACCCTGTATCTAAACTGAATGAATGAAATAATTTTAAAGCTTAAATAAAATGCCAATCCAATTAGCTTTCTCATTAAAAATAATTATTTTTATTTTATTTAAGAACAAACTTAGAATTATTCAATCACAGTGCTATCTTGCTCATGCTTCTTGTATACATTGAACCTTTTTTTTCATTCTATTCCAAATGATATCTTTAGTCCATAGGAAAAAGGTGTCATTATGTTTTACTTACCCTTTTTTTTCACACAGCAAAAAAAATCACTTCTGAAAAATGACAATTATGAAAAAAAAAAACCAACCCAACCCTAGTCCTCCAATAGGCACAGTAGTCATTCAACAGTCAGATTAAAATTGGGATTTGATGGGTCAGTAAGATACTTTGAGATCTTTGTTTCACACACAAAGCTGTTGAAATTAGTAGGCTAAATACTCCTGGGGCTTACAATTCCCTTGAACACAGCACAAAGCACTAGAGGTCCATAAAGCATAAACTCAGGCATAATTTGGCTCAATTTTCTCTGTTCTAAAATACTTCTCTTCCAAATCACGACTGCCCAGCTTTTAGCATTTTATAAGCACTTACAGGCAGACAACACATCGGAAGCAAGGCATCCACAGGAAGAGGAGGAAGTCCTTTATTGGACAGTACCTGCAAAGTAGGTCTCATTTTATACATTTTTCTGCATTAAAAACAAACAAACAAAACAAACAAACAAAAAACAACAGCAATTCACTCTTCTTGGCTATCTTTAAGAGCACTGAGAGTTTAGCAATCATTAGCCAGAGTAACATACACTAGAAGCCTGAAAATTTTCTCACTGATCACAATATCTTCTATTTCCTCTAAGATAGACTGAAACACGTCAATCCATACATCACTCCATTTGCCATCATTACTAATGGGAAACTCAAAAGCAAATTGGTCAGGTGGAAAGTGGCTTATTTTGAAGTACGATGAAGTTTAAATAATAAAGTGGATTAGAGTACATATCATTAGGAGAGACTGATGGTCATCTCGCCTGAGGATGAACAGGCCCCAGCAAAAACCAGTCCAAGACAAGGGAACGGCACAGAGATGAAGAGCACTGTTTGCAGACTGAGAACGCCCTGGCCATCACTGCCCCCCTGGGTTTTGGTCACTAAATACATGTAAGCTGCTGAGCTGCCAAGTTCAGCCCTTCGCCCTCTCCTCCCTATATGTTGCTATACCAAAGATAAAACTACTCATCCCTCATAAGCGATCTTCTGTTTATCTGTGGATAAACACAGATCTGCTTGTCGCTCTGGACTAAACTATGGTAGCTTCCCTGAATTTAGGGCTTCTCGCATTCGGACAGGAGGGTACAATTTAGTCCTTAGCAATAAAAAGGCAAAGACTAGGAGTAAGAGCTGTGTCACCAAATAAATATTTTCCAGAGCGGAAAATAACCTTCACAGCCTTGTCTCCTCCCATTTATTTCATGCCAAGAGGCTCCCGTGGCAGACCATTCCTGTGACATTATTTATTTCTCAGCAAGGCAGAAGAATTCTTTCTATAGATAAAGTATTTTGGCACTTTGGCAAACTCATAAACAATAACCTATATTCTTTGACATAAATTAGTGTTATTGCTTCATTATCCAATCCATTCATATTTTATTGATGTACTGAGACTAAATGTGAACAGAATCTAGATCTTAAAAATACTAAATCGGGGCAATCTGGATGATAAAACATTGCAATTCCCCTAATAAGAATATTTTAGAGCACAGATCAAAATATGACAGCAATTACTGCCTGTGATACAACAACTTTGTGGTAAAAAAATGGAGTGAAAAATAACAAATATAAGCAGAAATTATTGTTTGTGTTTACATTTCCATGTAGCCAATTTTTGGGTTACAATGATGAGTTGTTGGTCTATTTGAAGGTTAAGAATAAAAATGCAGATCGAAAGACTGATACTTAACTTTCCAAATGTTTGCAAAAACAAACACGTTTTTGGTTCTGAGAAACTAAATTTACTCTCTGGGTATTTGTTTACATGTGGCAGACTAAAAGCATCTTGGAAATGAGATGTAGGAGGCACGTGCTTTATTGCATTGCTTTTCTGCACACAGTCCACATATACCACAGCATCAACACTGGTGCAAGAACCTGAGTATAATAAAAGCCCATCACATAAAACTGAACTTAAAGCACAGAACAAAATCAAAACATCAATATCATCTCTTTCCTCTCCACTTGAGAATTTGGTGAGCAGAGATCAGAAGCAGTTGTGTTTTCGTTTTGCAGAAAGAAAGCCCAACCAAAAAGGTTTATCAAAGTCCAACCCAAGTTTCCTCAGTTTGTCTTTCTCATGGAAGAATTAAGCAGGAAATCTGCCACTGAGCATTGGTGGGATGGAGGAATCAGGGGTGGCAGAGCTCCCCAGGAACAGCCCCCATCATCTCCCCATGGTACCACAACAATCTTTTGTAGATGTGTACAGGGAACCTCTGCCCCCTCCACCCACTGCTATATAAAGATGAGTTGTGCCTCCCCTCCTGTGGCCAAAGGAATCCACAGAACACAGAGTTTGGGAAAGGTTTGTCCCAAAGATAACAGCATGACACCATCACAACAGAATTTGGGGCATTCCACACTAGCCAGAGTTCATGTTTTCTTTGGGACCCCTTGGGCTACAGCAACGCACTGCTCCCAGACTGGGGTCCAGAGGATGCCCACAGAAGATATGAGCCATCACAAACCTCAACACATTTTTGCTTCCAGTGCAAACTCCTCTAACGAGTTCATGATAGCAAAAAGCTTTTAAAAAAACTGCCCATACAAGTCATTATAGTTCATACCTAATTCCTCGCTTGGGAAGAAGAGGAGAGAACCAACCTCATGAGACTGATGTATGTAACGTCATTTACAGGACAGCTAGAAAGCCTTCCAACAGTAAGCTGATACAGTGGGGATAAGAATCTAACGGTAGCAGTTAGGATTTAGGCGTCAGCCTATGGAGATAGTCGGCCAAGGCGGTACCACGCCTGTACCATGAAAGGCTAAGGGAGGCAGGGAAGCTGAGGTGGCCATGCATAGGGCTCACCACAGGCAGCAGGGTCTGACACCCCACGTTAAGGACCTCTCTGTCCCATGCTAGGTACTTCTCTACATTCTTAAAACAAGTTGTCTGGGTAAGAGAGTGAGCTTTATAATGAAGTCACCATTACACACGAGCTAGGAAACTGTTTGGTCCCACGTAAAGACTGAGGTGAAGGAATAGGTCTCTGCAAGCCTTAAAGGAACTTGGTAATGAGATGAATTCCAGACCTTCATCAGGTCAAAGGCAGCTTTGAGCATCACACTACCAACATCCCAGGAGCACACAAAACATTAGGTACCTGGGAGGGTCAGCAAGATTTGCCATGACACATTTTGGGATTGAAGCACTTCCATTTTCAGCTAGTGTCACTAAGTGCTTAAACTCATATGCTAATGAAGTTGAACACAGATAAACACTCTCCACTTTGTTACTGTAGGCTCTGGTGTCTTATAAAATCTCCATTTTCTCTAGATTTCATTTGGCAGACATGGGAGGTAGTATGGGAAATGCTATTTAATTTTCTTTGATTTAACAAGCATCTACTATAATTTACATTTACATTTTCTTCCAGACATGAATCAAATCCACCTGAGGCAAAATTTACTAAATAAACTAAATAATGCAAAAATAGAGAACCTCTTTATTCTGTTTTTGGAATTTTCAGAATTACACTCTATTTATTTACATGCATTTCTATCTTTTTCCTTAAAATTCAACTTTCTATAAGTGACATTGGTTTTGAGGATGAATTTACTTAAGCATGCTGTGAGTGTGTAAAAAACCCCTACACTGATGTCTTTTTGAATCTGTGAAATAAAATATTTCCGTATTTTTGTTTCCATTCATACTCTATTAGGAAATCGTATGTACCTTAGGCTGAATTGAAGCCTGAGCACTAAACCCTCAAGATATATCCTATATTCACACCAAATGCAGACTGAGGCAAAGGTCCAAACTGATCAGCCCATCCGCAGGGGTATTTGACCACCCAGGTAACTACATGCCACAGCAGTTACTGCCCAGCACACACTTTGTTATTAAGACTGGAGGTCCTGGGAATGCCCACAGGACTACTGAATGATGAAAGTCTCCTCCTAAATTTTGTAATACTTAAAGTCACTGGAAGATGACAACTATTTCTTAGCAGCTAGTGAGATTTTGACATCTGTTTTTGCTAGAAGGTAAATAAAAATCATGAACTTTTTTTGAAAAGTAAAAATAACTTCGGAATGTCCATTTTGCTTCAAAATCAGTGAATCTGAATATGCATAAACCTGCCCTGCTGGTTAGATATACAAAAGACCCATCATTTCTTACACTGTAATCCAGTATTATTCAGTAAGTCCTTTCCCTTCTAATTCCTACTTCTTCCTTCAACGTTTCCACCATCTCTGGTTTTTAGCACTTCTCAGATCGGGGCGGCAGGGGTGGGGGGGCAAGATCTAAATTTACTATGGTATAAGTTCTCAGTCTCTTCCCATTTCTTCAACAACAGATTCTGCTTCTGTGCTTGTCCGAAGTTTCAAATGTCATGTGACTTATGTGCTCAGAAATGTTGACTCAATTAAAATATCCATACAAAACTAACCTGCAGTTTGGTAAAAGTAACCTACCCTCTTTTTTCTGATATGCTTAGAATGGCTCATAATCAGTGCAGAAATTTAATTTCACCGTGACAACTTTCTTTTCTCAGTTCCCTAAAATCATCATTATTTTCTGCTAAATATTGTGGGATGATGAGCCAAGTATCTTGCTAACATACACAGATTCAGCTGAAGACATTTTGCCTAAACCATTTTGGGCTTTGTGCCGTGCACTTTTTCCATACTGTGTGTAACAATACAAAGAACCTGAACTTGCGTGCTCAGAGCTCAGAGGTGAAGAGCCTTGCGAAGTGGGGACTCAGCTGCTTCATTATGCATCTGTGTAAAATCCAACAGAACACTAATTGGGATAATCAGGTACTCCTGTTGCAAGCAACAGGAATTCAGAGTAACAGGATACATGTTAAAATTCCTGAAACAAACCAGAAAGTTTAAAAAAAAAAAAGATTCTAACACATTCATCTGTATTTACTATGTTTTTCATCCTAATGATATATTTCTTGATAAACAAGAGCTTAAATTTCCTTCTGCACTGCAACATTGCCTCCAATCTCTTCTGTTAGCTTTCTGGCTTTTTGACCTTTTAATATTCTTCATTCACGCACGATTTATTTTTTAAGTCTGCATTTTTTTCCTCTGGAAAGAATATGTATTTGAAGTAATTTTAAATGTTAAATCAGGATAAGTAAAATAAGAAAGAAAGTCTCCTTAATACATTTCCTTAATAAATGTTGTACCAAGCTTTAGAATAGAAGCTTGAAGAACGTTAGCATGTAATAATAAGGTTTATATTTCAAATCGGAGATGTATAAATATTCTAAAAGTCTTAATACCATTTAATACCACTATCAGACTTGTGCATAAATGTTGAGCAAAAAAAGGAATTCAAGTCTAAAATGAAAAATAATTTATGTAAAAAACAGAATGGGGAAGAGTGACAACTACAATATCTTTAACAAAACAATAATCAGGTTGTAACAGTAACACACAGTGTTACCAGCTGGAGCAGAAATTGGTTAGGAATATCAGGGCAATAAGGTTGTCTATGGGCACATTGGCAGCAAAAGGAAGACTAAGGAAAACATTTGCCCACTGCTGAATAGGACAGGGGACTAGTGACAAAGGACACGGAACAGATGGAGGCACTTGGTGCTTTCTTTGCCTCAGTCTCCACTGGCAAGGTCTGCTGCCAGGCCTCTCAGGTCTCTCTGCCTAGTAGTAGGGCCTGGGGTGAGAGGTACTGCCCTGGAACAGGAGCATTAAGTTAGAAACTACTCCAGGAAGCCAGTTACAGGTTACTCAACAACAACCGCAAGGGAGCTGGCCAATGTCACCAAGAGGCTGCTCGTGCTCATCTCTGAAAGGCTGTGGCAACTAGAGGCCATCAGGATGTTCCTGACAACTGGAAAAAAGGCAAACATTACACTTGTCTTCAAAAGAGGGAGGATCTGGGGGACAGCAGGCTGGCCACAGCCTGGCAAAACTAAAGAGGAAAGCCTCATGGGAGCTGTGTCTAAGCACATGAGGGACAAGCTGACAGAGCAGCCAGCATGGATGAGCAAGGGCAAATAACACTTGGCCAACTTGCTTGCCTTCTGTGTTGAGACAACCAGCTCTACAGATCGGGGGAGAGGAGTGGATGTTGTTTACCTTGACTTTAGCAAGGCTTGCAACATGGTACCATCACCAACAAGCTGGACGACAGGAGGGAGTGCACCCTCACCAAGATTGCAGATCCCCCCACCAAGTTGGGGGGGAGCGGCTGACTGACTAGAGAAAAGCGCTGTCTCAAAATATTGATTTCAGTACATCCAATGCTATAAGAAAGAACTACCCAACACAAAACTCCTTCACCTCACGCATTATGTATGTTAAAAACCCTCCAAGTTTACTTACAGAACAAATATCTACTAAGTGATTTCTGCAGGTGCAGATACATCCTATGATCAAATTCAACTGCACACAAAGGATTTACTAAAACTGAGACATCTGAACTTTATTCCTTTGCTATGCTTTGACCTCAAGTTTAGTTCATTTGCTAAAGTCATTATTAAACAACAGTGTTCCACACAGATTTCAGCAGCGGTAGTATTTACATTAATGCAATATCCTTGGGTTAAAGGAATTAGAAATGCTGAAAATCCTATTCCTCAGCTTCTGTGAAGATCTACAGTGTAGTCTAAGGAAACACTGTCTAAGAAAAAGCAGTACCATTTTAGAAGCAGTCTGGTTCTCAATCATTTGAAATGAAATAAACTGGCAAATCTTTAGAAATCTCTCAGACTAAAAGTTACACAATTAATGCCACTGCCAGCTGCCATCAGATAATCAAAGTTCAATTTTGGTAAGATTTTAAATTAAATGCACCCCTAGTTATAACAAATAGATTTTTTTACCTTCTTCTTAAAATGGGGAAGGCAATCTGAATCCCCCAATCATATCAAGGCATAGCTCCCAACGGGCAGTGTACTCAGACCAGCTACTCAGAGTATCTAGGCTCAATCTCAGACAAAATGTCACACACAATAGATCTAAAGTGGTAACTGCAACTTAAGCCTCAATTTTTGGGAATTTGGCCCAAGAAAACTTGAAAAATAACTTCTTCAGTGATCTTAAAACCACAACAGTACACTGAAAGACATCAGCACAAATACTGCAGGTCTCCAAGGTGTGTCTGAGTACAGCTGCGGGACTGAATCCTACTTACAACACAAGGAACTGAAGTATCACTAAATACCTCTGCAAAGGCTGGGGTCTTGTGGAAAGAAGAACGTATCTAATCAAGTGTTTAAATGACCACATGGTAATGACTACTGACACAGGATCCAAATTCAGACTGCACAGGCTCATGAAGAAGTCCAACATTTCCTCACTTCAGACTCCTTGACTGTATAACCTTAACTTCCTTTCACATCATTAACAGAGTCTGGCAACAGAAGCTGACAGTTACTTTCTGTAAGAAACACCACATTTGGGAAAACAAAAAGCCCACCTAGCAGAGAGCTTTACATTTGGGAGTTGCATAAGAAATGCAAGCAGAGAGTAATTATTCCTAATGCACCTTTCATTTTGGGACTTCCCAACCAGAGGCTGTACGTGAACCATCAACTTAACACATACCGAAGGTCCTACCTCTTCCATGATCTGACCCATTTAGACTTTAGTCCTCTAAAAACCTCTTTGTGGGAATCAGTTTTCAAATTTAATTTTATATTAAAGAAAAAATTTAAAAATCCATTTATTTTAAATCCGCTGCCAAAAAAAATGTAATTGGTGCTGCTTCCCCCCATTCTTGTTTTACAAGGAAAATTTTGCAGTGGTTTTTTTTCCACCTTCTTCCTACCATTCAGAACATTTTATGTGAAACTCTGTCACACCGTATCCCATATCTTACATGGATAAGCCTCAAAAACATGAGGAGGTGGCAGTCACCCAGTCAGAGGGATTGTTATCACATCTTTTTGCAAGTAAATAGAAACATCGTTGACATGGTGATGCATGTGCCAAAATACAGAGTAAGATTATTAAAAGTACCAGATGTTTTTAAGACACCTTGAAAAACAAATGTCTATATTAAAAAATGTTTCTCCTTAGGGATTCCTCTTAAAAGGAAAAAGAGAAAAAGGGAATCCTAGACTAAAAAAATATATACATACTCTTTTAACTCTACTGGTGTTAAATATCTGCGTTATCCCTCATATGCCTAATATTTTGTTTGCAATGGCTTGCCACTAAATTTCCTTTCCTGAACCCTGGGCTAATGTAGTTCTTGCAGGGCAAAAAGTCTTTCCATGAAGGAAATAACCTGTTATCAGGCTATTATATATTTCACTGAGGTCCATTTATCATTACAATTCCCTCATCCTGCCACCCCCAACAGACAAAACTCCACTGCAAAGGAGGAAATATATGCAGCAACATGGCATCCCTGGGAGGGACCCTGCCATAGCTTTCTGCTGCCATACAGAGCCCAGCTCTCCCTGCCCCTGTCTCTGGCTCCCCACACTCAAGACCTCACCCCACTCCCAACACATCTGGAAGAGCCTCTGTAGCCAGAAGACTTTGGACAATCCACTGGTCTGGCAAGGATGACCACAATTTAAAAGTTCCTTTGTGGGCTGTAGACTGAGGGTTTCTGAGCCACAAGTGGCCTCCTGGCATCCTCCCTTTCTCTCCCTCCCCCCTTCTAAGCATCAGCAGCTGCATAAAGATGCCTCAGAGCATCTGGAAGGACAGGAGTTGTTCAGGCTCTGATGGTGAAACAGGCAAGTACAGGTGAGGGTCAATATGCACAGTGACTCCTGCAATTTGTACCATAGTTCTAAAAAAATATGGCAACGGCTATGAAGTTACACATATGCATTCATTGCATTTCTCAGTCTCCATATCATACATTTATTCAGCAAAGAAACAGTTTTTCTTTTCTCATTAATGCTTTTTACAGTCTTCGGTAATTCTTCTGCAGGAAGCTAACTAGTACATTAACACAAGCCAGGAAAACAAGACTTTGAAATATTCCGCCCCCCCCCCCCATGCCATCAAGTATGATGACACACAGTATAGCCTGGTTTTCCTTAAAGCACTACCCTCCAGAAGTGTTAACTGCTAGATTTCTGCAGTGACAGTCTGCAAGGCTAAAATTAGCAAGCAACACCTTCCCTTGCACCTCATCACATGATAGGAAACAAACATAAATAGGGAAATACAATATGTTCCTAAAGGTGGAGTCTGAATACTTTCACCTCCATAACAGTTTAGAATTAAAGGACACTTACACAAGCAGCTTCTCGTGATAGGTCATCTGTTACTAGCATTATAATTTGCTTTCTGCATAGTTAAAAAAGACGACCACCTCTAATATGCTCCTTCACAACCCACTCTGGCCTGAATCAAATTACTTCATGTCTATGCTACAGACAAATTGTTTTATTAGGCACCACTGTTACCAGATGCCTATTTATTCTAGCACCCTTCTGCATAGGTAACACAAACCTTTCAGTGGATCCATCTCATTGATAACTGTTATTCTACATTTCACCCAGGAGTATCACAAACTCCTTCGCAGGCCACATCCCTCCCTCCTGCACTACTGAGGTGGAGCCGGTTGCAGGCTGGATGGCAGGACTTGGAAGATAAAACACCAGTGTTATTCCCCGCCCCCCCCCCCCCCCCCCCAAAAAGTGCTGTGCAGTCCTTAACAGCCGTGCAAAGCAGCCATGGCCCTTCTTTTTCAAAACCTTGTCCAGACGACACACATAAAATCAGGCGTATTTAAGTCAATTTGCTAATTCAAACACAACAAAGGGTAGAATTAAATCTGCTGAAGTTGCATCACAGTCCACACACAAAAAGAAAGCGTAGCCAAATTATCAACTCATTTAGGACCTTTATTTCTCCTGCATAAGGGAAGCAAGAATAGTCCTTTGCACATACACCAAAACCCAGACATATGTCACAGCGTTGCATAACACTACGTAGCATACAACAGGAGCACATCTAGCTAATATGATTCAACTTACACAATGCCCTGACAACCTGCTTCTAAGCTTATCATCACCTCGCTGGCTCAGTTCTAGCTCAGCTCGACTATCTCATCTACTCTTCTTGCTGCAGCAGCGTGCCTGTGGCTGAGGAAAAGGGATAACTTCTCCCTGAAGCAAGGCTCTGGCTTGGCCACGAATTCCCAAGGCAGCACCCTGGATGTGCTGAAGCCACAGTGATTTCAGCAGACCTGAGGCAGGGAGAGGCAGAGATTTTTCTGCAAATCCCCAGGGATCTGACTGCTATTTTAGTATCCCTAATTACAAACGTCGCTATTTTTGGTCCTAAAATGTTCTGAGCTTTTTTAAAATTAGCCACAGCATTTCACTTGAAGACACCCTGGCAGCGGGCAGCTCCACAGGCCAGCAGCCTACTTGCTAAAATACTGTTTATCAGCTACTCACTTGTTCACAATAACATTTCTGACAGTTTAAACTTGAGTCCTAATTTAAAGACATCTTAAAAAAAAAAAAAAAAAAAGGCCTCTGGATTAGCAGTTCTTGCCCAACATCCCAAGTTTGTGAACTGACCTTGATGTTTAATAAGAACCATTTATGCCAACAAAAGGGAACTAAAAACAAACACACACAAAACCCCCTCCCCTGCCACAACAGCTAAGGAGCAAACAAGGCCATCGCCATCAATTCCTTTCAAGCCATTCAACAAAACACTGGCAACAAAAATAAGGCCCAGCTTTTTTACAAACAGAACAATAAAGAAAAAGGAAGTTGAAAATTAAGGAAGAAATGCTCACAGACAATAGATGGGTTGAAGTTTTTTTTATTTATTTTTTTGTCAACAATCCAGGCACCAGGGTTTTCTTCGCTGCACTGAAAAATTACTAACAAAAGTACTAACAAAATTATGTGGCTGTTTCCGATTAATTTCATGACTTCGAATTTCAAGTGGTTCTTGAAATATTTCATTATTTATCAGAGCTTTTTTAAATATATACAACATTCATTAATGAAATCAGGACAGGACAAACCACTTTCATCTTCGTAAGCAGTACCTGATCTCAAACAAACAAACATCCACATTAGCTTACTTTTCCTGCCTGTGATCCTAGCCTATCATTCCTATTTACAGATTTTTAAAATGAGCTCAGCTTCCTTGAAAAACAAAAGCAAAAAAACCCCTACAAAACAAAAATCCACCACCATCAAAAAATTCTCAACACTTTCTCCAACCTAAGCCCACAATATTCGCCTTCAGCAGCCAAGGGCTTAAAAGTGCCTTAGCTGTATTTCTTAGCTACAGGGTGGCATCAGTTAGGAGGTACACACAAGACCAGCTCCGTTCCCCATCCCATGCACCCTAAGAGACAGACATCCCTCCCACGAGGTTATGGTCCGAGGGCTCAGTCATGCTTTCGTCGTCACGAAGGAGGGACAGCGCTAACACACAAGGACCGACACACTCGCCCAGGGCAGGCGAGGCTGGTAAGCAGAGGTGAGATGCTAGACAGAGATGCACAGAAGTGCCCCATCAAGAAAGGGATGCAGACCACCAGGATCTCAGCACAGCATCGCTCAGCTGACGCCCAGTGCCTTGCAGCAGCACCTGATCCCTTCTTCATATCCTTCACTCTGCACTGGAGCAGAGACTCTCAGAAATGAATGTGGACGGTGGAGTTGGCACTTTGTATCAATTAATAAATTTGACAATAAATAATACCAGTCATGTGACAAGGCTGATAAGTGACTACCAGGATGCCTCATAAATCAGTATCAACTCACCATATTTTGAATTTAAAGCAATTAAGGATATGAAAGGAGAACCTTTCTTCAGGGAAGGTAAAGTTGGCAGGATAGAAGGTCTCTTGACATCAGTACCAGTGTTAACACTCGCACGTGAAGCAAGATAGCAGGATAATTATCCTTTCTGAAGATCTGGTGGCATTGCTTATGCTAGTAGGTTAATTTTCTCTATTTTCTACGCTCCCTTGCAGTGATCCACAGATGGCTGGTCTCGCTCTCTAAGCTGACAGTTTATCCAAATAACTGACACTATTGTTGTTATCATTAAAATAGCTTCCATTCAAGCTGCCATTGTTTAACAGCCATGGTCTGTGTATATAAAAAGAAAACCCTTTAAAACTCATTTCTAAGATGTCTGTTAGCCCAGGAAATATTTAACAGCAGCAGTAGCTATGCAACGAGAAGGTTAAGCTAGTTAGTGTTTGTGACAATTGCACTTAGCTATTCTATCCAATGGCAACAACATCCTTGCATTTATCAAGGGAACAGATTTAGTAAGAAACTGCACACAGCAAGAAATAAATGAGAGATGCAGGGAAAACTCGTATTATTGTGGCATCTGCTAGAGCTATTTTAGAACGGTGTCCCCCTGTGCTGCTCCACTGACGGGCTTGTGAGTATTCACTAAAATTAAAATCCATTTCTCAGGCATTCGTAAATAGGCCACAAAAACTTAGCAAGTCTCAGAGGTGTTTTTTATGGTCCCATCATTTTCTCCATCTGTTTAGAAAATGTTACAGCCTATGCTTTGCAGTGGCCCTGGTGCCTTGGACCTGCTGTGAGAAAAGCTCTGCATTTCCCTCCTCCTCTGCCAAAGAAGATATTCCTTGTGGCGTGTCCTCAGCCCTCTTACATATAGGGCCAGTCTCAGGAAGAGTTTGCCCTGAGGACTATTCATTCCTCAAACCAGACTTTAATATTAAACCCAAAATTTTTGTAAGTACAAAGCAGGTTCTTTGTTCCCAACGACTTTGGGCATCCAATTTCCTTAAACGCACGTGAAAACCCTGGTTCATCTTCTGCTTTGCCTCTGCACAGGAAGCCCTCGCACAGGCAAGGCCAAATATTTATGTCCTATCATTTTTAGGTTTTTTAAAAGGGCTGATTCACTGTCACATGAAGCAGAGTCCACCCCTTTTCAAAGCAAGCTGTTCAACTCACCAACGCTTAATTATGTTTTGTCTCCCATTAGGATGTGGCAGTCCGACCAGACAGCCAGAAAACATAAATGCAGAAATGGCTTCGAGCAAGATTGCAAGCCCTCTGCTCCCCTTGGCAAATCTGAGCTACTCACACAGGCACTGAAATAACTGGGGCGGTGTAAAAATATACTCAACTGTGAGAGCAAAGGTTGCGTAAATCCAGCCACAACTAACTTCTAGAAAAATACATATACCATCTCTCACCCTGATTTTTAATTTTTTTAGTTGGAGTTAAATGCTACAGCAAGGTCTATGTTACCTCAAGAGACAAAGAGAGAAAAAAGAAGTATTGGGAGCATAAGACAGAGAACTAAAATGGTACATCTGAAATTTAAACTAATATGCTGATCTAAAAGCCTCCTTATTATGTGACTGGGTTCGGAACACAAAAAGCAGAATATATCATGATTTGACTATGTTGCACTTAGCAATATGAAGGATAACTGCTGAATTGCTGACTTCTATTTCTGGAAAAACAAAGTTTATTCTGATCCTGGCTATACCAACACATTAACTCTTAATGTTATCAGTCTCCACACAGTAGTATCAAAAGGACTTTTCTTCTTCCTCAACAGGATGATAAAGGGATATCCTACTCTCTTAGCTATATAAGCATTCCCATAAAAACCAAATTGCTGACTTTTTGGTGAAAAAAAATTATATCTGTATCATCAAAATGGCCATCAGCTTAGGTAGAGAAAATTATTTGCACGCTGAAGAAGAAAGTGCCAAACTGGAGAACAGAGCATCTGCTATGGAGGAGGCTATAATTATCCCATGCATCTGAACACCGCTGGGCATTGAAGTTACACTAGCTATTTTGCCAGATACTCTCTATTCAGGGCTCTTACTTGACACCAGCAGAAAATAATCAAGAGTTTGTGAGGCCTGTCAATACAGACCTTACACGCTTTGAAAGGCTCTACTTTCAATGGCGTATGCCTAGTCTTCTTGCTCTAATGTGATGAAAATCTGAACTATTTTGCTGTCACTGTCTGGTATTACAAAACACTGTAACACTGCCAGCCGTAGCACTCACAGGACAACAACTACTTCAGTACCATTCATCCTGGTGTGCTTCGCTGGTTAAGCTTTTTAATGGGGGTCTTGGAGATATCAGAAAGAAAGCAGAAAACAGCAAAGTTACCACTATGCAGCCTTACCTCCATCCAGCAGAAAAAGCAAGTAAGTGACTTCCCTCAATGGATGTACAGTAAGTGCTGTCACTGTCATGGACTTTCCCCTGTACTCTCAGGGAACAAGCTCAGGGAACTCTCAGCCAAGCTGAGAAGACTCAAGCCTGCTCCCACACCTATGTGCAGGAGCTGTGCTTCTCTGCCTCTGCAGGGGCAACTCTCAGTCCCAGGCCCCACACTGAAATCCTCTCAATGAAAGCCTTTTACCAGTGCATTTTTTGGTATTTTGTTAGGTTATCATGCACTTCTGGTCCACTCACAGAGAACATATCAACCACAGCTGATCCTCAGCAAGTCTTTTTTAAATACCCACCTCATGCCTGTCATCAGCAGATCACACAGGAAAATATGGAAAAGGGTTATAAAGCTGTTGTTCTTTTAGGACAACAAATAGCTACTGTTCTTTTTTTCCACAAGTAATGTGCATAATTGTTCACTTCTGGAAAAGCAACTAAAAAAAAAAGTAAAACACATTTTTCCCTGTTAATTCTCAGTCTATGCCTGTGCTTTTCTGAGAAGGGATCAAGGGAGAAAAGGAACGATAAAAATACAAACTGCAGCAAGAAGAAGAGTGTACAACAATCTCCTTTGATTCTGGGAACACTAGAGGCTAGAGGAAACTCAGCTGCCTGGGTATCTCAAGGACAGATTCCCATGTGAGACTCCAGCCCGGCTGTGTCACAGACACTGACAGATGGGTTTCCCCAGCCTTGAACAACCTAATGGAGCTTTTAGCCAATTTGCATACTGGCTGCTGCTGGGTGAAATGGGTATGTGTCAAGGACATTAAGCAGGCCAAGACAAAAGTGTAATAGCCTTGTATACAATATCACTTCTTACTGCTCGCTATTTTTTTCCCCCTGGGGGTGAGGGGGAAGAAGAGAAGAAGAGAAAAAGAAACAAGCAGCCTTGCTGGAAGCTGGTTCTGAGGCAGCAAGTTCCTGCTCCTGGGAATGGGCTGAAGCAACAAGACAGTTTTCTTGCAAAATGGAAGAACAAAAACACTGCCCAGATAATTAGCTAGTTTCTTTTCTTTTTTTAAAGCAAAACATTGTTGGAGTCTCCCAAAGGCTGCCTATATTAGTGATCTATTTTGGTCCCAACCCCACAAACAGAAGCATGTGGAGCCGATTCCTGTGCCTGAACGGAGTCCAAAATAACACCACTAGAGCCCCACGCAGGTACAAGAGCCCAGTTGCTGCCGCTCCGTACAAGAGCTCAGCCTAAGGGCTAAGCTTTCTCAGGCCTGAGTCTAGATTTTCTTTCATATCTCCTACCATGTCACACATGGCTGCGTCTTAACAAATTAACAAGAAGAAAAAAAAATTCAAATTGGACTTGCAACAAAAATTTAGAGCCTAATGTGAAATATAAGGTCAAGCCCTGAGGGTGGCTGAATTACCTCCTGAGTTGTTGCAGCTCTCACTCACTCCAGGGAAAAGCACGCGTACTTCATATTTGCCTGGCAATCACCACAACCTCCTGGCTAGATTCTGCTCTCAGTCACGTTAGAATAACTCAGCTACCAGGCAATAAGGTGTGATTGAAAATTGGGGCTAAACTGCGACTTGTACAAAAAACAGCCCCTTCAAATCACTTGAAATTTTGTTGCCGTGCTGCCTTCTCCAGACTTGTTCCTTTCAGCTTGCCTGTAATGCACATTGGAGGGTCTGCCGTTGTTTAAACTCATTTTTTAACGTTTACTAGAGGTCAGATTAAAAATTAAGCATGCAAACAGAGGCTTCCCTGAGGAAAGCTTCAGCTCTAGCAACCAAACTCTGCACGCAGCAGTATAAAATGTACACTGGAAAGTGCCGAACAATATCTTTGACAACAACAAAAACCATGCCAAAAAGGCTCAGAATTTAACCCAGTTGAGCCATACTACTTCAATACTGAATGAATACACTCATATGTGATGTAGCTAGACACTAGAGATCCTTGGCAAAGAAGGGTGTGCAGATCTGTGATCTGTTTATGACCCCCTTGCTCATGTTGAGTAAATATCTATCATGAGAACATATGGAGGACCAAGAAGGTAGGTCCTGGTTTGGAGAGCAGCTATCTCAGTGCTATTTCTCATTTTGTCATTAGTTGGTTGGGTGATTTTGACTAAGCTGTCACTAGGTACTTCCATTTCTTCTAAGCAAAATGAGAGCAATAACTTGGTTTTAGGCACTTCTGAGACCTTTGGATAGAAAAGCTCTATAAATGAACGTTATTATTGTCACTGATACTGTTCTACCACTTACACGGTTATTCAAAATCAGACCCAAGAGTAGCGCACAAAAGAGCTATCTAACAGCTATCTGCAAATCTAGGCCAAAGAGAGAGGTCAACACTTCAAGTGTTAAAAAGCTGCAGGATTTGCAGATGAGCATCTTCAGTCATCATAATATCTCAGGCCCAGTTCTGAAGTCTGTTTAATTAGAGGGGGTGGAGAGGGATAAAGCCCAGAGGTTGTTTTTGCTTGGGTTATGTGTATACCTCTGTTTGTTTAGTGTTACAAAAAATGTTATGAGCTTAAGTGTAAATTTTTTCAGCCTTTGGCACTATTCAATTTTATATGCTAATTTTAGCTGGAGTAGATTGTAATTGAAATAACAGGACTGCATGTGAGCAAAGCCTTCTGTGGTGAAATTCTGCTGATACTCTGTCAAATCTTCTCACTTGCTGAGAGCCACCCTTTCTCCCAGCTGATGTTAATCTGCTGGACTTTTATCGTGAAAAGAGGATTCACACTCAGTGTGACGAATAAGCGTTTCAATTTAAAATTCCTCATTCAGTTCAATTACATAGGAGTATGCGTGTATCTACTCAGTAGCTAATGACAGGGGTTTTTAAATACTTTTTCACATTGCTTGATTTTAAGACTTTCAAGGATATTAGAAATATATTATCTACTGAAGGTGTAAATCATTTAATTTCTACGAATTAGGTGAAAATGATGTGGTCACCTTATAATAAATAAGTTGAACAACTTTTTTTAAAACGTGTTAACCAATACAGTATAGCATTTCAGCCCTTCCTCGTTTCATCTTTTCTAGGCACAGACTGGATGACCAGCAGCAAAAAGGCCAGTATAGCACAGCCAGAAGTAGTAAGGCTAAGGCTTAGTCATAATAAGGCTAAGCCTAATAGTAGAGTTAAACTGCTTTTTGCACCTGAGTTGCTTGCTCTGCAGTAGCGAGCACAGACCCAGCAGCTCATTCAAGTGAGTTGAAGTAATTTAATTTAAGATTGCATTATGCCAGGTAGAGAGGTCCTTGGACAATTTGAAAAAGTATACAGAGTATAAAAAAAAAGGTATTTTATATGTAGCAAGAATATGCAGCCCAACAATATCAAATGTCTAAAAATCTGGAGTCTGTGCAGAAACCTATCTTCCTAATGGAAACATCAGAATAACACTCAACAGTGTTAGCATTATTTTATAAGTGACATTTAAACAAGGGAGATTTCCTGTTTCTTCTATATCTGTCCTGGAAGTAGCAGAAATTAAAGTCATATCAGAACAAAATTATTCAGGGTTTGACTTCAGTATTTTTTGGTTTTGGTTTGGTTTTTTTTTGTTTGGGTGGTTTGTTTATGGTTTAACTCAATTGCATTTACTTGATAATATGGATGTCAATCAGTAATTTTGGAATAGCAAAGGGACTGTAAAAGTGGAAAAATTAGTATTATTATTAACAGTAGTTCCTTCACTAAAGAAGGTTTAAGAGTTTTATATACACAGCAGCAGTCTAAAATGCTGACCTCCTTTAGATCTTGGGTTCACACCTCAACACAGCAAGGCAGGTTCAAGATTTACAGCTTAGTGACAAGTCTGCCAATTCATCACTACTAAACCATCTCGAGTCCTCTTTGGAAGCGGCATAGGTCAAAAGAGGAAACCACCAGCTGCTGAAGAGATCCCTTTCCAAATAAATTCATTCCACAAGTAGCCAGCCTGGCACTAGCACGTGCGCGCGCACACACACACACAGACTCTGTACGAGTATCTGCACTACAGTGGGGGCATACAAATCTTGACTTTTCCACTTACCTTCCAAAACTGTAAGTGTAAATTTTAGAAAGTGTTACCAAACTTTAAGATGAGTTAATACAAAGAGTCAAGAAGAGAATAAAATATAACCACAGAGGTCCAGCCCTTCCGACAATTCAGTTTTCTCTAAAGACAAAAGTGGCTGTCCTGTCTATTATCTTACAGTGTGTTTAGGCCCCATGGTTGGACTCCTTAAGTTGAACAGTAAATGAAAGACAAAATTTACTTCTATCAATCTTTAAAGGAAACTACAAAATAAATTAAACAGCTTGTGGAAACGTCCAAATAGAGGGTTTTCTGTGGAACTAATGCTGTTCTGGCAAAGAAAACCCAGGCAATTTAAGCTGGTCTGACCAGGAAATGCAAACTCATATCTATGCATCTACAGTATATCCACCTGCACTAAATTTTATCAAATATACTCACAGTTCAGTTTAAGAGTGACTTACTTTACCTTAGTTTAAACCTTTGTCCTAATTAATTTAAACCAAACTGCTATAAAGCCAAGAAAATGTTGACTTAGGCTTATGCATACAGTCTTTTGCATCAGTTTAACTACATCAGTTTGAAATCACACCATTAGTCAGACTAGTATCATTCTGCGTAAACTTAGCCCTTGCAGCATCAGACACCCAAACCCCATTAAAATGCAGCGATAGTGCTGTGCTTAATTCCCTCAAATTCCTTAGGAAATCCTAGCCTAAACTATGAGCAGGAAGCAATCACTCCAAAACCCTTCAGAGATGAACTGAGCAGCTCACATCGCTACCAGAGCTATTGCGCCTTTCTTACTGCCCCTCATTAAACAGAATACTTTAACCATATACTTAATATTTTGCAGAGGAGCAGTAGGGTTACTCGGGTGTTTATGGATAAGTTATGCTTAAATTCTTTGCTAGGACCTCAGAAATTACTGTTTTGTATACCTCTGCACCACGTTTAATACCTCTGCTCCTCAAAATCTGTCATCTAAAAGCACCGAGGCAGGCTGAGGATCAATGGGTTGGGGACCAGCCTACCAGGTCATCTTCCCATCCAGTGCCTGCTGAGAAGTACGATGGGGAGGGCTGGAGTGCTGCAGGGCTCATCTCCGCCAAGCAAACTCACACCAGGAGCTACCAGAGACAACACACAAACCCGTTGAGCAGCCTGACCGAAGAGGCACACCTATTTTGCCTCTCCATCACTGCAGTTACTCTAAGGCGGCTGAAAAAAAAAAAGGATCTGATGGCTGTTAGCCTATAACTTTGCATGCCTCACGGCCGCTATTTCAGGAACACTTTTCAGATGAGTAATTTGGCGAGATTCACTGTTTGCAAACTGCATACTTGGTCTAAAGAGCACTTACAGTGATGTCTACAGCACCAACGTTCAGGCCGTAGGACTCTCTACCCTGCTTTCCAGACCACCCATCCTGCCTGCTTCCTCACAGTATTGATTATTTCTTACTCTTATAAAAGTTCAGCTAACAACTGTTCTGATACATGGACTATTGTTTTTGGTAGAAATAAAGGCAAGAAAAAGAATAATGCTAAAAAAAGCCCAGCCGAAACTGAAAAAGTTCATGTCCTGTCATTCGCCAGCTAGGAGAGCCACGAGGAGCAGTGGGATATAAAAAGACGAGTTCTCTAACTGGCAGCTCTCCACCAGCCTTTACAATTAACAAGCTAGCTCATTGTCTGGGTTGTTATCTAAATTACAGTCTAGGCATTTTCTGCTAACATGTTTTCTGACTTTTTAAACACTATACTGTACAGTACCTAGTACAAAGGCGTCTTTCTCTAATTCTATTTAATTCTTTATTTTCCTGTTTTAAAAATTAACTACTGTAACCATAGCCTTAAGCAAAGAACAGGAGAAGGGGGCAAAGGAAAAGAGAACGTACTTTTAGCAAGGAGGGAAGGGAGCTGAAGTTCAGGTGCCGGGGTTTTCTTTGAGGCAGAGGCAATAAACACTCACTACTTATAAAAAGACTTGAAATCAAATTAAAACAGATCTGAATCCTTATGTTTCATTAAAATTGAAGATTCACATGTTTCCATTTTTGGTCCCATCACTTTTGTTTTATCAGCACTCATCAACAGCATGGCAGCTAACAGGGGGAGCAGGATCAGTCCTTTCTTATGAAGTTTCTGAACCACAGAGTATACCTTCACTTTTTTTTTTTTGCATTTTTATATCTAGCTCCATTAGAAAAAACTATGTTTAAAAACTAAAAAGGGGTCATATAGTAGGGGATCCAAAATAATAAGTGCTAAGTGTCATTATAAAAATATATTCCATTATATCTATTTTAGATATGGCAAATAAAGGATAAAATACACAAAACATGGGAAAAGTATAATACGCATTTCACTAAAACACAGAAATAGGCATCTTCAGATCAGCCCCCAATAACCGGCACTTTTGCTGGTTTTATTTAACTGCTTTTGCTTATTGAGATTCCCCTCCCAAGTCATCCTTCGTATGTGCAATCTTGTATGTACAGGCAGGTATGCTTTTCAGCAGTTATTTTTTAATTTCAGATATTAGAACCACTTATAAAACATTTTAACCACAATTATACAGGTCCCATTATACATACTCTTCTTTTGGCCAAAAGAAAAAGGGAATAGGTAAAAATGGCACCTGCTTCATCAGTTGTCTGTTCATTTTGCATTTGTGGAGTCACTTATGTTTCACTCCAAGTTAGAAAACACTGTTTTCTTCCATTCCTGAAACCAGAAAAGCAGCAAGGCTTTTTTCACCATGTGTATCATCAATAGGAATATTACTTATATGACTGAAGGCAAGCTAGAAAAAGAGTTTGCCTTAACTTTTCATGGTGAATTTATAAGACAGCCCATCAATAAATCTATTTTTTAAAAAAATCAGCAATAATTACAAAGCATTGGACAACTATAAACAAGATTCCCATGATAACTTTTATGTTTGGTTTTCTGCATAGACTTTTACCAGTACCACTTGTCAAATCTGGCTGTCATTTTTTAAATTGGAGAGAAACAGAAGTAAAGCTTTCTTTGACCCAGAAAGATTACAGATACAGGAAACTTCTCAAAATGTACTTCATCCTTTTACTTAATAGTTGTCCTGACACACTAAATCATTACGCTATGGGAAAACACATTGACTTCTGAAAACCTCCTTTAGAAGATTCCTACCAGCAAGTTGGTGTTTGCCAAGGAACTTGTTCTCCCTTAAAACATATACTTCTTTCGATTCTACAGATTAATTCAGATGATTCAATATACCAGTAAAGAACATGGATTTGGTTTTGCCGAGTTCTTTACATTTTGTATGGGATGTGGTGCTGTGATGACGGTCTTCCCTCTAAAGGTGCAGACACACTTAAATTAACGTGATTATGCATTGGGACATTTTTCCTCATGCAAGAGCTACGGTTTCAGACTACATTGAGATGTCAGTAATTTAAGATATGAAGTTAAGACAAATCCTCTCACTACTGTATGTCTTCTGGTGGTTCTTCTTATTTTTGAGAATTCTTTCACTCTCACTTTTCCCAAGCAGCATTTATTGCTAAGACACATTACCATCCCCTTGGTTATGATTCCCCACAGCCAGACAACATAGGTGCCTCATAGCAAACCCTGAGCATCAGCAGCAGGATAACACCAGTGAGGTATAAATTGCAGCAACTTTTAGTCTGCTCCATCTGGCACCTGGAACCAAACCAGTCCTCTGATGGAAAGCTGTCATGATGTCAAGCTAATTCTGACCCATCCTTTCAGCTCAACACCAACAAAAGCACAGAGCCACTTGGGGATCAATAACTTAAAAAGCCCTTTGCTCTGATCTGTAATCCAAACAAGTACGTGGGAGACAAAGAACTGGAGCACTGAGCCCAGACTCATTTTTTCTGATTTTATACTTCCAGCAATTTGCCTTAGCCATGCATTTACCAATTAGACTAAAAAATACTCACATTTTGAAGGTTAAACATATATAAATTGTAAACAGAGCGCAGCATATACTAACACAGACTTTTGAACATGAAGCATTAATATTTATTCAAACTGTAAGGCTTTTATGTGAGAAAATAATAATACCTTTTCTTAGCTGAAACATTTTTAAAGGTTCATCTTCTCTGAGGAAAGCAGTAAAATGCAGTGTGACAGATAAAAATCCGGCACATACCATGTCCACATTCACATATAAAAAGATATTTTCAACATTTCAATTCAAAGACCAGCAATAAAAAAAACCCTCTCATATCCTTAGGATGCCAAATAATCATTTCATCCATGTCTCAGTATTGACTTACAAAGACATGACTTGCCTTTGCTGTGTAGTTTTCATATACAAACGAACTGAGGATAACTCATTGTTACGGAAGTCAGTGGGATTGTCAGCTCCTTTATAAAAAAGAAAGAGCCAGCTAGATGCAGCTGGCTCAGAACTTTGGAAAAAATATTGAAGATGACAGAAAGAGCATGATGTTTTGGCTCTTCTGCAGCCATTATGATATTGAGCAATATGCTGCAAAGAGCTATTGCAGTAAAGTGCTGCAAGACCACCTCCTTGCTGAATAAAGGTCATGCAAGGACTCAGTTGAATACTCGAAGCCGTATGGCTAAGCCTGCATCTTCTGAGTTTATTTTTTACACATCTTTCCACCACGAGTTTTGGGTTCTTCACATACCGACAGAAATGCCGTGGTGGCGAATAAGATCTTCCAATTCCAAGCATTGCCAAAAATCTAAATTATTTGTTTCATCTTTACCATCAAAACCATATTAGCTGTTCTGCTCAAAATAGCCAGAAGAGCTCTCCACCATCCCTGCTACACAGTGGAGAGACAGAGGTGTCGTTCTTGCCACAAGGAGAGATAAGGGGATACTGCTGACAGCTCTTCTCCAGGGAGCATGCTGATTATCAGAGATGCCCCTACCCACCCGTCCCCACCGCAGTCGTTGGTGGTAGCCGGCCATACAGAAAGCAGCATGCTGGGACACCCCTGGGACACCCGACCTGCCCATCAGGCCAGTCCTGACAGCCACCCAGCGCCTGCCCCATTCACATGCTGCTGCCCAGTACCCAGCACCCATCACTAGTCTGGGACCCAATGAAGTTTACTTGGCCTGAATGGGCTTCTTGGTTTCCCTCTCCTCTGTTTTATTTCCATTACGCTATGTTACAGCACACTATGTAAGAATATAATGTATACATTATATAGATACAGACATGTATATTTCTGCCTACATAATGTATACAACATATATAGACACACATGGTAGAGAACACACACATCAGCAAAAGGCCTCTTCATATTACAAACAGGGATTGTATCAGTCATATCAATAGCTGACATGGTAAAACAATTTTGCAATTTGTACTGCCTTCCATATTTTATATTTTCAGAATGGGAAAGCAAAGAAGAGACTAGAATTTCTCCCTCTAGTTACTCAGACCATAGAGCCAATGTTATTCTGCTGTCTTCATTACATTATTTTTCCCCAGAAACAGTAATACGCCAAAAAGATTAAATTAAATAATACTTTAAAAAAATCAAGCAGTTCTTTAATTTCATTTCAATACCATCTTGCTCTTCCAACAGCCTCTCAGATGTGCAGGAAATGGCTTAATGATGTGCCTTTATTAAAGGGAAGTGCTGAGGTATCTCTGTAGGTCGCTCCCATCCCCCAAAAGTTTGCACAGCCACTGCTCAGAGAATATATATCTGCCAGCGAAAATGTCTTCACCAGAGCCTCCTTTTATCACAGAAGCTGCAACAAAAACAGCACTTAAAGGACATAATCATCTCTACTCACAGTACCTCCTGAACTGTAAACACAGTTTAAAAACTGCACACCATGGAGCTCAGGCGTGTTATCTAATGCTTTAGAAACTCTATCCTACTACAAACACAGGGAGCAGCAATGCCAGCCAGCACCATGTGCTTCCACTTACCGACCCACTCCCTTTCCGCAAGCACACACCATCCCTCAGCCCTCACCGCCCATCACGGAAACGCTAACACAGCTCTCATGGCCAAAACGATCGGGGCCTCACCTGGGAAGCCCTGCTCTGCCTTCGCCCTCCTAACACCCCGAGACTTAAAAGCAAGTGCAACTATGCATTATAGAGCGTTATATATGCTGTTGTCTGGAGTCCAGAGAGCTATACTCCCTTCCCCTTACCCGCACCTCTCCGGTACTACAGCTGGAAAATATATTAAAAGGAGTGCTCTTTTAGTATAGTATTTGGGGCTGCTGTCCTTGCTCTCACTGGTGGCCTGTTTGAAACATTACTTACCTGAGCAAGCACTGCAAGGCTCTCACAATACTTATTTTGTTAGCAAAGCAGCCAAACAACCCGGGTGACTTTGCAGCTGCCTTGCAGGGCAGCACTGCAACAGAACGGGCTTTGACAGCCAGACCTGTCATAACAAGGAAGACACAGCCTTTTTTCTTTCTTCCTCCCCCCACCCCTCTTTTTTTTTTTTTTTTTAAATCTTCATTTACTCAGAACAAGGTAATTTGAGCTAACTAGAAAGCCATTCTTTCCTTTTTTTTTTTTTATTTTTTTTCTGCTAACAGTGCTGAAGACTCCTGACAACACGTGTGAGCACAAGCTTCACTCCAAGTGGCCTTGGGAGCAGCAAGAAGTGCTTGATATTGTTTTCAGAGCTCGGAGTGGCTGGGACAGGAGCAGCCCTTCACACGTCCTCCTTCCAGCCACCGGTACAGAGCCAAAATCCTACTCGCAGCACCGATACAGCCGCTCACTGCAGTGATACTATCATACCTTGCAATGGGATGTGGCTACTCCGTAATAAAAACCGACACTGGCTGTCAGGTGAATAATTCTGGGCAAGATGAGAGTACAACTGAAGGGTGTGGGGTTTACCACTTGCCCCAAATCCTGCCAGATCAAACCGCACCTGAACAAACTCTCCCTTTGGTAAATCTCACCAGTGTGAAAAGCTGTTACTTTTTACGAAGCGTTGGCAGAGCTGCTTTTTTCCTCCCCCCATACTTTCCATCCAGCTTACATTTGGCAGTAGGTTCACTGAGGACCATATCACATTTTCTAAAAGCTGTTATCCATTCCTGCCTCTGTTAGTCTCTGTCTCCACACTCTACATCTTATTTTAAGTGCTGAACCAGAGAGCATTTAAGTCATAACCTGCATTGATTTTCAAAATCTGCCTGTAGAGAAAGAGGAATCCTCCTCTACAGATCAATTTACAAGACCGTCATGGCAGTAAGGTCACACATACAGGAACAACCTTCTGCCGTGCTGTTACCCTGTAGGACCTGATCCAGCTCTCCTGGTGAAATCAGCTTTGTTGTTGCAAACGTACGAGACCCTGGTTAGGGTGATCTGAGACTCAAAAACTACATTTCAAAATCACACACAGAAGAGGAGCACGCTCAAAGGTTTATCATTTACTACTTCTATTTCTTACACAACACTAGTTTAAAAAAAATAAATTTATCTTTGTTGAGGGACAGCCATACTGTAGATGGTGTTCATCTGTACTCAGGGCAAACACAGCACTGATCAGCTTCATCCAACAGCTCTCTTGAATCACAGACCACATACTCAGCAAGCACAACTTCAATACTAAATCACTCATTACACAACTACTTCAACATTCTCTATAAACTTTACAAGATCTCAGAGACACAAGTTAACATCTATACAGGTATGGAAACTAGAGCAGAAGATAATGTATTCCTTTGCCCAAAATCATACACCATAAGACAATTCTTATATTGTCCCCAGATGAATTACTTGCTCCAGTACAGGATAATTTTTACAGGATTAGCATACATTTTCTAGCAAAGGGATATGAAAATTTTTGCTTGCTTCAGGCCAAACATGACTTCCATATACCACTGGAAGCCACACACTAAGCTAGACCTTAGTGGTACCCACGTGGAGATACAAGTCATGTTGCATTAGACCCTACGAAGTGAAATTACAGGCCACATCCAACATGCAGATTGTGTCCTAGCAGGCCAGATGTTGCGTGCATTATTAACTACCAGCCTTCTAGAGGAATGCAATGAGCATACTCGTATATGTCCTCTACTCAGATTGCCCCTGAAAAATCCATTTTTTTTACCTTGTGAAACAGAGTTATGCTGCATTTCAAATAGATTGTAGGTGCAGTTTGACTCCCATTGACATGACTTAATGGGTAGACTGATTCACAGCAAGGAAAGGCAGTACCAGCTCACAGGGAGCAGGAACTATCCTGCAAGTTACCGCTCTGGAGCTTTGTTGGGAGCTATGCATTGACGTGCACCTAACATGCACTCATATGATCAGTCAGACCACATCATGGCCTTCAACTTCACAAGGATTAATCATAACAACAAGGAATAAAGACACCTGCCCAAAGGTACTGCTGCCTTAACCACCTAGAGAGACACATCGCCATTGATTCTCATGGAAGAGATGGGGATGGGGACCTTGTAACGAAACTGGGAGTCAAGGGAATGCAAGGGGAAAGAGGTGCCACGAAAAAAATTGTGTCAGAGGGATCTGGAGCATGAGGGAAACTGGACAAGGAAGAATGAGTAAATCTCTGCTGGCCTTCGCACTTGAGGCACTGAAGATTAGGAATGCAAAAGGTACTAATCTGACATGCAAGTTTTTGGAAACGCCTTTTGGTTTCACTCTTTTTGTGTAGAAAAAAAAAGTTTAAACAGTACAATGTTTAAAAATGAAGCACAAATTTCTTTACAAGGTTTCTATGACATAGCGTATGAGCAAAGGCCTTACAAATCACGCTTGCCTGAGAACTAACGAAGACCTTAGAGAAAGCTAATTCCCATTTTACAAGAGTCTGAAGACATTGTATCCATGTTTATCTTATTAGCATCAAGCAGCTGACACTATCATGAATGCTGCAGTGCCAAAGTATCATGAATCTGTACCATTCAGAAGTGTTTCTACTGTACAGCTGAGAACTTAATAGATAGAGCATCAGAGGGAGGAGGAGATTTTTCTGCTTCCTAATTAGCTGTCAAGTGACACAGTGCTCCTTATTGTCTGCAACAGCATTTTGGGAAATGGCTCCTCGGTACATTAGGTCACATAACCCATAGAAAGCTAACCGCACAGCTACCACCACTGGATGAAGCTGCTTTGGTTTTCACCAGAACTGCTCACTCTGCTCTTGTTTGCCAGCTACCTCAATTTCCTCCTCATCTCACTCCCTGTCAGTCCGTCCCCCCACCCCAAGTGCAAATAATGTTGATTTTTGAACTCTTAATCTACATTGCACAATGCATTTGTTCAACTGTTTGTCCAACAGTTCTCTGCCGTTGCTTTGCAGTCACTTGACGTTCCACTGAATTCACTAAAATTTTAAAGCTCGCCAGCAACACAGCAAAAAATTTTTATCAGCACATACTTCAAATTTTAAGCAGGACATCTAAGAAACTACCAGATGCACAGAATACAAGACATTAAATTTTGCATCCTTGGGGAAAAAAAGCAAAAATACTTTAAACTGTGTTGCTACCTGCCCCCCCCCTCCAGACATCAGGTGAATACCTCTATCTTTTTTGGTTGCTTCACTAATTTCTAAACTATTGTTTGAGACTGATGCTTCAACTTCCTTAAAAAGCATTAAGCCAGTTCTGCTTGCACTTGTGCCAAGTTCTTGGACTAAAGTTATCAAACTAGCTAGCTGCACCAGTAGGTCGCTGAAAAATAAGCCTCCATCTAGAAGCTTTCTGCATTACACAGTAAAGGAATACCTCAACCTGGTTTCTCATGTAGGGACCAGCACTCACAAGACTGCAACTCAGATGCTCACCACTAGTTGAGCAGCATCATGAACCGTTTTAGCTCATCAGCCCCTCGCATTTCATGATCATTTATACTTCTGGATGAGTTTTGATTATAGCTCAGCAAATGTTAGACAAAAAAATAATTAACCATAAGTGCATTCACTACAGGCAGGCACCCATAAACTGCAATATGAACATCAACTATGCTTCCTTAAGTGACAAGGAGTCCCTCAAGGCTCAATTACTTGCCACTTTTTGCTCCATTTCAGATGTTAGCAGTCCTACTCTTTCTAAATGGGTAATAACTACCGATAACCATTTACAAGCAGCAATTAAGAGTTTTAAACTGATACCAATGACTTCTCTCAAAACCGGGACCAAGCTTTACTTATTTTTTTCAACTTCATAGATAATTATCTCAGTGTGTTCCATTTCCCACATAATTTACTTTAGTAAATCACTATTATTCACAACATACACACAACTACAAGTTTACTGAAAATGCCTAGGCTGTAACAAGGATCCCACCTGAAGCTGAGAGAGGAATATCGATACATCAGATAAATTTTTCTCCATAGCCTAGACCCAGGAGTGGTGATTAATGATGGATGAGACCATGTTAGTTCAGAATACCTGCTTATATTTAAGTGCAACGCACAAACCAGGATGAATAAGCTCTCAGAGCCCCATATTTTCTAAAAGCAACTCCTGCCCCTTTTCAATAACTGAGCTTAGTCTGCCAAACATAATTCCAGCAGATACTGGAAGAAATCAGTATCACATAATGATTTATCATGTATTAATCAATTCATTTATTGTCTGTTGCACATCCACATGACCACACTGGTGTGGCTTCCCTGCTCCTACACTCATCTGTTAGCTGCACAAACCCATTCAAGACAGGAAACAACAACAGCAAAAATACCCCAAATCAAACATGACTTGTCCCAGCACACTCAGAAACTGATTAGCCAAACCAGAGCCTGATAACACACTCTAGATGTTGACAAAACATCCAAATGTCTGACAACCTGCAAAAGGGAAAACTTCCAGAAAACTTCTAGCAGAGGCTTCCGAGCTGATCACAACAGTGAAACTGTCAGTTTACGCTGCAGCGAGTGGGAGCAGAAACAGCAGGGCTCTCGGCACCGCAGGGCAACAGAATTACCTTGATTGATAAAATACAAAGTAAGGTGTTTCAAAGTCTTCATCAACACCATTTAAAAATATTTCCTTTATTATCTAGAATACTTTTTTTCCTCTTTCCTTTTACCCTGAACAGCATAGCACTTTGCATTCTACTTTATTCATTTATTAATGACGGTTTGACTCTCATCATTTCCATTAACCAGTGCCATCTATATACCAAACAGACACTTCCATGGACTCATAAAGAATGTAGTGGGTAAGTACTGCAGAGAGTATTTTGAAGATAGTGCAAATTTTGCCTGTGTTAACAGTGAAGGATGTACCCTGTGGACATTCCTTTTATTTAGGATTCATTCTGGACGGGAAACCTTACTCTTCAAACTTTTTCAACTTTTTTTTTTTTTTTTAATCCTTTTGTACGACCTGCATCTCTCTCTCCCAAGGTTACGCAGCTTGTGGCAAAGCATACATATAGAAATAGAACAAGAAAAGTCCTTTTACAGTTGTTACCCTGAAACCTAGTCAAAAGCCAGAACCAAGAAAAAATAAAATGAAAGAATCTATTTTTTTAAATCATATGTTCAACTCAGATTTTTAGGTTTAAAAAAAAAAAATCAAGTTCTCCGTTTGAAAAAAACGAACAAAACAACCAAAAAAACCCCACAATATAAAACAATAGGGAAGCTAGACACAGTGCTTGCCTGGTGGGGTTTTTTTGTGGGGGTTTTTGTCTATAGTACTTACGTACTCTAGTCAGAGAGGGAGATAGAGAAGTACAAGAGACTAATACTTTCATCTTTCTTCAGAGATGCATGGAGATGTGCTTGAATGGGGCTAAGGGAAAAGAGGAATAAAAGTGATGTCTGTTTTACAGCACAAACTTTCAAATGCATACTACTTTAAAATGCAGTATCTAAACGTAGCATCTGTAGTAGTTGACAAAAAACGCAGATCCAGCTAACAAGACTGGTGTTATTGCCATGATCTCTGATGCTGAGCTCATGCAGACGCCGACTTGAAAACAATGAAAATTAAAACTAGTAAGCAGCAGCAGTCAAACCGCTCAAGAATGTTGATACCTCTCTCGCAGAGTGCCATCACCTCCTGACAGCCGGATTCAGACAAGCAAGGTAAAACGTTTCAATCTGTGCATCCCTCTGGTCTGTCTGCAGTGCAACGTACGACTTCAAACAGCCCTCAGTAAACAGTCTTCTCATCACTCCAGCCTGGACTGAATTTTAATCAAGGTCCTTTAAATGCCATTGAACAAATCCATATACTATGGATTGCTTCTTGTATGCCTCTGGCCAACCACTATTTGGAGGGTCATTTATTATTTTTAGAAAACCAAAACAATCCAAAGTAACAGTACAAATTACAGCACATCTCGAAGCAGGGTGCAGTCATTTCTGGTCATTTCGTATTGCATGTGAATGAAGCTTTTAATTATTCCTTTAACATGACATAGTGGATGCATCCATCTGTTAGTCATACCAGAGGAAGAGCTAGATTTATCTCACGATTAAGCAGCAGTTAAGTTTTCAGGCCACTCACATGTTAAACTTGGATTCTAAAATTCACGTATTGTGCACTAAAGGCAACCAAAGGACAGAAATCTGGGAAGAGCTCTCAACCATAATAGTAGCAATAAAGAGTCCACAATTCAAAAGGGATGCTACATATGATGAAAACACTAAGCCTCCTTGTAAACCATTTTTTTTGCAAATCCATCCCAGGGAAGGTTAGACTCTGCGTATCAATTATCAAACCAGGAGTATGTCCCCAGTAGATCTACAGGATCAGCAAAAACTCATTAGAAAGTGTGTGTGTGCGGGGGGGGGGGGGGGATGTGGTCATCATTTGACTGCTCTGTTCTGCAAAGAACTATATTAGGGAGGTATAAGCCAGCAGACTGCTGACTGCTACAGTTCTTTCTGTCGCCCATAGATAAGTCAATTAATCAAACTTTGCTTACTACCCGTCAAAAGCCTGTCTCTGTCCTCTTGTTGAAATACAGAAAGAATGCAGGGGCTCTTCCTCCGCCTGCAGGTTCTCTCTTACTTAAGAAGTGGTTCCAGTCATTTTGGGAAAACATTATTTCATGCTGTTAAACAGCTTTACAAAAATCTCCTTCCCTTCCCTGTCTTTTTCACAAATAGAGCAGCTGACGGGCAGGGAGAGAAGGCTTTCACCTGAAGAGGAGTGGGGCTTAGTATAGCATCTGAGCGCAGCCCTCAAAGCCACTGTAGCGTTTCTGACACCTTCCCCCTGTAAACTACTGCCCACAGGTTTGGACCAAGCATCAACACGGGCCACCCTGCGGCTTTTCTAATTAGTTGTGGAATGGCGTTTTGAAGCCACGTGACATCCAAAAAACAAGGGAACCACATGCAAGCAAGACACAAATACTATGAAAATAAGCAATACAAACAATATGCAGTATTCATTCCTTCTGCAACTTTGCCCAGGCTGATGGAGTTTGAAGGCGTGGGCACCACCCCTTGACTTTGCAATTGTCCTTTAGACTCTGAATTTCAGACTGGATGGGTAGTCTCATGGCTAGCAATCTATGTAGTTCTGCAGGCTCAGATGAGGATAACCAAGGCAGATCTTTCAAGAAATGCATGTCTGGGAAAAATGTTCTCCCTGCCTCTTCATGTCAGAAGACCACAATACAATCAGAAGAGCAGTGTGAGATAGGATGCTGTTTTTCTTCTGCCATTACAATTACAGGCATTCACTTCCATTATGGGAAACTTTTGTGTATATTCTTAATTGGAGACTCAATAAGCATACTTCGAGAAATATGTCGAGTCCTCTTCCCAGGAGGAAAAAAGGAGGAGGAGGAAAAAAGGAGAAGTTTTCCCTTACACCTTGAAAAGCCTGAGTGTGCTGGTTTTGGCTGGGATAGAGTTAATTTTCTTCACAGCAGCTGGTATGGGGCTATGTTTTGGATTTGTGCTGAAGACAGTGTTGATAATACAAAGATGTTTTCCTTATTGCTGAGCAGTGCTTACACAGAGTCAAGGCCTTTTCTGCTCCTCACCCCACCCCACCAGCGAGTAGGCTGGGGGTGCACAAGAAGCTGGGAGGAGACACAGCTGGGACAGCTGACCCCAGCTGACCAAAGGGATATTCCAGACCATAGGACGTCATGCTCAGCATGTAAAGCTGAGGGAAGAAGAAGGAAGGGGGGGACATTCAGAGTGATGGCGTTTGTCTTCCCAAGTGACCATTATGCGTGATGGAGCCCTGCGTTCCTGGAGATGGCTGAACACCTGCCTGCCAATGCGAAGTGGTGAATGAGCTCCTTGTTTTCCTTTACTTGCACGTGGGGCTTTTGCTTTACCTATTAAACTGTCTTTATCTCAGCCCATGAGTTTTCTCACTTTTACTCTTCCGATTCTCTTCCACATCCTACCGGGGGGGAGTGAGCAAGTGGCTGTGTGGTGCTTAGTTGCTGGCTGGGGTTAAACCACGACACTGAGGAACTGGATTTGTACACATTTGGAACTCAGAAATCTGCTGAAAGCAAGGTATGCCTTTTTGTTCAATTGCTGATCGTGCAATTAGTCAATGTGCAAGTGGCCCCTATTGTTCTTGGAAGGTATCCTAAAAGAGGGATGCTGCCCAAGGACTTTGGGGAAGAAGAATAGAGTTCCACTGATGCTGGTTATGATCCAGACTGGAGGAAGGTGTGAAAAAGGCTACATATATAAATCCTGAAAGAGCTACGTCAGGAAAACAAATGCAGGTTAAGGTCATTATTGCTATTGCTCACCCAGGCCAAAAGAAGTCCAGGAATCTGGGCAAATAGTCACCATACAATAAGTTGAGAGTCCACCAAAATTGATGGAAACACTACCACTTGTTACCATTTGTTCTATGCACCTTTGCTCTGTGATTGACTAGGTTCTTCAGTAGTTTTATAGTAGATAGATACTTCTTTCATGCTATAGCCTGATGAAATGCTAAAAATGACCAGTTGTTGAATACAGCCAATTCCCAGAATACACTTGTTTTGGATTAGTTTCTGAATTAGGTTCAGACTAAGCATTTTTAGGTCTATTTTTATTTGTGTTGAAATAGATGCTTCAGTGTTTTTAGCTGTTTGAGCAGCAGCTGTTGCCACAGACTACTTTGCGGCAGCATGAGCAGGAGTTGAATTCAATGTTATTATTTGGAAAGTATTTAAATATTCCCCCCCAACTCTCCTGCATATAGATTTTTTTTTTCCAACAGTTTCTGCAGTTTCTATGAGAGAGAATCAAAATGTTCTTGATTAAGTTTCTCAACCCAAGCATAGCGAGAGGCCACATTCACATTGTGAAGATATCATTCTGGCTGTGGTTGAAGCCAGTAAGACACATTTGATTCCAGTTAAAGTTGTATCCCTTCCTAATTTTCATTTGCCAGACTTTCTGACTAAACTACTTTATTTGGCAATCATAGCCTAAGGTACCAACTAAGAAAGAAATTTCTAATCAGAGGATCCAGCATCCTCCATAATCATAACCTCCAGACATTTAAAAAACCACACAATCAAGCAAGAAATTCTAATTTTTCCACTCCCTAGCTTTTAGGCAGCATCCTTCAACTCACAATGATCAATTTTGTGAATTGAATTCTCCCATTCCGACAAAAATCAGAATTTTGGAAATGGAAGAAATTGTGACTTTTGTTTAAATACAAATACCTTTTTCTCTCTAGTGAAGTCAAAGTAACTTTAGTGAAATTTATGAGGAAGCACTCCACACCAATTAGTCAAGGTATATACCAAATTCTTAACTGGAAGATAAAGATTATAGCCCCCTTGCAAACCTCTCTCCAACTCTTCTATTATTTTCCTCACGTATTTGTCTTCTCTCATGCATATTGTGCTCCTCCCCTTCCCTCACATGCACGGCATTGGTGAGTACTCTCACATGCATTAAATAATTCAGAATGGCTAAAGATAATTTTTTTCAGGTCAGGTAGCTAATTCTAGCGGTTCTAGAGACATCAGTTTTTGACAGAACGTGAAGTATATTCTTTGGTTCTTCCCACTTCGTAAACTGGCCGATAAGTACCTTGAAACATCTAAGCAAATACACTCATCAAGTGAGGCAATTTAACGTGAGCAAGATGTTTTTGGGAAATCGATACTAAAAGGCAGAGTTAGTCTTTCATCCAGTGTCAACTGCAGATTCATGCAGGCACTAGTCTCAGAGATTTTTCCGTGAAAGAATTGTTTCCATTGGCTCCTTGACTTTCGGATTCTTGGAGTTATTCTTCTAAGCGATGTTTCTCCAGTTGCAAAACCTGATGATTTCCATTTGTCATCCTGATTACACAATGTATGCAAAGAGTCCATTTTACAATGTAATATTGACTAAAATATTAATAGAAAGCAATGACAGGAACCAATCCAAAATAGCAACATGCACTTTGTTATTAGCTGTGTAGTTTCCACCATTAACTAGTCTATTCCCCTTAATTAGATTTTAGCTGTTGCAGCGCTAGGCATCAGGAAAGGAAAAGAACCTTTCAAAGCGTTAACATCTCAAGCTCTGCAACATGCTTCAGGAGCCAGCGCAGCCCAGTGACTCATTATGCATGTAAAACTTTGCAGAAGATCACCGATCAGTTCCAAAGTCCCGTTTCTTTAGCCCTTGAGTTGAAAATTAGAACATGGCATATAAGGAATTTTCACCTGAAGTTTAAAATGCCTGTATACATAGAAGTTTAATTTATTATTCTAATGACTTTCACAGCTTGAGATTCTCACTGGGAGACATGCCTGTATGCATTTAATAAGGCTGCAGAGATTGGGACTATTCCTGAAGGACTTTCTGAATCATTTCCAAAGCATCTTTTTATAGCTAGCAAAGTATAAATTATGTAAAAAGGCATTTAGATAGATACCATCAAATCTATTTGACTGTTAACCCCTCTTTGTTAGATTAATCTATAAACCTGAAAAGAATCCACTTTTAGCATTCCAAGACCATGCTCACATATTTAGATGTGAAGATGTAATCATTCAAATAGCTGGGGGGCAGGGGGTAGGGAGAGGCAGGAAGTCTTCATGCTCTTCTCCTTTACTCTCAAGACCTAAACAGCACGTTCATGACAAATCTTCTGTCCCATTACTGCGATGTTGGTAACTCACAAACATAATTAATGATTCCAGCATTAGATTTTTGGAAATCTAGTAAAGAGATCTGATACACTTACCTAGTAAATGGATGTTTATATTTGCTCTCCTTACTGATGAAATCCTAGTTCTTTGGGGAGGCAAGAACGGAGAAGAAATGTTCCCACGATCCACATAAATCATCCAGTAGCAGAGAATGAGGAGAGCCAGTGGCAGAAAACAGAGTTCCAATTAAGCCACGTAATTTTTTTTCCACAGGATCTCCCCATAGATAACAAAAGATCAGGGTTGGTGCAACAGCCCTCCGCTCCTTTTCATAAAGGGCACTTCATCGCCTCCTCGGAGTTCACATATCATGGCAATGAATATTAAATAAAGGCTTCACAGAGAGGGCAGGAGTGTGAAATTCTCTAGATCGGCTACCAGGGGCTAACTCAGAGTCAAAAATTTCTCTTCTCCTCACGAGGAAGTTATAAACAACACACCACAAGTTTCTGCCATTTGAAGCCAAAATACTCCCGAGAACTGCACATCTCCAGTTTCAGTGCCCTTGAAGCCAGACAAGATCATTCAGCCTCAAACATGAACTGCAGCTTGCCTGTAATCCAGACTCAGATCTGAACACCTTCTTCTTCAACCATCTCTAATTATGGGTAACCTTGATTTGCTTTTTAGCTGGGTAAACAGACAAGCTGGCTAAAGCGTTTTTCACACCATGGCAGAAGACTAGATAATACATACGCCAGAAGTGCTCTGTTCCCCTTCACCGCATGACTTCTGTTTTGCAAGGCATGCCCAGAAGTAGAGATCATGTTAAACCATTTGACAACAACATTCACTATTTTTTCCCCCCATCGAAACTGGCTGCGAGATTCTAGTTACAAAGACATTTTGTCAGTTCACCGCTATAAGTGGCCACTTTCCGTACATGCCAGCTAAGCAGAAACAACCTGAGACTTATGAATACTTATCAGATTGTGTGAAAGTCAGAGGCATCACACCGCTGTCTGACTCTCAATAGCAGGGGACTTCTGGGTGTCATTTGGGAATAAAAGGATGCTGTCATTACTCCAAGAGGAGAAAGGGAGCCAAATGAGACTCCTTGTGAAAGCAGCCCAATGATAGAACATTTTGATTAGAATAGATGACACCAAGAAATTATCTGCTGGCAACCACACATTTTCCCATTACAACAAGGAGATGCAATAAAAGGAATTTCTTTTCCAACTCTCATTCTACTGAGAGGTTTCTGAAACCTCAAGTTTCATGAGACAACAGCCTCTAGAGATGAAGAAACAGGGGAAAGTATTTGCAGCAAATATTTTTCTGGGGAACAAAAAGAAAAGTTTCCTTACTTGTATATACATGCACTTTCCCTCCTACAATTGATCTTGTTCCTGTGCAGGGTAAAATCTTATATTTTAAAGAAAATAGGCTATCAAGAACACTCTTCAGTAGAAACATGCTGCCTGGCCTGAGAGAGAGTTCATCAATATTACCAATGAGTGCTGCTCACACATGGCCAGCACAACAGATCTTCATGAGGAACAGAAGATGGCCATACGGAGAGCATTTGTGAGCTGCTGGTACCCAACAGTATTCAGAAGTGGAGCAAAGTCCGGCTCAGAGCTCTCTGCGTGCACTGCCAGGTCTGTACCCTGGTGACTGCCCCATCGCACGGCAGTGGCTGGGAGGCATCTGTGCTGAGCTGCCTGCCACTCTGCCTCCAGCTCTTGTCTCTCTCTCCCTCACATTTCATAGATATCCTTTCTATTCACATTAAAAAAAGAGGTATTGCTAATACATGGCTGTATGGGGGGGGGGTTAGCATGAAAACGTAACTCATGCCCTTCCTCCACCAGATCTTTTCCCTTTCAGTCACCGACCAGACATTCCACCCTGGAATAAAGCTCTTTTCCAGACTCCTCAAACGAATGGAAGGATTCAAAGGAGGTCGTTCTGCTGTGTGTGCCACAGTAAGTGCCTGATCCATGCCGTCAGAGAGCCAGTCCCTCTTGAACGAATTTATATTTAATTCTACAAAACGGAACCAATCTAAGAGATGGAAAACACGTTGTTTTGGGTGTGGGAAACTCAGAAACCAGGGCCAACAGCCAACTTGGAAAGCACCTGGAAACTGCACTGTGATCTCTGCAGGTCACTACCCCAAAAAAGGCGTTAGTGACTACACTGAGGACAGTCTTCCTCTCTCTCAACTGAAAACTCACCATGCACCTCAGAAATGTTTACATAAAGAGTTTTGTTGAAATTGGTAGGTACTTGACTGGGAAAAGCTTAAGTTTGGAAGAAGAGGTATTTTGTAACTTCCTGCCCAGCTTTGCCTGCAACTCTCTCCAAGTGGTCAGTCACAGTGAAAATTGGTTTAAATGTACGCTGAGAGCCCCAGCAAGCCTGAACACTGAACTGACCTTAGATTAAGTTGAGTCATGGTTTGTAGAAAGCTGATCATGTACCTGCAAGTCCAAATAAAAAAAAAATAAGCACATAACACTTTCAGCTAGATTGGGGAAGGGGGAGGAAATCAATACTAAATACACTGGAAAATGTATTTTGTATTTTGAAATACAAACAGAAGCTATCCATGGTTTAAACTCAGGTAATAGTTTCAGTGAAAGGAAGGTTTCAGCTGCTATATTAACTGAAATATTTAATGTATAAAATGGTAAGGTTTTTCTCCACATTTTTCACTGAACTTTTCAACAGTTCACTTGAAATTGACATCATTTAAGTATTAAAAACCCAAACAAACCCAGAGGTGAGCAACACACAGGATGTTCCAAGCAGAAAAGGTGGGGTTTTTTTTGATCTAAGCACCCTTACATTAAAGGACAAAGAATAATTAACTAACATAGAAAGCTTTAGATTTATTTGGTTCAATTCCAATCAATTTTTCAGCCAATTTTTTCAATTCATTGACAGATTTGAAAGCCCTGTATACATCCAGCTCTGCAGGTTACGCAACTCACTCCTTGGCCCAGTCCTCCAGCTCTCCTCTGGGTCACTTTCTACATGGCTTGGGGTGGATGTCCCCAAGTGGTAGTAGCACTCAAGTACAAATGAGCTTCTGAAAAGCCAGTGGGTAATTATGGCAATCCTACGTCGCTGTTGTTTCCTGGACTTCAACTGCTCAAGTTTCTGACAGGTAACTTGCAACGGGTGAGTGCCCGGGACAGAGCAGTTTCAGTTTGCCTCAACCAGGAGGCACCTAACCCAAGTACCTCATCTAAAAGGAAGAGTGCTGTGTTGTCAGGTCAGCACTCCAGTGGTCTGGGAAGTCACCCAGGTGGGAATTGCAGTCTTCCCCTGAGATCCACTTTCAAACGGTCTGAAATCCAGGTCCTGCGAGCGAGTTAAGGCTGTGGTGTTTTTCACATTTTAGACCAAGACACCAGTCTCCACATCACCTCCTTTCTGCCGCATCCCAGAGACGTGGTAGCATGAAAGCCTTGCAGCTGACCTGTGGAAGGTGCCCCAACGATGCCTGAACTGAAAACAGTTTTAAGGCTACTGCAAGTACCACATTTGTTCCAGGCATTTACCCTGTGGAAAGCTGCAATGCTCTCACAACACCACTCACGCAGTGACTAAAACCCACTTACCCAGCTTCCAACCACGCGGTCAATGCTAAAAGCCTTTACTGGAGCTCTTCACATAGGTAAGCCTGACAGTAAACGCGTGACAGCTTTGCACGAGCGTAGCCACAGTACACTCTGCGGAACATGGACTCCATCTCGCTGTTTTATAAAGCCTCACATACGTCCTTGGGACTAAGGAATACACACCAATAGCAAGAAACATTTAAAATTAAGAAATGGTATTTGTCCTACAGTTGTCTTTGATCACAGCGAGGCACTCTCTTAGGCACAGAGGCCCTTCCGAGCAGAGTTCACCTCTGGCAAGCACAGTCATATTTGTAACCTAATGCTATTATTAGAAAACAGCCATTTATGTCTTTGAGGATACACAAACAATGAAATTCTGTGCCAAATCAGACTTCACAAAGGTTCACCTAAAAAATTAACTGCTTGTAATTTAATTTAGAGGTCTGTTGTTTCTTTTTTAAATGAACTCTCCCAGAGGTATGCTAAATTCCAGCTAGATACACCACTTTTAGTGCCATTCTTGCACCCTCTGTCCAACACACTTTATTACCATACACCACAAATAAATTCTACTGTAGAGCAAATGTGGAATGAAAACCTTTAGTGGCACAAAGCAGATATCACACATTCAAGTAAAATAAAGGTTGCAGACCTCCTGATGTAAAATGTACAAACAGCAAACCGAAAAAAGGAGGGAAAGGAAATGGAAAACAAATTCTTTCTTTTACACTAAAAAGTTACTTTTGTTATGAAAAAGACCAAATCAAATAGTAAAAATTCCTGCGACTCAAACTATATTATATTAATGTGGCTCCACAACAAAGCATGTTGCTACGCTGTATAAATTAACTTTCATTTTCTGGAGACAGTAAGTGCCGAGTGTTTTGTCTAGCTATATGGACCATGAACAATGTAGCAATTTCAGAGCATTCCCTTCACGCATAAAAAAACCTGCATACTATTAATATATCCTGACTAGATTAAAAGTCTTGCAAATGATTTTGCCTGAAATGCCCTAGTATGAGATCTCCTTTAGGGAAATATCTTCAGCACCAATTAGTTTAATTGACAAGGAAGCCGAGAGAATAGCAGCGAAGAGACAGAGACAGAGTAGACCAGGAAAGGCTCCGTTTCCACATTTGCTCTCACATCCTGGAGTGTATTTGCTATTAGTATTTGCAGCCTTCCCCACCCTAACTATTTATATTACTACCACTTCATGGATATGTTGAAACTTTAAATCATGGGAGACCAGCGGATTAAAACTTAATAGGTTATCAGCACTGCAGCCATGCCTCGCACACTTTTTTTTCTTCACAGGCCCCACTTTCATCACTTGCCGTCCCCAAATAGCTGGTATGCTTTTGAACAATTTTAGTACACCACGATTGTTTTTCTCCACCCTCCAGGGAGGAAACAAAGAGAGCAAATTTAACCTACACAGTGCGATAAAAACTGTGAAATCTTCTGCTTTCCCTTCCTCACTCCCCCCATCATGCCCTCCAGAAGTAACCGGAGCCTACCATCCCATCAAATCGGTGACATTTTAGGGCCCCTGTGCAAGACGGGGAAGAGAAAAAAAAGTTGTTTCAACCTTGGGAATCATGTGGAATCCACATAATTTACTATTTCCTGTGATTCATCAAACTTCCTTCTTCCCAAGAGTAATTGGTCACCACTTATTTATACACCACAGAGAGGCCTAACTCCAAAAGTCAGTCCAAGATTAAAAAAAGCAGACCATTTGTTCAAGAAATCTGGGTGGTTTGGGGTTGGGTTTTTTGGTTGTCGGTGGGGTTTTGCTTTTTGCCTTTTTTTTTTTTCTTAAATGCGTAAAGAAAAACTAACATGTTTTAAGCAGGCATTTAGCCTGTCAGAAAATACATGAGTTAGCATTGCTAAGGCGGTATCACACAATAGATCTAGGATGCAGATTCTTTAGCAAAGAAAACTGCTTGCATACATAGCACATCGGGCGTCAATTTCAGGCAGGAGGACTAGGAAAACCGGGAGCATGCAACACAGCATCACACACTCACTTTGGCAACTTCTTCGCACATTTTAAAAGAAAAGGATGTTACGCATATGGACCAGTCGTGCCTTGACACCCATGCAGATGGGACGAGCGCCGGTGACGAGAATACTTTTGCAGGAAGAGTGTGTGCGTGATTTTGTGTTTACAAAGCAAAACATTTGGTTCCCCTACCGTAAAAACGTTTTATCTTTACCATAATAAGAAGTAAGGAAAAGCAATTATGAAGCTAGAAGCCCAGAGGAGAGAAACAAAAATGACAAGCTAGTCCTCAAGCTCCAAATTTCAAACAAAACTGTCATTCTAACATTAAACATCTACTCTAAACATACATGCATTTTTAATATACAAACACTAAGACACTATGGAATTGAACACTCTCTCTAGCTAAACTTCTGACCAGTTTTAATTTTCTGTCTGCACCTTACAGCCCTATAAACCCTGACTACACAAAGGTGTGAAGCAGTATAAAAATAAATGCTTGACTAGGTTAATACCACATAAACAGCGAAACCCAGATTGTGTGAACAATTAATATTACCCATGTTAAAGTTTTCAGCAATTAAATGCTGAGATATAAAACCTCCAATCAAAAGGAACGCTTACATATATAAGCTTAAATGCACATATATAACAGCATCCGTGAGAATACAGCATGTGCCATAGCTGACATTAACAGGGGGACAGACTAATTCAGCCTGTTGAAGAACTAGAAAATGCAGCCCAGCTCTTATTTTAGGATATAATCAAAGCATATCAAATATATTTAATTCTTATAACAGGAAAATAAAAGAAACTAATAGAAGTTAAGCCAATTGTTATAGAACAACCACGTATTTTCTAACCCTCTTACAGATTCCAAAGATCTCCTTTATGGGGAGCAAAGGAATTCCAAACATCCTTGCAGGGCACTTTGCCCCAGGCATTAACTGAAATTCCCACCATGATCCAGACAGGGAGAAAAAGAAAAACAAACAGATTTTTTTAAAATTTTTATATATGTGTGTGTGTATATATAAAAAAATACATATATATTCATCACACAACTTGTAGTCAATTGCATCCCAGATGAGGAAAATAGACGGAATTAAATGCAAAGAATATTTAGTGCCTTAATTATGATTTTAAATATGATTCTTTGTGACAAAATGGCACATGCAGAAAACCCTAGAGGTTTAGGAAAGAAATCATACGTAATTGCTTTTGTTCATATGATTAGGTCGGGGTTTGTTTCTTTTTTTTTTTTTACCTTCTTCATTTTTTGTTAGAAAATATTTGATGTCTGAAAAAACAGGAATCTGAGACAAAGCCTTCTCTTCTTCAGCTCCAACACTTATTCAGGTTTTTTTTCCTTTTAGTATTTCTATGTACCTGCCTAACACTGGTCAGATGTATGGTCAAGATCATAGCCATTTTTTCAAATTAGTTCAAAGTACTTCTTCTACTCCAAATTAATCATTTTAATTATGCTGTCAACAGCTGCATCGGGGCTTCAAATCAAATCTGTTCTGTTAATGAGATCCTGTTGCCATACATTTTTTACCCAATACCCTTTTAAACAGCTAAACTACATGTTAGGAGATTCCATTATAGGCAGGTCTTCGTATAGACAGTCACTTCAATTAAGTTAAAGAACACACTCTGAATTTTCATATGCACATGAAAGAAAACCCCAAACTCCTGGAAGTCCTGTCTCAGGAAGAATTCATTCGAATTCTCATAAAAGTAACAGGGGAAAAATCGGTTTAAATGGAAGTATAGCAGAGAAGGAAGACAACCAGAAAACCTCACTGTGAGAATTTACTCCTTTCCTTTTTCCTCTTTGTGATGAGCTGTGCTCCCTCCTGTTTCTACATTTGCTTCAGTGAAACCTTTCTAAATTGGCAGAATTTTGACATAACAAAAATATGTACTGGTAAGGTCAGGATTTTGCTCAGCTTTTTTCCTCCCATCCCTCGTGTTCCTTTAAACCTTACAAAAGAGACTGTAGACAAGACTGTCAGGTAAAATTCACAGAACAAAAGAATGCAAATTGCCACCTATTACCTCTCAGGCACATTTCAAATAACCAAAAGAAGTCTAGATAAATGATAAGATTCCAGTCAATAGCTCATTTCTGCTATAACCAACCACAGTCCTGAAAGGAAATACACTGCAGTTAAGCCAGTAGTGATTACTGGACAAGAAAAATATAGTTACCTTTTAACCATGGCATAACAACATTTACAGATCAAAACCATGTTATTAAACTCCCCAGACTGGCCACTCTCCACGTCTTCAGAAGTATTTCTCAAAAGCTAACATTTCTAACAATGCAGCACCTGAAAGTATGCATACCTCGCATTTTCTTTCCTATTTCAGCTTCCGTGAATGCCATCCACCCCTCTACGTGACTAAATAACTATGCTTTTAAGAAAAGTATTAGCTTTTGTAAAGTCACACGCTTAAATCTGCCACTGAAGCAAGGTGCTTACAAGCACTTTGTGTTGGCCTAACCCATACTCTTTTGAAAATAACCACCCTCGGGCAACTAAATCCTTGGCCTAATTTTCAAAATTGCTGAAGATTCAGCAGTTTCTAATCATTGCACAGGAACTACTGGGGTGTTAGGAGTTTGAAAAACAGGCCACTTATTTGAGTCCCTTAGGACCAGAGCTTGGGATGCCTCATTTTACACAGCCATTTTAAAACAAAACAGCCTTAAGTCAGACTTCTTGCCTAAAGTTTGGCCAAGCAGCTTGGCCCTTATGATGAGAGGCTAAAAAGGCCGAGACATTTGAATCTGGAGAGGGGATGGCTGGCGAGAGGGTGGGCAGTAATAACAACGAGGTTTACAAAAACTGTGCAGGCAATGGAAGAGGTGAATGCAGAACTGCTACTCCCCAAATCCCATCATGCTACAAACCAGCAGACAATAGTTGAAACTAGCAAATAATCAGTTTAAAACATGTAAGACAGAACTTCACACTACACTGGCAAGCTCCTGGAATCCTCTGCCCCCAGAGGCTGGGGTGGCAGGCAGCATGAGCAGGTTGTAAAAGGGATAAGAAACTATGGGACAACAAATCTGTAAGCAGACACTAAAAAGCAATGGGCAGAGATGTCCCCTCTCTCATGCCGAATCCAACAGCTGTGGATGCTGGGGAAATACAGGAGGAACGGGCCAGGCTCATGCTCATGCCACCATCAGAGGTGGCGTATTGAGCTCGTGGGGCCCCTGGCCTAACCCAGGAGGGTATTTTGGCTTCCTTATGGAGAAGTGGCTGGGAGCAACACAGTAAGCTGCTAGAAACATGTCAAACCTTCAAAGCCCTTCCCTGCAACAAGCATCATCTACTAGAAGTGTGGAAGTGAATATACTTTACTCTGTCTCTGGTATGGGGTTAGTCCATCTGTCCTTCAGCCTGAGAACAAAACAGGGTAGGCAAGAAGCAGAGCAGTGTATCACACACACATCACTCAAAGCACAAGCAAGACGACTGCCGCTGACGTTGAGAAAAATGAAGCAGAAAGATCAACAGAGAGCAGAAGGAGAAGGCACGACACTCCCTCCTATATTTGATGCTGTCATTATCACTGCTCCGTTGCAATGCTGATGTTACTCAAATGATGTGCTTCATCAGTACCACCCAGAACAAACCATTACTCAGTGAGATGCCCTGAGACTCACTGTGGGTTACTTGGTTTCCACACACATGGGCCAAGGCACAGTACTAGATCTTACCAACATGCCAACCTCCAGCATTTACACCAAGATCAGTTTTTTGGTCATCAAGTATAAAGCCAGAACAACTGGCAGTTCACTACAGGAAAGGCTATTATATTAGAGTTGGGTGGTGTTGTCTTATTTATTGAAATACTCCCTTGGAAGCTTTTTATCTGGGAGGGTGGCAGGTGCCAGGAAGCAAGGAAAGGAAAGCAAGTAGAACCATCATGAATTACCTGTTTGGAAATGCAATATATGTATCCATCCTACAGGAAGATATAAAAGAGGGCTATAGCCCTATTGGTTAGACTCTCTACTGGATCATAAGAAAGTTGTGTTGTAAAAATGCTGCTTCCTAAATGCCTTAACTATTCTCCTGGTCTCCATATGCAATACTCCCCTGGCAGAGCATTCCTCAAGGTAATTCCTGCTGATCGGCTATCAATAACAACGAGTACAGCACACTAGCATTCCTGATGGAGCTAGGTGCAGATTTGCCCTTGCCTGCCTAGGCTGCCATGGGGCAGGCGAAGCTGGAGGTTCCCAGGGCACTGGGAAAGCCCTCTATACCGAACATGGCATTTGCAACCACACAAGAAGCTCCACCCCATCTCAGCTTAAAAAACAGCTTCCAGTTGCTATTGTACAGTCTTTTGCTCCGTATTACAGCTGCTTAAGAATGAAAAATAACACACGCAGGAAAGGACAGCCTGCTGTACAGAAAGCAGTTCTCTTGTTAAAATATCAAGCATTTGGGGTTTGTAAAGCAAGAGGTAGCTCATTTTTGTCACCAAATTTCTGATGACTTATTTAACAGTAATACCTGATGCTTGACAATGCCGGTATGTAAAATCAGCTAGCACCTGAACGGCACCGGGCAACTAAAAGGGAGAAAACAATTACACGTAAGGTCAAACTCTAGGGATTTCTACAACTTTTACACAGATCTGCAATGCCTATTTTCATTCATAGAGTAAGCAGTGAAAATAATAATCAAGGCTGGATCTAAGTCCTTTAAATATCCCACAGGAAGGCATTTTATAATGCACTAAATCTATTTAGCAGTTTGAGAACATCAGTATCATCAGCCAGCTAATAATGAAGTCAAAGCACTACCCATGCAAAGTAACATGCAGACAAATTCTGTCTCCTAAAAGTCTGGGCTGTATTGGAACATATTTTCTACATAAACATTACTGGTGTAATCCAACAGATTTATAAGATGTATTATTAAAAGCTTATCATCAAACAACATTATCTTATGAATGATGCTACGTTGTACTTTACGGCAAGATTCTAAGGTAGAATTTTAATTTAAATGCATACAGTAAAATGGTCTAAGCATTATTTTGGCAACTTCATCTGTAAGGAATTCATCCCTACTCCAATTTTATATCTTTTATAAGTTCTTGTAGACTGAAATTGTGCCTAGCAATTATTTAAGAAATATGACTCAAGAATCTATATATAGTTTACAAACATTGCTAAAATGTTTGCCAGCAAAATATTAAAGTCTTTTGACTTTCCCCATAATATAGTTACATTTCTGGTTTGTTTTTTTCAGTAATGGAAAATAATTTTTCCCTTAAGATTAGAGATACAAGTTCAAAGGACAGGTCCTGTCCTGGTTTAAATCAGGCAGTTCTGGGTAAATCTATTTCACTCAGCTGACGATCCCCTCAAAGAAAACAACTCTTGCTTTTTATGTCATCAAACCACTTTTCCCACCATGGATTGCCATTGCATCTTTCTTTTATGGAACATAAACTCCAGCAACAGCCTACATAGCCCTTCCATTTCCATTTTGCCTCCCTTTATTGCAAAGTTTCATTGGCCTCTATTCCCTTTTTCTTTTCCCCTGTAGTAATTGCCAGGATTGGTTTCTTCTTGAAATGTTCTTCACATGCAAATGCTGGAGTTAGCCAGGCTGGGCACTGAAATAAAGAGGGTATACTTCTCTCTCCCTCTCAACAACAGGAGAAAAAAAAAGCCACCTGATATGATGAATCAGAAGACTTTTGTGCCGTTTCTAATTTTAACATCTCATGTTCAAGTAATGCTGATCACAGCCTTTTCTTTCCTAATTACCGTTTTGGATGAACTATATGATTTTTAGAGCTGGTGGAAGAGCACCAAAAAAGTACAATGAGCAAGCAGCATTGCTGAGAGCATAACACAGACTAGCACAGCAAAACCAATAAATACAAGATTGAAAAAGGGAATTAAATGTATGCATCATTAAACAGTTTATTCAATGCAAGATAGTTTCAATAAATCAGGATTTTAACAAAAAAAGTTTGTCTTTGATGATCATGTAACTCATGTTCATATGATTTCATTCCCCATACATCACCTTTTCATGTATTTAGAAAAAATTAAATATTTGCCTACTAAGAGAAAACTAAAATAGTTGACTATTTTACAAAGCTGTAGTAATTCTCATATATTTCTAGTTAAAATTGGGGTCTCAGCAAGGCAATGTAAGCTAATAAAGATCTATACACTTATATAAAGGCGTTTCCCTTCCCACTTGAGAAGTACCAGATACAGAGGGCAAGTTGAACAGCTTCGTATTTCCAAGCAAAGAAATGAAAATAGAGCCAATTTCATTAGAAATGCATTTCCACCTCAGAAATCTTTCTCCAAGTCTCTCCGCATGCCACAATCTTTACATAAATAGGAAAAAAAAAAAATATGTACAAAAACCAAGTGGCCATGTACTAGCACCTGGAAGTAGCTTTTAAGTAAGAATAGGACCTGAGAAATCAGATCCAAACAAATACTTCACCGGAAAAAACTTTCAGAAATTGGTTTCTGCCCAGCCATGGTTGTCCTGTCCCAAACGTGTGCAGATTCACGCTGTAGACTACTGCATTTTGTGTTTCTCATCACATCCACACATGTGCATACACAAGCGTATACGTAATAGCTTAATTGAATGAGTTACAGTTATTAGCTTTTAACAAAGCAACTCTTGATGCATTTCCACAGTGCAAAATTCTACTGAGATAGATTACTTCTCAATTATCAGGCACACTTTACTTGCTCCTTAAACTCCATTGTTTGGGGTCGCCCTCCCCCCCCATTTCCAATATCACTGGTCACTTTCTTTGTCCTGTAATTATTTTTCTGCTCGGAGAATTTAGCATTATGAAACTTGCCAGATTGATGCCATACAAGTCACAAATTTTAAAAAAAAAAAAAAAAAAAAAGGCAATCTCTGAAGTAGATATCTAGGTTATTCAGAGTCAACTTATTTACAATATACCAAGAGTAAGTCCACAGTGCACCTGGAACCCAGGTTAGCCAAACTGATTATTTCTAGATACTCTCTAAATTAGGGGGAGCTACAGTTGTTCAGCATCACTGGGAAGAGTCACTTTGAAGAATCAGGGTGTAAATTAGCATAGGTCTCGTTACCACTATTAAACGGTCAATTACCAACAGTGAGGGTAAGTATGAATCCTGTGGTCATATTTATCTTAGTTTTCAGCAATCCTAAGCAAAATGTTCCGTATGTATTTAATACAGAAATTCATATGCAGACACTCACCTTTACTGTTATCTCCACTGTTATCTAGAGAATGTTTTGATGTGTCCATAGTGTTGGTTAACAAACCGTGGTATAACGAAAACAACTGTTATTATGTAGGGTAACTTTCTTCAAAAACTAAAGAGCAGTAAATCACTTCTTGCAGTTCGGCAGGTCTGATTAAGACAAGTATACAGCATTCAGCTCCTCTGTATGGCCATGCATCAAGAACTGAAGACTTCGTTACCTGCAAATTCTGCAAAATATGTTCTTTTGTATATTTGCCTGGCTCATTCGCTAACATTTTAGGCTGACTCAAACATGGGACTACATAGCCAGGCAATGTATGATCATCCACAAAGTTTAAGTAGTCTCTTTGCCCTACTTCAACAAGCCATGTTTAAGGTAGGGAGGTGAATGGCAATCCAGACTGGCAAAGCTTTATTTTCCCCACACTGCACTTGAGTCTTTGCTAAGGAACACTCAGTAATCCCCCTCAGAACCCCCATATACTCTAGTCCTAGTCTTACACCTTGGCCCTGATTAAATGTTTTTTTCCTGTCCACTATCACTAAAAAGGACTTTCAGGACTTGCATCTCATCATGTCAGCTCCTCCTTGCAGAGCTGACCTCTTTGCATCTCAGAGTCTGGAAGCATCAAGGGAAAAAATGCAGAGCAGCATAAGCAGAAGTCATACATCACTTACAAAGACCAGACGAGGAGACTAGAAATCACATTCACATCAGTGACGCTGCAGTTAAGATATAAACTCTGGTCCAGGAGTTCTCTCCCTCCTTCCTGGCATTTTTTTCCCTCCAGTCATTCCCACGCAACTGTTAAAACTGCACGTTCCTGAAAGTGAAGTGTGTGCAAGGGTAAGATGATCACTTCAAATCCTCAGAGTTGAGCACAAGCCACAGTTTAAAAATGCAGATTTCTTGTTTTGGGCTTTCCCAACATTTCAGTATATTTCACAGAGGAATTTTTGTAGAGACCCTCTTCTCATCAGAATAGATCATCAAACGATAAGGAAGCAGTAAGCTGCTGCAGAAACACTTGGAGAAGCTAAGACAGGACTGTCGGATGAGCTCAGCTGAGCTCCGGTGCCCCAGCTACAACCACCGAGCCACAACAGCTACCGCTGCCTGTTTTCCTGCCAGGGCTGTGACTGGAGACGTGAGTCAGGATTGCAGCCCAGCTGTGCTATGCGGAAAGGGATCTTTAAACTCTACCCATGTCTGTAGCATAATAAAGTGAGAACACAAGTGTGTTCAGGAATGAGTTGCATCTGCTGAAAGCATGTTTCTCAAAGCATATAATCCTGGATTATTTTCTTGTCTTTTCCACCTTATGAAAGCCCCAAATTTTGGGTGCCTCTGTTTTCACCCTTGAACACAATGTAGCAGTCCTCCAAGACTTGGGGAGCATTCAGGACTCACGCCATGATAACACATAAGGAATTGGTATTCCCTGATAGTGCCTGACTCATAGTTAGACCAAATGGTTTGAGATGTGCTATATAAGAGGTAAGTATTATTACCATCATTTGTCTCTTCTATGCCAGACAAAACACTCTGAATTGCAGCTTTCCTTGTTTACATGAAAACAAGGAAATTAGCTTTCTATCAATGCTATCTAGGGAACGCACAAAGGACGCCCTAGCAGACAGGCTTTCTGAGTTTGCCACCATGAAGATACTTATGGGGCAGTAACCTATGAAAATGCCTTTGAAGTGGGAAGTATTGCTCAAGGGCATCCTGAACATGAAATGTATTATTGTACCTATCCAATTATTATTCTATTTACTAAATTTTATCTATATATTAGTACACAAGCACACACGCTTACATCTTTTTTATAGTTGTTATAGATACTGATTATGTTACGTTAAATAAATATATCCATACATATAGCAAAACATGTTACATATATAATTATTATATTGTATATAGCAACACATTTCCAATTCAATACACACATATGCATAATGGGATGAAAATTATTTCCTTAACATTCTAGATACTGGTTTATCAATATAACTCATGTACTTGTGTAGCTCTTCTCTGACTGCCTAGCTTTCTTTTTAAAGGACTCTATGCCAGACACATCATATGAAGAAACAGAGAAGATCTGGACTGGCTTTTTTTTGTTCGTTGGTTTTTTGGTGGGTTTTGGCGGTGGTGTTTTGTTTTTTTTAAACATATAACAAGTACATTAAGGAACAAGAAACACTGTATTTTAATTGTGCTAGCCAACAGGAATACTTTGTAGTTAATTGTACTTGTGTTTTCTCACACAGCTCAAACACTGCAAAGTCAGAATCCTCACAAAGTGGGAAAATATTATCTCTTCAAATGAGAAGACAGAAATAAAGATAAAGTGACTTCCTCAAGGCCACTGACAGACAGAACAGAAAGCAGGAGAGTCAGTCTTTCAACCATTTGATCTTTCCTCTCACTGGAGGCAGGCCTCCTCCTCAGCTGAAACAGGTCTATTTTGGGGACAGTTAAAAAAATACCTTCAGTTGAAAATCAGGGGGTTTTTTATTTGGCTTGCTGAGTTAAGTGGAATGGGTAAGTAATGGAGAGACTCATTAACTCCTGTGCTTTTCACCACTGCTTTCAAAGCAATCATGGAATTAGCTGAAAATTGTTCTCTGGCCTGTCCATGTTTTCTATTGAACGATTCTCATGATGGAGGAGCCAAGATCTGTGACCTTAACTTGGCTCCAATAATGCAGAGAGCAGCCTCTCCTCTGTGGTGAGCTGAGCCTTGAACAATTTCATTAAAAGGAATCATTGGAACAGATGAAATCGATGCTCTCATAACACAATAGTCTAAATCGTTAATACAGATCCTAATTTAAAGCAGGCAAGAATGTAAATTTTCCCTATCTTCTCCTCTCACAAAATGGCACGTGTCGGGCTTTCACAGGAGGCATAAACACACCTGCAGTATTGATAGCGCAAGTTCAACATTTATTCATTTCAACAACATCAAAAATAACTGGGGTGCTGGCTCCATTTCGCAACATACAACTGCTCAGACCTAAGTGCACAGCAGAAAGTAGGTGGTCTACCTTGTAAATGAGAGAGATGGATGTAAAGAAATCAGCGTGTTTGTCACCAAACGATACTTCTGCTGTGAAGCAATTCCAGTCCACGCACAAAGATCTCAAGCACAGGTCACGGTAAAGCATTCAATTCAATACCGAGAACTTTATCGTATTATTTCACATGAAGAATTATATAGTCAAGCAGTCTGACAGCTTTGCATACGAAGGACAATTTCTCCAAAACAAATGCCAGCAGCTTATTAAGTTACCAATACATTGCTAAGCTATAGTGACTTAATGCCACTAGACCAAAATATTTTCAGATTATTTTTAAAGGGCAGCACTAGGAAGCTTACAAATCACACATTCACATTTTAATGAAAGGTGCAATTACCAAGCATTTACCTTGTATTTAATTAGAATGAAACATCAATAAGGCTCATTTAGCATCTCTCTAATATGTCAGCAACTTTTTTAAAAGGTGGTAGCAAATATTAGTTTTTGATTTATACAGTTATGTTGCAGAACAGCATTGCATTTGCTGGGTTGCCACTAAATGACTGAATGACAAACAGCGCAGTTTTGTCAATTCTAAGGCAAAGATAACTTGGCTGTGGTTCTCACACAGAAGACAAATCAAAGACTAATTTAAAATAAGTATAATTTCCTTTAAAATAACAACAATGGAGAGGATTATCATACACAATTATGATGGAGGAACGCATCTGTTTTTCTGACCTAGCTGTTACTGTTTTGACTGCTTCCTAATGCATTCAAAATTACAAGTAACTGGTGTATGTCTTCTGAAATTAAAAAAAAAAAATGAAGATAACAGGGAGACAACATGAGAATACCTTTGCTGAAGACATCACATGTAACACATTTAATTCTACTTTGCCAGTCTAGTTTCAGCAAAAGCCATTTCTTATGCTGCATACCTCAAACTCCCTTCCAGCTGGTGGTAGTTACAAATCAGAAACAAGGTCTAATAATAAATTTTCTTCTGGCCCCACAGTCTTTTGCTGTCCCAAGCACACTTGTAGTCACAAGACTCTAGATCTAGACCTAAGTTTCTACCAAGATCTGCTAATCAAGGAGCAATGCGATGACTCCAGCTCCCCTGGAGCAACGGTTTCATGGCTAAGAACTGTAGGAACCACCTGCAGCTTCTTCCCTAGAGACTAGAAAATGATGAGAGGGATAATGTAACATAAACAGAGGGAAAGACAACACATTTGGAGCCTTAGAAAATTTACGCAAGCAAAATTTACTCCCGGACCGGAGCTGGACCTGCATCTGTCACCCAAGTACTCATTGCATAAGCTTGCCATGTAATGCTGTGGCAGCTGGGATGTACAGATACTCATGAGAAAGACCATGGCTGGTTTAGCCAAAGAGAGCTCACAGCATGCTTGATTAACATCCCGCTCCAGAAAAGCCCTTATGCCAAATGCCAATATGGGAGATGTCCCATGAAAGCCAACAGAACAATTTCCGTGCCTTTACCCTACAGTACCAGCTGCAGGTGCTGGTTGCCACTGACCAGACTCTTCAGGACCAGGTTGCTAGGAGATTCTTTTGAAATAAAAGCCTTAAATGCCTGGAGTAGCCACTTAACTATGAAATTACAATAGCAAAAATCTTACTTTCAATGAGTTCAATGCTTGTACATTGCAAGTTGACAGCCAAGCAAGAAAACAACTTAAAAGAAACTTGTCCTTCTAATTCAATATTGAGCAGCAGCCTACCAGATAGGAATATATATCTGTTACAGGAAAATTTAAATATTTAACATCCTATGCGATAAATATCTAATATTTACTCAAGCTCATAATGAATGCTTGTCTAGGAGGAGGATATGAAACCACACTACAACTATGTCATTACTTAATTAAATTTCCCTTTTTTAAAAATTCTAATTTGCCAGCCAGCTTGCTAATGATTTCATGACCATGCTACATAAATATTATTTCCCTGATTTGCTTTAGATGTGTTCAAGCAGATATTAAAAGGGCATAAGGTTTGCCAACAGCCTCTCTGCTCTCACTTATGGAAACCCATGACAAAAGATCTGCCAAAGAGGGCTCCAAAATGAGAGGAGACAGTCAGAGACATTCAGAAGGCATCCTGCACAGGTCAGGGCTTTGAAATAAAGCATAACAGAGCATCTCAAGGCTTTCTGATTATTTCCTGCTCCTCGCAGGTCACCTGTACATGGTCAAGACACATTCAAACAAGAACATCTTTGAAAACGAAGGACTCCAAGAGACGAAAAGAACAGTTCTTTGACTGAAGCTCCGGACTGAATCTCATGAGTTTTGAGGTCAAATTCAGGATTCTGCTAGGCTGACTGTGGGATTTGAGATGCTTCACCCACTCTACCTGTCACTTCCAACGAGGATTAGCTGTACTCCCTACGCTTTTATGAGGCACTCACCTACAACAGTAATGGGGTTTAGGAGCATACACATCCCTGGGCGCATTCTCCAATTAAAAGCAGAAATCAGTAAGTTTTGAACAGATTGCAAGTACTCCTGTGCTACAGGAGAGGAACAATCTGTGAGCATGTGTGTGGTAACACTGACCCCAGCTGCCCTCAGAAGCGGGTGCCAGGTCTCCATGTACTTGCACAGGAATTAAAAGCTCTTCTGTCAAGTCAGCCTCAGCCAAGTGCTAGACATCCTTCTGCCTAAGCATACACTAAAACTTCTTCTGACTCACACTGGCAGGTCAAATTTGTTTTTTCCAACCAATGCACACAGGCAAAATAAAAAAATAAATTAAAAAAAAAGCTGGGGTTACATTCTCTGATGGAACTGATGTAATGGGCTGAAAGGGGAATGAAGCCTCTGAAGGAGGCTCTAGCAAAACCACACTTGTATGTGTTTTTAGTTTATAACAATGCTAAAATCCAGGGCAATTATTAGCTTGGTTTGTTCTCAGTACATGCAGACTCTTTCCTCCCCAGAGTAATAGCTCAGTATTTCTTACCCTCACAATTAGCATGGTCTCCTAGCCTCGTATCGCAGGTGAAGTTAATACGAGGAATGAAAGTACAGCCCTGCCTATCTTTCTGCAGGTACCAATTTCGTTACATCAACCTAATACACACCTGTCTGAGAAAACTGCTCTGTGTCACAGGCCATCTTTTAACCATCAGATGACAAGTTTTCAACACTGCTGATCTGAACTGCATTCAGGTAATGACAATATTGACAGTTCTTCTGATTTGCTCATATTTGATGTTTTATTTAAAACCCCAGCTCCTCCAAACAAATGATCATCTGAGAATGTCAGCTTTCGCTTCCTAAAGCATACTTCCAGCCCTCACATTGTACATAAAAGCCTGGGACCGGGAACCAAATGTACCTTGCTGTCTCAAAAATTCAAAGCAAAATGAAAGAACCCAATGTGTACTTTACTTATCATCATTTTAGGGGATCAGATTCCTTTCCACTAAGATTAGGATATTTTTTTCTAAAAACAACGTGACTAACTAGAAAATTTACCTTGAATTTAAATGAAGAATTTGCTTATAATAACTGTTCAAAAGGCAAAGGTGTACGAGGCAAGCTTGAACAAAGAGTAGCCTGGGCTTCATTTTTCTTTCTCTTTCTTTTTTTCCCCCCCTCTTGAAGAGCGCTCATTAATCCCAAGAGGTGGAGGACTTCATATTGGCTCTGGCTGAAGGCTGAGCATTTATGAGGTGCCTGCACACTTCAGCACAAAGTGGATCTGTTAGGAGTTTGTACTTGATGCTGTGCAGGGAATTGAGGATGGACTGATTGGTTGGAAGGGGTGTCCTGAGAATTTTAATAAAATCTTTAAAGCAAGAAAATACTTCAAGTTATCACAGAAGGAAAGGAGGGCACCCAGTTACTTAGCTGAAAGAAGGACCACGAGGAGTTAATTTCTGACAGACTTGCACTCTTTCCTCATGTTTCACTCAAATGCTAAAGAATGAATTTATAATGCCAAGTTTCAACTTTGCAAAACACTGCTCTCCAAGCATTATGCATTTTTTAAAACTGGTTTAATAATATACATTCATGCACAAACCAATGCTATAATTGTAGATTCCTTAGAACAATGAAAGACTAAACAAATCCTTAATTTATAAGGCTCCGCAGTGCTATTTAAGGACATCCCTGTATTACTGTAGAATTTCAAGCTGCACTCTCACACTCGCATGTGGCGAGTGCCTAGCTAATCGTACCCAGCATGGCATTTTAGTAACCCCTTTGCAATTAGTCTGAGGCCTGAGATGAAGCAATGCAAAGCTATCACCTACCTCCACCCTGTTTGCTTTGGGGTGTGACATGCTCTGACTCAATAAGGGTTAGAAAGCGCTCATCCTCCTGGCCGAGACCCGAGCAAGGCGAGGAGAACTTCTGGCTGGGCTGGATGTGGGGACAAAGTCAGTCGCTGATTATTTGTGTGGTACTGGCTGAACAGCATCGTTATTCACATGCCGACAGCTCACATCCAGACACCACTTGATGCTGTGAGACAAGCAACCTGCACAGATACACTTTGCTTAAGTCTTTAGTAACAGACCATCCAAGAAGGAAAACATCACCAAGGGAAACTGAGCTTCCGTTCAGCATCCAGTATATTCATCATCAAGGAATTCTAATACGAATAGCAGCAGCTCAAAGAACAGAACAGTTTGCCAGGAAAGACAGAAATCACCACAAGCAAAGAGATTTCAAGTCAGACCTATCAGTCAGGGAGACTTTGGGCTTTGTTCTCTTCCCCTTTACCCTGGTGCAGTCCCAGTAACATACCTAAACTCAAAGGAATTTCACAAGAGAGGACACACTATGTAAACAAAAAATCAAATCTGATGGGACATATTTGTTAGATGTGTAAAAGGAGCAATTATAGGAAGGTAACAGGTATTGTGGCACTTCACATTCTCAAATCAAAAGGTGTTAAAGAAAAAAAAAAGAAAAGGCTTTAGGTCTCTCCAGCTTACATATTATCCACAACTGTGAAAATTAAATTCAAATTTGGAGGGCAAAGGCTCCTACCTCTTCCAGTGAGTCACTACATGTACATTTTCTATCATTTCTTTTAGAATTAGTTTAAGAATGCTGATTTTATGCTGTCTGATGTTACAGACCAACGCTTCAAGAGTCACAAATGAAAAAGCAACATGCCATACTGAATTAATTTCTCATTCAGCTTTTATAATCCTGTAAACAAATAATGTGATTTGCACACTTATCACCCACACACTACCTTGAAACTTTCCCCCAAACTGACTAGAGAACGTAATGTTCTTTTCCAATAAAACTGCTTTTACAATGAAGCTATAGAAATAGAGTTTCTTGCACCTCTGTAGTCTCATGGTTTAAAAAACACAAAACAAATTAGAAAAAAATACCCCAATCAGAAGACTTACAAATTGTTTGATATTTGGAAGAAGAAATTATGAAATTTTTCTTTTCTAGGGCTATTAATATTTAACTAAACGGCGCTGTAGACCCATCACGAGTAAGATGTTTGCAACACCGATCAGACAATTCACAAGTTACAAGAGACCACAGAAGTCTTCATTTATCCATGGTCAAACCTCGTTATAACTTCAGTTATGTGATATATAACCGAAACCACATGTGTCCACAACATTTCCTATCAGCACCAACCTGTGTTTTAAGGCAGCCCTCACAAAATGCTCTCAAAGAACTGCATGACATCACCACTGATGGTTAGAAACAAAACCTCACAGGATGAAGTATCAGTGGGAGTGAAGAGTTAAAGAAAGAGCCCGACTTTAATGTACAGAAAATCCCTTCCCACTGTTTTATAGATACAAAAAGAATAATTGAAGGTGATAAGAGGAGAAGAGTTACAGGAGGCAAAAGTACCCCTCCACCCCCCGATTCTCGTGGAGTAACCCCCATTCACTCCAAACAGAATCTTTCCTAATTATTGTTTGATGGGGTTAGAGGGGAGGAAGATGTACAGTCATCTTAAAAAGCTTCGATAATGTTTCCCTTAAATTTTATTAAAAACACATGGATATTTCTTCCACTCAGCAGCCAACCTAAAGTCAGCTTTTAAATATTAGCTCCATTCTCCCTTTAGTTCCCCTTTATTAGGACAGCAGAACAGTTCCTACAGGAGAATTAAAGCCAGATGCTGACAACTGGGCCACGCACTAATGCATTTCTTAAATCCTAAACATATACACCTCCGACCTCCATGGTATCTCTGGGCAGCTGCATCTAACACACCTGTTGCACAAGGTATTACTTGTGGTCAGGTACTGGCCAGTGTGAGGAACGCCACAGACTGGCACCTCCGATTTTGAAACTCTAGCTCTTCACATTTTGAGGCCCAGATAACAATCCTGGTTAAAGACAGTGTATTACGTAAAGAGCCAGCAATATATTTTTAGAATTAAGAAAGAATTTTATTGAACCATTTTAAAACCATGCACACAATGGCAAAGTCATTTTTCTCTCTCACTTGCCTGTCTCTTTTGCCATTAGCAAAAAGACAGAAGAAACAACCTGGTATGAATAGGGTCAGATTCCTTCACTTTCAGACCACGAGTCCTCTATTACCGAGGGAACACACGAAGAAAAAACGAGGCACTGATAAAGAAAGAACTTCCAAAAGTTGGAAAATGGACCTCAGTACTGAAGTGTTTGGTAATCCTGCCCTTTGACCCAATGAGCTTAGTCATGCCTAACATGGAGCTGGGAGCTCTGGCAGAGACAACGTTTCAAGGATGCGGCAGTGATGGAGAGAAACATTCCTGCCTTTTACAGGCACACGGGCTCCTGGCTTGGGGCAGGGCATCTGGAATCGACACCGCCTTCCACAGTCGCAGAAAAGGTGTAAACAGCTTCGCTCTGGGTACCACTGCTGATGCTCACGACTCTTCCTCCCCTGCCCTCTCTAATAATGAGAAGTAGACAACGACCCCCTGATGAGTGAGTTTGCCAGAAGGTATCGCTGAATATTTTCTTCAGTCAAATACCGCGAATCCTACGAATTGAATAGGAATGGAAGAAATTGGATTGTATAGCAATGCCTTCAAACAGTCTACGGAAGTGAGCAGAGATTTATGGGTCTGATCCAAAGCCCTTTGAAGGCAGTGGAAAGACCGCACCAGGGTAAGGCAGGAATTCTGTTCCTGCTGCAGAAACACACAGGAGAGGTGTCATCCTCTGTTAACTATTTTTCTTCTACAAGGAAGTGTCAGGAAAGGAAAATTTGGCTCTAAAACATGAGAAACAATATATATTACTGAACTTTTAGATTCCACAAGAATTGATTAAAAGTTTCTTTAAAAGGTATTGATTGAAAATAACATCCAAGTTTACTTTAGCAAATCAATAGGATTTTATCTTTTTTCAATAAAAAGAACAATCCCCTGCCTAAATTACAAGTATTTTGATATTATATCACAACTTTAATTAAATCAAATGAGCACATACAGTAAAAAACTCTTGATCAAATTATACTGGTAGGTGGTTAAGAATGATACTAATGGTTGTTTAACACCAGCCATTGAGTAATCCCATTTGATTACTTGTTACAAATATACTCTAAAATCATGCTCTCTTAGTTTACTATATTCATTGTATTTGTATCTTTATAATGTGTTTAGGAAAAAGTTCATAAAATTTCTTCTTAGCTGTTTTTCACTATAGTTTCCACCTACCATTTCAGCTGGATGGACCAAAATCCAAACAGAATTTGAAATGTGGTATGTTCAAGTTCTGCTTCTAATCTGCATTACTTCTCACACTTTTGGTGATTCCTCCTCCCTTCAAAAACATATTTTTGTTTTTTTTTTTTTTTTCTAGCAGTACTGACAAGTCCGAGCCAAAACCCTGCTCCCTGCACAAGCTCAGAATAAGACGCCTCTGCTCCAAAAAGTTTACAAACTAAAACAATAGGAATTCAAAACAAATGGATGAAACAGCCTCCACTCGTTTAAATCAACATTCAGTAACAGCCTGATACTGGAATCTAATGATTCTTCTTGCACACATTTCTTATTTGTAAAGCTGCATTATTCATATGCCCTGCATTTCAGAACCACTATCTTAGCAATTCCTTAGGACCAAGAAAGATAAAGATACAGAAAAGTCTTAATTAAAAAATAATTTATTGCAATACTAAAAGTTGTTTTCTTAATGAAGACTGGATTCTGCTGGCAGCTGTCTACATTGCAATATCTAGGTTTTAAGGCCACTATCACTTTATTCCTTTACTTCTATAAATGCAGAAAAGGTAACACTGCATTAAGATTGATGCAACTAAACTGAGTTTTTATAGTGAAATGTCATTCTTCTTTATTATCTTTATTCTAATACTGCTTGCAAATCATACTCTGGCTGCACAACTATTTATTTCAGGTTTGCTTTCAGGAAGCTAAATAGGAAAAACACTATTTGCCTCATAAAACCACTTTTTTGTTAGCTTTGCTCTACAATATGAAGAAACAGTTATAAAAGCAGAGATTTCACAAGGAAGACATACAAATTTCCACGGCTATATTTTTGTTTACTAATAGATGCAGATGCATGTAGAAAACTAAAAATTCAGCATTTGTTCCTGGTTCCATTCTTAGCAATGAAGGCCAGATTTTGCCGGGGCTACTTGTGTGGCATCCCACTCCACAGGCAGTTCTACAGAAACTGCTGGGTTTCTATGTTTGGCTCAAACGCGACTTACCACCCAAAACGAGCAGAGAGGCCCTTAGCAAACGGTTGGGTATTTGTAACCACTGCATCTTTACTCAAAAAGGAATCAAGATTTTTCCAAACTGTTGCATTGGTTCTGCAGAGTAGTATGCAACTGCTGCCTAAACATCTCCTCTTCTGCATGTCTGAATGCCGCTCCCAGTGCCAGCATCACCAACGGCAATATCAAGCTGGTGAACCCTTGCCCCCACCTGTTCACGATGCCTGTGCTCTGAAACATCTCCTAAGGAAGAAGGTATTTTGTTAGAGCTCAGCAAATTTCTGCTTTGCTTTTGTAAGAGTTGTAGTACTTGCAGAAATGCACACACAGCTGCATATTTTAGGAGTTTTAATATTCATGATGTATTATGTTGGAATGGAAATCAGACAGCCAATTTCCACTGAGGCTTAAATAGGAGTTGGATACCATACTCTTTTAGGATCCCATGGGGAGGGAAAAAAAAAAAAAAAAAACCACCAAAAAAACCCAACCCCCACAACCTAGTCTTGTATCTTTTCATAACGATCACTGGCAATGGGTGAGGGGAAGGAAGAAAACAATGTTTAGGAGATGGCTAATGGGATATGAAGGCTTTCCTCTCCAGCACAATGAGACATTAGTAAACAAGATGTCAGGTCAGTGATGACGCATCATTTTTTATCAGGCCTACAAACATATTACCTTTTGAACCTCAAGTTTTTACTCACGTGACGATTCTTAACCATCGTAGTGAGATTCAACCATGCTGGGGACTGCAACTCATAACCTTCCTCACGCCATTCAGCTGTGCCTATTTATATAGTACCTTTGCACTGAAGACAGGGTAAAGATTTAAGATCAGTTAAGGCTAAGCTAAAATTGGAATACTACTCTAGCATGGCAAGAGGCAGTTGTGCTAATGTGCTACACTACTTACCCAACAGCATCCAACTCTCAGAGGAAAAGTAAGGTTTACATCAGGCACATCTTCAGTATCATGCAACATAGCCACTGTTCAGACTGCAACCCCTCAAAATGTAACTAAGCCTTTAAATAGTGTGTTGAGCATACCCTTCTCACGCACAAACAGTTCACCAAATACCTATCACTTTCTGAGCAGCAAAACCAGAGATTAAAAATAAACATTTCTGCGTAATGCAAAATAATGTACTATTATATTATTAGAACCCTGGAGAGAAACACAGTCTTGCAAAAAATCACTTCTACATGTAAGAAAGCCTACAAATCAGAACTAATATATAGACTTGCTCACATATCGAGAAAATAAAACGGCAAACAGGAAATTTGATACCTTATTTATAACTACATCTTGGTAATAAAGAGGTTAAAGGCACATCATAAACTGTAAAGACAGCTTTCATCTCTACAAATGGATAACCTGACAAGCAATACATGCGTGCCTGTCTGTGCACGTGCAAATGAGAAAAACATTCAGCGTCTTGTATGAAACCAGAATTAAAGGATGTTAATTATTTGCTTACAAAACATTTAGACTGGATACTCTATTTCTTGGTCATTTCCTACACACAGAAATACACACCAATTTCCAAGTACAAGCTGGGGAAAAACTCATAAGCAACTTTTTAAATTATTATAACATACGTTCTGAATATATGAAATGCACAGGATGCGTTCCCAGTAACAGCGACCAAGTCAGTTTCTGACTCTCTCCTCCCTGATCTGTTTATCTCTAGCAAAGTCGTGCCTGTGGATCTTCTTGTTCAAAGAAAGAGGATTTAAAAGTAAATACAGGCACATTTTTTCCTATCAGTCATGATCCTAGGGATCAAAGATCCTTGGTAAAGAGAATTTCCACCTCTTCCTCCGAGATGTATTCCTTGGAATATAAATATCCAGAATGAGACAAGTTGTATATGATTTTCTCTCAACAAGCACCAAATGCACAGAGAAGACTTTTAGACACACAGTTACAGAACTGGTAGCAGACTGATGACAAAGAAGCATAAAGGGTGAAGTTCAGTATCACTAACCTGGAGGCCATTTGGCCTATGTCACTGCAGGCAAAGCGACTGCTCCGCCTTGAGAGCCTCAAAGTTCTGCGGGACTACATTTTGAAGTTTAACAGAAGAAAGAACATCTCTCATTTTGGAAAAAATTGTGAATCAGTTGAGAAGACTACTACTCTGATTTCAGAGTATAATATTAGGCTTCAAAAACTATCTGATTAGAAACAGGGCCTCTAAACATGTCTATCTTGATGGAAAAAGTAGTATTATATTTATTTTTGCAGGTATTTGACCTGGAGAGTAACACATGAAGCAGATTGAAGTTTCAAATTCATATTCAATTACTCTGTAGGACTAAGGAAGAACAGATCTTTCTTGCTTGGACAGCATTCTCCATAAAAACGCAAGCCGTCCTGGAGGAATTCATTTAACATGGTCTTTAAACAATACATTTTGTCTAAGCCATTACTGTATGTCTACTTTTCTGTGTCTGTGAGAGTAATAATGATTTCATTCAAGTATCCATTTCAACTCATCTGGTCCCGGATTTCATTGCAGCAGGCCAGCTCTGCAAGCTCAACATACCATATCCAGGGATACGTTATCCAGATAGGAACTTCAGCTCCAAAGCAGCACCAATAGCTTAACGCTGTTCTCCACAGAGTCTGAAAAAAGTAGACGAAGAGATACAGCCCAGTTTTGCAATTCATGCTTCACTCTGAATTGAGAGGCCACAAGGTACATTACTGGTCTTCCAAGGTGCAAAGTGGTCAGCTACCAAACTGGCTTAGAGTGAAAAGAAGGAAAAAAGAAAAAAAAAAAAAAAAAAAAAAAAAAAAAATAAAAAAAGAAAAAAGAAAAAAGAAAAAGAAGATAGATTTAGGGGTCAAGTCTTCATTCTGCTGAGTCTTCCCTGTATTAGGCAATGCCGAGAGATACAATAAGCTTTGTATCATCCAGGACAGGTTTACTCAGTAAATCAGCATCAGTTTGAGTAAGTTAGCTGCTCGCAGAAAAAGCATTGCTCTGAGATCTCAGTGAATCACCATTTGTTTTTTGATTTTGGACATAAATGAGCACCTCTTCTCTCAGCATCTGAAATGAGGATCAAACTGACCACATCAGAGTCATACTGTGTATCAGTCAAGACAGCAGAGAAAGAATAAAGATGATGATCATCATAGCCAAGGTATCTTCTAATGTGAAATGGGGAAGGGATAACAGGAATTAATGGATATCTTTTTGATTCACAGAAGATTTTTTGTGCAAAAAGGGCTTTCCCAAAGGCTTCAAAAAGGATGTGTTGTTTTGATTTTGCGGCAACAGTTCTTTTTCTTCATAGCTATTTCCATCTTCAGTTAACGTTCATCTGAGCTGAAACTTGTTCTTGACAGTATTCATTCCCCTGTGTCCGTGGTTATTGCAAATCCAGGATAATCCACGAACTACATTACCATGTATGTTTCCCTCAACTCTGTCTCTGGACAGAGCTCAGATCGGGGCGGGGGGAAGTCCAGAAAGAAGCGAATATGCTTCTACTTCACAACTACATTAGCTTTATCTGGGAAAACATTCAAAAGGTAGCAACCAAAGGCTGAAAACAAAGCTGCAATTCATATTCAAACTAAAGACAGAATATGAAGATGCACCTATTTTTGGAACTTACCTAGATACATGCCAGACAGAGCTTTACTCAGCTTGTTCCCCAGTCACGTGGGGTTAGAAAGAGGATGCCAAATGGCTTGCACTGCTCCAACCTCAGGTAGCTGAAAAAACCAGGTTCATTCATGTCCATGCAAGTCCACCAGTAACAGCAAGGGAGCACATTTGCACTTCTGATTCTTGCTCATTTTCAGAACACAGACTTGCTGGACAAAAATTTCATTATAATAAATGTTACAGGTAGCCAGTGCCCCCAAAATTAACAGCCAGGCAGCAAAGGTAGGAAAAAAAGAGCTCAATTCCATAGAAGCAAGACTTCTCATATCACCTTTATTTCTTTCCATGGAAAACAGAATTTGTAGCCACTTTCTCCCTAAGAATAACTTACAGTTTTCCCCAAAGCTCTCAAGTATATCACTTTACAGACCAGAAACCTCATACTACCCACAGAACCTGCCAAGCTCCACAGCAAAGAGCTCAGTAAGGGGAGTGAAGAAGAGGGCAAGGACCCTTGCTTTCATCTTTGGCATATTTCAGCTCTTTTTCCTAGAGGTCTGGAAAAGCAAAAGGTGCCACAAACTCTAAGAAGCAGCAGAATGAAGATAACAGTCTCCTTGTGAGACAAAAGTTGTCCTGTGATATAACTAGGAATGAGACACAGATACAGTACTGCTAGTCCAAAACTTAGGTGTCTCTAATAATAATTCAGAAGCACAAAGGCTGTTTTGGGCCAGACAGCAGCTCAGCACAGAGCATTCACGGTTACTGCTGTCTAAAGTTCCCCCTTACCTTAACTGATCAGGCTGAAGCATCATTTTAGGCAGAGGACCTTGACATGATGAAAAAAGAAACACGTGGCTCACAGAATACTAATTATTCATGAAAAGGCAGCTTATGAATAGGATATTTGATAAGAAAGGTTTCCCTTCAACCAATATTCTGGGTTTTTTCTTCTCCTCAAATATGTAGTAGTGCTATAGCATTAACCATGTCAAGACAAATGCATGCTAACACTGTGTAGCAACAGCAGCACTAATGAAGAAGATATCTGGGGAAAAAAAAAAAAAAGTAGTCACTGATGGTAGGAAAGTTACTGAGCATTAAAAGAATAGCCAATATAAAACTAAATTGGTTCTCTATCTTATTTCTGTTGGGGAAAAAAATAAAAATCGAAAGCTGGATTCATTTTTCACTGGATCATTATTATGCTCTCTGGAAATTGTCTGCAGTGACTTTCATTCCAGGAAATAATATAAATCTAGTATTAGAGCTGAACTCAGGAGTCACACACACTTTAAAACCACAAATTTAATTGGGTTCTGGGATCAAAAAGTTATATCCGGGTTGCATTTGCCATTCTTTCAGCCTCCAATTGTCCTTTCCAAATCAGAATTGCTAATAGAAACTTTTACAAGTCTATAATAGTGAAAACTCTCACATACAGATAATGGGCTGGATTGTGTCTGGCTCTGTGAAGGTGTGCAAAGGGGAAAAGATCACAAAGAGCCTAGAATGCACAATATATTTTCTGCAGGGCCAGCCAGGATTCACAGCCTTCCAATTTATGGAGTGTAGGCCAGTGCTAGACTCTGAAAAGCACTTGAGGAGGGTTATGGCTTGTTACTCCTGTAGCAATCAACTTGCCTTGCACAAGGGACAAGGACAGGCATGCTGCACCTTCTCAAAAGGGGCAATAATGGCCAGTCTTTTACAGGACAACTGAAAGCTTTTCTTTCGCTCAAGCCATAATGGTCTCCAGATCTTTCAAACTGTAGCAATCTCACTCCTACTTTTAAGAACTCTGAAAATTCTTATCTTGGAGTTTTGGCCAAGCCAGGGATGCTCATGTTGGTTTTGAAGAGAAAGCAGATTGAAACTCAGTACTTATTATGTGCTGCTGCTGGAGAACGGCGCTCCTCAGCTCTGATTGCACCCTACAGAGCTCAAAACCACATCCCTTTCTGTGCCAAGAGGATGATAAGCTAAGCCTAGCTGTTCTCAGAGAGGATGCTAGAATGTGGAATTGGACTTGCAGTAGCTGGCTGACAATAATAGTTTTAGAAGAAACACATGTTACAGTGACAGTAGCAAGTTTAAGCTCTGGGTCATATTAGTGACACTCTACAGTGCTGATAAAATCATAATGCCAAACTGTAGCTAGAAGACCAACAGTTTACGTAATAAATGTTCTTCTCTACTATACAATAGGCACTTAACTTTTATTCCCTCAGAAAAAAAAAAAAAATGGAGAAAAATCTCTTTGTCTTTGCTATCAGAATCAGTCACCAGTTTTTAAAAAAAGACCAGGAAGTCAAATCATCAGGGGAGTCTGTTGGTGTTTGTTTTGGAAGGTTTATATTTGCAATTCAAATTATCTTCTAATACAGTAAAATTTCATTTCATTTAAGATGCGTATTATTTGCCATACAAATACCATTCTAAAACACTTGCTGAAGTTAGATACAGTCACTTGACAAAAATATGAAGGAATGAACATCAAGAAAAAAAAAAAACCCAAGAAAGAAATCCTGGCACTAAGGTGTCCTAACATCAAGAAATGACTCAGATGGAGTTGCAGGTTTTGCACCCATCTCAGCAAAAGGGTGGGAAGAAATATAATTTACCTTGTTTGTGGAACAATACCTCAACATTTGTCTTTTCTGTTAACATGTACTGATAAATACGAGTCCAGAACAAATCCATCAGCTGCAGGGAGTGCCTGTACTTTCAACATCCTTCACCAGCAAAGAATGTTTTCCATTCTGCTCAGGAAGTGCACCCCTTTATAAACATGCGAATCAAAGCCCTCTATTCTTTAACAAAACATGTCTCAAATTAAAGCATTAAATCTTTCATTAATCAAAGGAGCAGCAGAGGTTGAACATCTGAGCAGAATCATTTTGCTATTCAGATTTATCATTATTATTACTAGAATAGTGAGTATTGACATAAAATGGACTGAGAGCTCCTTTGAGCAAAGCACTGTGCAGAACACAGGGGACACACTGGTACAATGGGAAGCCGGTGAGTTAGTACACTCTGGGGTGCTACCCCATCTTAGCTAATACATGTGTGCTCCTGGCCAATTACAATTTCAAAGTTAGTGTAAACCATTTTCGTGGCAATGCTTCAGGATAGTTTAATTTAACCTGCTTTAATTTACATCCACAATGAAATTAAAGCATTCACAGTCAGCTACCAAATTTCAGCTGAGAGGCAGAACTTACCTCTGCACTGCTGGAAGTCCTTGAAATGCGCGGCCTTGCTTGCGACTGTGCAAACATGGCCTAAGAAAGTCCTCAACTGACAGAGCTGACACCTGAAATGGCAACACGGATAAAGGGTGCATGCCAGGAGAATGGGAGAGTCAAGTCAAACAGATGAAATCAACTTGGGACAAGTTGAACAGCACAGTAATGGCAGAGCCCAGAAAATAAAGGATTTCCTTCCAGACTACCTACTCTATCAAGGTGGCTATCAAAGCTACAAGTTTGTCTCACCATAACTTTGCAAACAACTTCTGTGACCAATACGCATCAAACACTCCTACAAGGGCTGGATTCCCAGATCAGTTTATCAGAACAGTTGTCTACACTAAGCTGTCGTGCCTACAGTTACAATACTTACTGGACTCTGCTACTTCTAACAATATTCTCCCTTCAAGTCACAAAAATGGCTATGCTGCGTCAAGAGCAGAAGTCCATCTAGCCCCAAGTCCTGTCTTCAACAATAACCAGAAACAGATGCCAAAAGAAGAGAACAGAAACAGAGGAAACATACAGATACTACCCTTGAGCACACTCCCAGCCTTCAACAACTTGAGGGTTTGGTACTTCATGGACAGTCTTTTGGAGGCAATTCCTAAGCATTTAGCATCCTCAGTGGATTTCTATGCAATGAAATTATCCATTCTCATTTTGAACCCAGGTGAGCTTTTTGCCACAGGGTATTGGGATGCTAACCATGCTTTTTTCCTTAAATGGTGCTCAAATTCCCAACTCTTAAGATTCAAAGTCTGGTGCTCAAGCCACGCAGCTACCCAAGCTGACCCATCTTTACGGCTCCAAACAATCTTAAGGTTTTACCCCCATTCACCCAGACTAAAGTTGTCCTTGTCTACAATCACCACATTCCCCTAATTTTCAATTATCCCTGTCCTCCCATTCCACCAAATATTCAACCAGAACCATCAAGAATGATGCCAACATAGGCCACAAGAGCAAAACTAGCAGGGAAGAAAATCCTCTTTGCAAAAAGAACATTGCTTGGGGTAGGAAGCAAGCTGTCCATCTCTACACCTGTTGTCTCTCTGTGTCAAGCCTCTAGTGTATGAGCAAATAGGCATCGCCCTCACAACACACGGAGATGAGTAATAGCATTGTATCTGTACAACTCGGGTAGAGATACAAATTCATTCCACTTCTAAAGTGGAACCGTTCATGTCATTTTTGGTAACCGTGTGGTATTGCCATCACAACAGTGACTATAACATGCAACTGCTATCAAAGCTACAAGTTTGTCTCACCATAACTTTGCAAACAACTTCTGAGACCAATACACATCAAACATTCCTACGAGGGCAGGATTCCCAGATCAGTTTATCAGAACAGCTGTCTACACTAAGCTGTCGTGCCTATGGTTACAAGAATGTGCCATGGCTAATCTGGATCTGGGTGGGATTAACTCCCTACAGCTGCTGGTGCTGAGATTTCTGGCTCTATTTAATTTGGCAAAGAACCGCACAGGAAGCTGAAAGACTCAGTCACTATAGTGAAGCTTCTGACATTTTTGTCCCTGGACCCCGGAGAACCCAAACACAACTCCTGCCAGAAATCAGTAAACTATTCAATTTACACAAACAGGCATGTAAACTCAAGTTGTAGTTTTGTTAACCAATTTAAGCTGCCCAAAGTGCAAGTTGTCTCTGCCCTCGCCACCTCCCTTGGCTGGGTGTTCCCACTGCCTCTCGGGTGCCAGCACTAGTGCTTGTTTGGCCATGTGCTGAGCTGGCTCTGGGAACCCAAGGACAAAAAAAAAAAAAAAAAAAAACACCACCCAAAAAAGCCAACCCAAAAACCAAAACAAACAAAAAAACCACCCCCCAAAAAAAAACCCCAAAACAACAACAACAAAAAAAACCAAAACAGAATGCCTTAGCTTTCAGCCAGATCTGCTCCCTAGCCTGATTCACCTGGTAGCCACACAAAAGCAAATGCAGCAAGGACAGAATTACCTCTAGCACTAGGACTGAATTAAATAACCATGAGACGGCAGCGTGGTAGGACTGCGCTTGCTTTCTACAGAGCTCAGAGAGCTCAGTGGTGTTGCAGTGAAGGAAGTGAACAGGTCTGTTTGTCTGCAGCACTGCATAGATCACAATCCTGCCATGACTCTGGACAGCCACTTCTTAAGATGATTTAAATATCTATAAACATTGCCTGTTCAAGATTAAACAAATTAGTTGGTCTGACAGTGCACATTTACTAATTACTTCCCCAACCTTTGGATAGTTTATCTAAGCCATTAAGCCTGCCTCAGCTTTCTTAATAGAGAACATACTTTAGTAACGATGTGCTGTTCAGATCCCAGCCTAATTTCACAACAACTTCACAACCTGCTATATTCATCTCTGCTGGGTGGAAAAAAGGACTACCTGGCACCCCTTGCTCTCAGCCCCTGGAGAAACACAAAGGTCTGTGTGCACCTAGGACACAGAGTACCCTATTCTCCACAAGACCTGATCTTTCCATATGAACATTAAATAGGATTATCAGGGAGGGATGGGAGACTTGCACTGACCATGCCTGTTCTGTGTTTGGGAAGCTTAGGTTGCTGGGAATGCCTACCTGGTGCATATCTGCCGCCAATTAGTGGTAAAAGGCACCTCCTGCGGAGCCCGTCAAAGCCACCCCACCCCTAACAGGGCTGCTGCACAGAGATCTGAAACTCTGCCTTCCTCCTAGAGGGAGGCAGGGATTCCCCGCACCATACAACACAGTAAAAGATCAAATCCAGGAATCAAACTCAGATATCTCACTCACACGATCACTAAGGCTGGCAGAAATGTCGATTTTAATCAAAATAAAATAAAAAGTGAGCCAGTGAACCTTCAGAGAGCTGCCACAAGCAAAATATGTACAGCTTCACTTTAAAAGACAACAACAATCTCATAACCACATCTGTACTAAAATACATTTGACATTGGCCACGCTAGCCATCCCACTTGACTTATTCCCACTGGCACATGGCTGCAAATTGCATCCCTCATACAGTAACACCTAAGAGGATCTGCCCCAAGAGAGAGCTGATATGACTGCACCAATCTTCCCCCAAGGGTTTTTCCCAATGGAAGAAAGCTTTAATTTGCAGCTAGTGTTCTACAGTACTTTCTCCATTAGAGGCTGCAGGGAAAACAACGCTAAACGCAACCAGGACCAACTACACCCGCTCAGTCCTGCAGAGAGAAAGAATCTTGTCCTTTTTCTACTGATATAGTCATTCCTGTCACCAGGATCTTTGATCCAGTGTCCTCACTGAGGGGTCAAGTCTATAGATTCGTATATTCTCAAACATGTAGTGCCTCTAGTATGCCTCCATTTACAGCTTTGATTTCTCAGGCTACTTCCTCACCAGGAAGCTTAACAAAGGAGTGTCTGAGATACGGCCAGGAATGTTTCCCCACACATCCCCTTCAAACCTTCCATGGTAAGAGTCACATATAATGCCTCCTATTAACTAAGGACTTTTAAGAACCAAAATCAGAGGCAATCTGTAAGATACTGCAAGTGAAGCTGTTGAAGTAGATTTTAGGAGTAAGCAGAGGTTTAAGAGTCTTTAGATGACAAAGAAAAAGCTGCAACATCCACAGTTAAATACTGCAACATACTCTTTTAGGGCTGCCAAGCAGCATTTTTTTTTTTCCTCCTTTACCCCTTCCTTTTCATCTAAAGCATCCTTCTGTGCATAAAATAATTTTCCACCTCCTTTGCAGCCAATGGATTCCACTAAGCAAAAATAACTGAAAAAATAGAAGAAAGTATAAAAAGAGCCACAAGAAGATGTAGTAGCAACTCAGACTCACCTTCAAAACTGGTCTTTTCATTTTAGTTAACGAGTTTCGTCCTTGTTATAGAAACAGGGACAATTATGTTCTCCAATCTTTAAGGAGGGTGGCTGAAAATCATTAGCAACACCTGCATCTGCAAATCATTTTGTAATGCTCTGAATGAAAGATGATAATAAATTGCACTGACATTCATGGAACATTTGCAATTTCATCATTCAAGAGAACACAGGGATTCTGGAGGAGAAGCACGATAGAAAATCTTATATTATAGGAAATAATATGGGTAGTTTGCATTTATATAGCTCCTACCACCTGAGAATATTAAAAAAAAAAAAAGACATCAACAGTATCTCTGAACATCTTTCGTAAGATTCTATAGGCTTCTTACTGATCTCAGATCAGAAAAGGAAGACACAAAATAGCAACTTTTGCTTCAGTTCATACAGCAGGGTAAAAGGCAGAAGAAACCAGTCAGGAATTCCTTGTTCTACCTACCCCATGGCTTCTTAAATGCTGAAGTGCCAACATCAGAAAAAGAAAAAGTTCTCTAAAACATAATGAAGTGGCACACAAATATTTATCAACATTGCAATCTGGGACAGAGTTTAGCCTTTTCACAATATACTGTGAACTGAGAGATGAAATAAGTTGCATAGCATGTATGTAATTTATTCCTAAAGCAAGTTCTACTGTAACTTAATTAACATACAAATACAATTTTTCTTCCATTCAATAATAAAAGGAAAACTCTATTCTATTTCCTAATTAACTACAGTTTAAGTTTCCTTTGTTTCTATTCTTGGAGAACTGAAGTGTTACTAGTTTGTTTCTTGACTTTTTCTTTTAACCTTATTTGTTGCAGGAATTTGGGGGAGTACAAACAAGCATAAATTGAAAAAACTTCCTAAAGCCATTTGGACTTAATTGTTTTCAACACAGCAGTTTATATTTCAGCATTATCATGTTGTCTAGCCCCCTTCTAATCTCCCCAAGATTCAGAACATGGTTAGCTGGGGACCAAAGAAACCAGGTGGCTTATGAATAATTATCACTTTTTACAGTACTTTTCTACATGCATTTCTACTAGCACACTGTTCTAAATTTAATGGGATTCTGAATACTCTGAACATAAAGAGAAGTATTTACATGGAGCAGCATTGTCTGACTTGGTTGATTTACTGTTGGTAGAAAGAACTCATTAGCTGTCAGGCCAGTTGTTGAAAAGACCATAATGCCAATGCACAAAGTTGACATAATGAAAATAAAGGAAAGAATCTGGGCCAAATTCAGAGGCAATCTGTAAGGTAATGTAATTTACACCCACTTACGCTCACTCAGATTCCCTTAGAACTTGTTCTACCCAATCTATTGATGCATGAGGGACTCTAAATTGATGTAATTTATATGCCAAAGAGTCAGAAATGCTATAAGGCCCCAAAGTCGAGAGCACTTAAACTCATGCTTTCCTACATATTGTCCTCTTCGTTAATCTGTCCTGAATCCTCCCTCATTTTACCATTTCACCCTGTGATTTATGCCATCGAGAATCCCTGAGATGCAATGGGTCAAGTGAGAGGCAAGGTGTAGGTAAGTGAGCATGACTCTAAGGAAATCTAAGTTGATGTAACACAGAAGCTAGGGAAGCCAGGTGTCTCTCACATGCACATCTACTCTCCCCACCACTTAGATTCAATTTGAGATTTGGCTCTGCATGTCCTCCATTACCACTAGCAATTGAATTTGTTACTCAAACGATACAAGCAGTCACAGCCCACAGACCCTCATTTTAGGGCCAGGAGGAACATTATGATGATCCAGTTTGACCTTCTGCACAACAGAAGCCATCAAATATCACCCAGTAACCCCTGGATTGAACACAGAAAGTTGAGGATGAATGAGAAAGACACCCAATGTTGATTTAAAGACTTCAAGTGATAGGGGAATCTGCTGCATCCCTCAACAATCTGTTCCACCGTTAAATTATCATTACCTTTCAAAATATGCACCGCGTCATCTCTTGACTTTTACTGGCTTCAACTTTCAGCCATTGGGTCTTTCTTTGTTCTACCAGGCTGGATAAATTTCTTTCTGTATTTCTTAGAGACAGTATACCAGATTCCCTCTCAGCCTTCAGTTCAGTGTCCCACATTTTCTAGATCCGAAATCAAGAGAATACAAACATTGTAATCAAAATAGTTTTAGAGTGAGTTGAGCTTGCACTGAAAAATATTTATATATGCTATCCTGATAAAAGCCTTTTCATTTGGAAGAGGAAACAGGACAGCTGGAATCTGGTGACCACAGCTTCCTTCTTCAGTTTCTGAACACTCCACGATACTATCAGTTGGAAGTGTTTACTTTACTCTCTCTGCTGGGCTATCTGAACATACTCGGAGGAAGTGAAAGAGAGCCAGGGTTGCAAGCAGCTTCATTGTTAAGCCACCGCTCTTCAGTCCCTTCCAAAGATCTCTGACTGACAGCTATTCTGCTATTCCACTCTAAGCGAACACTCCATCACACACAAAAGTGTTACGTGTATCCCCAAAATTCAGATTTTGTCACCATCTGCTAACATACAGAGGTATGTGGTCAGCAGTAACTCTGGTGGCAATGATATACAGTCATATTTTCTGGTTTCCTGTTGAACTACAAAATACTGTGTAATAAAAAAATCCTCCCACCTCAAGGGAAATCTCATTTCAAATTCCATTACAACTTGAGGAGTTGCAGAAATGCGTGAGAAACACACAAAGGGATGTTCTGGAGTGGCGTTCTGGTCTTCTACCAGCCAGTAAATGGGATTATCCAGAACAGGAAGTTTTCATGTGGTTTGGGTTCTTGTTTCTAAGCCCTACAAGAAGATTCATCGGACAATACGTCACTGTTGTTTCTGATTTCAGAGGTTGGCACACTAACCCATTCTGCACAGGAGAGCTTGATGCTGCCTGTCCCAGCCAGAGAGATGTTAAAGGTTTATACGCTGTATGAATGATAGGGCTGAAGCATTAGACTAGGTGATTTCTCTTTTGGTCAGAAATCTAACTCCTGGATAGCAACTAGCTGGCTCTCAGCAAAGTTAATGTTTCTCTATTATCTGTCAGGATTAGCTGCTGTTCATCTGGGACATCTGCTCCCCAAGAGAGGCACAGCCTTCTCCCAGGAGCATCAAACAGAGCCATAAGGAAGCGCATCACTGCAGCAAACCACGAAGAGGAGCCGGCGTCCAACACCAGTTCAGTGCTTCCTATCAGTTAATGCCTTTCATCCCATGGCCTCCTTCACCTCCAGACTTGGCCTCTGTCTGCATTTACACCTTCCCAGAATAAAATCCTTGCTTCCCCCACCCACTTGGTAACCATCATTCAGCTAGTCTGTCTATGACTCATCCACTTCAAAACCCTGCTGACTCACAGTCCTCAAAAAAGAAACTTGCTCAAAGAACATACTGAGACGCGAGTACGCCATCCACGCCAGCAAGGAATTCATCCAAGTTGACCTGGTCTCTTTCCTAGTGAAAGGCAAGAAAGATGCACTTCATTTGTGAATCTTTATCGTTTTAAAACCTAATTAGCTCACAGTTATTTATAACCAAAGTATACTTCAATGGCCTGATTTCCAAAAATATTATGCACCCAGTAGCTCCCACCAAACCTAATGGGCACTCAATAGTGAAAAATAAGATAAGGCTACACAGTTAGCTTTTGAAACAAGAATATACAGACTTCTTGAACCCACTGGTAAAAGCTGTGTCTTATGCATGTGATAATACATGTTTAACACCTTTGAAGAGTATGTGGCTGCAGGAAAAAAAAAAAAGGTATTGTAAAAAATAATAGTTAAAGACATTTCAAATGGAGCTGTCACTCCTGAGTTGACCGTGCTCCTTCACCTCCACCTGAATATTCTATTCAGAATGAAGTGTCTTTACGGAGAAGGGACAACAGGCCCTCCTTGAAGGACAAAAATGAAAGAACCAGACAAATTTGCCTTTCCCCCTCCCCTCACTGTAAAATTATTAGCACACTGGATGAGGTAGCTGGGCAGGTAGCAGAACCTCTTTAACCAGTGGGTGAGGGCTTCAGCAGCTTCCTCAGATACGCCTCTCACCACGAGGTAGGAATTCCTTGTGTCTCATTATAACACAAGCCACTGAGAAATGTCTGGTAGAGATACTGTAAATCCAACTTGATTTCACCTCTAAGGAAGGGAGGATGGTCTGGATGACTTCTTGAGGTCTCTTCTAATACTGTATCCCTTCTAACAAAATATTATCAGTCCATCGAGGAAATAAAAAGAAACTTCTCACCGCAAGATTATCCTCCCTGCTCTCCCCATTTCTTCTGAACTCGACCAGAATTCCTCCTTCTCCACAAACTGCCCACTAAACGCAGAGCCTAGTTCAAATCCATGCCTTAATATTGAGTGGTTTACCTTCAACTCTCTCTAGCTACCACCAGCACCATGTCTCAGTCAAAAGTTACCAGAGACATCCATCTTCACTAGGACACTACTGGAGGCACTCATAAATGTTGGCAGCAGGACAGGTCTACGAGCATGCTCTAATATCTGGAGCTCACAATCACATGTGATTAAAAAAGAAAAACAACAACAAAGAAATGACGACAGGACCAGTCCTCTTCTGAATTAACCACAGGACTCATTGCTACAACTTGAGTTTCTTCAAACATTTCTTACTGTCCACATCCAAGGAAGACACCCACGCATACAAACTAAGTATAAACTAATCAAGGTATTTCTCTGACAGACTGGAAAGACAGACAGAGAAAACAATGATGTTATTTTTATTTCTCTTTGAAATTATTTGGGAAGAGCTAAGTACCTTGTTTAAACAGACTACATAGCTGGATAGATAGATTAGCCACACAAGACTAATATTGAAATGGTTCAGAACTGAATATCCAAACCAGTTAGTAAATCCTCTCAATGTAATCTTGCTAGTTTTAAGAATTTATTCCTATCTACTAATTTAAACATTTACTTTTACTTGAATCATTTTAAAAGATAAAAGACTGCATCTAACTACTCATGAGCTGATACAGAGCTGGTATACATCACCTGTAAAAATGTAAATATTATTTGAATGTTTTTCAAACAATCTAGATAACATTGAACAAAAAAGAAAATCTCTGTAACATTAGATATTTGATAACTTGTTCCTTATCTGCTTGATGTGACATTTAGGAAAACACATTTTTAAAAGTCAGTAATGTATTCTGACTTTGACACTGGCGCTTCTTGTACCCCAGAACCTCGGTAAAAATCATAAAAAGGAAAAGAAAGAAAAACGAAAAACACTTAATAACATCTCCCATAGCGGTAATATAAAAAAACTACTTTACATAATGTAAAATTAAATAAGACTAATATTTTATTTGAAAAATCCCACCCAACATATTTTCTCACCCCCTAAAGATGTGCCAAAGATTGCAGAGTTCACTGGGGACTTCAAAATTGCTATCAATCTCTATATAGAAAGCATTCAGATACTGCAGTGATAGGCAGCAGTATAAAAGCCTAAGAGAGAGAGAAAAATAGATAAAATGCCCTCAGGAACAAGTTTCTTTCCACGAAAACTTACTAAACCAAGGCTTAAATTGAAACAGTATTATTTTTCTATGTAGTGGCAGTTTTTCATCTCTTAACTCTCTATTGTTTGTAATATGCTCACAAAATGCAATTTCTTTCCTAAAGGCCAAATTCTGCCAGTCTTCTTCCCGCTGAATAATTCCTCATCACGTATGCTGTGCTGCGGTTTCAGCAGAGTTGCTAACAAGGTGATGCTCAGCTGCGAGCACACCCAGACCACAGGATGGGGCCCAAAGGGAGAGCACCTCACAAGTTATCAGTCTCCCAACACAGGCACCTCATCTGTCCCAATAAATCACTTCTACCAACAACAATGGGAAGAAAATTAATACAACTAAACAAATCAGGCACAGTTTTTTTTCCTCTAGATGTCTGCTTTGGATATTCCCGCTATTAATGCTGAGTAAGCAACAGATACAGCAGCACTCAGCAGCAATGTGAAACACAAACCCAGAATTTCAAAATACATGTCTAATTAAAAAAAGTCAATGATCATCAGCTGAGTGTTAACCCCAAAACCTCAGTCTATAAACTCAAGAAATACTCAGGACTGCAACCCACACTTAAACCTAGGGAGCCCTGGTGAGGCTGGCTGTTACATCCCAAGCTTTTTAGAAGACTGCATTCTGCTTTTTTTTGTGTGACTTTTGAGCCTTTTAGGTATATCTGGGTTAGACACTCAAGCTTCTCCCTGCAATCTAGAGGGAGATAAAAATTGGTACATATACAAACACACATATTGAAAATTTAGATGCTTTTGAACTAAAGTACCTTTAGGAATAATAAATTCCTGCCACTTAATATAACTATGAGAGCTTGTAACAGACCAAAGCAGTGAGTATTTTTCAAAATGCACATTTCATAAAAATAAACTCCACATAACTGCTAGAGAAGCTTCTGTCATTTTTCCTCATCTAAGCAAATAATCATTTCCTGACAGCCCTTGCATCCCAAACACTACAAGATTTTTAAAAATTAAAAAAATATAAGGGAAGAAATTATAGGCATCCTCATTATCCCATCTAAGCTGCCAAAGGCAAACGAACAATGAAGTTATTTAAATCATTAACACCATGCTGCTAACAATATGAAGTGTTACCTGTTTAGAGATACAGAGGTATTTGCTTTTGGAAATATATTCAATCACTGCTGTATAAAAAAAAAGTTCTTCCCTTGGTCTCCCAACTCCCTTTTTTTCCCCCTAAGAAAAATACAGTAAAAGTGAGAGAAGATTTCCCTGTCAGCTTGTAACTGCTATTAAAAAAAAAAAAAGGTAACATTTAAGCCCTAAGGAGCTCCTGGTCTTCAAAAGTGCGAAGTACATACGGTTCTAGTTGAAGTTAATAGGAGCTGCAGGTGACCAGCACTTCTGACTCTGAGGCCCCAAGCTACTGTACAAAGCACTGTCCCTTTGAAATTTCAGCCTAACACTTATCAGCAGCCAACTTGCTGAAGTGCAAGACATATGCATCCCTTTCCCCCACAGTATTTACTTTTTAAAAGCACTGAACAGTTGTGGGAAACATGGCTCTCCTGCAACATTACAGCCCTAGCGAAATGGGAAGCAAGTGTGAAAAAATACCAACTCTAATCCTCACCGAGCACGAGCCCCCAGCCATTGCACACCATGATATTTCTAGAGCTCTCATCTGCTGGGAACAGACTTGCTGTCTCACACTGACCTCAGCTGCTTTGCTCTTTTGTCCAGTTCCATTTCATACCCGGTGAAGCCAGCCAGCAAGCAACATCAGCTAAGACTTTATTTTTGGAGTGCCAGCATACCGACACAGGCACCTCCAGAGAACCACACCGCAGCTTCCTTCACTTTGCTGCCAACACCCGAAATCTGCCAGACAGCAACGTATGGGACAATGGCCACCAGACAGCAAAGATGGAGAAATCAAAGCTCAGACAAAGCCCAGGGAAGCATAAAGGTAGTTGTGAACTGAATACGTGCAACTGCAACCCTAAACATTAGGAAAGAAAATGAAAAAAATTAGCAATGCATGAACTGGGAAGGTAGAGTGACTCATTCCCAAGGTGATGGAGTAGCACACAGTATATGGGTAAACAATAGACACTAGTTACCATCTACCATCCAGGTCCTGGCACTGCTCTGCAATGCAACCTCCCACCAGGCACTTCACTTCTCTCTGCTTCTGTTCCTACCCACCTTCGTAAGCCTGCCTTATTTACATTGCTCATAAACTCTTGCAGGCAGGGACTCTCTCTTACCCTGGTTTTGTATGCAGCTCAGCACAACAGAACTGCACAGTCAGAGGCGGTCTGCAAACAGTAAAACACCATCAAAAAAAAAAAAAAAAAAAGAGTATGACTGGCTTAGGAAATACAATTGCAATATCTATATAAAAATAAAAAAGTTGTGATGGTCAAATGGCAGAACAAGCACCATGACATACATATAAGCATTAGGTGAAAGAAAAATGAGAACCAGAAGAGCTCTTAAAAGGATGAGAAAAAACAAAACAAGGGGAAAAAACCCAAAACTGAGAGAAAATGGTAGAGAGGCAGATTTGCTAAATCACAAAAGATGGACAAATCATAGAATAAAAATAAGGCTTCTGGCTTTCCTTCCATTCATTTCATGCTAATGGTGCCCACACCTCGTGCCTCAGCCTTTTCAAGGTCTGTCCTTGTCACCTAAGTGTCGGATCGCCTCTTTGCCACTCAGGCTGGTTAAAAAGGCGGCACGAACTTATCCAACAGTCCCTCCTGAGAGCAAATGAGAATGTGGGAAAGAGGAGGAAGGAAATAAAATTCACATATCTCTACCCTAGAATAGCTGACTACCACAGAAAGGAAGTCACCCACTGAAGGTTAAGAAATAATAAACAACTAATAATTTACTCCCTTGCTAAAAGACCAGGAGAGATGAAGCACAAATGCAGTCTACTTCATCGGCTGTTGTTGGAGCATGGCAGTCATACTTCATTCCTCAACACACATTGTAAAATCACAATCTACATCTTTGTAGCCATTGGCACAGTTCCTTGTTCTGCTTTAAAAACACCAAATATCCACCCTTGTTTATAGTGTTTTCATATATTTAAAACGTAACTCTTGGGACACAAGAAGTTATCAGCATCAGGAATATCATCCATTTCTCTCCCATCCACAATGTACCTTTGGAGTCAAACAAGCTGTAATTTTTAAAAACGCGACTACTTCCAACACAACAGTAAGGGAAGCACATACGATAATGTTACAAGCCAAGATGAGAGGAATAAAAAAAGTAATGACAACAAAAAAACTAAAATAAGTCCTGGCAAGACACGCAACGTCGGGCATTAGAAAACCAAAGCCAGTTGGCTCTGATGAATCTGTATCTATCAACTACTATTTAGCTAACACCTACCCATAAATAACTTCTTTGCTATTTCCTTGCTGATTAACAGGGTGCTGTAGATTGGAAAAATTATCCTGAAGGACTTGAACACAGACTAGTCCTTACAGGATGTTGATCAAATAGTGACAATCACTTCGAATACCCTTCCCATCAGCGCCCAACAGGAGGCTTCGCAAGGGCCTGTGAGGCTGGGGGCTGTGCGCGGGCACTGTTTGAAAGAGTTTTTCCCCTCTGTTACTTGGAAGGATGAAGTAGTCCTTTGCATCCTTATCCAGGTGTCCACTAAGTTTTTAATGTCTTCTGTAAAAATTTGGGCCAAGCACTGTTTGAATCTCTGCAACAGTGCAAGCTGGGCCCTGATCTGCCCCTCACCTCACTGGTCATACACCACGAATGTCCTTTTCACCTGGGTGCCTTAGTAGGGCTGCAGACAACCACCTTCCCCAACACTGAAACAATGGGGAATTCTTCTCCTCCAGAAAGTGCGTCCTTTTACCCTGCTGCATTTCTCCTCTTCCCCAGCAGAAAGGTTCAAGGGCTGGAAGGTGTAACATTGAAGCAGCTAGGCCGGTTCAGGCACTCACTTCAGGTAAGTGATTTTTTCGAAGTGCTCTGTAATTCTGGATGCCCCATCTGGGAGTCGTATTGGATCTGGCTTCAAATGTTTTTGAGACCTCCATCTGTTGGAGTTGTGGGTACTCAGCATTTCTGGATAACCAGAGATTAACATGCCACCTTCTGCAAATGTTTTCCCTTTATTTTCCCAGCTTTGCCTCCACTCTTATACTACTCACGCACTGCATTTGCTCATAAAGCAGCAACAACATTCCCCACCTCCAGGTTCTGCCTGAAAAGAGAAGGTGTGGATGCTACACAAGTCTATCCCCAAACTCTCGATAATCCGGTATAGGCTTCTGGAGACTGAGGCCATTATTTGCATGCAACCATTACATGAGCAAATAAGGTGTTTAAGGCACCTCTCAGAATGGGCTCTGAAGATTAGTTAATGTTTATACAGCCCGCTGAAAATTGAAATGACTGCTACATGCTAAGTATTACCATCACCAGGGATCCATTTAAGTAAAAGCAGGGCAGAAAGTGAAGGAAACAAAACTTATTTCTTCTGTCCAGCACAATTATTGCCAGACTTATGCATAATAAAAATACCCAATAACCCATCTAACACAGTAAATTAATGTTTATGCTATTAAGTTTAGACAATCTTATGCTGAAAGCTTTTCAAACTACAGGAAATTGCACGTTGCGCAGGGACAACTGTATACAATTACAGTGATTTTGTAAAATGGCAGAGATGTAAAGCAGAAACTGAGTGGCCAGCGAGGCTTCTAAATCACACAGATAACAAGTAGTCCTGGCAGGCCAGCAGTCCACAGCTTTCTCATGGCTGTTTCTAGAGACAGGAATTACAGCCGTAATCTCAAAATGCAAGACAACTCAGTGCATTGCACACCTGTATCTGCGAGGCAACGACAGACAGGTGGGATCAGCGTGTACTACTACCGCTATCCTGGAGTCACAATACATTAGCCAGATTTATTATTATCCCATCTTGCACCACCAGCCAGCACCCATAGTAAGAGCACCACCAAAAAGGACACTTTTACTGGGAATATTTGGATCAACCCCTGTGTTTCTTTATGATGCAAAAGCTCCAAAGAGATACAAAGAGCACAAACACGAAATCCAGCAAGTGCAATGCTCTCCCAGGCAGAAAGCTCCCAGCTGCTTTGCTAAAGGCCACAGCAATATGTCTGCTTTACACTTGTTTTCACGAAGGATTGTTTAACAGTACTTAGTGCAGCTCTACCTTGACACAGTAAACGTTGTCTTAATACAGCCTAGGTAAAGCATTCAGCTTACCAAGTCCTACTGCACACTTTGTCAAATATCTGAAGGACTACAGTGCCTCTGACTTCTTTCTGATGTCTTTCAGGTATAGAGCGGTATTAAAGGTAGTTTTCGTGAATGCAAAACCAGGCAGGGACTTGTGTAAGAGCTATCGGTCCTATTCTTTACCTTATTTATTGTACCATTCACAGCTCTTTTCATCACCAGTCTCCTGTCCGCTGAACAATTTCAGAAGTGTCATTTGCACACGAAACGAGTATATATTATACCGTTCAGTTACATATGGTAGATTATCGGTTTGTGTGTATCAGCTAAGCAGAACATCGACAGCTGTGTAGACACATCTCAGCTGATACTAAAAGAAGCCTTGTCGGCAGTTTTGATCTTAAAGTAAATACACTGAAAAACTTAGCTCTAATTAGGCTGAAAGGCAGATACGATTTTCTGGAATGAACACGAAACAAATGCTGCTGATAACACCATCTTTGCAAAATATCTTGTTTGGTTTGTCTTAAAAAGATAAAATATTTCATTTTCAAGATAAAATATTCTGACTTACGAGTGATACGTCCCTGCTGTTTGTGTGTTCACAAAAATCTGAATTTTGTATTTTAAGCTGTGTGTTATGCTTCATTAATATGAAATCACCATCCTGCATCACAGACATATTAGCCAAACTCCAAGTGACCTAATTCATTTTTAATATTTCATAGTTTGTTAAAAGCTGAAATGAGAGATCACTAACGCAGCTCTGACACCCCCTGTCACGAATCAAAAGATGTAGGGAAAAGGTCATGTACTTACTAACTGGCACCAAACCAAATTCATCACTATAAAATGAGAGAACAGAAATGAAGACTGCATTTCCCATTATGCTTCTCTCTTCGGAAGAGCATCCATCAACTTGCACGATACCAACAAGCAGAATTTATTTATATGCATGTCCCTCAGTAAAAGGTCAGAGAGATGTGAGAAAGAGAAGAAATACGGATTGCAGGCTTTGTCTAAGCAAGAAGTAGTTCCTTCCCTTTAAAGCAAACTCAGCAGCAACAGCCTTTGAAGACCAAAAGGAGAAACAATTCCCAACCACATAAAGAAACTAACAAGTCCCTTATATGGCTAAGAATTGCAATGCCATTTCTCTTCCACAGCCGGAAAAATTAGAACAAGAGGGAAAAATAGAGCAAACTTTAAACAGGCAGTTCTTCGAGCACCAGGGAATTCACACAGGCACATCATTCCAGCTTTAAGAACTGCCAAATACTTTCTTTTTTAAAGGCAAGGAGGACATTACACCAGGTGAGTCCCTGAAATCCAGATATTAACTCTCCTGCTGTAACTATGGATACCTAGCTTTAAAAACCTTTTGTGATGTAGCTGTACACCAGGCTCCCTTATCTCCTCCTCTGGCGAAATGACTCCATCTGAAGTCCCCTAATCTCCCTTTATCTCACAGGTCACCGATGCACCACCTCAAGGTTTTGCCAGCTCTGGCACCACGCGTGCAAAACAGCCCTCTGCCCTATCTACTGCATCTTCAAGCTGCCTCTCACCCTCTGGTAACCCTGGGGCGAAGGTTGCCAGCTTCTCACCCAGGAAGGCAACTAGATTGCATCGCGGGTTGTTTCAAATAACCAGAGTGTTTCTCGGAGGCAAGTCAAACGGGACTCAATGGTGGATCCAGCCCTGCCGCCTCCCGTCGGCGCGAGGCCGCATGCGGAAAGGTCAGGCTCCCGCACAGCGTCGATACTGAACTTTGAATGGCTCAGCCTGGCTGGTCTCTAAATATAGCTGGGCAGAGGAAGGGCTGTGAAAGGGGGTGGGGAAGAGAGCGGGACAGAAGCCAAATGAGCAATCCGTTAAATAAAACAACATCATGTTGGTCCACCCGTAAGACTCTCCCGCTCTTCTCTGCCACGCTCTGCAGCGGAGTATTTAAGTGCAGCTTTAGGATTCAGTCTATTAATGCAAACTCACAGAATAAGAACAAACTGCTGCTTGATTTATACGGGGGGGGGGGAAGATGGGGATACAAAACTGTTCAACAACTGTTCTTCTTGAATAAATTTGAATCACACAGGAGTGACATCACTTCCACTACATGACAGCCCATAAATCATCATCATCAACCACATGGTACCAACCATGAAACATGCGTCATGGAGACACCAACAATGAACAAAATATCAGAGAGCTTTACATTGTAAACATGCAATCTTATGCATCTTCCGGCTTCTACTATGATCTATGTAAGTCAGGTGGTTTATTTCATTCATTTGCATCTGAATGAAGTCAATACAATTAACAGAGGAACCCTTATAGAAAATCTGTCCAAACAATTTCATCTGCATAAATTTACCACAAATGAAACACTTAAAATGTAAATATTTACTTTTAAAATAAACAACCACATTTGATACTGAAGTTGACTTTACAACAAATAAGCAGAGAGGGAATTTATTCTCACCATAGTTGCAAGCAAGCAAGCACAGAAACAAACAAGGAAGACAAGAAGAAAGAAAGAAAGGAAAAAATTTCTTTGCATCCAAAAGTAGGAAAAATAATCTTTTTCTCTTATTTGACAGTGTCAGGCCTGAAAAGTCCTTCAGCTAATACAAACTTCTAGGAGAAGAGATTAGACTTTGCTGTAAACCAACAAAATCAAAAAGACAGGATGGCTGAGGAATTCAACAGGAGCCTCCAATCTGCAACTACAGATAGGACAAGCAACCTTTGCTTCACTTCTCCATTTAGAAATATTGTATCCTCAGAAAAGACCTACACAGAAAACTGACTTCTTTCAAATGTCAAAGAGGCTACACAGTATTTTTATCTTAAGAATTATATAAATAAAAGCAAAAGCAGCTCTCCGCTCTATCCTTTACTTTTTGTGGATTAACCACACTTACTCTCTCACAGAAATTGCTAATCTTCATTATAGGCACTGGGCTCCATGCAAGACATCTCTTATGGCAATTAGACTTCCACTATGTATAAATTGTATCTCAACTGTGGCAGAGAGAAACAGACAGAAAGACAGAGCATCTGGTTTTCGCTGCTCATTCTCTAAAATTATAAATCAGAATAAGTAATGTTAAATCGAAATTATAGCCATAGAAAAACCAAAATGCTGTTAAATATCGGATGAGGTATGTCCTCACCCACTTGTACAATGTAGAATCATTTTGATAGACAGTTCTTGTTTCTTTTGTAATTCGTATTTTTTTTTTTTTTTTTAAACCTGTATATTGTTCAGCTGTCCTGATTTTGCCATGGAGAACAGTATGTGCTTTGTGGGCCTGATTCTGCCTTCCTGAAGACAACTGAAGCTCTTTCATTGATTTTTCAAAGGAAGCAGAACAGATCCCTCTCGTTATAACTTCTATTCAATAATATTATTGTTAATCAGCTACTTAAAATATTGGTATGTCATTCTGCATCAGTAGACATCATTCTCAGGCTGATACCCTGCACATTTAAAGTAGCTCTCTGTGTAAAAGTGTTTGCTTCTGAACTTCCCTCCATCACTCAATCTTGCCCATACGAGTGGGAAAGCAATTGCGAAACATCACTACACAAACACTCACAATATAGGCTGTGACAATATCCGAGTAAATCACTGTTCTCCGTCTCCCTTCTCTGCCCATCTGCAGTCTTTGGTATGGAACAACTATATCATAAAAGCTCTTATTTACACATGCTTTTGATATTACACTATTTAATCACATACAGCTGTAGCTGATGAGACTGTTACAAAACACAATTTTAATGCAGCAGTGGAAGCAAGTTCTGGAGACACATTAACCATTTTCCTCTACATAAAATTTCTAACATTAAAAGACTTTTCTTCAAGAAAAACAAAACAAAACAAAACAAAAAATAATAAAAACAGCCCACTCATTTTTTAAAATCTGCTTCTCTTCCTGGACACTCCAGAATGGGCTTGTTTGCAAGTGAACTCAAAGTCCCTGCCTGGAGTATAGACAGTGACAAACCCACTTCCCCCACACTAAAAAAAAAAAAAATAATTAAAAACCCTGCTTGCAATTATATGCAAAGGGAACACTCTCCAGGCTACTTACAGCAAGACCTGAAATGAACTCAGGCATCCTAGTTGGAATGCATCTTTTCTTACCTGGTTTTTAATTCATAGAAATTTAAAACCTGACAGTCTGATGATTTTTACCAAGGTACTTGAATTAAAGTGTGAATATACCATCATGAGTACTTTGAAAGGCCCCCGTGCATTAAAAACTAAACCAGTCCAGTTCTGAAGCATTGTACGTTATTTTGAAGGGGCACCTTGTATAAGGCATTCTAAATTATAACTATCAACACACAGCATTTGCCACAGCAAGATCTGTGTAGCCTAATCTGGCAAATGCTTATAACTTCCATCTTTTGTTACGGAAGTAAAATATCTGCTTGCAAAATAAATCTCCGTAGAATACAGTAATACACAAATGTTCGAAAGAGTAAAAATTGGAACTTTCTTTTCCCACAGTTTTGGTTTTTAGTTGTTTGGTTTTTTTTTTTTAAACGGACTTGCATTGAGCCAACACATGAAAGCAAGATCAACCAAGAGATTCAACACCATTTTAATATATATCATGGTGTCCCTTACAGCAACAAAAGTATTTTTATCCAGGCATGTAAGGATAGATGGCAAACAGTAATGAAAAACAAACAAGTTCATATATTTCTGCATTTTTCAGAGGAACATAACTTATCTCCTTATTGTTTAAGGCAACTGGCAAAATACTAGAGTTAGAAATTAATATTACTGTCAAAATTACAGCCAGGCTTAAATATTTTTAAATAGCGTTTAAACAAATTCATATTTCTTTCGGGCAGCTCTCAGAGGCATTTAAAAAACGCTGCGATGTACCAAATCAAACAGGGACTAAGTTCGAACGAACTTCATTCCTAGAAATGCATTTCTCTATTTGCAAGTGTTTGCCTTTACTTTGGCACAATCACATGGGCTCCAGCTAGACTTTTGAGCTCTGGCAGCAATCCAAGCTGCAGATGGTTGGAAATGCAGCCTGAAATCAGTGTGTGGTTGATGAATTACTCCTTACACCTGACCCCTGCTTCACACCAGGCACCAAACACAATCTGAACACTACCAGCCAGAGAAGCCCTGTCAGGCATCTCCATATCTGGAACACTTTCTTCAAGGCCTTCTGTATGGCCAGATGGCCAAAAGTGGGGAATGCGGTAAACTCGCTAAACAGAAACGTGAGTGACAAAAGAGCATGGGATTGGTAGGTACAAGGTGAAGAGAAGCAAGAGCTTTGCGGCAATTCCAAAAATACGCTTTCTAAAAGAGGCTGATTGAGCAAGGAGGGAGGCACGCTTGTGGCGCGCAACTGAAAGAGGTCCCCAATTCCTTCGTGCCAAAGGATGCCCTAAAAACGGCAAAAAGGAAACATAACAAAACACATACACACACCAACGTGTACCTGTAAAATTACTTTATCAAGCTTAAACTCTTCTGAGTACACCTGTTTGAATTTCCCAATTGTTTTTTCCTCAGCTAGGGCACATATCTGTCACTTCACAGACATGCTCATTAAGCCACTCTTGCCTGCGGGCCAGTCTGCACACTCTTCACATCCACACAGACACGATTTTATTCACGTAGGTGTTGGGAAATCACACTTCTTCCTTTTGCATGTGTTCACATGTGCATCAGGCACACAGAGATGAAGAGGTATTGTGGGTACAGTAAACATCGCCTCTCCGTTTGGCATATTTCAGCCTTCTGACTGGGTAGCAGAGTCAACACCATGAGAGTTAAACTACCAAATCCAAACCATGACTAATAGGTAGGAAATATCTGGAGAATGCATGAAAGCAAACTGCACGGAAATAGCTGCTAAACTGGCGTATTTCTACCCCAAATGCAGGTACAGCGATCGTAAACCACACAATTCCTGTCAGCAGGTAACCGTGGCACCTCCTCCTTTCTACCCAAGTGACTCAGGTTTTTTCAGTAGGCTGTTTGCAGAGAAAGCTTACCCCAGTGCTAGGTCTCATCATAAGCTGCAGAGAACAAAGATAAAACACAGCATCTACTAAATTAAAGAGACTCTTTCAAATATATTCAAATAGTTCAGTTAATATTTTTTTCCTGCTTTTTCATATCATTACATGATATTTCATGGTGCTTAGTTTTGTTTTGCTCTGTGCAAAACAGCAGAGAAAATAATTTGCTTTGGCAAGCAAGAAACTAAAGAAAGAAATTCAGACCACAATGCAAGATTTGGCATCATTATCATTTCATATGTGACAATTTACAACATACTCCTGTAAACCAGTTGTTGGAGTAGTTGTGCCATCAGCAAGGATGCAACTAAGGAAATTCACTTAATGTCTCAAAATAAAATAAAAAACTACTATAGATTCTCATCAGATATACATGAGCTGAACCACCTCTGTGCAATATTCTTTGCAGCAAGAACACAAGACTATCTTTCACTTACAACAGTAACCAAAAATGTTTACTCTGAAATAAACTCCTAGGACAACTGGGCTCCGCTCTCAGGATCTGCCTGAAAAAGTTCCAACACTGTACTTTCAAACTGCGGTTGTCAGATAGCGTCATGCCAAAACGAGAAAAATAAGGTTATGTCTTTCCTCAAACTCGGTGCTTGTCCTTAAGAGACATATTAAATTCCTTGCAATTGTTACCTTCTCCCCCCGCCCCTTTTCATTTTTGGATGACAACAGGTTTGTCTAAACCTGCAATTAAAGTTTTAGCTTCAGTGGTGGCATCTGATAATGAAGGAGCACAAGTAAATTGAATAATAAGAGTGCGTGCTTCATGTTCCACAAAAGGCCACGAAACACTAAAAACTTAAAGCAATCAGACAAACATATGGAATCCATTTTTTCTATTTATAATCCCATTACCCATATAGCTATTCATTTACACCAGTTCTGCACAACAATGTGCTAGCTATGTTAGAAGACACAAACACAGACTGCAGACTGAGATCTTGCGCAGCTCCGTGCTCCCCCATGAGAAGGACGTGATGTACAGTAACGCGGTACCTCTCAAAGAAGAACCAAGACAACTTCACCAAACAAGCCAAGCAAAAGCAGCGCCTCACCCAAATACGCTGGGGAACGCGAATTTCCAAACTTTGCCCGTTGAACATGCTGCCACTCTGTGTTTCACAAGCTGTACACAAAAGCCATAAGAAAGCCTAGAATTTCTTTCTTAATTACAAATGAATGCACCCCCACCCCCAGCGTGCATGACTATCAGCATAAAAACACATTCTTTCTGTAGAGCTGAATCCTACCATGCTCGGTACAAAGAGCAGGTTTTGGAAAATAAAAAGCTGGAGTTCACAGGACAGCTGGAATCATACAGGGGTTTATTAATATGTCTTGTTCCAATAGGCATGATAAAAGATACAGCTCTCCACCACAACGTTATTTGATTACCCGACTATTAGCTTTAGACATACAATGGATCTAACTGCTTTAAAATGTCCCAGAAGCTGATGGCTAGCTTTAAGGTAACAAAATCCAGATGCTGCCTGTCTGCACTACTCTGAACTCTTAAGGTCTATAGAAGAGAAATACTTGTACGCATATGTATATATATGCATGTGTATATGTGTTTATTATTTAGGCTTTATGTATGCACTTAACTGTCGAGCAAGGAAAATAAGAAAAATTAATGCCATATAAAATGTATCACCGATGTGAAATTTTACCTGTCCTTATAGTAACAGTGCATGTGTGCAAAGACAGACGCACATGACTTTTCACAGGGTTGATAATTTTATATACCAGCTATAAAAGTGTGTTTATTTTTTTAAAGCATTGGGTTAAAAAAAGCCACAGTACGGAAAAGCTATTGTTACTATTTTAAGCTCAAATACACAGTTAATTTCCTCAAAAAGCTTATTTTACAAAGTTAAAAAAATTGAACAAAAAAGGGGAAAGGAAAAAAAAAACGACTGGCAAAATGTAAGCTACGTGAGTAAAAGGCATGGAATGTCCAATATTTCTCCTCCAATACTCGAGGCTATTGTTCTTTCAAAAAAACACCATCAATTGTTTCATGTCCTTGGCTTGCCAGGTTTTGAGGAATAGCATCAGTCTGCGTCCCCCAATCCCCCAAACAGTTAAAGCTATAGGCAATATTGCAGTCAAGCTAGTGACGGGCTGCTGCTGCAACAGCAACAATACACACTAAATGGTCACAAAGGTAAAATGCAATTTGGATCGACCTTGAAAGGAAGAAAAAAAAACTACCACCAATAAAAATCACTCCAAAATACAAAATTAAAAAAGGCTAAATTTTATACAAGAAAAATCTGCACGATACAGTGAAAGAAACAACAGAGCAAAGAAGCGAGAGGTAACCCTGCCATGAATTACAAGGCTGTAATCATATTGAGTGGTTCTGGTGTCATCGCAACTCCAACCAGCCTGAATCGCAGTTTTGACAATTAGTGAATTTATATAATGCAGTAGTCAGGCTATAAACGTTAACGGGAAAGTAATTTTATTAACAAGGAAATATAACTTATCCTTTCAGAACTGCAGCCAGATCAATGTGCTTCAAACCAAAAGTCTGGAGAAGTCAGCCTCCCCCGTGGCACTTCACCACACACAGACGCACACGTCAAATGTCCCCTGTGTTAAATTTGCCACAGAAGCGCGATGTGTGTATGTGTATGCAGTGCCATACGCACGTGTGTGTGCCCTGCCTATTTCTTCCCCCCCCCTAAAGGATGTTCGTTTATTGACTGAAACTGTTAATCTGTGGCTGTGAGGTCACACTTCAGAACAGTTTGGGTTTTTTCCCTTCTTTTTTTTCCTTTTTTTTTTTTTTTTTTTTTTTTTAAATACAGTGTCTTAACAGGGTTTGCAAACTTTCGGTTTAGGGCTTTCTTTTGTTACTGTCCCTTGGTCACACAGGAAATCTTTTCAGAGAGCAGACTATTATACAATGGCATTAGAAAAATAAAGCTTTAATTAACTAACTCATGGCCAGGTAGCATCGACTTCACTCAGCCTCTTTAGGAGATGCAGGCCTGCTTTCCAGCCTGCTGGCGTTTTAAAAATCATTAAGACGACAGAAAAAGGACGAGTCCGCGCTTGGATACGCTCTCCAAAAGTAGCTACCCTCTATTTCTAGACCTTCTAAATGCAACAGAGTACAGTCTTATCATCCTCAATATTTAATGAAATATTAAAAGCAGTGCAATGCACTGAAACAAACTCCCCCAGATTTAGAGTCGGTTAGCTCCTCACTCTCCTCCGAGCTCCACAGCATCTCCTCCTCAGCTGATTAAAAGTTTGAGTTGCCACAGACAGCTTTTCTAACAGCAAAATGCTTTTAAGCTCCGAATAAACTGCAGAGATCACTGGAAGAGCCACCAAAACATTGTTTCATGCCTGATGCTGTCCAGAGCAATCTTTATCCTATGCCATAATAAACACACTACCTGCCCGGTCTTATGATAGCATTAACCGCACCGGTCTCCCCAAACAATAAAAGGAATTAGCCGACGCCAGCAGCCCTTGGGGAAAAAAAAATAAAAATAAAGAAATGAAGGGGAGGGCAGACAGTAACCTTCCTGCCTCTCTCACGCCTGATTTCTGCCTACCAGCTCGGCTCTGCGTGACACCAAACCCCAGGAAGCGACGGAAAAATCGCCAAACAGAAGAGGCGAGCCCGCAATTTGCGCCACTCCGCTCTCCATCACCCGCCAAGCGCCCGGCCCCGCCGTACCCTACCTTGGTTTGGAGATAGTGGGGGTAGTAGTAGGTGTACTGGGGGTACATTGGCTGCTGGTCCAGGCGTTTGCCCATGTAGCTGGAGTCCTTCTGGCTGGTGCAGGGAACTCGTTGGCAGGGTGCAGTGCCCCAGGGCCTTTCTTCCTCTCACGCCGCTATTCCTGACAGCGCGGGCGACGGAGGAGGCTGCCGAGACTTCCTCGCCGTCTACCGCGCGCTACTTCCAGCGCAGCCAAAAACGCGCCCGCACGCACATATATGTGTGTGTGTGAGGAGGAGGAGGAAGGGGGGTGAGTGGAGGTGGGGGGGGGGGGGGGGTGCGGGGTGTGTGTGCGCGGGGCTGGGTGGGTGGAAGCCCCCTGCCCGGCTGCCCGCGGCGGAGCAGCCCGCCTCCCCCGCTGGCAGCAGCGTGCCTCCGGCGGTGCCCGCTGCCCGGCTCGGGAGGGAAACGTCCTGCGAGAGGAGCCGGGAAGACAGTGCAACTCCAAACCTCCGCAGAGCCGCTCGCTCGCTCGCTCGCTCTCCTCGTCCTCTCCTCGGCTCGGCTCGCCCCACTCTCGAGCCCTCCCCTCTCGCTCCCCACCCACCCCCCTTCCAACAAAAAAAAAAAAAAAAAAAAAAAAAAAAAAAAAAAAGGAAAAATAAAGAAAAAAAAAGAAAAGAAAAAAAAGGGGGGGGAGGGAAGAGCCTTCCCCAGCCTAGTTGCCGCTGCCTCCCTCACGGAGTGACATGGTGTTCAGGGCTCGTCCTGTCTTTCATTCAAACCCCCTCCGCGCCGCGCCGCCGGTGGGAGGGACCTCGGCGCGCCGCTCCCCCGGGAGGCCGGCGCAGGCCGCGCGGCCGCCTCCGCGCCCCCGCCCGCCCCCTCCGCCGCGCCCGCGGTTCCCCGCGCCTCGCCGCCGCCGGCCCGCTCCGCCCTGCCCTGCCGGCCTTGCGGCCGCCCGCGCCCCGCTGTCCGCGGCCCCGCCGGAGCAGGGAGCGCCGAAAAGCTGCCGTGGGACTCGGGAAATCCTAACGCCGGTGGGGCGGGGCGTGTGGGGGGGAGAGAAGCCCCACCACGCATTTTTTATTTTTTTTATTTTTTTTTTTATTTTTTTTTTAAGAAACAGGCAGGGGAAGGTCACGGAGCCTGGTCGCCGAGCAGGGAAGTCGTCGTCCTCTCCTCCCCAGCCCCCCTCAGAAAACTACTCCGTGCCGTCATCCGGCACTTCGCGGAGAGGCGACCCGGGGCCAGACATATTAAATACATACTTTGTTAGACCGCTTATATAAGACTTGGTTTATTTAAAGTTGGAACAAAATGGAGGAAGAGGGTAAAGAGGAAACTCGCCCGGCCTGACTTATGGGCGCCTTCAGCCAACGTCTGAAAACACCACAGTGCCACAAAAGTTACCCGCGGCTCCGTTTCCCCCCAAAACGTCCGGGCTCCCCCGGCCGCAGCAGCAGCACGCCCCACGGCCTCTACCCCAGGCCCAGGTGAGGGCCAGGTGCGGCACCCGCACCCGGCGGGGAGCCGCGCACTTGCCGCGAATCCCGGGCGTGCTGGACCTGTGTCAGCACAGCGGTCCCATATATTTATCCTCCGAAAGACTCGAAGGAAGAGCACGTCTTGCAACAGGAGTATAAATCACCAGTGAGAAAGCGCGTGAATAACAAAATGTTTCCTCTTGTACACAAATCCCAGCGTTTCTCCTTTTTTTTAATCACTTATTCCTTTAACACGTCATCAAATTCCTGGGCTTTCTACAGTGGCTTTGCCTATTTATAAATTCAGCGGGGGGGGGGGAAACATGTGGGGCAGCAGTTTCTTTTTGTTTTTATTTAAATCATCGGTAGTATTGCAGCAAGATTGTCAGCTGCTGTATTATCAACCAAATTGCTTCAGAAAAAAAAGAATTATAAAAAGAATTTCTTTAAAGGGACACTTCTCAAGGCTGGTAGAGCTAAAATTAGACTTGCCAGCTGTGTTTTGGTTTGTGGGCACGTGCTTGCACATGACAGGAACATGGAAATATCACGCTTTACTCTGGCAGTTTGCTGTTCTCGTAAGCAGAGGGTTTTGTTATGGATTCCTATAACTGCCCCATAGCCAGTTAGTTCACAGGCAAAAGAAAGCAGCTGAAGGAAATGGGCAGTGCAGGAAGCCATACACGTGCTCGAAATACTGCCTATGTATCTGTGTAGTATACACTGTACTTTCATCACCAGGCATTAATAATAACTGGTATTTAGGTACCAGTCCTGTGCCATACAGTGGGAACGACATGCCATGTTTACACAGGTATTTGCCCCGTTTCAGGAGAAAAACTTTTTCAAAACGAGTGCTCTGTTCCCCGAGCACTGTACAGGCATTAACCAGGTGCTCTCGCCCATCCAGAGGAGCACTGTGGAGCGCTACTACCACCCCAGCTTCCAAACCTGCTGAAACAGATTCAGAAGAAAGGCCAGGTTGGGTAAACTGTTGAGTATTTTCAATTCCTACTGAAGTCCAAGCTGGCCAGGACCATGTGGTCCCTCAGAAGCTCAGAGCTGAGGTGAATGGAGAAGAAAGAGAGGAATGGGAGGAGAAGCCTGCAATTCCCAGCTCCCAGCCCTATGGTTTATATTGCTGCTCAGCTTTAAATACGCTGCCTCTCATGGTATTGCGTGATACTCCAGTGATACTCTTGCTTACGCTCTTTTTTCTCCCCCCCTGCTTTCCCCGAGGGTGAAATAGACTGTTTGAGGGTTGGTATCTGCAGAAGTGACTAGTGATTACTTGATGGTACGTGATACTTTGAGCCTGACAACTTTCAGATTGTTCTTTCAACTGCCAGAATTAAGTTGTTGTGCTTCTCTGCCCACCTTCTCATTTTTCCCTCAGGATATTAACGCAGTTTTTCTTGCTAAGCGGTTTGCTTGTAGAAGTGGATGTAACCAGATTTGGGGGAAGAAAGAACCTCTGTGTACTGGGTGAAATAAAAAAGGAAATACTAAGGAAGTAGAAAACCACGCATTCTGACCAAGAGATCTATCTGAACATGCAAGGTTTGCTGTGGCCATTATTTTAAGTCCAGGAAGGACCATTTTGGCTACCTCACCTGACTACTGTGAGTATTTCACATCATGCCATAAAATTTCAACACAAGATTTCCACACACCTCCCATCAGATGCACTGGCCAGTAGCACCAGCAGTTCTCACAACTAGGAAAAGGTTGGGAGCTGCAGGAGAAGCCGGACTGTTACCTGAGCAGGTAACAGCTCCACCTTCCTCCTGCTCTCTCCCAGCAAAAGTCTTAAATATGCAGATGGCTTGGATTTCCCTTTTCACCTGTAATCCTGACGAGGTGCTGAGCAGTCTCTGCTGTTTGTTCCGAGTGCTCAGCACCTTGCATGATTGAGCCTTCAGAGATGCAAGATAGAGGCAGCAAAAATAGGAATTCAATATAAAAGAGTGGGGGGCCAAGGGGAGAAGACGGGAGGCACTATAGCGTAGCAAAAATGCAAATGAACAGCCACAAAAGCAGATTTAGATAGCACACAGCCTCTGAACAAATGCTAGCGCTGGAAAATGGAAAATTTCCATTTGCAAAATACAGACATCAAAAAGATCATCTGTGACTTGGGAGCACACTGTTTAAATAGAATCCCCTTCATTTTCTGGCCTGTGCATTTGAATAACTGAATCCACTTGCAAACTGAAATAGCAGTTTGCCTACCGAGTGTTAAGTATAAATGTTCCTCAAAAGAAAAGACAAGCTGTTCGATCCCAGTGAGGAACAGCGAGCAAACTTCACAACTTTTTTTCCTCCTATTGGAGGCTCATTATCAAGCCCAAGCCAGGCCCACTCGCGGGAATCCAGCAAGCGAGCCAAGTCCCAGCGCACCTGCAAAGGTGCTGCCACCACTGGTGTCGCCGACCTGGGGGCAGAGTCACAAGACAGGCAAACAATAAGGATGTCTTCAACGGGAAATTTAGAAATGAAATAAAACAAATGGGAACAAATCGACTGTAAACCAGACAGCCAAATACATTCGAAGGCAGGCGCCAAAGGATATTAACTCGGCAACAACCAAAGCCGTGGATAAGAAACGCGGAGTTAACTGACAGGAAAAGAGAATGCTTCTCCTGGCAGCCTGAAGTACAGAAATTACATATGTTTGGGTGTATTTTTACCTTTCACAAAATGCAGATTTCTTCATTCACAAAAAGAGAAAAAAGCAGACACCTAGTAGAAGAATGTAATTCAGGGACTCTTATTTGCTAAAATACCATTCTACTTACACTTCTTTTCTTTTTTTTAAATAAGCTTTTTACCTATCCTATGAAAACCGTCTGAAGTCACGGGTATCAGAATCAGGGAGCAATTCAAACATTTTCTAGCTCCTTGCTCTTGAAAAGCAGCAATACGTATTCTAGAAGTATTAACTTTTGACAAAATTATGTCAAAATTGTCTAAGTCAGGACTAGAGAAAATTTGCTTGTTGAGCAGCAGAAATACAGCTACCACCACCTAAAGCAATATAATAGGTTAAAGGAAAAAAAAGAACAACAATTATCTTGGGCTTACATTTTCGACACTGTCTCTCCGCTTTTATTCTCTGTATTTACTCATTAAAGCTATTTCAAAGCAGACCATAGTGATGCTTGACAGCTTGTTTACAATGGGTTACAAGAAGAATACTGATTTTATTTCTAGACCTGTCAGCTCCTTCAGTCCAGGTACCTTAAAACTATATTGATGAACACAGAATCTTGCTATTTAATAGTTCATTTATCAAGCTGATTTGCCTAAGGATAGCTAACTGAATTTCTAACAAGCGCTATATCCTGGTGGAACCATCAGTAAAGCACATGATAACCGTGGAGGAGGTGGGGGAAAAAAGACACAGAGGAACAAAACACTTAGCTTAACAACGACAGCATTAAGTGTCTGGGATCAACAAAATCTCGCTGAGGTGGGGGACACCACCATTTTCAGATGTCCTCCTCTCACAAGAGACCGAACACCACTGAGGGTGGCTTTCCCCACACACGCGCACCTCCCCCACCTGCGTGAAAAATCAGCCAGGTTTGCTTTCCACTCTTCAGCACTAACCATCACAGCACCATGAAGTCTAGAATTAGGCAGAGCTGCAGATGGCCTAGAGTAAATCTGAAAGAGTTAATGTATGAGATTTTGGACAACAGCAGAGGCTTGCCACCTATCTATCATTAGATTTCATTATTTTTTACTTTATCATCGTCTATCTTAATACTATGGCTCAGGTATTTCCATTGGTCTACTTTTACATAAAGGCCCAATCCTAAAGGAAATCTACAGACAGCAGTAGAGTGAAAAATTTTGGGAAAAAGTGAACAACAGTGGCCATTCACTGATACCAAATTGTTTGTGTTTTCCATCTGATGTAATCTCTTACCTGCACGAGCAAATGAAACTAGCAGCCAGTTGTACAGACAGCCCAAAGTTAGGCATTAGAGTCCTTTCTGGAGATGTTAATGGATACAACCAAAGTAAATAATGTTATCTTACTCTTTTGTCTAGAGTCTATTTCCTATGCATCTCAGAACGCTTTGCAAGTGTTAATTCATTCTGTGATGTGGAGGAGAATTAAGTAACATGACCAGTCAGCGGCGATGCCCCAGTTGTCGCAAAGAATGGTGGATTCCTCTCTCCTCACAAACCCTCACTGCATAGTAAAGGCCGAAACAAATACAACTGATGGGGAGAAGGACTGGTACTTCCTTTCAGTTCTGGTGGAGGTTCATGAGGAGAGAAGGCAGTGCAATGGCAGAGAAATGCAATGATGTGAAGAAACGGGAGAGGAGCATTGGCTGTAGCATACCACTGCTGTACCTTTAAATAGGATCGATCCCACATCAATAGTTCAGGGCTTTCAGAAAACACCAGGATTTTGCACAGGTTAGAAGACATACCTTTCAAAGGTGATATTTTCTATAGCAGCTCCACATCACAAGTTAGTAAATATTGCGTTTGTTCTTGAGTCTAAACTCTTAGGATAAAAAGGGCAAACAAACCCCAAACAGTAAGAGGACTAACCAAGGCCATTTCACTCTTGCAACATATTAACTTAATACTACCAGCATTAGATGTGGTACGATTTCAGAGGGAGAAAATTCTCTACTTCCCACCTTCCTTGCTCTAAAGTCCTGCTTACTAGTCACTTTCCCCACCCTCTATTTACTTAAAATCAGATTGTAATCAGGGAACATGAGATTTTTTTCTTGAGGAAGTTTATTTCTGAAGGTAATGGGGAGACGTAAATATGCCGCCTGTTTACTGAGGCTCATAAACACGTAAGAACACAGGCAATTAATTGTCACTGAAAGAGTTGCAGCGAACATGGAAAATCCTAGCTTTTTAGGGCATGTTTAACTAAATGTTCACCCATCATGTACTGAATTACTTAGTGAGATATTAATTTTGTGCTCCAGCTGAGGGTAATCACAGAACAAACTGGCATTATTCAAGTTGCTCTATGAAATTACAGTGAGGGTAAGCTTAAGAACAAAGGCCAGCAGGAGTTGAGCCTCTCAACTTGAAAGGAATTATCTTTTCCTCTAATTGAAGTGAGGGCTGTTTTGTTTTGTTTTTTCTTTCCTTCCTCTTGCTAAATTTCCAACAACACTCCTTGGCAGAAGGTCTCCTTGCAACGGGGCTGTCGCAGTTAAAGCCCAGGAGCAGGGCTCCTAGGCTTTCCAGGGCTCATCTGCCTGGGAAATTTTACTAACGTAATTGCACCAGCATCCTCGACAGCTCGAGTTATACCCGCGTAACGCCTCATGTGGACATTCTTACCCGGGAGTGATTACGCTGGTAAATGCCCCTATTTACGTAAGCCCAGAAAGACTAGAGGTCTGGGTCCTGTTTTCGTGCTGGTGCTGCCCCTGACCTGCGCCATGACCTTGGACAAACCACTTCTCCTTCTCCCTCCCTTCTGGCTCTGTCTCACGAGCTTTGACTGGAAGCTCTTTGTGGCAAGAACAATCTCTGTGTTTTTACAGTACCACAGGGGAACCTCGATTTTGGTAGGGCACCAAAACAACACATCATCAGAAATCTGTAATCATGTGTGTAAACAGCTTGATCTTCCACCATCCAGACAGCTGCTGTTAGAGAACTCACAGGCTGTGGCATTTTTTTGCATGCGAAAAAGTTAACAATAGGCAAGAACAGAGGGTCATCTCAGGCTACATTCCATCACTATCAAATATAATACTTTCTGCTTTCTCCATACTTATCCTCCCCAGCATGCCAAGACACATTTCTTCTTGTCTCTTTCATATCTGGCAGGCTTATTTGCCCACTAAATAACTCTTCATCTAATGCTGGCTGTAAATAAGGCCTGAAGGAGCCTTTGCTAATAATTTCTATTTCATCTGCTAATAGACCCCCTTCTAAAATGCAGCACAATTACGACACTACCCTTGCAATTTAGCCCAAAACTTCATTCAAAAGTGTTTGTAAAAATAATTTTTCATTACAACTATTGCAAATTTTATGGTTTTGATGAAATCTCAAAATATGACCTTTTTTTTCAGTTCAAATTTTGATTTTTTATTTCAATTTTTTCATGCAAATTCTGCCTTGACCCAACTGCAATAAAAATTTCCCTACTTGGTCGCCTGAAAAAGGAAAAATCAAAGTCTAAAAAAAAGTCTCTAATATGTTTTCAAAAATATCTTAAGCAAAATTTCTCTTTTTTCTCTACACGTGTAGGAAAATATTGTTTAGGAATTATACAGATGAAATACCACTATTTAAATCAGTCTCTAGGGAAATGTGTTCATCAGTTGTTTGTTTTTAATTGAAATTCATGACTGGGAAAAGCAATCTGCACTTTAGCTTGCCCCAGTAAGCCCTACAGTAATTCAGAGTCTGTTCAGTCGAAAGTATTTTATAAATAAAGAAAAAACACAGGTTATGAGAAACTGTAATCTTTGGCCATAACAAAATGCTATTCTTCTCCTTCTCACCTAAACACAATCGGGAAGTGAAGTGGAAAGCACATAAAAACACTTACTAGGACCTCTAGTGCCTTGTTATCAACATGTAAAGCTTCCCCGTGACATTACAAGAAAAATTATAAGTGTCCACTAAATATGGAATCAAAAGATTGTAAGTAACAATTCCCAACAGAGGGGGAATTTCCGGCTCTCAAATTCTGTCTCACCCAGATAGGGAGAAAATGCATAGCAAATGGAGAAGTACAGTACTGGGAGTTGGGTAAAAAGTTCCACGTGCAGGTAAGCTGGAGACTCGAACCAATTCTCCATTTTTCAAATCAGTTCTCTCTTTTATAGGAATAATGGCATTTTTTGTAATGGATAGCTTCCATTTACCACAGAACCAATGCAACCTGCCGTGCAAAATCAAACCCTATGTCACGCCAGATTACTGTCCATCATAACCAAAGAAAATGTATTGAACTGAATATATTTGGTTCAGGAAATCTGTATTTTGTCAGCTGCAATACAGCTCATTGTCCATTAAACAGTACCAAGCCCATTCTGAACAGAGCACACTGTAGAAATGTTTAACCTCCCAATCCTATACTTGTCAACTTTCCAGAACAAAAGGGAGGGTGATACCTGACATCTAACAAAAACAGAATTAGGACTGCCACTTTCCTGTACCAGAGAAATTCTTTGTGTAAGAGATCATTTATTTCCTGCAAACAGACAAATGCTAATTATGGCTCAAATCTTCCCTCTTTTTTTCCTCTACCATTTTTTTTCTTTTCTTTCCTCCCCTCCCTGGTGCATCTTTTCTTCAGTCTTGTTTGTCAAATATCTTTTGCCTTCAAAAAAATCTCATCAGATCTCTACATTCTCCTTCATCTAAAAGTTATCTGTTTTGAGAATAATTTGCCTGCTGCCTTTTATATATTCCAGCTGGAGTTTTTAATAAAGCACAGGGACTCAAGGCTACTGTGTTTTTATTAGGAGATGGTGGAAACTTTATAATAGTTTCTATTCACATTCAGCAAATGCTCTTCCCTATTGTTCTACCCTATTCACCTCTCCCAACATCCTATTCCCAAATCATTTCTACTCTGTAATCCTTCATCCGTTTTGTCTCCTCTTCATTCCTGTCCCCACCTAACCCCTGTCTTGCCAGCACAAGTACTTTCCTTTTCTTAACCTTTTCTCTTTTTTTTTTTTTTTGTTGCCCTGATTCCTCAGTCACAGATGCTTTAGGCTCCACTGATATTTTCTTACTTATGTCGCAGTTCTTTGAATGTAGAACCAAAATATTCATGGGAGGAAAAAAGATACCACTGAGCTATTCTTTTTAACTTGGAAATCCATCCTGCTAGATGGGAGGAGAAAGCACTTCATGCCATAAACATCTAAATTCATGTCAGCCGAGGTGCCTCAGCAGGGTTGTGGACAGAGTTAGGGAGTTTAAAACATAATAGAAGGTGAGGATATTAAGTTCATTAATAGAGGAAGAATTGAATCTCATAAAGTGAGGATCCAATCAATCTCACCTCTTACTGACTTCTTTTCAATAAAGGGATTTAAAGATGTTTCTGCTAGGTATAGATGTACACAGCTTCCCTTCTCCTCAGGATTGTGAGTTGCACACCCCTGACATCAACACGCTTGTCTTTTCAGGATCCTACGGCAGCAAAATGTAAATGTATCAGCTTAAATACATAAAAACAGTCTTTGCCAAAGATTTCTCACCTCGCAATACAACAGGGTAAGAATGACAAGGAGAAAACACTAAAAGCGAGTAGGAGTGAAATAATAATCTTTTGATACAGTTTTGCAGCTGAAATACTGACACAAATTCAGCTTGCAGATAATTTGCGGTTTGGCCATTTGGTACATTCCCACCAAGCAATGGTAGATGTTTCTGTACTGTGAAGAGGTTGTAGGAGGAAAAAAAAAAATTATTTAATTTGAGAGTTGTATTTTAGCAATAGATGTTTCTTTGTGCAGTCATCTTATTTGAATGTTTTATCAGAAGGCCAGTAGCGTTCTGTCACTATGGGGGTTTGACGTTTCCCATGATATCAGACCTCCATTTGAGTGAACTACTGGTTTGTCAGATCTCTACCATTTCAGCTGAGTATTTCCATCCTGTAGAACACATCCTCCCTTTGAATTCATAGTGAGAAATTTCAGTCAGACCGTTTGTCCTCTTCTTGTTTCCCAAGAACGATATGAGGTTTTTTTCCTGTGTTGGAATAAAGTCGTGCCAACTGTAGGCAAAAATGTCCAGGCTCATCCAGCTGCTTCTTCTTGGATAGTGGCTGAGAGGAGCCCAAAGGAAGGCAAGGTTTCTTACTGCATGTGGAAGAGGGACCTGAAATTTGGCCATATGGGTGACTCCTTCTGCTGGGGATGTGCCTTTTGCCTTTCTTGTGAAAACTTTCCAGATTGGCCACATGAGAAACATTTGAAATCGCATAGTCCCTGCATGCTCAGCAAATATCTCCCTGGAGTTTCTATACCTGCTTCCCTCCCAGCTCCCATAGACCTCTGCAGACAGACAGGGAACGGCACCTACCTCCCTCTTAGCTGTGGGGAAGTGTGCGCACAGAAACAGGAGCTGCACAGAGCAGCGCTGGTCTCACCTGAGCAGCACAGCAAGAGGCAAGGATCGCAGATACGATAGGAGATGCTGGCACCTAACTCTAGTAGTACTGTGGGGTATTGCATTATTTTTGCAATTATGATACTGCTGTGCTGTTGGAGTATTGCCCATCGCTCACTGAGATGAGGAGCTGTGGAGGAGGGAGCACAAAAGGAGACTGAGGAGTAAGAGAGGGATATGCCTAGGTTAGAGGGGGAGATGAGGACAATACATCAAGGCACTGGTGTTGTAAAAGGAGCCCAGGGTGAGTGAGTGTTACAGTCTAGAGCGGAGAAGAATCAAATGGGGAGCTGGAAATACCTGTGCAAAATGGGATGTGAGATTAAGAATCGACTAAAATTAAGAATGAAAAAGCAGCAGCGATGGCAACCAGGTAGTTAAGAAGAGCCGAATTGATTTGGGGGGCTAGATAGGACAAGAGAGGAGCCAAAAATGGGTGAGAATGGAAGGGGGCAGAGACGTGTATGAGGAAAGAAGAGGACAGCCCTTTCCCTCTGCATCCTGGCCATAAACCCCAAATTCCTGATGTTGGCCACTCCTCTGTTGTCAACAAAAATCATCTACGCCCAGCTGCAAAGTGATCCAGCCCCTTCTAGCACTGGTCCACATAGACGATTAAAATCTAATGCTGCCAGACTCTCCATGTCTCTGTGATAAATTGAAAGATTTCAACCTTGCTGACAATCCATTTGTCAATATGCATGGGATGGCATTTTCAGGTTCTTTTTTTTAAAAGCTAAAACCTTTTTCACACATAAATTAAATTAAAAGAACAAGGGGGAAAATTCCATGTGAACCCACATTTAAGGTTAATGAGTAATGGGATAATTATAATGAATAATAAAAAGATAATGAGTGTTCACAGACAAGCCCATTACAACTGCGTAGACAACCATTACTCTGTAATTTTATACCTTTTGAACACTTGACTTTGCAACCTTAATGCTTTTTTAACATTGTTTTTGCCTGTGTAATGATATATAACAATCTCCAGACACTATCTGCAGTCTTCATATTTCCTTGATCTCTTTCAAACAAATTTTAATACTGAGTATGAGAAGAGGCAAGTGATTACCTCACTGAGCAACAGCCAGGAGATGGTGAGGGATGCATTTGGTTGTTTCGTCTCCGCACATTCATAATTCCTATCTCAACAGCTGGGACCACACTACAAGCTCTTGGGCTTGGTTTGTCTGCTTTAAAGCCTCTGCATTTATGACAGTTCTGTCAAAATTTCTTGATTCTACAGTTTGCTTCGCCCATTGGTCTAACAACTGAACCCAAGTTAATGAGGCTTCAGGACACAATTAAATATTTAATGGTTCAGTTAGGGTTGTGGCCAAGAGCATGGCATCAACCATTTTCTTGATTCCTTTTCATCTGACACTGTGCCGATTACTTTAGTTGTATGTGCTGTCCTTCACTGCTGGACCCCTGCTTAGACATGGTACTAGGCACATTTTTTTAATTGGAAAGAAGCATTGCATTCTTACAGACTATCATGATATTTCAAGCTTACTGCTAGGAAAAGCCAATATTAATAAGGGTTGCTTTTGCATTTCTTCAGGCATTACATATTTTAGCTGCAAATGTCAGCTCTTAGCAAGTTCTTAGCTCTTGTTTCCAAAGTATCATAATATTAATAAATGCCCCATAGGACTGTCCCAACTCTTTGTCACTCTAGCAACTCTGGGTCACCTTTAAGCCACTGCAAGTCCCTAAACATCTGCATCATTCAGACTGGAATCCTAATGTGTACCGTGTAGCATCCATCACTACACTAACGGCATGCTTATATGCAGGTGGTTCTCTTGGCAGCTGAGATTTCTATTTGCAATAAAAGAAAAAAACTGTTTGCAGTAAAGAGCAGACACTTTGGGGGACCAGCTCAGTGACTCGACTACCTGTGGAGCACATGTTCTCATTTCCAGCCACATGACCCTGAAGCAGTCATTGCAGTCTGAGTGGAAAAGGGGAGTTAACACTAAATAATATTAGATAAGAGCCAGCTCTACTCAGCACTCTTCAAACAGCAAGAGAAACATGTCTTAGGTGTAAAGTGAGAGATCAAGTAGGAGGCAACAGTAGTGAAGAACAATAGGGCAAATGAAGACTCTCTTTGCATGCCTCTGAATTGGTCTTTCCTATTATTAAGTTCTTGGCTATAAGAGAAAGGTGACAGAAATCCCATGCTCTCACTGTCACAGCAAGTCATTAACTTGTTCTTCAACATTACAAAGGGTAGTATATGAACTTCACAGTATTTATATCTCTAATTTTATGCAATAATTTAGTTGCTGCCTCCTTGCATGAAGGAAACACAATAACACCTAATTCAAGAGCTAGCCTTGTAACAGCATTAACCAGCAAGGCAAAAAAAGAAATCAGGTGATGTATGGATACTTAATTGTATAACTCCTATAAAGATGAACGAAAACAGAGACTCTAAATTCCAACGTGCTGCTTTGAAAAGGACCATCTCTGAACTGAAATGATGGACGGCTTTCTATATACAAACACTTACACACACATAACCCATGATCCAAATAGGCCGGTAGATGACAGTGTGCCATTGCACACTTCAGTCCCACAAGACTGCCTGGAAGCAGTTTGACCCGGTTCAGCAGAACTCTCTCTTAAACATCGCAACTGTTTCCTGAACCAGCTATTAAAAACAACTTCCAGCAGCGGACTTTGCAAGCTGCACACCCTGCCACTTGCTCCAGCTCCCCTAGGAGCCACAACGCCTGCGGCTCTGCTCAGTGTGTGGCTCCAGTATACCTTCAGCGCTCAGTCCCCAGCTCTGGCCTCCTCCTTAGAGCTGGCGGTTGTTGCACGTCTGCCAGCATGAATACCAGTGCCTTTTGGCTGGGGAAGACGTGTCATACCAAGCCTGGGATTTCTGGAATATGATACTAGGATTTCTGCATTAGCCTGATGGAACTTCTAAATTTCCACCTTAGTTGCTTTATATAACACAACAGAAGGTATATTAAAAGACAAGTTGCAAAGTAAACAGCCAAAATTTCTGGAGTACCAGAATTAAGACTGCTTATTCCACCTTAACTACCCCCCTGAGCCTCTTCATTAGAATCAAATCTGCAGAATTACATCTAATTCTAATGTGAGGGCCCCTTGCCTTGTTCTCAGTGTTGGATGGGCATTGCTAACCGAATGACAAAATATTTTATATTTTATTTTCTCACCACTTTTTAATGCCATACCATATTTACTGTACAGCATTCAAACTCTGCTCTGAAGACAGAATTATTAATGTTTGCATAGACTTTCGAGCAGGTGTTTTTCACTACAGTGACAGCGTGCTTTATAACACGTAGATTTATCTTCCTAACACCTGAGGAGGCAGAGAACTATGTTCATCTCCAGTTAACAGGTAGGCAACTGAGGCACATACAAAATTAACTAAAAAGTCAGCACTGGGTGACTGCACCAAGCATATTTTAAGGAAGGGCCTACGTTTTCAGAATACTATGCATCATATAGCACAGTCCTGCTCAAAGCCCAGGCTTCCGCCAGGAGACATACACTTATTGGTCCCAACTCGTATGTAAACTGGGGGCTTCAGGTAAGCCATCCCTGCCACGGCTTCTCCACAACATTAAAGCCTGCAGATCCTTCTCAAACAGGCCTCGGCCACAAAGCTATCAGAGTGACCAGTAGTAACAAGACTTTCCTGTCCTCCCCTGTGGGGTCAGCCCACCAAACTGCAGCAGCGAGCCCCATGGATATCCTGGCAGCAGAGAGACCTGCTGAGCCTTGGCAGGCGGGTACTGCTCCAAGCCTCAGACCTGCATGCTAATCTCAATTTGCTTGCTCAGTAAACTTAATCCTACTCTTACAGCAACTGAAGAGAAAGAGTTTTAATGGGAAAGGATGGGAAACCTTAACAATAAGCAGTTCCATCCATCTTTTTCTATATATAAAATTAATGATACTGAATTGTAAAATTATCAGAGAATGAAGCAATAATTTTACAAAATAGAGAGCTAAAACAGACTCCAAAGGATTAACATCCACAGTAGATTATCCCCTCCATACTAAATTGGGTAATGGATTTCTCTGAATAGGGTATTTCTTTATAGCAGAAGCATGAGATACTCTTTTTACAGAGATCTGTAATATCTTACTTTATATATGCCTTTTGTTTTCTTTTGCTATTTGGTACAGTCATTTAGAAGCAGTGGTCTTGACTGATGACACAGGCGGATATTCTTGTTGAGATGTCTTAATATAACGAGGAGGAACACACAAGCCACACGTGATCTTGTTCAGAAAGATCGAGCGGAGTTCTCTGCTTGAAGATTTCTGATCGCTAATGGATACAGTGGGACTCAAGTAAGCAAAAATAGCATTGTGGTTAAGATATTGGACTAAACTTGGAAGATATCTTCTGGTTCCTGGCTCTGCTGCAGACACTCTGTGTGTCCTTGGATAAACGCCTCTTGTGAGGCTAATTTCATTTATGTGCTCATGTACATAGTAATGAGCCTCATAAACAGCCTATAAATATAATCACTTGAAATAATTTTTAAGGTACAATCTTTCATATTCAGTGAGGGATTTCATGTTCTCTTGGGAAATGAGAAAGTGTTTGCTAGGCTAAAGGCATGAGATGAGTTTGGATCTATCTCAATTTCAGTGGCATCTGTGTGCACATTTAAATTTGGCATGTGCAGACCATTACGATAAAAAAGAGTCTGCATTATTTGCACTATTTCTTATTTTCTTTCTCAGACTGGGATTGTTCCCAATTATAGGAACTCAGACTGTAGGAAGCAAGGAGAAACACACATATAGATGATGATATCTTTGAAATATGCACTGGCTCTGTGTCCTTTTTGTTCAAAATTCTTGGAAACATCCTGTAAAAAGCTGTGTGCATGCACAACAGTTGTAATTATTCACACAGAGTCTACTGTAAATTACAGACTCATATGTACATCTGGAAGTTACACATCTCAACACACACAATGCGTGTAGCTATACAGTTCACAAGTAAACTTCTACAGCAAGGGTGGTCCTAGAGCAAATGCAGATCTGCCAAGTCTGCTAGCTAGGGTGGTATTTCACCATTTGTGGTGCAAGCTACTCCTTTGCTGCTTCAGGGGGTTTGTTGGTGCTCTGGCAGCCTCTGCTACAGACATCCAGAAATCCCAGGTAAACAACTGCTGCTGACAGCAGGTCTACATCAGGTGGGCAGCAAGTGCAATACACCACGGACCCTGGGACTAGCCAGCAAACACAAACTGCGTCAAGGTTAGACCACCATAGTACTCCCAGTTTTGTTTCTCGATCCTTATTCAGCCTCTTCCTTTTCAGCAAGAATGATCTCCCCCAGCATGTATCTTTACACAGTTGTTGACCCTCTGTGGCTTAGATAAAGCAAAAAGTAATAGGAATAAGTAAATTATACAAGTACATTTTGTAAGTCTATATCTATTGTCTGCACCTACCACCTATGTCTAACACAGATTTTGTGAAAATACGGCTACCTGCTTTCCAAGGTAGACATGCCTTACTTGGGATATGTCGTTATAGAAACTTCTTTTTTTTTTTTTTTTTAACTTAATATATCCAGTTAAAAAGCTATGCACATGCAGTCATTTCTGTATGCATTATTTGCAGGCAAAACGGCGTCTGTGTTTGAAAACTCACCCCATCAGGAATACATTTGCCATAAAGCAAAGAGTTTCATACTATGAAAGTGTAGCTGAAGATACTCTTGATGATAAGCTAGGAACTAGTGTTCTTTATTCATTTGTAAAGTAACAACCGTTTCCCTTAAATCTCTATAGCATTCCTTGCATCATGTTACTGTTTTCAAATAACTAGAAATGCCAATACCTTAATGAATCAGACTACTACAAAATAGCCTAAGATTGTTAGAATACCAAAAAAATATCAATTCCTAACATAAAAGAGAGCAGGCAAGAACATAAAATTAAGGACATAAGCAAAAGATACCTGCTATCTCCAAATGAAAAGCATCTGTTTAGATGAGATGCAATGCAGCTAGAAAACCTGTGACTGCAGCTTCTACAAGAGCTGATAATTCAAATGTGATCACTTATATATATAAAAAAAGCAAGCACATAACTACTGTGTTGGGTTTTCTTTTTTTTTTCTGGACAGGAGCCCTAGTGTATTATAGTTACTCAAGTGAATTCAAGTTCATTTAAGGGCAAAGGTATGTTTCTGGAACTACCCCTGCTGTCTGGTCTGTTGGAGAATTAACAGCCTTAGCAATTAGGAACAGAGCCTTACCAAGCAGCACCCTTTTGTAAGGGAAAGGAGAGAAGACATGAAATGAAGAACCAGTGCCCTCTTTCCTTGCCTCTCAGGAATGGTCTGAACTATTCATTAAATGCCTCGGCACTGGGATGTCTCAGTAACAATAAGGCCTATGGCAAAGCAAGAATCTTGACACTCCCAAGAACTTGTTAATTTTGGCAAGTAAGTTATGTCTGGGGAGCTGAAGTGGAGAAAATGAGGATGTAATAATGTCGCATTGCAATATTATAACATTATGAGTAACATTCATAATGCCGTCGGATACCTTCCAAAAGAAGACTACTGATATAGCAAAAAAAAAAATATTGGCTCATATTTTATTAAAGCTGAGGATACAGTGACAGCTCAACAGTAAACTGTATGTAACAATTACTCAATAACAGGTTTTACAGCAAGCTTGGATAGTTTCTTGCTTGTATCCTTTTGGCATTCTTTTTTTTTTTTTTTTTTTTTTTGTAGTGTAATGACAAGGGCATTGCTCATGTTCACTGAAATACCTCCAACTACGTACAAGCTGTGATCAGTATCACATTTACCACTGTCTCACACTGCCCCTATATTGCTATTTTCTATTTTTCAGGGAAATACATTTCACATACATGTACAGAGTAAATCCAAAATGAGCCTTAAATAATCTTGTTCAGGGCAACAGAGAATAATGACTGTGTCTTCAATGAGGGGCATAATTACAACAAGCTGTCAAAGGAAACTTTAAGAAGGTTTGGGGGCAGGGGGAATTAAAAGCTATTTACCTCTATCAAAGCAGAATGAATAAGGGTAATGAGTAATAACCCTGAGAAAATGACAACAAAGGGGAACATTCTCAGCACCATGAGTGGGAAATTAATCAAGTCCCTCTTTTGTTAACAGGTGTTACACAATAAATTCCCTGTGTTCCACCCTGAAAAAGCATCCTTAATATCAGAAAAGAAAAAGTTCTAAAAAGAAGTAAACAAGAAAAATGCTACTTTGTCCTTACAATGCGTTGCTTGCAAATGTCTTAAAACACCTTTCAGTTCAATACAGTAAAAGAAATACCGAAGCTCAGTATCTTACAGCAATTTGATTTAAAATTATGGAGAAAATACAATGTCCTAAATTAACCAGTAGGCAATGGATCCATGACTATGAGATCCATTTGGACAACACCAAATGATTTTCAGGAAGCTTCGTGTAACAGCTAACAAAGTACCGGTGTGCCTACTGGAGATACACAAACTTGGACATCTTGATTACATCTACAACAACTCGGTCCCCTAAGCCAGGGAATACTTAGTTCAAGTCAGAGCAGCCCAATGCAGTTGTGTAAACAGAAGACTGAAAATCAGGAAATCTAGTTCTAAAATGGGATCCAACTGTGCCCCTTTTTCCTGTCCACAAAAAAGTTAATGAAGCAACCTAAGTCACCCGCCCTCTCTTCCCTCTCGGACAGAAATAGTAGTATGTAACTACCAGTCTCAGTGAAGTGTTGGATGCATTAAATAAATTAACATGGATGGATTAAATAAGTTCACATCTTTAACACATTTTGAGGAAGAAAAAGGCTCTATAAGCATTCGATATTATTGAAATAGTGAGCAGAAGATCTTTTCAAGGGGGAATTACTACATTTCCTTTCTTTATATATCGATTACTCATTAATGCAGCAAAACAAAGAAAGATTAGATTTGACAGTTCTCAAGGAATGGTTTTCACTGTTACATATGCTCTTGATTTGACACTACAAATAAAAACATTATTCAGTGGACCCCTGATCATGTTCCCAAATCATTCCTGAGGGCTACAATTTTAAGACTTTCTGTGCAAATTATCTTCTTTAATGTCCAGTCCAGCTTAGTCTTATATACTTATATATACTTAAGAAATAGGCATGCACAAGTATGTTACTGCTACTCCTTGTAAACTTATTTGAGGACAATTAGTTTAGATGCTTACTCATTGCGGGGATTGTGAAATATGCCTTGCACTTCTGCACATTCAGATTTATCTAAAAATTTAAAAAATCTAAATCTATTTATTAAAATAAATCTAAAAAACTTGAAAAACAAAGGCCACTCCTAAGCAAAATACCAAGATATTAAATGTTCTGTATGAAAGAGCTAATATGAATGCCCAAGAGATCTGTGTGTTTTAATGAAAAGCTATGAAAAAGGCAGGTGAAGGCGTTATATCAGATCATAAAACTGTGAGCTTAAAAACAGTTCAGGAAACTGAAACACAAGAGGGACACCTTGCCGAGATAATTTTGCCTTTTATATCAAATATCAAATTTACAAATTGCAGTAAATTAAGGTTAAAAAAAAAACCCAACCAACCAAAAAAAACCCCAAACAACACCTTTTCTTCACTTTTTCCATTTAGGCAACTGCTGTAGTTGTGGCGAGGGATGTAGGTAGCTGAATGCCAGGAGCTAGTATAAATGAGACTGAATAGGAGGGCGGCGTTCAGAAAATACCCACTAGGAAGAAATGAGCCATGTAGAGAAAACATAAGAACCCTTCTGCAGAATACAAGGCACACAAAATTGCTTTCGAATTTTGCTCTTCTTTTAGAAGCTATTTGAAAATGAATAATGTTCTTCTAGTAACCATAAATAATTGTTTTAAAAGGAGAACGGTCCTGTATAAGCAATCTCAGTGTCAAAGTCCAAAGAGAAAGAGAGGGTTCTAAAAGGCACAAAGTCCAATTTGCTCTCAAACCACGCACCTTCCTCCTCCATCTGCTTTGGAAAGTCTTCCCCAAAAAGCTTTCATAGCTTTTTTTATTATGCAGGTTTGCTTCATGTTGAACAAATATAATTAAAAGTAACGGTATATAAATGTGAGAGTCATGGGCCTTTGATAGGTCAGTGAACCTAGCCAAGTTTTTCTAGCTACATATTTGGCCCTTAAGTGAGATTTCACATGAACATATACAAGCATTATATCGCATATTAACTTGCTCTGCTTAGAATAAGACAGAAAAGTTGATCCAGTCCCACTAAATTTTGAAGAACCAATATATGTCTTGAAGCACACAAAAAGAAATCTCCTTTACCCCAACTACATGCTTAGAACTTTCTGTGTGTCATCGGCCATGCTGAGCAGGCAGGCCTGTGATTTCTAATCTAATCAACCTCAGAGTGACTGTGAATCCAACAGCTGTGTCTGAGCAATTGGAAAAATAGATACAGAACAAAGGGGAAGACCCATCTCAACAGGGCTTCTCCCTCAACTGCATAAACTCAGCTTCAGTGGAAAGTATAAATATTTCATTCACTATTTTGTACTGTATTCCTCCTGTGATTTGTGCTCCAACTACTTTCTTTTAAAGGTGCATTAATGTCTTCTTTTAACAGCATCCCTTCTAAACTTTTCCCCTTGCTTAATGGGCCTGAAGGGATTAAACCCTTAGCAGAAAAATGCATCTGTTGTACATAACATCACAGTATTAGACTATCATAATACCAACTCATTTATTTTCATTTTGTGGAAGTATACCTTCCCTTGAGAATGATGCTACAGGGTATGTTTTCTTCCTGATGCTTCCTTTCATGTATTGTATGATATTAAGGAGAAACACTTGTATTCAGACATCAGAAGCCCAAGGCCCACTTTTTGCCTTGCATTTTGAGGCCACATTATACCGGAAAGATAGCTAGGCTGACTAGCAAAGAGCTCCAGAAATCCTGCCTGTCTCAAAGAACGAGCGATGCATGTTCTTTGTGCTTGTCACAGTTCTGGACGCTGACCAGACAGAACTGACTTAAATTTGCTTTTGGTTTAGGTGATTTCCTTGTGCATAAATGAGAGAAAGCTGAGCTTAACATTTCAGTGAGGTCAGCTGTGATCTCACTGCTGGAACACATACCACAACAGTCAACATCAGCACAAATCATGGTGCCATTCATCTTGTATTGGGCAAGGCTTCATCCACACGCAGTTACAGCTACAGTACTCCTTTGGTTTTGCATTAAATAGGATCCCCTGCAAGGAGTGCTCATAGTCTCCATCATATACAAAATCAAGACCAGGTAACCAAAGCAGCCTTGAAATCAAGAAATTTGAGGGACTACAGTTATCAAAACTGGTAACTATACTTGGTTACTTTGGTAACTTAGCTTTGGTAAACCTACCAAAATTTTTATAGTTCACCTGAATGGAAAGATGTTAGTTCATCTGTAAACTAACTTCACTTTAAGCCAGCTAAGAGAATTTGTGTATATTTGGTGCCAGAATCATAAGGGTCTTCAGTTTCCTAAACAGATACATGATGGTTCAGTAGGATTTTCAAAAAGCATCTGGACACCCACTCCAGGGTACATCTGTGTAGATTTTGGGCAACTGCACGTCTTTTTAATCTCTGGCATCTAATTTGGCTGATTTAACCCCTTTCACGCTTATATGCCAAAGCCTACCTGACTTCCCAACACATTTCTAATGAGTATAGTAATGGCAAAAAGTATTGCACAACCGTTTGGAGATCAATGAAACTCTTTCAATGCTTTCTTTGAAAGAGCACAGGCACAGTGCAAAGTATTTCCTAGATACCCACAGAGGTAAACTCTGCTGGAGCTACAGCTGCTGCAGGCAACAGTAGAAGCAGCCCTCAAACTTGGGTGCAGTTTTCTTTCTTCTCAGTGAGAGGTTAAATCAGCCAGACTTTCTATCATTGCTGCAATAAGCAGGATACAAAATATAGTATTTCAGAGAGAATTACAAGGAGGCATCACTTTTATTCATTATATAGCAGCTTTACATAGCACCAGGTAACATTACACACAGGGGTTGGCAGACTTTAGGACAGAAATATGTGAAGTTAGAAACAATATAGTACCTTGCTGCTTTTAGTGTGAAAATTATCATACTGGGGGCGGGGAGGGGATGACAACCACCTCAAGCATTTAGGTGGATTTGAAATGCATCCATTCCCTATCCAACAGCAACATGGAGTAGCTAATACACTGGACACTTCCTGCTAGGACTTGCTGAAAAAAAAATTAACAATATTCTGTAATATTTCAGAGAAACTGAACATTTCCAAACATGCCAGGTTTTCATACTTTATCTTGGTTTTGTTAGCATACTATGAAGAACTTATACTTTGTGATACAATTCCACAAATAAACTATGGGGAAGAATTCTAGTTTTGTAGAGAAATTGCAGAGGTTGCATGTTGAAGGATAAAAACATAAGACAGCTACTTTCCTATTAAGGCAAGAGAGGAAGCACAGTCTTAGGCAAAAATTTCCAGGGGCAGTTTTGAAGAAGCAGTTTGTCGAATTGAGTGGAGAAGGGTGTTTAATTCCCCTAGCTAACATGATAGTGATCAGGAAGAAATACAGAGCCAATGCTTAATGGTTCAAATGGAGATGTTGGCAAGGAGCTGTTTTGGAAAGAGACAGATCTGCAGTGGTTTTGACTCAATTTTAGTCTATGTTGAACTGAAAACCCAAAGTGCTCGAGAGTGAAAATGTACCAAATTTTCCTGACTGTTTCTTCATGCTAGCCTTTTTGCAGGATCCTGCACTCTTCCAGGTCTAAGGGCAGTCATCAGTCTTAACTTAAGAGAAATTTAAGATGTCTGGTAAATAAGAAAGGCAGACGATAGAGGGGTGGGGGAGAGAGCCATTACTTCTCTCACTCAGTCAGAAAGTAGATTATACAGCCTGCAGTACGTTTGCAATGCAAGACAGACTTCCTAGAGTACACAAGTGTGTTAATCAATAGTTAGGATGCGTCTAAATGTATAACAAGCTTCACCTTTTGAGAACTCATATTATCCAAGAGGGGGGCTAATGAACATTAGCACAAAACAGAACTATGGTTGCAAAATCCTAAAATGACAGGGAGAGGAAAATAACACTGATTTGGAATCACTGCAGGCTTAGCCACTGAATGATGCTGAGAAGGGCACAGTCCCTGTTGACTGAAACTAGAGATGAATTCAAGCCACACAAATTCCAGCTCAGTTTCAGACTTGCCATTATTTTTGCAACGCTGCACAAATCAGCAATCTTCTGTGACTAGACTGCCCTTGCTGTCCTTCTTTTTCCCAGTGCAAGCAGTGGAATAGTCTGCTCTGCCTAACGCACAGAATTACTAAGAAGAAACCTGTGCTTCTTACCCCTTTCTGTGACTTTCCTGTTTACTGTAAAGCTTTTTCCATTAGCAAGAAAAAGCAAATGCATTTGACTTCCATCTTGCAGCAATGTATGGTTGCATAATCTTTCAGTCTGGTCAGCTTTCCCATTTGTCTTTCATCTTCCCTGCATAACATCTGTTTTTCAAAGACAACAGATTCTCCACTGTTGTCTTGGGACAACACTGGGACATCTTCCCTGAGGAAGACATTTTCTTGCTGTTTTGCCTTGTGTAAATTAGCAGCGACATCTTCTGAGATTCTTGCTAAACCTTGGGGGCCAGTTTTCCTTTGTGAGGTGTCTGACTAAGGTGTCAGCTGTGTTTTCGCACTGGACAGCCAACACATATTGTTTTGCTGGTGTTTTCATTATGCTGAACTATATAAAAACCAAGGGACGGTGTGAAAGGCAGAGTGTAGTACTATTGTATTATCAACGTCAGCACCTGAAATATTTTCATATTCATTTATCTCAGGATACAGATAGGATACCTGAGTCAGGGTAGCAACTGTTATTAGATGACTCTTTTCCATACCACCAATACATGTCCAGCAAAAATACACAGCCCTATTGTGCAATTTTGTGGTCTGTTTTACTTTACTCTCAGCTGATAGTTCTCATTTATTTCTTGACATCATAGTATATATAATGTGAAAGCTCCTGAGACCAAAAACTTTACTAGGACATAAAAATTGACTTGTTTTGGTTCTTCCTCTGTTATGGAGAAATGTTCAAGTAGAAATCCCCAAAAGAGACTAAATCTCTAATGTTTGGTATCTCGGCACTTTTAGAAAATCAACCCATTTTGATTGCCTCTTGTTAAGCACTGAGGATCAAATTTGCTTATCAGTTTTGAAAATATGGATACATCTGTCTATAAAATTCCTTTTACGTCCACAGGGCTATCCACACTTTTAATAAATCTGAGATGGGTCCAAGACTATATTGATCTTCAGACGTTGGCTGTGTATATTAATCTCCACTTCTTTTTTCAGAGTGTATTTCACTCATTGACAAGGTAATTGGATCACGGGGTAGGTATAATGCTACAACCACGACTGTTTCCACAGAAAGCCCCTTTCTGATTGCATTTTAAGTTACTTTTCCCCAAGTCTCCTTCATCAATAAGTGCTGACATTTGTGCAGCAATGGAGGATTACCTGAATTATGTAGAAAAGGAATATATGAAATTACCAGGCGCTTGCGATGGCTGGCCAGAAAGGCTATAAAAGCAATAAGCACCTGAGTCAGGTAAAAAGTTTGAATATGTATGTAATATGAGAATATTGCCAGTCGTAAGCACTCTGTTCTAGTCAAATCTGCAATAAACACCACCATGAAGGATGAGTTTCAACTTGTCAAACTGATCAAAACCGAAGTTGTGCATGTAAACTGAAGAGTAAGAAGAAAAAAAAAAAAGCTCCATCAGGCAGTAATATGTAGTTCATCTTTCAAGTGAGGAAATAATGACTCTGCATGCATGCCTTTCTGCAGGATGACGACTGCAGTTTTTGTGGAACGCAGGCAAAGATAAGACCCTGGAAGTTAGATTTGGTTTCTTATCCCTTAAGTTGGCACATAACAACAGCTGTCCTAAGGATTACTAACAGGAAACAAAGGCTGAAAACTCTGCAAAGATTTCAAGGTACCATAGAAGCCAAAGTTGAAGAGACTGAATCAGTTTTGGGTCAATCAGACCAGCATCCCTCTCACTGCAGGCACAGTGCTAGCCCAATTTCCTTCTCACTGAAAGTCAGGAATCTCCAGGTGGTGATGTTTGCCGTGCTTCAACAGGAAGATCATTTCGTTTTACTGCTAGGGTCAAATTCTAAACTCAGATGTGTTAATATAGAGCTACTCCATCGAAAGCAGAAGAGCTGCTTCAAATTATTATATAAAAGTAAAATTACTATTTTTACCTAAATATAAGGACACCATGATTTTTATTTATTTGCATGTGTACACATCTTTTTTAAGAGGGCAAGTATGACCTTGAATTCAAGGACACCTCAACATGCTTATATCCTGTAAAAGAGAAACTCAAGCCTTCGTACATCCTCGTCCATTCTCCCATCAGATCCCTGCCTGATTTCCCAACTCATGATCATTGCTTTCCAAACCCTCTCCCTCCCAACCCACTTTTAAGTGCTGAGTGAGACAGCAGGAGCTGGAGCCTGCACTGAAATCCTACAAGCCTGCCTCATGCAAGGGCAAGTCGGATGCTGAGCAGCCAGATCTTGCTGAATTCCTGCCGGCTGCCTTGCACAGCAGCAAGAAAGTGCAAACCAGCTGATTGACAGTGACTGGCTCCTGCCGCATAGATAAGACATTGCTCAAATGTAAAGCAAGATATATTGTAGAAAAATTTCCTTGAAAAAAGGATTCTCTTAACACTCAGATTAATATGGCAGAATTGAGAACTCGTCTGTCCTTTTGATTTGGATTAAAAAACTTTACCTTCCATTTTGGGGAAGCTCCTTGAGGTAAATCCCCATCTCCTCATTCTGCAGTCTAAACCAATAAATTCACAGAAACTTGATCAACTTCAGAAGTTATTCAGAAATTGTATTGGACCAAATGAACACATAGTTTCCATCTTTCTTCCTAGTTAGCTAGTTAAGTAACCAATTTTTCTTAGAGGGTCTCATTTCACATTCCTCAACTACTCCTGTTGCTCTTGTCCCTAAGAAATTTAATAAAGAATAGGTTCCTTAGAAATGGTCATTTAAATTGACCACCAAGAGTAATGCAGTTTTCATCTTTCCTCAAGAGGAAGAGGGTAATTGATTTTATTTTAGCACAAATTTCACCCAAGCTATATTTCTGTAAAGTTAACATTCTTACTACTCTCCAAACAGCTTTTAAAAATAGCCTGTATTTGCCATACCTAAGGATCATACCAAAGCTTTGAAGTGATTTAATAGCAGACAGCCACTAGCCAAAAGAAATCATTTGCAAACTTCAGAAGCTATAGAAATTCATTGCTTCTTTTAGCTGATTATATAGCTAAGATTATACAAAACAAATTTTAATTATTGCTAAAGAGTGTAAATTCAAGCTGGGTCTCACAGAAAAAAAATAAACAGTCTATAAATAGCATCTCAAAATAAAATGCACTAGCTACACTCTGTGCTAAAAATAAATGATCCTGCTATTATTCTAATGAAATATTTTTTTAAATCTTCTAAAGTCTGATCCAAGGCCCTGGGATTCACCCCCAGCCAGTAAAGCTGGTTAGAGAGGGAGTAGATACAGCTCACGACTACATAGTTACCACAAGAAATCCTAAGTTTTGGTTGTGGAAAAGGACAAAATAGTTATCTCTGCTATGTGATAACATATACTCTTCCCATTTTAATGGCAGTCAGACCACTGCAAGATATCCAAAATATATAATTTCCAATTCAGGCAACAGGTTTAAACCCACCAAAATATTAATTAAATGTTTCTTCCCAGCAAGCATAAAAAACCCATGGAACTCATTGCTAGAAGATAGCGAATAGACCAAAAGCATGGAAAGGTTGAAAAATCTTAAGGCTGTCAGCAGTTACAGAATACTATGATTTACATGTAACTGGGATAAGGAAGTCATATACTGCCAAAGGTTGAAAACTGTATTAGTGGAAAGATCACTACATAGGTCCTATTAACAGCCTGTTCTTTGACCTCTGGGCTGGACTGAGCCTGTCTGGGTGCTCCTGCATATCCGCAGGCATGGCCAAGAACTTCTCTCCACCGCTCTCTAAGGCACCTGGATCAGGACATTATGGTTGAATTGACCTTGCTCTCTCCTGAAGCCCTAGGATGTCTGGGTATACGCATTTCAAATTGAGAAGAGAGCTAACTGATAGAGCAGTAAACAGTAAACATTTTGGAATTGATGGAAATACGGAATCTGTCGGTGACCTGCTAGGAAGGAAGGATTATTATCTGCCAAGGACCAAAATTCAGCTCATAATATAGGGATAGTTTTGCAAAGTGATTTAGCCAAAATCTGGCCCATACAGAGTAACTATAGTCTATAATAAGATACGCTTTGTATATTATTTATTTTCGATCTAATTTTAATTGTGCATTTTATTTAATTATTTTCCCTCATATTTAAATTAAAAAATGAATTCTTTTCCTTCGCATACCTACCAGCATGGACAGTTGTCTGCCTCACTGAATATTATATTACTCCAAAAAGAAAGAGGACGAAAATAACAGATGTACTGGGAAATGTTTACTTAATGTGACAGTGCTCCATACGTATTGATAGTCTTCATACTTTGACAACACAGTCCAGGGGTTCTGATGACATAATTAAAATTGAACCTAACTTTTTGTCCTAAAAACAAAGACTTTGCTGTATTTCAATTTTATTCAGAAAAATATCATGGGAATAGCAGGTTTTTTAAGAAAACTATTAAATTCTACAGTATTTTTAAAAAAAAAATTCTCCTCAGATTTCAGGATATTTGTTCATGAAGGTGGTTGTACATACACCCAAGAGTTATTGACCACTAATGAAACACTTCACTGGGAAAAGACAGAAATATTTTCAGTTCAAGTGTTTGTTCAGATGAGAGGTATCGAGTCAGTTGGCAGCAGCTTAAGTAAAACCTCAGAAGGCACTCAAGTCCTTCTACCATCTTAGCTATTCAATTCCTAACCCTTCAGCCCATGGTAGCTTGACTTCAGTTTCCGTATAAGTAATGGGCTATCACAGCCCTTACTGCTTGGGGCAGTGTCCCGTCTGCTTCAAACACTACAGGAAAGAGAGGCATCTCTTTCAATACAGGCAAATGAGTAACTTCATTTCCACCAGAAACAACAGCAATCTGTCTTTCTAAGGAGACTCTCACTCTCACATGCAACAATTATGTATTCTTCTCATTTTGTACCAGTAAGTCATCTCTTGCTTCAAATTTTAATCTTGGTCCCCACGAAACATGTATTAAATTGTCAAAATTACGTGTTTCCCTCAGGCTGTCCCTCACAGGAACTGCCTAAGGGAGGAGTTCTCCATAAAAATCTTTGAGAACAATTGTTCTTCCCATCTTTCGTTAGAATTGCTGTGATGCCTCCAAAAATGTTGGCAGTTAAAAAAACCCAACACTTCTGGCTCAGAAAGCGCCTCAGCTGCAAGATCTCAGAGGCTGGGAGAGCAGCAGTGTCCGGCACTGCGAGTTTGCCCTGCTCCCATACCATGTCTTAGTCATCTGTGTTGCCACTGGTGAAAAGAGGTAACTGAATTAGACAGACCTTTGTTTTGCTCATCTTACATTCCCACGCCACCAGTTGCCTGTAACCTCGACCAACGCCATTGCATGGCTTCTTTGCACTGCTCCATCTTTTTCTATCTGCTTGCTGTCTCTCATGCCGGCCCATAACTTGTTTGTGGCAAGCATGGCCTTTTCTGCTCTTTTCCAGTTCAGAGGCAGCCTGGCAGGGGCTTGCTGTATGCACTGGGGCCCCAGGCTCTGAATTTATGAAAACAAAACACAGAAGCAGCTACAGGGTAATTTCTCATCAGATAATCAGGCTATCTTTGAGGTAATATTTTGAGATACAGCCACAGTCATCTTTGCAACCCTCAAACTTGTCAAGAGAACTGGGGAGTCCAAGCACGGGGAATAACAAGTAAAGCCACCTCATCGGCAAACAAGTTGTTCCTGCCACTTTGCTGGCAGAAACTTCCAATCCAAATCCGCATGCCCTTAGCTCTGTCCTTTGAAGAACATCATGGGAAAATGCCTCAAAACGGAAAGAAGTCTGAAGCGTAAACTGGCAGATCCATACTACTTATATGAAAATGAAGGCTAGAAAAAATGCTAATGTACATATTTGGGGAGTTATATTAGAGAACAATATTTAACAAACTGGTTAAAATTGTTACTCTGTCATGACATTACTAGTGAACGGCAGGCAAAACTAAGGTTACTTTGCTGAACTCTCCTTCACCAAATAAATATTCTTCATTTTTTCAAAGTGTCCTGTGTCTAATAGATATTCAGGCAGATAACTTGCTTTTTTAAGACGGTAAACTATTGTCAGAAACATTTAGAAATACCCTAAACTTCCTGTGGCATCAGATCAGGACTCATCATCAAATTCTCAGGGTTATTCCCTTTATATGCTTATTTAGATTTGAAACTACAGTTGTGCTGGTGGCTGGCTTATGTAGCACTCTCAGCTTGCTATTTATTTACAGCAAATAGAGCTCAAATGGAAAGTGCTTCTCCTTCTGTACCCTAAAATTAATCCTGATAGATGACTATGGCTCATTTTAAGTACTTTAAAAAACAAAACCAAACCAAAAAAACCCACAACCCTCCGAAGTACAGCACCTCCTGCTTATATGACTGATGGCAGGATGTTCACATATACAGGGAAAGGTGGCTCTTCAGCTGGAATGAACTGTCATATTAATGGAAAGTGGAAATTTGCTATTTAAATCTGTAGCTGATTTCTACATCATCTGAAACATTACAAATTACATTTCTCATTATGAAGAAAAACAAAATCACTTGGGAAATTAGTTTTACTTCTCACCTTCTTTGTGTTAAAAGCAGAATGTAAAAATCTGAAATGAAAAACAGGAATAATTGACAGACTATTTCCCCAGTGAAGGGTTATTATGGGAACATATAAAACTGGACAAGTATTCTAAATTCATCCTATAAAAAGAAAGCCAAAAACTTTTTTTGTTTGTTTTATGCAGGTATCAAATAAAAATCTTTCTGTCCTACAGATTACAGACTTGAAAAGCCACTCTAAAGTACTCTGTTAAGATCTCACTTATCATCAGCGCTGAATTCAAATGAGTTTCAAACATACCGAACTATCACTTTGTAACATATTACTTACCCAGGATTATTTTAATATTAATCCAGTGCTACTAAAAATTCAGCTCTCCTCCTTTGCCACATCGTTGTGTACATAATGAACGTCATGATTTCTTACAGGCACAATCTATTGCTTTTGCTTTGACTTTCAGGTAGTTTTTCCCGAGTCATTTTTCAGTAAATGAAGAAAGCCCAAATACAGCAACTTGCCTTATGAGATTTGTCATCTTATTTTATTACAAGACAGGATACTTGGGTTTTAAAGATTAATGTATTGAATAGGTCTTTGCAGAGCATATGTTTCAGAAGCGTTCACCCTCATGTCACCTCTAATATGTCCAACAGCACACTCTTTTGGAATTAAAAAACAAAAAAACAAACAAACAAACAAAACCAAAAACCTATGTAACTTCTCTAAATCATAGGTCCAATTTGTGGAGGCTTCTGCAAGTCTATTGAAAAAATACTTTACTTGACCAGGTCAGATTTCATTTGACTTTGTACTTCGACTTTCAAAGTGAGAGATCAAACATGTTGGGGAAAAAATATCCCAAATGCTGCAGGGAGAATACTGAGGATAACTGCCAATACTTGTAGGATGCTACAGAATCCTTTTATTAATTAATCTGAAAATCATCGTCAATCAAAGTGTGGGGGAACCTCACAATTCCTGGCTCTAGAGCCTGGGCTTCTTTCAACAGCCCGCATTGCCTCAAAGGGGGCAAAAGCAATTTGCAAATAAAAACAGTGGTGAAAATGTACCTATCTTCCACAACTACCAAAATAATTTCTAAAAATTAATAAAAATAAATTCAAAAAAGTGTAAAAGTAAGCAAAAGAAAACAGCAAAGGTATTTCCATGAAACAGGGCTGGGTGCTGAGAGAAGAAGAGTTGAGGGATGAATTCCAGCTTTGTAGAGCTCTGCAAGTGGGTGGTTGTGTTAAATATACTTTATTCCAGCATTTTTAAGCATTCTGAGCACTTCTAACAAAATAGTTGGAAATAAGAACTATCCACAATTGACAGAACAAATGTAAGCAACAGCAACCATACAAGCAATTATGTAAAATGTGTCTAGGGAATTTCCCTCCATCAACTGAGAAAACAGCACTGAAGAAAACCATATGGGGATGGAATATAACATGAAAATATTTTAACTGTTGCATCAATAGGAAGAGCGTGAGGATTTTCTGTGGGAGCATTCTCATAGACGCCATTCCCTAGAGACTATGCATTTGTCTCCTTTACCAATTGCAGGAATACTGTTATTTTTATATTCATATTATTTAAGAGCAGATACAGAAATGAAAGGTGAATTTCCTAATCGCATTCAGAAATATTCCAAACATTACTACTTATGCATTCTGGAAGTGATGCAGCAGAGTATTATCAAGGCAGCTTGTTAAAATGAATAGTGTTACTACCTCTCTCCCCACCCACCCTAGAAAGTTAGTTTATTGTCATGCAGTACTCCAGGAAAATTATCGCTATGTTACAATTTTATTTATAGACTTTATTTAATAAAATACTACCAAGATAAAGAACGTTTTTCTCCAAACTTTTAGGTTTAAATTGACCTATAATTTAAGCAAATCCTTTGTAGGATTTCATTTTATGAGATTTGGAGTCTTTTAAGGATTCATCAAAATATTCAATGGTGTTAATGTCTACACTACTTAATCTCAGGAAGGCTTTTTTTTTTTTTTTTTCTCCTTGGGTTCATTTGCTGTTACTACTGCACAGCACTCTCCCCTCTGATGCATAAAATCCAATGGAAGCAAAGTGACTAGCCAAAAATAAGTTCATTTTTGGGTGTACACTCCCATTTACAGGTGCTGGTCTTTGAATTTTTCACAGTTTGCTGAGCACTTCATTCGGGTTGGCAGATCTGGTGGGTCATATGGTGACAATTCTCATTTTCTGCAGCATCTGAAATGTCCACTCATTGCATCATTGACAGCTAAAATTAGATAGTTGGCAAAGCAGTCCTAGGAACTAAGGGCTTGATTAAGTTGCCTAATTATAGCTGCCTAGTGCCATTTGAGATGCCTTAGAGTACCCCCCGCAACCACAGAGGCCTGGCAGGTATCACACAAAACCTACAGGAGACCTGTGGTGCTCCAGAGCCGGAGCTGTAGGCAAGGAAGGATAACCCCCACAACATTTCAAATGGCACAGGAAACTTTCGTTTAGACTCATTTAGGAACTAAACACTACATGTTTGCCACCGGGATATTGAAGAGATCAATTCCCCTGTCTTAGCTTGTTCTTGCATTGTATTCCTTCTCTTTCCAGGCAGGTGCATGACCTCTGAGTGCTGCTCTGTGCCTGCTCTCCGGCATGCAGTGCAGGGAATATGAAATACGAAAATAGGTCAGAGCAAGCTTTAAATTTTTGGGGATGAGAGGGGTGGTGGAGAACCTCTTCCAGGGAACGGAAGGGGGGGCTTCCATACTTTCTCCATATTCATCTCATCACTGTTCACTCAGAGGAAAAAGAGATCTGCTTAAGGAATTGTGCATGATAGTTCCTATTGTATCATGGGTTTTCCTTGGAGGCATCCAAAGCAGAATCCAGTCTTGCTTAATTTGTGAAATTTGACATGATTACAGACCGGGGTTGATAAGGTTTGTGTTTAGGGAGTTTTGATGGCATCTCTGAAGATTGTAATTCTTCATCCACCTCTCTTTCCTGACAAGATTGTATAAAAGTGGAATAAAAAATTGCTTTATTCTTCTTTTCCACATTAAGCAGAAAATGGCTTTCTTGAGAGTATGCATTTGCACGGGACTCAAGAAAACAGACCCCTGCGGAGCATGAAATGACACTGGGGAATATATTTTCCTTGACATACTGGGCATTTTTCATCTGTCTGAGGCAGCTCTCCGCCATCCCCCCCCCCCCCCCCCTTTTTTTTTAAACAAAGTTATGCAGTACCTTATATCAGCACTCGTTCTTATATTCTCCTTAAAAAAGAAAATGAGCACCAACAGTACAGAGGGACAAATAATGCTTATCGTAATAAAAACAATGAACCAAGCACTATTTGGAAAATGGTATAAAAAGTATACAATGCTCATATAGTTTCCCAATGCCCAAAATTTCACATTTACTCATGAAGGTGTAAAATATTTCCTATGAACCTGCTGAAATTACATGAAATCTAATAGTTTGATGCCCAAGGCAGGGCTAATAAACTTTCCCTGCTTCAGCCCAACAATTCTACTGCCTGCATAAGCAATACTCAACAATTACCACAGCTAAAGAGTCTCCTGAATATCAGATCCCTTTCTCCAAAAAAAATAACTCTCATTGAGGCCAATATTTATTCTGACTGGCATATATTTCTGTTCAGATCAGCAATTTGCTTTTTTCAAATCTGAATCGATGTACAAGTGAATGGTCTTATATTTTTACGATAGGGAAACTGCTTCCAAACCCCTCCGCTTTCTGCATTAACTTGATCTGTTCAGCTGCACAATAGATTGGTTAAGATGATTATTAGTGATATGACTAAAGTTATTCTGCCCATCATCATTATTAAATAGTGCATTCAGAGCAAGAGCTAGAAATAACATGCTTAAAGAGTGGCTAAAATGGAACAAATGTTTAAAACTAGTACGTAGTTAATGAACAAGGATATTCACTGAAGTACTTCTCAGTCAGAAACTGAGATAAAAAGCTTGCTGTTGAGCAAATATCATTGAAGATATTTCGGGAGCCAATGTAGACTGGTGGTGGCATGAGAGCCATGGCAAGAGTCCCTGGTAGTCGGTGACTTCCGTGGGGTGAATTGTCACTAGGTGGCACAACCTCATGGGCCTAAATCCCACCTTGCTCTTGCCTCCATCGAGAAGGCTGTGTACCACAAATTCAGAAGGAGTAAGTCCACGGGAAGCACAGTAACTAAGGCATAGACTGAGTGAATACATCCAGAAGTGTTTTGCTAGAGTTGTTTTGGTCTGATTTTAGTACCTAAAAATTTACACACCCTGGTTTGAATCATTTTATTTTCTTTTTAACTGTTAGTCATGTTGTTATAAAAACAGGATCCAAGAAAATGTCTTCAGCTTGACTGAAAAGCACATCACAAGTTTTTGCCATCTTAATATTAAACTTTAAGGAAAATTTGTATTTGGTTCAATATTAGTAAATTAAAATGTAAAAATATACATACATTGATACACTATTTAATAAATATCCAACATTTAGCAGTCCCAAATGGCTTAAAGTAATTCCAGATACAAGGGATAAGATTTGAAGAATTTTAAAATATAGGTTAGCCTATTTGACAAGATTTTGAACAGATTTTAACAAATTACATTTGGATTAAAAAGATCATGTATTCATTTATTTATGCCTTATGTTTCAGCTTTGGTCTTAAATCTGTCATAATGCTACAGAGAAGAAAAATATTTTAAGATAGATAGAGATGGGAGAGTAGGAGAGAAAATGAAAACATTTATAAACTGCTCTCCATTTCCTACACTGTAAAAGAAATGCACACTCTTCCTATTAAAACCCTGTGGCACCCTGATGCGACTATCACTTCAGTAGCATCTGGCAATGTCAGGTACACTTTCTTGAAGGCTCAGATTTTTGGCTTCTAAAATAGTAACAAATAACCCAAACCAACATTTTTCTGAACCACCGTACCAGGCTGAAACAATCTGTACAGGGAGGCAGATTTTTCAAGGGATTTTGTATGTATGACACTAGAGAAATTATGTGGCATCTGAATCACTAATATACATCTGGTGAAAAGGTTCCTTCATTTGCCGTGTGCGTTGTTTAAAAGCAAACACACAAAGAATTTGACAATTTTAATCTTCTGTTTATCTGAGAAACTGGACACCTATTCCTTATACTTAGAAAGAGATTTCCTGTCAGCATTCATGAATTTCTTTCTTGACCCTGAGCAGCGAGAGAAGCAGCCTGAGATATATAGCAAAGCCAAATGTTTAAAGTTTATATCAATATACACATGGGACAAAGGTAATTTACTCAGTGAAGGAAGAACCCCCTGCTACATTTAATCATGCTCAAGTACATGGGAAAGTAACCTTATGGCTGTTGTTTCTCCCTGCCTTTTTAACCCAACTATTGAGAAGCTCTTTTCTTCTCATGAAACACCTTAAACCCAAAGCCTAATTAAACTAGTAAAACACCATTAAACCTGGTGAGCAGACTTATCTCCAGCCACTACAGTTTGCAATTACATTTTGGGTGAGGGTAGAGAAAATCAATGTTATGTTCACCCCTTAATGAGAACATAAACACTTCCACATTAAAAGATTATTTTCTTAAAATCCCCACACGTAGGTGGGGGATTCACTTCACTTGTGAAAGAACAAAACATAGGAAAGAAAACAGTGGAAAAAACCAAAAAAACTCTTTGCCTCATGTGAAAAACGTATTTTCCTTTCTGCCATGATCTCAAGAAAAGCCAGAAGGGGATAGAACAAAACAGCATATATATGTGATTAAAGCAACATGGTCAGGGCAAAACTCAGAGAGCCAGTTTGCCTCTTTTTAGAACCACAGGAACCAGGCTTGTTTCAGTGTATCGATACAATAGATAATAAAAACTTAAGTACATGACAAAGAAGTCCTTGTCGGAGTCAAACACACCCTTCGGCTACTTTTGCTCATCAGACCATCAGTGAACACAAACAGGAATGTCTTGGTTGAGGCCAATGGACTTCATCACCTCTGGTCATCTGAGAGCTCGGCTGATTGTATTCTCTACACAGAAAGAGCAAGTGTATACTTCGGGGTTTTTTTGAGGGAAAAGCAAAAGGGAAATATCTGCGGGAGACATTCCGCGCAGCGATACAGACCATCACCTCTTCAGACTGGAAGCTGCATTATAAATGTCCAATATATCAGCAAGGAGTCTCATATGCAGCTGCGGATCTGCTGATACCACAGCCATGACTAGACATCATTGTAGTAAACACTTTGTTGAAGAAACCTTCCCTTCCTCACAAAAGTGAAGTATTGTGCAAAGCAAGAAAAAGGCTTCTCCTTCCAACTATGTAATTTGCACAGAATGACTCAAGTTTCTCCTCCAGTTCCCTGTTTGGACCAGCAACTCATCCCTTTGTGATTGCTAGCCTTATTTATGTCTGCTTTTGAATTACATTTGATTCACTTTAGTTTAAATCAGAATGAAGTATTTTCACTTTGGGTGCAGGAAATTAGATGTTTTTATTCCTCGACATATGACTTTTAAAAATGTATAAGGTCAGTTTAAAAAGCATTCCTTGAGTGGGAATGACATCTCTGTTGGGTCTGGTTTTTTGTTGGGTTTTTCTGGGGGGTGGGGGGTAGGGTATTGGGTTTTTTAGGGCTAACTTAAATATGGTGAAAACAAAATTCCTTAAGAATGTTACAGGTAACAATCTAAGTTCACTTTTGCTGAAAGAGATTATATTTGGGTTTTTTTCCCTCCTTCTTTATATTTGACATATTGTTTATAGACAGTTTAGCTATTTCCCCAAAAACATAATTTAATCAGCACTTTTCCTTCTGTGTGGGTTTACCATTGCTTTTTCAGAGGAAAAAATCTTTTCTCCCCCCCTCTTTTTTTTCCTTAAAAAAGGAAAAATATTTTTAATCATGCAAGTTACTCTATCCAGAGAGACCACCACCAACACAAACACCCTGAATGATGTTAACAAGACTAGAAAAAAGGGTTTGTTCACACGGAACATCTTAGAATAAAATACTAAAATTAGATGTAGTCCTTCAATTAATTTCTTTTTAGTCAGTTAACAAGATTTCAATGCTGGTTGCCCTTTAAAAAGCAGTTATTCATGAAGCCATGCAACTTAGCCTTCACAAAAGCGCTAACATGCTTGGCTTTCTTTTATTAATGTTACGTGATTTTTTTTTTTCTACTTCACTAACGTTTCAAGAGAAACAAAGTGATTGTCATGTGGTACACTCAGTCCTGGAACAGCAGCACAGCTGTTTATTCCCAGACTCTGAGCATTTTTTAGATCTACACAGCAGTCTGTATTTTCTCTGAAGGGAATTATACATCTTACCATAAGCAGATATAGTTTCCATACTCAGTTTGCCTATTGTACGATACTTGGCTGTAAGAACAACAAATTGAATGCTTTGTCCTCTTTCTGTTGCCCTTTTTACCTCAAATTAACTCCTCTGGTGCAAGAAAAGAGGACAAAAAAGCCATGGCAGAGAATCACAAAATTACTCCATTTTGCATTTCAGAAAAATCAAAATGACCAAACATCTGCTTCAGACACCCTCTACTGGAAAGCATCAAGTTTATCTCTCTGCTCCTGAATTAACTGATCATGTGTAGGAGGGGAAGGAAAAAAAAAAAGCAAGAATGTCTAACTGCCTGAAAAGACTGGTATCTATTCTATAAATCATTGTCTTGCATTTAGGGGGAGGAAAAGATTTGACAATTAAATTACTTATTTCAACAAAGGTGGGAAATGTGCATCTGACTTCTTTGAATATGAACCAGCAAAAAGGACTCTATTCAAAATTCTGTGGCAACTTGCGTTTAGGATTAGACCAGACCTGATAGGTTTCTCCCAGAAAGGTGCAAGTGTCATAAACTTATCAGCAAGTAAAAATAGGGACTGCAATGAAAAGATTTAGCCACGATACACACAAACAGTAACCTGACTTATTTTCCCCACAGGTGAGAAAAAAGGTCTTGAAACTTGAACTAAATATCTTTAAATTAAATCTGTTCATTTTGTGTAATTCTCAACCAACAAGTATGCTGGGACACAGCTGCTCTGCAGTTGTAAGTGACCACCGCTAGATACTCTGTTAGTTTACCCAGTGCAGATTTTTGTTCTGTAAATAGATCTCTTCCATCATTAATCTATTAAATAACTGTTGAATATATTCACTCTGGGCTGAAACCTCTATGTAGTCAGACAGAGTATCTTAACTCAGTGGTGGGCAGGGTTGCTCTTTAAGGAAAGGGTGAGAACTTCCTCTCTTCAGAAACAAATTCTGTGCTCCATTTTTGAAGTCTTGGCCCCCATTTTCATCATGGTAAAAAAAAAAAAAAAAGATTAAATATCTAACTAATGACGGACCTACTACCACTGCTTTATAATCTACATCCCAATGAACTAGTTGGAGAACCTTCACACATCCTTTTCCTCACGTAGCAGTGCCAAGAGATTTTGTCCTTAAAAGACTGAGAAGACAATTCTATCAAGTTTCAATCTATAATTAATTCTTTTACTTTTCTACTCCCAAATAAAGTATTAAGATAAACAGCCTGATTTAGTACCAAACATTGTTCATCCTATGCTCTCCTTGACGATGCTACAGCTTTCACAATTCTGTTTGACCTGCATAACGTACTGTATGTGGGGCAGTGAATTACATTCCTTTCTATGAGACCATGCTGCATTACAATTTCTTTCCCAGGACTCAAAGGTGAATAATTGCACCTGTCCTCCTTAAGCAGACGAAAGACATTAAGTAGCGGCCAAATGGAAAAGAAGATTTAAAAAGAAAATCACTTTATAGTTTGGTAGGAAAACAACTCAATGCAACCTTTCATCCAGCTGTATACAATATGAGGATTTCTACTAGTGCAGCTTCTGAAGAAGGGGAAGTTTTCAATCAAAGAAAGACTACCCTGATAACAAAGCAAAAATTGAGGTGCTTTCTAGAAGTTTAAAAGAGCCTACTTTTTAAATAAATCATTGACAATACAAAAAAAATCAGCTGCACATCTAAGTGTTTGTGGGCAAACTTTCTCATTAACATGATACAAATGAAGAAATAAAGTAAGATGGGGGGACACATAAAGCCGCACGGCTTTTCCAAGACCACACAGAGATGCACTAGTAGAACCGAGCATAGAGCAGAAGTGAATATGCTGGAACAGACCACAACCTGGATCTCCTGACAACTTTCACATTGTTTCATAGAATCATAGAATCGTTTAGGTTCCTAAAGGAAAAGACCTTTAAGATCATCGAGTCCAACCGTAGAGAATTTATGACCATGCTGAATATAAAGGCTGAATTTTGCTCTTACTGACTGCAAGTACTTGGCAGAGAGGTCCACACTGGCTCTGGTTTCATCAGAGCCATGCTGGCAGACATCCAAGGAAGGGTCACCAGGGCAGAAGGACAGAGCATTTGCCTTTGGTGCCAGGAGATTCCTAGCACCTGACCATGCCAAAGGGCTAATGCTTAAAAAGCTGAGAAAAATGCACGAAAAGTGAAAATGCTGTAGAGAATCTCCGCAAAGATCTTTGTGATATTTCCAGGCCCTTTCAAATTTTTTCCTCTTGCATGGAAGCTGCCTGTATACCCAAGGAAGATAGGCATTTGCACATGAATGGACCAAATGGAAAATATTCTGCTCCTTGTGGAACCTAAAGGTAGTCTATTTCACAAAATCCCAGCAGTCCATCTTGCAGCTATAAAGAGGAACACCATGGAAAACTATACTAAAATATTGACAGCCCCCAAAATAAAATAACAGCAAAGAAACAAGGAGTGATGCCTTGGGGGGAGGTGCCCTTGCAGGAAGCATATCTCTTTTTCCCAAAAGCACAAATGTCTGTATTTAACATCCTTAATGAGAACCTGATACAGCACAGAAGAGACACTGGTTAAAAGCAAAGAACGTAACTAACCATACCTGCTTTCAGCTAGAAGTTTTGGTCTTCAGGAAACACCTCCATCGCCTTATAGTTACAGGTTTTAGAACAAAATTAAACACTCTCTAGTTATATACTTGGAAAAATACAGAAAAAGAGCCTGGTTTGACAGATAAGGCACCAACTTGGAATTAGAGAAAACCAAAGCCTACTGCCATTCTCTTCCTTCAACAGCTGCATGACCTTGGGTAGGATCCCTTCTCTCAGTGCCCCTGCTTCCCTTCCTACTTTCTGTCCCATCTAGTTACGTGCTTTGGGACAGCGGCCTTCTTTTACAGTATGTTGGTACAATTCTGAGGTCAGTAAAGTCCTTATCCAGAAAAAGGTCAAGAGAGCACTGTGATGAGTTGTTCCCTGAGTAGCAGAAAAAAATAAAGCCTGGTTTCTTGTGGATTTCTGTTTTCCCTCTCAAAAACTACAGCTCCCTCCTTCATGTGTCCTGTGGGAACACCTTCCACAATGCTTCCAGTCTCCCCAACGTAGTGTAAGTTCTCCCACAGTAACTTTCATCTTGGCACTCGCCAAAAGTAGAGAAATGACTGGAAAACAGGCCCAAGACAGACACACAGATCACATTATCTCCCAAGGTGTTTCTTTTAAAGGAAACCCAGCTAATAAAAGCAACAGCAAACATTTCAACAAAGGTGACAAAGATCAAAATTCAGATTGCTTAGCAGATTAATTGTGGCCATGCAAGGAACTCTAGGATTTTGGTCTTTTTCAGATCATGTGCTCTCAACAAAGTGTCTAAATCGCTGGTGAAACATATGCTAGAAAACAGCAAGGGACCAATGATCTTTGGTCAGCATTTCGGTTTCCAGTAAAGCAACATTTGAAATTTGTTAAGGCTAAAAAATCTGAAATTTCATCAAAAGAACATTTCAATTTTGACAAATCAGTATTTCCCACAGACATGCATTTCTTCCAGCTCCCTTTGTAAACAGAAGTCGCTGTTGACAGTGCTGTTGAATATCATCCCATTTGCAAGACTGGTGTAAATAAAGTCTCAAGGCAAGGAGATAGGTCTAAGTGCAAAAGGAAAATTTTCATCCCCTATGCCTTCCCTAAATTGGGTGGGTTTATATTAAATCAATACCCCCAATTCAAATTAAGAGAGAAGAGAAAGACTACATCAGCAAAATTGTTTGAAGCAGTATTTGTTCAGACTAGTCCAAAACTCTTCACCCTTGGGGGCTGCAATACAACAAGGAAGTCTCCTGAGCGTGTTAATTATTTAAAATGAAAGCAACACAGTTGCTGGCCTTTTGAAATAATCAGTCTTTCAAAAAGTGTCAGGTGTCTCCAAAACATGTGACAGGTTGGCAGTTTGTAGCATCTACTCTCAAGCCCTAATACCAGGATTTTCTCTGGAGCCTTGAGGAACTCCTCACCTTTACTAACAAATCCCAAAGACAACCTGTCTGGCTCACTGAAAATGTAATGGAGAAGCTAAATTAGAACCATGGACCTCCTATTTGCTAAATTAAAGCAGAAAACCAAAACGAAAATAAACATTAGAAGCACGTATATACATCTATATATAGACACACACACATATATGAATGCAGACACAAATACATGTAGAGATATGTATAGGTAGATATATATCTGTAGCTGTAAATTATAGACATTTACTGAGATCTGTATTTACTGCCTCCTACAAGTCTATTTTACAGTCTAAATTTAGGGAATTTTCCTCCCTTCTTTCAAAAAAAAAAGAAAAGAAAAAAGGCAGCATCTGGTTTGTATTTTTCAAGTCTATTCAAAAACACCTTCTTTCTGCATGTATCTGCCACTTCAGTACGCAAGAATAAAAACGTAGAATCAGCAAGAAAATTCCTATAGAGTTTGTTTGTAAACAAAAAGTTCCCATCTCCAAAACGGTTGACCTTATTAGCACTAGGAGGTGGTGAGAAACTTTTCAGCACTACATATTTTACCAATACTGTGGATATATATCTATATGTATTTTTTGTCATTTCAAAGATTTCAATTACATTTTCCACAAAGAAATCTTTCTTATTGAAAATAAATGCACAAGAGTTACATACAGAGGATTTTTTTCCAATCTTGTTAATATTAGTGGTTCAGAAAAAAATATTTTGTCCTGTGGTTTTTGTGGAAAATTTGAATTTTTTCTCTTAAAAGACAAGCTAGAGACAAATCTATAAAAGACATCAACAAATATCAATCCACAACATTCTTGAATTAATCTGTTGAGAAAGAATAACAAGACATAATATATGTGATGTGTGAATGAGTAGTGGATACAGGAAAAAATAACATTAAAACAACATTCACACAAAAAAATCAGAATTCTGAAACCAAACACTTCCAAACTCAAATTTAGGTGGAACTTCTCCATTTCCCCAGACTTTTTTAAAAATATTTGTTGCAAGTCAGTTGAAACATTTTGTCTTATCAGTACTCTCCACTCTGAGAGGCCCTGCCATTTCTGACCAGGGCAATCAACTTCAAACTGTAATTGCCATCCACCAAGAGTCCTCCAGAAAGGAAAATCTCACTTGGTCAACCTGAACCACGCATGGGCAGTGGCCTTTCACACACACCACATTAGCCCTCCTGGGTCTGGCGGGCTGCATCCACAGCATTGTACCTTTGCAGGAGCCAAGCAGAGCCATAGACAGCATTTAACACAATTATCATAGCATCAGATATATATATTTATAAATAAAACTACTCTTTGAGGTAAAATACAGTAAACTACTTTGGCTAAAGTCTTATATTACTGGCGACTTTTCCCTACAACCCTTCACAGAAGTTCAATTTCAAAGCTTAATGCACAAAACAAATATGCTGGATACCTCAAAGGCTGAATGTAAAACACATTCGTAGATTTTGTGATTTTTATTTATTTTTTTTTTAAAGGCCTGGCCAAGTTTTAATGGGCTGTCACACGCGAATGATTATGAAAGCGCTACAATGAACTGAGCTGATAAGCTGATCTGATCGGAATTAACTGCATGTGATTGCTGCTTTGAAAAGCTGGCCTAAAGAGGCAGCACTGAAAGCAATCTCACAAGTCACTGGTACCGCTTGCCTCAGCTATAAGTAAGCACAGATGGTGAGAAAAGCTAATTAAGAGACATATTTGTTTGGGGGTTTGAAATTTCCACCCTCTCTTCTCCAAAGAAGCCAAGCCACAGTGAAAATGTGTTTTACGTTTGCGGCCTAATAAGTTCATGTTTTTGAGGCTCTGTTCCTGTAGATGGAGGTAATAGATAAACAGAATAAATAATTTATGTCAGCAGTTAGCATATGGATTTGCACTTGATCACTAAGCTACTCATAGCACCTGATAGCTACAACATCTTGTCAATTAAAAATATTCCTTTCTCCACAATTCTTCATTTACTTTCCTCCTACCCGGTGCAGCTTTTCTCTTATACCACAAGTGACACCCAGCAACGGAGATGTCATCCTTTTCATTCTCGCTTTAATGACTGCCTCTTTCATTTGCTCCCTCACTTCTTCTTGCAGTATTTCATAAGGAACATATCAGCAATTACAAAAAATAGCTTCTGGTGATAAACCTTTTTTTTTTCTCCTGGTTGGGAACTCTCTTGCCTGCCTCTCTCCAGCCCACACTTGAGCTTTCCCCAGATTAACTAATGGGTTTCTGAAGCTGGGGCTATGACAGTGCTCTGTAAAGTGATCACCATCTTTAGAGGATCAAAATACATCCCTTACACTTTATATACTGAAAGACTGTGACCAAAGTGTCATGTAGCAGACATTTTGCTCAATGGTCCTTCAACAGTGTATGATTCTTTGGACCCATTTCCATTTTTTTTACCTGTGGCTATTATAATGACAACAGCCAGTAGCACCAAAGAAATACTGGCTGCAGAATGGTAGAGAGCAATCTCACATGAAAGGCCCTTGAAGGTAAGAATGGGTTAACGTTAAGGACAGAGAAAACTGAGATTTCAGAACTTCAAGTGAAATTGAGAGGTTCTTAGAGAGACATTTCCAATTCATGCCTACTGTACTATTTATTTCCTTTCCCATCATTGCTGATTATAAGGATGTGCATGTGTAAAAGGAAGTTTCTTCATCTCTAATCAGACCAGCTCTATTCCATGAATCCACAATCCACTGTTCGTGACATTACAAAATGAATCAGGCAGGAGGCTCAAGCCAGAACAGAAAGTGACAGCTTCTGTTTAAACAGATATCTTGGAAATCAGTGATGATAGAGGACAGTATTATACTGCATAAGAATTTAACTCTTAGCACTGTCTCATTCTCTAAAAAGAGGTGCAACAGAATTATTCACTGGAAAGATCTTGGTATAAAAAAAATAATAAATTGGAGTGCTGATCTGTTCTACTTATATTTCTAGAGAAATAAAGGCTTGTTTTGAATACGACAGCCATGCTATAAATATTGAACCCTCCCTGGATTTAAGGAAAGTTGCTTCTTAAAACATTATCTTTGCATTATAGTGTATGGTCACATCATTCATGGTCTATCTTAAGAATTTGGCATGTATCGGTATATTGCTTCTGTCAGTCTTATTTCTGTGCTATAGAACCGATTTTGAGTAGGATATCACACTTACAACAATGTGTTCCCTAACTAGGTTTACATTTCAGATGACAGGATCACATCAGAAGACTAGAGATTGACATGCAAGACCAGCCCTGCATTGAGAACCTTTCTATGTCATTCTGCAAGGATTTTAGCCAAAAACTTGATCTGTGTACATAAATATATGTACACAAACTAATAATTTAGCCATTAGATATATATGTATACATACAATTTCATAATTGCGTCTCACATTCCCAGGTGGTCCCTAAACATTGTATTATCTAATCACATAAAAATGGCAGGTTTTCTGATTTTATAAATATATACAAAATAAGTTGTTAAAAAAGTCAATCACTGAGAGCTCAGTACAGATGTTAATCCAATTTGTGTGGTAATGATCAAAATAGTCAGTTTACATAAAGCATTACAGCTGTGCAATATTGCAGTCCTGCAGTTCTGTCATCAGCAATGAGGGTTACCTACCTGCCCCTGGAAAGTTTTCCGATGGACTCTGCATAGTCATGCTGACAGTGAGTGGGAACTTCCATTAGTGTTGTCCACAGTGACAGCCTTGCTCCCTTTCTGCTTTTCTGTCCAAGGATTGTCAGCGGGAAAGTGTAAAAGGAGTTATAGCTCCTTCTACTGGGTCTTAAGATTCCTAAGATTAAAGATTTCAGATCCTACTAGGGCTCAGAGGAGTGAGTGAAAGAAGGCCAGTAGCGTCTCATAGAGCTTTGTGTCACTTTTTTTTGAATTCTGCTTTGCACATTCCCACTAACAGCATAGTTTCAGAAGCAATCACGCATTTAAAGAAGTTAGCAGAAAGAAGTCTGGGGACAGACTGTTGGAATGGGCACAGAAGTACTGCTAAGCAAACTGATTGTCTGATCCACATATGACATCTCAGATGTAACAGCTTGTAAACATTATCTGTAGAGCTCCAAATAATAACTTTACAGATTTAACCAATCATGCTTTGAAAGCTGTCACTGATCTAGTGGAGCATGACCAAATCCTGTTAGAGTGCAGAATAGATTCTAGCAGAAAGTCTTACATATGCTGAGTTGCATATCTAGATAAGGAATGCAAAGACATCACATATGCTACAGAGATGTATGCACATGAAGAAATTAATACATGCAACTAAATTCATTGTCCCATGGGCCTACAGCAACGGTTTCAAACCCTGCAGGGCAACTCAGTCTGCAACAGTACTGTGTTTCATCAAAGAGTATCACATTGCCAAATTCCTTCATAAGTAAGGACTGACATCTACATAAGTGAGCGTGGCAGATATCTGTGACTGCTACATGAATATTCAAGAAAGACATAAGAGACTCCCTTACAATTTCAACTGAAATAGTCAAAAGCAGATGAGATCTGTGTTTTGTTTGCCCACTTTACACATGTACTTCTTTAAATTACAGCACAATCTAAGTAGTCATTTGTCAGAGTTCATTCACTGGACAAGATTTCCTAAGATCTGCTGAAATTCTATCGTCCTTCCAGCAAAATGTGGAGAAAGGGAAATTAAGTGAGTCTTTGAGACACTGGAAAAAGCATGGGTAGGAAACCTACACAGATGTGAAAGTGCTCAAAGGACTGTGCCTATCCTGCCCAGTGGGGATAATCAGAATTACTTTGACTATTTTTTTATCTTCCTTTTTATCTTCCTCGTGTGAAGAAAGTTCAAGAGAAAAGCATGTTAGATGGCTAGGTGTCTCCTCCTATTCTGAGCACTACATGCTGTATTTTTCTGGCTGCAAGCCTCTGCATGTGAATGCCAGGGGAATTTCTAGCCCTTACTATCAAAAACAAGTTGTCATATACTTTGTAAGGGCCATCTATTACGTTATCACTCATATTAGTATACACAGATCCTACAGGGTATCCTGCCTCCCCATATAGCTAGGAGAAGTTAGCATTGTCTTGTTTGTTCAAAAACTGTATTGCACTGTTGACTGGGATGATATACAGCCTTTTTTTCCCGTAGATAACTCCAAGAGCTGAAAAATTACTCTGTTTAAACAAACTTCCTGTTCTTTTCTTTCCTAGGGTGGAAAGACTGCTTTTAATCAACGATTGTGGCACTATGGAAGAGAAATGCAGAGTGTGCTCTCAGATAAAATGAAATAAAAACCCCACCTTTGGCTCAGACATATTTCTCAGGACCAGCCAGAGTCATAAGGGTCTCTTAACATTGCACTTTGTATGATATATTTTCTTTCATTTAGAAAAAAAATGAATTAGAGGATTTTTTGAGTTACATTTGGCCCAATTAACATGAAACTTTTTTGTCTCCTTCAGCTTTTCTCCAAACAGTAGAGAAATCCAAAGCTTTTCTCTTGGCTCTCTCTCCAGAGACTAATATCTTTAAGTACTTCAAGGCCAGATCCAACTCCCTGACATTTGTCTGCCGTGAACTTGCAAAGCGCTTGTAAGTTTGTTAGCCTCCAAAGCGTCAAGAAACTACAACAATCTTTAGACGTATTCCATGTGGGAAGTTTTGCAGAAACAGCTTCATACAGCAATAAAACCTACAGCTTGTTCTGGTGAACCTATGTCAGATAAGGGCAAATGAAATCCTCTAAAGTATAGTAAATATCCAGTTGAACATGTTACACTGGGAAGATTCACGAATAAAGGAGCTCCTCTGTTTCCAGCTTTTATTGTTGTCATTTGCCATAGAAGTGTTTGTTGGTTTGGGCCCAGATTAAACAAATCTAAGTTAGAAACAGGAACCAGACTAATTCCAACTTTATCATATACTCTGCAACAGATATTCAAGCAAATATTAAGGCATTGTTTTCTCTTGGAAAACTTGACCCTCATCTGATGCTGCAGGAGGGAGGAGCTGAGTTTGCTGGAGTGCCTTGCCCGGGCCCCGCTTATGGCCTCACCCTCAGAGCGTGCAGAAGTAGGGAAGGTATGGAAGAAGTATGCAATCACAGTGGTAGGCACTGCAATGGCAGCTAACCTGTTAGAGCTTCTTACCACCAGCCTAGGAAATCAGTCCAGTTATCTGCTGAGTGGCACTTCAGCAGAGCTCCTCAGATGAGCAGGAGCCAAGAAATGTGCCAAGTTTTCTAAACAGTTGAACCCAGGGACACTGAGGGCAGGACTAACTGAACAATTTAGTTATTTATCTTGTACTTATCTACTTGGTTTTGGCATTTCTCATTTGCACAAAGGTTTATGCAACTCTGGCTATTCTGAAATCTCAACTTACCAGCAATCAGCTAAATCGACTTCCAGATTGAAGTATCGTTTCCAACAACTACATATTAAGGTGCTCAACGAAAACAAATATTGTACAGGTAAAGCAATTCTAGTTGAGGTACCATCAGCTTTAGTCTAAACAAAGGAAAGAGGAAGTGTGGGATTAGCCTAAAAAAGACTCCCGTGCCTTGACTGACATTTTAATTCATATGGATACAAAGACGCCTCCATTTTTAAACCATCTTACAGGAAAAATAGCATTCTTCTTGTATGCTCTTTTGCTTAGTAGAGTCAAAGCTTGACTCACAGAGAGGGTAGTGTTTATTCTAAATGATCAAAGTTAAGGAGCAGTTAATGACTTGAATATCCACAGTTTAAGTTAAATTAAGCTGTACAGGGACTCTTTTTGAGCCATCATTCTAAACGAGGAAAATATCTGTGCTCTTCCGATGCCAAATACCATTTTTTCCTTCACAACAGCTTTTATCATTTTCAATGACACCGTAATGGAATTGAGCTAACAGCAGAATCCATAGAGATGTTTAATTCATTCTGAGATCTCACCACCTCAGAAAAGAGATAAGATTTTACAAATTTATTCCCCTCCTTTATTTCAATTACCATGTTAATGCTTGAGACAATTCCTAACCCAAACTTCTGGCCAAAAGTCTGTTGGCAGGTAAGATAGCAGATCTAAATCAAATCACAAAGATCTTGCAATAAGATTGCATACCACAATTTCCCCTCAGAGTAAAAGCTGCACTTTCCCCTATTTTCCTACTGGAATTCACTATAGGATGGCAAAACTTCATTACATACACATGACAGGATGTTAAGATAGTACGTCCTTTAAGAAGTTCTAACAATATCCAAAGCTAAGTTCAAATCCAAACATTAAAACAACAAAGCGTAGAGTGGGAAAAAAGGAAGATTGCTTGCACTAACGAGGTCTTCCCCAGTTAACTCTCTCAGAGTCTTTCAGAATCAGAAACTAAAAGAATGAAAGGGCTCTGCTATAAGCAGTCTGCTACACCAATACGACAAAAACCACCATCAGCCTTCAGTTGTGACCCTTTCATGGTTGTCAAATTAAAACACACAACAACAGTGAGCACCCCTCCCCATTCTTTTTGGCCACCAGTTCATGCAAATTACAGAAGACCAGTAGTTTTTGCTTAGCAACAAGATTGCATGTTCACTACTGATCACATTAATGATAAAGTAGTGAATATTAACAAATCTAATGAGGAGATGCCCTCCTTCACTGACTCATCCATACAATTTAAAATCTCTGAAATAGAAAGAATAATTCATTCATCTAACAGACTCACTAGAAACAGAAAAGAAGCCATCAATAATACTGCTTTCCAGCCCACATCCCTGACACTGAAACCCAGGCACACAACATTCATTTCATGCAAGGAGAAGGATTCCTGAACGTACAAAAATATATGTATTTCTACTGAGCCATGAAACTTTCACATTTGCTTATGTCTTAGACTCATTCTAATATTTTCTAGAGTTAGACTTAGCACACATGAGCTGTCCTGACTGTTGTGGGACACAAAGAGCACTGGCGAAATGTGCTGAACTCTCAGTCCCTGAGCGCCTCCACCTCCCGGGGAATCATACAGCTCATTCAGGTAACTGCAGAAAAGGTTATAGTTACTTACAGCAGGATGTCCAGCACAGTAGGTGTAGCTAGCATGAGACTGGTAGTGCAAGCTTGCTCTTGGAAAGGTGTATGTATTCCAAGCAGGTTGGCTGCTATTCCACTGGGAGCTAAAGCCAGGGCTCATGGTCACTCTCGATTTACTGTTTTGGTACGTTCTCACTGTGGAGCTGGACTATCAAAAAAGAAAGAAATGCAACGTAAAAATAGCTTTTAGGGTAGAACACAAACAACGCAGCTACATATCATCATTGTGCATATACATACTGCCACACAGTCTGGAGCAAACTTGAATGTTTCCTGTAAGGAACTGGGAAAAGCAAAAAATCAATTCCTCCAAAGATATCAGTGAAACAGCTATGTCGCTGTAATGCCCAAAAGAAAGACTGATGACTGTTAGACTTCAGACTGGGATGTAAATCAAATGAGCAATGGATCAGTGATAGCGATAAGGGGATGTTCTGAAAATGTGTAGAGGGTGCAATCCTGCAAGATTAATAGTTGAAACTTCCATATTTATTTATTTATTATAATGAACTAAATATTGACATTTATTGAGCTCCTGATCAGCTATGTCCATTTTACAGTAAATGGCAGTTTGGAGCCAATGTTTAGATATATTTCTTGAAGTCTTGAAATCCCATCTAGTGGCTAGGTAAGGCCAAGCCTTCACAAAGCTACCCCTACATTTAAAATATGTAACCTTCTAAACAGACTATGAAACTTCATGGCATTTTTTAATTACATACAATGCAGAAGGAAAAAAAAAATCTTAAATTATTTTTTTTTTTAAAGTTAATTCAATAAGTTCATCTGAAAGCAACCCAGACTATGGATATGTAATTCACTTTCATTCTTTCTGGCTTTGTCTCATTTTATTTTAACTGCAGTTTTCTGCTTCTAGTCCTCGTTTCATAAAAAATGTTCCTAATAAATGCTTGCGCTGATAGGGGTGGTTTATTAGAGCAGGGAAAAAAAATCAATTTTCAAAAAGAGTAGAAGATGCGTTAGAAGTGGATGCATTTTTAGCAGGTATTTAGGTTGATCTTCAAAGACATGCAAATGTACTTTTTCCTCCATATTCTGTTCTGCATTTGAGTTCTGCTTGCTTGCTTTTTATTGGCAAAGGTGTTCTCAATATCCCATGCAAATTTACACCAACTAATTGTAATTATTGTCAACCTGAAACTGTTCTCTTTAAAGCATTAAATTCACAGTGACCTTAGTAATACAGTGAAAGCTTGAGAAATATGAACACAAATAATATTTCTTAGAAATGCTTATAAATGTCCTTGTTAGTAAATTGATGCTATCAATTTCAAAAGCTATATTCAAGAATGACGCTTCATTTATTTTTACCCTCCTTTCAAAGACAACTTTTATACACGATATATGTAGTATTAACCAAATATCAATATGGGCCACCATCGAACAAGGTGTTTCACATGGTCCTTACCCCAAAGTGCTTACAAGATAAATGAGAAGGTCAGGGAAAGGATGAAAGAGCAGAGTCTGATGCAGAAGCAGAGAAAACAGCTTCATAAACATGACTTTCAGTTTCATTTCAATGCTTCAGCTCTGTTTCATTGGGAGAGGATTAGTGAAATGGAAGGAAAAGGGGACGGAGAGAAGACATACAAAAAGGTTTCAAGGACACATTCTAGCTATAAAAATATATACCCTGTATAATCTTTCCAATTTTTAATACTGTATTTAGATGAGCTGGCTGTAGAAACTACAGGCCACACTGGCATCGGCTGAACATGCCCTCTTTATTTCATTTAATTTTCAAAAGTTTAAGTACACAAAGTTTGCCTCGGTTATCAATTGCTGTATAAACTTTAAGTTCAAGAAAAGGCCAAACGACTTCCTGCATGTGTTTATTTCCTGCGCCACCGATTAGGAAGCCTGAAAAGAGCAGTTTCCGCTCACCAGTTCTCAATATCTCGACAGATTCGCCTCCCGCCCCCACCCCTAAGCGAAGGATTCCTGTGGTGTGATTTCTAAAGATTTAACTTACGACTAGCTGAACACAAAGCGTATGAATGAACACTAAAACCCACACTAAACTCTCATTAGTCACTGTGTGTGACAAGTGGTTACTTTGTTCTTACAAAAGGCTTTAGGGAAAAAAAAATCTGCCCCTACAGTTAAAGGGGCTTATTTGAAATAAATCTTTTTGTATGAATTTAAATCACGACAAATCAAAGGAAAGAGGCTATGGCTACAGCTAGAAAAAAACTGAAGGGGTTTAATTTTTTTTTCTTTTTTTCTTTTTTTTTTCCTTCCCCTTTTACCCTCTTTCCCCAAGGAGCAGAAACAGAATTTTCTTTTCTTTGACGTTTTACTTATCTTGCAGATCGCTCCTCAAAGACAAATCTCTCTTTCTGGGCGCTAGTAGACTTGCTTCTACATGAGAGATGAAGGCTAGGTTTTGTTTCGGACAGATCAAGTAGGTTTTTAGCCATAATGTACTTCGTGTATATTTCTTCCCTTTATAAACATCAGGTATTCAACTGTGGCTGCTTATGAACTCCTCTTGAGGAGTTCATCACTGGCCGAATATTCTGTGAATATTGAGCTGCTGTATCCTAACAATAATTTCGCTCCTTCCTATTATTTCTGATGGGTCTGCATTGTATGGACTAGTGGAAAATATCTGTGGCTGATGGGATGTGAAGATGCATTGTCAGCTGTGATAACTGTTAACTGATTATTTTCACTATGGCAGCAAACTCCGCTACAGTAAGGAGAGACGTGCTAGCCCCCTTTCTCCTCCTCCATGCAGCTCCCACCTCAGGGGAGACATAGGTCCTACCCGTGCAGGTCACTTGGGATGCAGAGGCAGGAAGCAAGACCCCATGTACCCCGCTGCCCCTCGGGGCGGCTGGGCGGCTGTGGGAGGGAGGTCCCTGCGAGGAGAGCCCTCTGCTCTGAATGGCTTTGTAGGGGGGCTACTATTTCTGACCTGATAAAAGCTTCTCTCTTTCTGCTGGCTTACCTCCAGTAAAAAAAACAAAACAAAACAAAACAAAAGTCAATATACAAAGACACTCTCAGGATAATTGCCTTTGAAGTCTTGAAGCTATCCAGATTGTCATCCAGAGAAGAGAGACATCTGCACTGCCAGTCACGAAGTCCTGGGACAGCCTGGTCACCTCACGGCTCTAATCTAGGGTGGTTGGGGAGCTAAGATGTGAGATCAGGGACCCCAAAAGTCAGCATGTTGAATTCAAGGTGTCCTCTGAACAACAAAATGCTGCACATCTCTGCAGCCTTCCCACCTCAGTGCAGAGGCGCCTGTGGGAAAGAAGCTGGGCCAACTGCCAGAGCTGGGAGGGAAAAATGGTGCACTGGGGGCAGGTGCCCAGGTGCTGGCAGTGCAGGGTTCAGGGTGGCCTCTGTGAAGAGAGTCCAGGGCTGCCCCGTGCCAGACACAGCCAGTTCCAGCTGGCTCCCACCAACCCACTGCAGGGCACAGCTGAGCCCCTCAGCCAAGATGGTGGTGCCTCTGGGAAAACATATTTAAGAAAGGACAAAATGCTGCCTGGGAGTGAGGAAAAAAGTGAGAAACATCCCTGCGAGCACCCGGGGGAGAGCAGGAGGAGGGTGAGGAGGCTCCCCTGCAGCCCCTGGACAGACCACCTGGAGCAGGTACGGGACAGGATCCGTGGAGGATCCCATGCTGGAGGAGGTGGATATGTCCTGAAGGAACTATGGCCCACACTGGAGCAGAGGAAAAGCATGGAGAGAGGAGCTGTTATTCCCCATCCCCCTGTGCCAGTAGGGCTGGGGAGCGGGCACAGGGTCAGGAATGGAGGAGTAAAGCTGAGCCTGGGAAAAAGGGGCAGGGGGGAGGTGTTTTCTTAATTTGTCCTTGCTTCTCACTATCCAAACTTATTTTAACTGGCAATAAATTAAATTTCCCCAAGTTGAGTCTGTTTTTGTCTGTGACAGTAATTGCTACGTGATCTCCCTGTCTTTATCTTGACCCATGAGCTTTCCCATCTTATTTTCTGCCCCCATTTTCTTGAGGAGGGGGAGTGAAAGAGCAGCTGGGTGGGTGTCTGGCAGCCAGCAAAGGTAAACCCCCCACAAACTAGCAGGTCTTGTGGCACACAGGCTTTTAATTCAGGATCTGAAAGTGCACCTATTTCCCCCAACTCTATTGATTCCTCCAATAAAAGGTATTACCTCTCCCCATAACCCTGTCTTATTTATATCTCTTAGGTTGTCAATGGTACACTACTGCTGCCACTCCTGGGACAACCTAATCAGCTTTCCTCAGAAAACTTCTGCAGAAAATTATCAGATTACAACAAAAAAGAAGTGTTGCCCTCCTTGCTATGTTTTGCCAGAAACAACAAGTATTACAAAGTTAGGGGAGAATTTTCTTTTCCTTGAATAAGTCACTCCAGTACCTTCATACCCTAAAGGTCTGATGCAATCTAAAATTGAGATCAGTAAAATTTGAATGTCTAAGCATATTTTAAAATAGGACCCTTTTTTTCCTGTGCCTTAATTTCTCTGGCTTACTTTAAAACTTCTAGGCTAACCTTTTCCTCATGCTTGTAAAAGTTTTGAACATTTTTGGACACAAGCATGAGTGAAGTGCAAAGTATTATTAGTATTATTACTATTTCTTGAGCTTAACGGCTTTCAGTTCTTAGTTCTTTTAATAGCTGATGTGTGAAGTCTAACAGTGGAAAAAATAGAACATAGTATTTATGGAGCACTTTTTATCTTCAAAGCACTGTGCAAATGTTAAATGGTGGCAAAATTTTTGACTGGTGCAACATTTCCAACTTTTAAAGCAGTTTATAGTAGATGTAAGAACTAGCAGCCACTCCTTCATATTTGTATGTGAATAAAGCACACCATTTGACTAGGACATTAAGCAACATAAATAGTTCTGACATAGACTTAGTCTTCATGTCATCACACCCGTGCTTTCCACTCTTTCGCAATACAGCATCATCATGCAGTAAACTACCAGGAAAGATATGTGCTAATTCTGAAATTCTACATCATGTCAAATGCAAGACTGACTACATCTATCAGACACCCTTCTGCCAACTATTCCAAAATGTTGTGATTATTATTGGCTTTGGCACTCCAAAAGAAGAGAGAGGCTCAAATATTCTGCTCTATGTTACCTCTATACTTGCATTGACTTTTAAAAAAAAAAAAAAGCAAGTGGGATTAAAGAGGTGTAAATAACATCTGAATTCAGCCTCCCACTACCTCATCTTTTAAAAGCAACTTCCCAGAGCTATGATGTCATTTTCTTAGCCCACACAATTTGAGCTGTCTCCAGTCCCTTGGATTTTGATTACAGTGGTTCTGTCTTCAGCTGCATCTTCTGGTTTTTTTGTGAAAGGAATTGTGTTTGAAAGGGTGTCCACCCTCTTCCCCCTATCCCTTCAAGGGATTTGACATCCCTTATTTTCGATGTCAAAATGATTACAGGAGCTGGGAAAGGCCAAGTAAAGAAACTGCCATTCTGGAGATACTGCTTGCAGGAACTCTATATGCCTGTATTTGGATCAGACCATGATGCAAAGCACAGCCCTATGCTCTTAAAAGTTTGGATGGTTTACAAAATACTACTGTTCCCATAGAAATCAAAGTTTTCCTATAACCTGGAAAAGTCAGAAATGAAAATAGCTGCCCTGGAACATTATTGCATGAGTTAAAATGATGCATTTGTTTTCTTGCTCAGAGAAAATATGAAACTGGCAAACCAAATCTGAAATTAATTCATCACAAAATCCACCTGAGAGACCTTAAAGATTGTGGTAATTATGAAATTGAAGAGTGAGGGTGTTTTTTTCTTTTTGGGTTGTTATGAAAACTAAACATGGAAGATATTGCAGGGTTTTTTTAATAGCAGGAAAGAGGAATTTTGTGCTGCTACTGTTCCCAACATAATCTTTCACTATAGCTTGCAAATCTTTTACAGTCTAGAACCAGATTCCATCTGTTCCAGTAAGAAGTGAGCTCTTAATATTTGGCCACTGCAGATTTCAAGTTTATCAAGTTTGTCTCACAACTTTATGAAAAAACTTCAGAGACATGACCAAATTTAAGAGAAACATTGTTTTTCCAGACACGGGATTGAAACTCAATACGCTGTACCTGGAAAAACAGGATCAACTGAGAGAAATAGCATTCCACTGAAACCGCAGAGAAATGAGGAGGCTATATTTCATATCTCGGCATACATGTAAGGCTATAGCTCATCCAGTGGATCCAAGCGTGCTGAGCGCTAGCCCACATCATGCCAAAACCCAGGGTGTGCAGTCCATCTGCCCCGTCCCGGTAGGTGGGAGAGGAATGCTCTCTGTGGGCTAGCTTTGCTCAGCAGGCCCCCCGCGAACAGGGTGAAGGGAACCAGGCCTGCAGGACACAACCTGCGCAGCTGAATTACTTAGAGCTGGTGCCCAATAGGAATGCTAAACTGAGAGACTTTTTAGGATAGGTCCCGAATTATCTAAATAACTCTTGAGGAATGTATTCTAGAAAAGGAGTCTGCCACTCATTGTTATTTTTCCCCAGAGTTATGGCTTGAAAACAAAATATATATGTTTTTCACACTTTTCTGGTTAGAATTGCTGTCGTTTCCAGTGACTCAACACTGTAATTCATGTTGTACTTTTAACTGTTACTTGAATCTTAAGAGCATTTTTTTCCTGGGCAAAGTATGAAACATCGCTCTTGTAGTTACAGAGAGCGAGCACAGGAGCTGAAAAAATGAAGGCCTTCACAGTTTGAGGAAGAGGCCATGAAGAGCCTGGTTTTCTGCCATCTTATCTTCCACGTCAGTGCCAAGGGGCAGAGAATTAGTAACAAGAGACAGGCCAGTGACAGTCTCTTGACGACCTGTGTAGAAGACCTGTGTGTAATCAAAAGTTACTGTTACCCGATGGTTCTCTAGGCAAGAGACCGCTGGGTTTCAGTCGATTTCTGCACATATGCACCTCCCGAAAAGCATTACCACCACCAGTATCTCAGCAGGCAAGCTCAGTGCAAAGACCAAGTAAAAGTCACAAGAAATGCTCCTGTGCTTCAAACTGATTTCTCCAGAATAAGAAAAGGAACTTTGCATGCATAAGAGAAACTTGTATTGGTTTTGTTACCCGTGTTGTACCCAGCCATAGGGAATGGGGACACTCATGCTCCTGGACTGCTCATTTGTATGTCTTCCTTCCACAGAAGGGAAAGTGAAAGGAGACTTTCCAAAGGATATTTTTTTGTTTGTTTATCTTTGTTAGGTTATTTGTTAAAAGTACACTGGGATTAAAAGGTATGTTGTTAGATGGGATTCTTATTGGTCTAGTTTAAACTGTTAATTTAGGTTTGAACACAGTGAATATCTTGACTCCCCTCCTCTTCCCTCCTCCTCCACCTGCTTCACTTTGAAAGGAGTAAGGGCATGTCAAAGTTTCTTCTGTTCAGAATATTATTTAGTCAATCTATTGTGAGAAATTTAAGTCATAACAACCTCAGAAGGACATTGAATATGACCTTGTAATGGTAGGTCATTAAGTAATTATTTTCTGAAAATAAAACACACTGGCATCTGTTAAATTTACTCCAGCCTTTTTTACAACACCCAGGTTACAGTTTAAAGTAGTGAAGCATTATGTTAACCCAAGATGAGCATGATCTGAGTGTTCCCAGTAAATTCTGGCAAGATAGCACTGGTTAAGACCCTGCCACAGATGACCTGCATAGTTCTGATTTCTAAAGAAGTCACCCATATGAAATAATCACTCAGTCCAATAGTCCTATGAATGCACATACAGCTCATCTGTACGGAGTGACTGGAGAAAAGGATCTTCTTCCACCAGGAGCTGTTGAGCACACAACTGACAGAGGCAATGAACTTGAAGGGGAGGATTTGTGCCAGATAAGAAAGTCTAATGGTGAACACTAATCTTAAGGAAAGTTGTTGATTACATACAAAACATATCATATTGAGTCTGATCTTGGCAGATCTCCAGAGTAGTATTTTTACAAGGCCTAAGAATTCCTTTCTCATATATGACAGTCGCCACTCTTGAAGTCTTTTCTGCAAACTACACACCAGTATTTGGGACTTGCAGCATTCCCTTGGTAAAATAGAGGACACAAAGGGATGCTGCAAAAATTGAAGAAAATTTTAACATGATAAGTGCATTTCCTAGGATCACATTCCCAGGTACAGAGGGCTCTTGTACTAGTTTTGCTGTAAGTCAACAAACCACTTTTACCTACATCTTATTTTTTTATGTGGACCTATGTACCGCTGACTGAAACACAAGTTCAGGAGCTTTACTGATTAATGACTGATTTTAGCATTTACCTTTCTGCTAAATTGGAACTTTTTACAGACAGCCAAGATCTTTTGTGAAACTCATTATTTTTTGATAGTTCGGGGAGAAAAATAATTATTTCATTAACACTTGAATTCCTTCCCCTTTTACAGTACCCAAAGGTATGTTTCACTATGTTCTGCAGTATCTTAATGTTTTTTCTGATGTATCTGTTTACTACATGTATATTGAATTACTCCCTGAACAATAAATCAACCACTGTCTTAGATACAAAATGATTTTCCTCACACTAGATCTGCAATATACAACTTTTTTTTAGACAATCCCAAGAGTAACAGCTGGCTGACAATGTAAGCGAGTCTCCAACTAACCAGTGAGTGCAATCCAGACTCACATACCAGGGAAGAGGCATGCTTATGAGCAACCAAAAAATGTCCGTGGCACAACATCACTTCTACAATTCTACCAAATGAGAAGAAGTCAGATTTCTTTCCTCAGCTGCAGTAGGCAAAATGTTGATTCCAGCATCACATGCATATTACAAGTCTTCATGTCCACAAAAGACTTACTTGACTGAATGCAATGCGGTTATGAAATGCATTTGGCCACTGGGAAGAATTCTATAAATCCTGCAAAGCTACCCAATGTACCACTCTACAGCTAACTCCTGTGGATGGGCCTGCATGCTTTTGTAAACCTCACTGTGGGATTAGGACATTTATCAAACCTATGATTTCTTTCCTGCAATGTTATATCTATTGTATACCAGGAGTTCTGCAGGTGCATGATTTATCCATCCTGTCATTAGCTACAATACCCTGCAAACAGGTTTTATTTTGTGCTGGAGAAATAAATACTCCTCCCATAAATTGTTTTACTGCTGATTGGGGAACAGACTCCTGCTCCCTTGACAATAAAACAGCTTGCTTTCTCTGACCACAGAGTTATAATTTCCAGCATAACAATCTGAAGCTCAACACCATTTCTTATGGAATTAAGTAATATAGGGAAAATTATAGCTTACTTTTTTCCAATATCACACCTGAACTCTCATTATCTGTTAAGTGCCAACATGTTTGATCGCTTGAGGGACATTACAGACAACACAGCCCCTAAAGATCCAACTGAGGGAACACAGGACGAGGAAGCAAACGTCAAATAAATTGAACGGACAAAATTCTCTTTTAAAATGAAAACAAAAACTCAACATGAATTTTGTTACTGGGATCAGGATTCGCCAAAGGTTTCAGTTTGGCTGCAAATGTTCAATGAACATTTTAAAAAGCAAGGAAGCAAACTGGATATCCAGGAAATCCAGAAATGAAAAGCGATTTCTTACGCAGTGAAATCATACTCAGACAGGCCTTTCACTCAAATTAAATATTCATAGAACCACATATATTGTACATGACACATTTGAATGTGAAAAGGCTAATATCCTCTGGCTTTTCCAGTACTCAACTAATCCATTAGAAATGTAATAGTCAGTCTAACCATTCCGTGACTTCAGTAGGACGTATGAAAAATAAAAGAGAAAAAAGAATGAACTACAAAGAGAAGAAGAAAATAAGAAGTAAGACGTATCCAAGACCAGCTCTCAGGGTACTCAAAATCAATTTCAACTGCCCCAGATATCTGCTGAGTATCAAATACAGAACAGAGGAACATGCACACGGGGTTACAGAGTTGCCTAGAAAAGCTGCTTTTTCTTCCCTTAAGCTTTGAGCACTCATGCTGGAGAAGAGAGAGAGATCATTCATTTATTAAAAGGGATGAGCAAATTATGACTAGGAAGTTGACTATAAGCTATTTGAATTCAGTGTAGAAAGGACTGGTTTTCCAGCATACATCAATACAAGATCACAGATTTCCTTAAAAAATAAGTAAATCTCAATGAAAGATGACATTAAAATTTCCAATATGAAAGACAACAGAAATACCTAAGATAGTGTGTTAAGCACAAGAGCTTATGGGATTTTGCTTTGTTTTGGTTTTATTCCCCTGGGGAAAAAAAAGGCAATGAAAGGCTATTAAAATCCAAATAATTCTGCAGATTGTTAGCAATCCTGTAGTCTAAACTAGTGGGAAGGAGATATGGGCATCAACAAACAAAAATACTATTAAGTCAATGAAAAACTCAGTGAATATCTTAAATGAAGGAATAAAGCAGCATGAGGTAAGACGTGCTGAAGGTTTGACCATGCAAAGCTTCTCTGGCCTTGGTCAGCACAGCATTTAAAATAATGGGGCTACTCATGACCTTAAAGTAAACCATGAGTATAAGCAAACAGATCCCTGACAAAGCTTTGTAGAAACTACTCCTTGAGTTAAACATGGTTCTCTCCTGCATAATTGTCTACTGCACATAAAGTGCTATCATGCGGCCAGATCATAAAAGAAAACTTCCCTCTAGATAATGTCAATCAAACGTTTCTAAATATATAAAACCACTTTTACTTTCAAGTATCAATGTGAATGCAAACAAGCAACCTTCCCCTCTTAGTACCTTTCCTTCAAAATATAAACCACTCCTTATTCTTATCGGCTAACAATCAAGAGTTTTATGGGCTGACTTGCATTTTGGCCGTGCCACAAGTGTTTCAGATTGGCATTTTATACTCTATGAATTGGTAAACAAACCAAAATAACAACAACAACAAAACGCCAATAACTTACATTTTAGTAAGGTCACTGCAGTAAGGAAAACTCACGCAGGTCTGAAAATAGCTTCAGCTTTCATGAAATTACACTGCTGAGAAAAAATAACCCCAACACATTACACATTGAGGGGCTCAAAGTGGAAAGCAGAGATCTTTTGAATCCTGTTGGAGGGTGCTCAAATAAGAGAAGTCATCGACCCTTGAGAGAGGAAATCCAGCTGAGGCTCCTCAGAGCCTGACATGTGGAGCTGCACTTCTTTGCTTAGGAAATACTGACAGCTAGGGGAATAATTCAGTGCAGCTCAGCCTAAGGGATTTTTCTGCCCCAGTGCCCAATGGTATGAAGAAGATTCAGATCCTTCCTATTGAACTTCAACATCATAAACTTGACAGGCAAGAGGGGAAAAAATGAAGGAAAGCTCTGCTTTTGTGTTTCTCCCTGCTGTAACCAGAGCCCCCTTTCCTATCCCCAAATGTTTGTTAAAACGTTAAAATCTAGATTTTAAAATGTAAGTACAGCAGTCATGTCCAGGCTGCAAGAACCAGATGAGAGATGAGGAAGAGAGACTGAGGACAAGAGAGGAGATGACCAGAAACCACAGCAGGAGGCTCCGAGGATAAACAGATGCTACCCTGTCTCATCTATGTTTTCTGTTTTGTGTTTTTGAGCCTACTTCTCAAAAGACATGGAACGAATGCAGATGGAGATTTCTGTCACATTGTTCCCATTTGGTTTAAAACCTCCACTTCTCAAGTCAAATCCTTTCTAGAGTTGATGACTGCATTTCCAAAGCCTGAGGATGGATAGAATTTCTTACTGCTCTATAAGGACACTGGTCTAAAAATGCTAGAGGATTAACAGCAAATTAAACTAATATGGTTACCATAGAAATTCCTATAAAAGGTATATTTTGAATTTCATATTTCTATGTCAGTAGATAGTCTCTGCAGCTCTGTGCTTAGAATATACATTTCAGGAAAATTTGCCATATAGCATATTCAGTCGTACATTGTATTTCCTGACACGTGTGGGTGTCATAACCTTACAGCAGAAACAGGAAAAAACAGTAATATTAACAAGATTTGTACAGAAGCTCACAACATTAGTTACCCTATTATCTACCAAAACAGTTCAGAATGACTGGTGGGAATATCTTTGAAGATGCCTAAAAGATATTTTTAGACATACATTATTTGTTCAGTTTAAAATATATTTTAAAAACTCCAGTCACCTGTATGTAGCTTCATTATTATTAAGTGCAGCCTGTAGTATCTAGTGAACTGTTACATAGATACTAAGAACAAAAGTTAATGGGTATAGATGTAAAAGAAAAGAATCTCACCTACTATACTTGGAAAACAAGGATGGTCTTTCACCTAAAGAGGAAAACTATTATTTGGAAGATCAAAAATCACCATTAGCTCTGAATCAGGATTCTTATGTGACTCAAACTTTCCACAACTCTTTCCTGGTCTCTATAACAGAGATTTTACTGCTTCCTTTTTTGCACCCTTTGGGAGATGGCATGACATCTTTTGTCCATGCATATAGAACGGCAGTGTCCCAAATCACCAAATCAATCACCAAATCAATTTTTTGGTTGATTTCCAGTTATATAATGAGTATGAAAGCTACTATAGTTGGGAATAAACACAACAAAAGACACAGAGAGGCTTCCAGTAATTCATATACATATATGTAAGCATAATGAAGTGAAATAAAGAAGAACATAGGCAGAATACAGAGGATATTTCCAATGATGTTTAAAACTACGGGCAGAGTAATTTTTTAAGGAAGCTAATAGCAGAACCATGAATTAGGTGGATTTAAGAAAGCTAAAGCACATACAAAAGCAAAGATGGGGGAAAGTAGATTTGAGGAGCTGAATCATAACAATAGATCTTTGTTCCATCTCATTTATGTATGTATATTTACATTTATACATCTATGTATATATTACGTGGGGGGGAAATGTTGTGAAGCTATTCTGTAATTCATAGAGATTAAAAACAGACTTTCTCACAAGTTTTTGAATATTCTTTTTAAATTTTATATTTTAAAAGAAATATCTAGAAACATTTATTTCAGAGGAAAAGGTAATTTTTTTATTTTTTTTTTAACTGACTGCTGCTCAGATTCTATGTAACATGGATGAAGAAAGGCACAGGAAAAAAGATAATGTTCTACAGCTTAAATATGGAAGAAAAAATTTATCTCGTATTCTAAAAACTAAATACATTTATGCCCCTAACTCCTCTAATTTTAGAAATATCTGTTGTAGACTGTCATTATACCCAAATTGTTTGCAGATGCTGCTGCACAATGGAATAGTCAGAGATAAACTGTTGAAATATTGGATGGCATTGTCAACCTATTAACAAAATAAAAATTATTAAATGGACACTGAATAGATGCTAGTAACACCAAGATTTGAGGTTACGAACTGTTTTTACAGCTCTCTCTTTTCTTTTGGCCATGATACAGAAAAATGCGTATTTCCTAAGTAGGCTTTCCTAATAAGAATTGTTAACTTAGATAGATAGATAGATCAAACTGATAGAACATGCATAGATTTTTTTTGCCATTGCCTAAAATTCTGATTTGAGTCAGAAACATTTTAATTCATAACAAACTCTCTAGAGAAATCATTAGTTAATGCAAAACAATTTAATTAGTTTACGCAAAACTATTTTTATTTTAAAAACTTATTTTTAAAGCAGAACATTTTACTCTAAAAAATAAATATTTTATTGTATCCTCAAATTTAAGAAAAAATACACACAAATATAGTTGCTATAAATACAGTAGAATTCAGTTATGGTAAGACAAATTTTAAGTAATCATTTGATTTCATGGATCACATCTAGCTGATCAAAGGATAGCAAACTTGTTAGATGAAGCAGCAGATATACTGTTTATTTGTTTCTTTAACATCAGAATCATACAGTTTGACAAGATTCTGCTAACCATTCATCTGCAAAAATTTGATAACTTTAGGAAATGCCATTCAGGTGCTGGATGTCAATTTTGTTCTAGATGCTAATGTCCCAGTGCATCACGATCCTTACGCATATGCATAGCTGTAAGCACAGGAGGAAGTCTACTGAAGCCCAGAGGATTCGTTATGGTACTAGATTCATACACAGATTTTCATTTGAAAGGCTTAAATATCTAATGGAATTGATCCTGTGCTGAAGACAAAAATTTTATTTCTTTGCAAGAACAAAAAGATGGAGACTTAGATAGGAAAGGGGGATTTTGTTGTTTGTTTTAAAAGCATATAAATCTTCATGATGCAGGCCATAAAAGAAAGCTAGGAAGATTAATACTCTCTGGGCAGCATATTCCACTCTTATTATCTACAGGATATCTTGCACCTTGTTCTGAAGCATTTAGCAATAGCTCATGGAACAAGAGATGTTTAATGGTCTGATATGGCCTTGCTGCATCGATCACTGTGATACAGCAATCAAAACCAGAGGGTGCGTACGGCCCTATTTGATCTTTACAAGAGAATTCCACTATGCTAATCGCTAAAACATATCATCAGATTATTCATTTCTTTCTCTTGTGTATTTCCTTACTTAAAAATAAATAAATCAATCAATACAGCCATCATGCAAAATTTCTGAACTTAGGGGAAGTCAATAGTGTTTGTAAGTGCTTGGCAGAATACTGCCTCTGTGCGTATCGGGGTTGTAAATTGTGAGGAGACCTATTGACCTTTTTCTTTTAATAAACTCATTTTTGGAAAAAACACACACATTCATTACGTCTCCTACTTCCTGGAGGAAATATTGGTGCAGCTGAGGTCTACAGACAGAAGACTCAACAACAGGAACAAACAATTGAAATATTTCACTCTCTTGCTTTTTCCTTCAATATTCTTCTACACAAGCATTCTTTTTACTTCTACTTACTTTCTATTAGGGCTAAATTGTTCAAAAGATGAGTCATCCACTGTACCTTTAAAAAAATCCACATATTTGCATGAAAAAGGGTGACCGAACAGAAAAGAAATGGTTGTGTAATTTGTACTTGAACACTTACATTTGCCTTTAAAAATTAAAGAATTTGCAGACAAAGTAGGTGTAAGTAGGCAACTTGCATCTAGATTTGAAATTATGACCAGCTTCAGGCTATTCCTTAAAATCTTGGGTATCTATTTCAGTGTACCCATGTCTCTTCCATTCCTCTCTTCATTTATTTGCACACACTTCTTGTGAAACTTTTTTCACTTCTCTTTATTTAGATATTGTTAACAGTTTAAAGTTAGGTCAATATATGAAGAATCCCCACCTGAAAATTTGTACCCTTATAATCTGACTCTCAGGAAACAAACAACAATTTAAAGTACAAGATTAAATGGGTAATAAAAGAGTTTGAGGTTTATAATGGTCAACAAAGTTTCAGTACCCAAATGCCTGACATGAAGGAATCTACTTTTATTAATTGCCTCCAATAAGGAGCACAGACATCTCCACTGATTCTAAGATATAAACTTTTCTTGTTTTTCTTTTTTTTTTCTTTTTTTTTTACTCTTCAGGGTTGACTGAGTTATACAGAGATAGATATCCATAAAATTATAACATTCTTGAGAGATTATGGACTTTTTTTTTTTTTTTTTAGTACTAAAACTTGAATGTATAGGTTGCAGAGTAGTTTCCCTAAGGTTCACTTTGCATTTTACTACTACTACCACTACTACTACCACCACCACCTATTATTATTATTATTATTATTATTATTATTATTATTATTATTATTAAAAAAGAAAGCAAAACAGTCACAAGATTGTCCTGGTTGGAAGGATGGGGGAAGTTAACTGGGGAACAAGAATTCATACTAATGTCCCAAATTGAGCAGCAGCACTGTGAAAAGGGTTTCAAAGAGAAAGCCATCTGCAATGCACCATTACATGCTTCATTGTCACTACAAAACCCAGACGTGCTGCTAGTTACTCTCAAACATGTTCTTGTAAGCACGCTCTATTAGCATCTTGTAAGAGTTTAGTATTTCCTTAGAAAAAGACCTCTTTCTTACTGCAGTTTGGCAAATAGAAACACCCAGGGGTAGCCCTTCTTCCACCTAATAATTGACAACTTTCCTGATGAATGCACAATCTAGGGTTTTCCTTCTTACCAGTACAATTTGAAGTCTACGAAGAGCAACATGTGCTTGTCACCAGTTTTTCAAGTATCAGTGAAGAAAGAGGTGATAATCTGAAAAAAATCCACAGATGACTAAACTTGGGTGAAATTTTGAAAATGACAGGAAGACAGCTGGGAACACTTCCACAGGGACTTTGTTATACAAAGATTATAAAGAGAGAAACACTATTCTTGCTTAATGATATCTACAAATAACATTAAGCAATACTGAGAGCTATACAATCATGGGACACTCCACCTAACATTAACTATTCAATAGATAAAAACCACTATAGGTCACCGTGAAAACCAGTAAGTTTCTTCTATTGAATGTTCCCTAAAGGTCATAAAATGGCCAAGTCACTCTGGGTGTGTTATCAACAATACACAAATTTCTTCCTTTTAATGTTTCCCCAAACTAGGGAGAAACAGGAGGCGCTAAGTAGAAGATCTACTTTTTTACTTTTTCTTCCGAGGGGGTGCAATGAAGTATCAGTCTGATGTGAGCAGATGCTAAACCAATTCTTTTTGCCTGTTGTATCTGAGAGAGAAGGTTGTCACTGGAGAACACAGTTCAATTGCTAAATTAATATTCACACTGTAGTTCCACATTTCTACCCCAGAATGAAAAAGGTCAGATCATGTGGAGACAGAGCTGGAGGGGGAAGGCAACCACTGAAAGGAGAGCTAGGAGAGCTATAGCCATGTTGTGTAGTGCAGAGAGTGGAAAGATCACACAATGAAGCACTTTGACTTCTTGCCAGGTATACCCTGTGAAACGAATTTCAAAATAAAGTTTTAAATTACAGACGGCTTTTCCAAGCCTTTGCTGGCATGAGCACTACTGCGGAAAAGCTGTGACACCAGCAATTAGGGATAGCAGAGTCTGAGATATTAAGGGAAACTTGTCAAGCAGAACTTAAAATATCTAGATATTTCTCCTAAATATTTGCTGAAAGAAGAAATAGAAATTGCTTTGGCTCTGCTTGCCTTTAAGTTTGCACCTTCTGGATTTTTTGGGAAAATATTCACAGACATTAATTCAGAACTTCTATAAACATAATACTAATTCATGTCTAAAAGTATCAGGAACAGGGAAGCTAAAGATAGAATTCTTTTAAAATATAGCATGTGGTGTGCCAGCAACACAGTCCTACGAATTTTATGTTTGTCCTATCTGTCCAAGCAAAACACATTGTGAGCATCTAACCAAAGCTCCTTGAATCCCTCGCTTAATGTTTGCAAGGAATGCAGATGAAGAAGTATTTGCCAAAAGAATTAAGTTGATGAAAGGAAAGCATACACGTTTAATGAGTGACAAATAAGGCAAAGTACTTCAGTCCTGTCTTAAATGACCCTTATCCCATATTAGTACTAACCATTCATGGACAAAAATCCAAACTAATAATTAACATTTTAAAACGTCATGTAATGTCTGCACAAATGCTAGCAGCACCATCAGAAGTGACCACTGCAATGAAAAGTGTCATGTAATTTTTCCAGAAAACCTTGAAAACCGTTAAAGAAAAGATGTATTGAATAAATGAGTTCCTGGTACTTAATAGAAAATTACGTTTGTCCTAAATACATATCATTCACCAGCTAATGAGCCTGTTTTAAAGTAGGGCAGAAACAGTTCTACAGTCTCCAAGACTGGACTCCAGTGACAAAAATTATTTGGTACCCTTTAACTCCCAACAGAAGATGCAGAAGGTATTAAATGTAAATGCAAACAACTGGTCTGGCTCCTGCTTCCACGGGGTGAATAAAAAATTGCCATTAGCACAGGTTCAGGAATGATTTATTTTAAAAAATACCATCCTAATGCACAGTACCCCTCTAATGGCTCCATCAAGCTGCTTGTCACTGTCCCCGCCTCCTTAGTCAGGACTTCTAGGATAAAGAAGTGGAAGAAAAGATGTCCAAGCCATGCCCTGGCTAACATGAGGTTAAATTCACATAGTTCCAGTTTGCTGCAGGAACTATTTCAGCTCTTAGTAAATCTCACAGCACACAGACTTTGCCTTTTACTTCTCCTGCTGGGTCTAGCTAAGGATTGAGCCCCATAGCTGAATTTTGAGTATCCTTAAAGTTTGTGGATCACAAATTGTAACAGATGTCCCTACTGTGCAGGGAGTTTTGTTTAAAGGTCCATCTGCCTGCAGACTGAAATCTGGGATTCTTTGTTTGCATCCTGCAAAACCAGATCTTTCAGACCAGTCACCGTAAAAATGCAGGGATTTTTCTGAGGGGTAGGGAAGATCAATACGCTGCATATGTTCCTCCCTCTAAAAAGAGAAGTTAGCTGAGATCGTCTCAAGGTTTGGCAGGCCACGATCTTATTTATGTTAACATTGCTTCCACAGAATCGGTTGCCTGCTGCAGGAAGGAGATGAATATATGCACCTACGGCTTTTTTCTTTAAACCCCACATATCAGACTTCAGTGCTCTCCACTTCTGGGGGTGTGAGGAGTGAAGGAGTCACCTCTGCACAGCTAGATGGGGTACACGGGCCAGGTGGCGGAACACAGGCTCCAGACTATGGTCATTTAGAGGAGAAAGGCACAGAGACTAGAGCACTGGTATATTTAGCAAAATGATTTTGATATGTTTCCAAAATCAGAGCGAAAGAAGACAGGACGATGAAATGACAGATGAAATCAGAATGGAAGAGAAGTGAGAGACTACAAAGGAGTGAAAATCAGGAGATGGGACGGGAAAATAACAGAAAGGGGACAAGTGAAAAGAGAAGGAAAAAGTATTTACTATGCAATTAGATTTCATGTGGGGAAGCGCTCAATTCCTTCCTCTGTACAGCTTACAATACCACTTTTCAGAAGAAATTCTCCACACTCCCCTCAGCGTACAAAGGAGGAGGGCGGGTGGGGGAAGGGCTGCTTCATCCCCGTCAGGCTCCACTGCTCTTTTCCAGGTTCTTCCATTAGATCACTGCATTTTGGGTTTCGGATGAGAAACTTGCAGGCGTGAATGGGATACTTGTACTCGAGCAGAGCTGACCCCAGCCCTAGGGGCTTTCTGTGCAGGCACTCACGATACCCTTGGGAGAAGAGGCTCCAGTTTCCTTCCCTGGCTTCCTCAGCTCACTTTCAGCCCAGCAGCTCTACGTTTCTTTACAGAAGTAGCACCTCACTCTCTCTACATTCTCTAATCATCACCCGCTTCCAGTGGGCCAACTTCCCTCCTGCTCATCCTCTAATAGCATGAGGATATCTCCTCCTCAAAGTTTTAGTTATCCTGTTCGCAGTTCATCTCCTTGGTGGCCGGCAGGCAGGCCCACAAGCTTGAGAAAGGACTGTACAGACAGCCAAGAAATTTTTTTAGTTTTCTAAACAGTGTCAAGTGTTGTCTACGCTTAGGTCAGACCTTCCTAAAAAAGTCCTTATTGCCCTTCCTTTGACTTCTCCACCAAATCATGCATAACCTCTGCTTTGTTGCCAGCTTCCTTCCTCCTGGATCAGGTCCTGCACATGCAATCGTGTCCAACACAAGCATGCCTCTCTGTTTCTCTCCCCTGTCCAAGCTGAGGAATGGCATACCTCTAGATATGAAGCTGTGAATGATACAGCAATTTCATAAAATTAAACAGAATTCATAGGTGTCCTGGTTTCGGCTAGGACAGAGTTAATTTTCTTCCTAGTAGCTGGTATAGTGCTGTGTTTTGGATTTAGTAGGAGAAGAATGTTGATAACACACTGATGTTTTTAGTTGTTGCTAAGTAGTGTTTAGACTAAGTCAAGGATTTTTCAGCTTCTCGTGCCCAGCCAGCAAGAAGGCTGGAGGGGCACAAGAAGCTGGGAGGGGACACCATCAGGACAGCTGACCCAAATTGGCCAAAGAGCTATTCCATACCATATGACATCATGCCCAGTATATAAACTGGGGGGAGTTAACTGGGAGGGGGGATCGCGGCTCGGGAACTAACTGGGCATCGGTCAACGAGTGGTGAGCAATTGCATTGTGCACCACTTGCTTTGTATAGTTTAATTCTTTTAGTATTGCTATTGTCATATTATTATTATTATCATTATCATTGTTTTTCATTCCTTTCTGTCCTATTAAACTGTCTTTATCTCAACTCACGAGTTTTTTTTTCCTGATTCTCTCCCCCATCCCAGGGGTGGGGGGGCAGTGGGCGAGCGGCTGCGTGGTGCTTAGCTGCCGGCTGGGGTTAAACCACGACAATAGGTTATGACAATGTCCCCTTACTTGAAACTGGTTGCAAGTGTCCTTGTGTCTTCAGTTCTTCACTATTTTAGAATGGTGCATTTTACCTCCACTTAACAGCCAAAGGAAGTCAAAGAGAGTATCTTCCAGCTATTTCAGAAAACATTCAGCAACAGGAAATGTATTTTTTCAGACAGTTATGGTGAATGTTTGCCATTGTTTTATAATCTGGCACCCTATTCACCAGTTTAGAGGTAATCTATTAGAGAACTTGGAAAACAATCAGTAGTAAACACCTGGAAAGCTCGGCAATGCTATTCATCAGCAGAGGATTCTTTTTCAGATACATTTATATCTTGAAACCTAAGAATGAATTATTTTTATATTCAAATCTTTGTAAAGGCAGAAGGTACTGGTCATAATAACCATAATGTGGCCACAGCTAGTATTCTCCTGTAGAAGTATCACAGGTTCAATATTTTCTGCATAAAGTATTACTTTATTCTTATGGAATGGCTGTATATTTTATTGGAAATCAGATGTCCATGTTCTTTTCTTACTGGCAGAATTAAAAACAGGAACAGGGCAAGTCTTCAGCATGGCTTTCATATTTTTTGATGTATCAGTGAAATGTTCTGTACCTCCTTTCCAGGTTTATTCTGTCATTTTGTCAGTCATCTATACTGTCCTCTTGTTCACATTTGAAAGAAATGCAAGTTCTCTAAATTCTTGAAATTTTCCCCCTTTTTTCATATTAGACAATTCAGTTTCCCTCTTTTTTCATATTAGACAATTAGACTCTTCACCTTAGATTGATGTGTATAGTGGTCAAAATTTGTTACAAGACTTCTTACAGGGCCCCATCAGTGGCAGACATATTCTCTATTCTTCTACTTCAAGCATCTAGTTAATCTATTTGCTTTTAACTACTGCTGTTTGCCCAGCAAGATCTTTTACAGCCTGTCTGTGACTGTACCACCTAAACTGACAGTCAAATTGAGCTTGGAGAATTTTTAATGGGCATTCAGTCCTACTGATAGCTAGAGAGCAGTTCAGTCCTCCTTCCAAGGAAAGACTCCTCAGGCACAATGCAATCTTTAATTGTTTCCATAGTCATTCAATGTGTCCAAGATCCAGAAGCTGCCATACAACTCCATTTCCTATTTATACTAGTGGGTGACAGGCATGCTGAAAAAAGGTCAGATTTTAAAATAAGGAAATGATTTTTTTTTCCCAAAAAATAGAACATGCACACAAAAGAAGACGAAGAGAATGCATGCTGAAAACGAAAATGAATTAGCTTCACTCCACTAAAAGAAACCAACAAATGCTTTTACAACAACAGTGAAAAGCTGACTAGGGCCTGAACTTGCTCTCACTAATGTCAGTAACAGTTTGATTCAATGGGAGCAAAGTAAATCCCATTAGAGCCTTTTATAGAAAAATCCTAATAAAAGCAGACACTACAAAGTAAAGGCCCCGTTCAGCCCTCCCTTACACCATAGCCATTGTAAAGTCACACCATCGTAGCTGGAGTCTGCATTCAGACCTGGAGCATTTCAGTCCTGTGCTCACTGTGTCACAGAAAGCCGAAAGGAGATGCTGTACCGAAATGAGAATTGCAAGTCTCTCCTGGCCATGGATTTAATACGTTATTGTTAGGTTTACATAAGATCTGGCTGGGTCCCAAACGTGCATTCCCCGACACTCATACTGCCTGATTTATGCTGTCTTATTTGGCTGGTAAAAGAATCAAATTGGTGACTGGTTTTGAATGAAGGCAATTAGGGTGGTTGATTGGTTCTGTAATTTGGAGAACACCACTCTAGAGTATAAGTCAATTGTGTAGAACTATCCAGGTCTTTAATCACTGGTTTCCCTGTGCAAAGAGCTGATGCTTTACATCATCTGAAATTTATACCCGTTATAATCAATTCCATTCTCCCCATTACCCCCCTTATTGCTTCCTCCCCTGCCCCGCACCTGGCAAAAACATGACATTTTACCAGAGAAAAAGTTAACTATAGTGTGGCCAATTATATTTCAAAGGTGTATACAAATTTAATTTACAGGGTCAACCAAGTATGTGGGGGTAATTATCTTTACAGAGCATCTGACAGCTGTTGTGATATAGTGGTCCAACAGTTCCTGCTAGAAATCTGCCGGGAAGCACTTGTTTAAATTTGAGTAAGGTTAAACAACAGACTTCTGTCTGTAAATCCTGAAAAACAACGTCATCAACAAAGACACCAATTTTACGTAAGTCTCTTGGGTCCCCCCTGAAAGACTGGAAATTCTCAATTCAAAGAGTTTTCTTTCTGAATGGATCCTAAAATAGGAAGATCTGCAGGTATAACACACAAAAATTAAGCCAAGCATAGGACAGGAAATCATACATAATTTGCCTATGTATTGTAACCATATACCTTTATGAAACACAGTTTCTTATTTAAACATACAGGCTCCAGAAATTCCAAAGCTGAGAAATAAAATTTCACTCAAGAGTTGCCTCAAGCAATTTTTTATTCTCAACAGTGGACAGGAATTGAAGTGTACATTCATGGGATAAATATGTAAAAAAAAATTCTGAAGAGTTACATGATATTTAATTGGCTTCTAGGCAACATCTTCTGTTCCTTCACCGCAATCTGCTTTTCTGACATTCATTCAGAACAAGGCTGTGTTTTGCACAATGGCTTTCAGATCACTAAGTCCCAAACTTTTGGGCCAATGGTCCACTGACAGTCTTCACCACTGATCACTGACCACCATAAAATTACACCAAACATTTAACTGAAATGTCAGTACGTCCATACAATGCTATAAGCAGATGTGAAATCCCGAATTCCACTTCTCAGCAAGGGTGTGTAATAAATAACCTGTGCTTCACTGAAGGCTGCCATGAAACCTCTGGTCAGCTCCGAAGAGGCAAAGTAACTTCAGGGCTTTCCATAGTGTGCCATATCTTCACACTCCTCATTGAAAGTCCTCGCTATAGCTGAACCCTGAAGCTCTGTGCAAACTGACCAGCACTGACAAATCACAGTTTGGAGATCCAAAAGTTGTATTAGTAGTTAATTAAGTAACTAATTAAGTTATATTAGTAGTTAATAACATGTAGGGTTATGTATCTTTGTACAAATTCCCTGTATACACCCTTAATTTATTATAGTCCTGATAGTCCAGAGATTTTAATAAAGTCTGCCAAATAGAAGGAAACTGTGGTTCCCACACTCAAGTAAGTAGCAAATCTTACTGATTATAAGGCAGTAACAAAACCGTGTCAAAAGTTTTGTACAGCATGGAGTACATGATGTAATTGTTAGCTGCATTCAATACTACTTAGAGTAAGCAAATTCCACAGCAATTGAAATGATCCTATTCCTTGAAATAAAATATAGAGGAAAGAAGAAAAGCCTTGGATTACTGTTTTGTTTCACCACTTCTAAGCAACAAGGAATAACTGAAAATTCATTATCATACTGGGAATATTGGTCCTCTGGGACTGTAAACAGCTGTGACGTTGCTGTGCAATTTAAATACCCAATCTTCTCATTCCACCTCACCAGAATACTGCACGTGGTATGTTCACGAAGACTGCTAAATTTGAACTTTACTTACTTTAAAGTAGCTGCTTACCTAATATCATTCACATGCAACACTACACACAGAAGGACTGACTTAGACAAAAATTGGTTTTACCACTGCAGCCATTCTGAAGTTGCGCAGCACATATTTGTAATAACACCTAGGAGCATTCTGGGTGAAAAACCACACACTGGCCAGCTGCTTTAATGGAGTTTCTCCTCCTAGGTGACCGGGCCCAATGGAGAAAGGGTGAGGAGTCACATCTCTGCCAGCTCCCCAGACCACCGTTCATGCCTGCATGACGTTACAGGGTAGTGCATGGAGTCAGCAGACCAGCATTTCAAGCACATAACTGATTAATTTGTGCTAAAAAAATATCCCAAAACTGATTTGAGCACTTTGTTGTGCTCGTCACATTGAACTTAAAGAAAAATGCTTACAGTCCCAAGCTGGGCTTCCTGGGGCCTGATGTCAGGACAGGAGGTGCTGCTTCTTCCAAGGACGAAGGCGCAAGTGGGTTAGAATGAGCCGTGACTGTGCCTCAGAGACCTGGTTGCAGAGTATTAGCCCTCTATGAGAAAGCCCGAGTTATTTCTCCTCTTGTGTTCATGACACAAGCCCGAAGGGACACGCAGCATATTTGTGACTGAAGTTGCATGTCTACAACACAACCATGCTTTGCTGCTTTCCTATAGCTAGAGAGCAAACTCAGGAACTCAGATCCTGGCTAGAAAAAGGAAGTGAGAAGAAATACATAAAATACTGTCCTGGGGCCGGGGATTCACATCTTCAGCAACCCACAGATGATGAAGCTACATCAGGGTCCAACAGTGAAGCAGAGGAAGGTACAGGGCCTTCCAGTGGTCCCCTATTTTGCAACGTGTGGTTCAGGTGTTTGTAGAAACGAAGACCCAGGAGCTCTGGATGCAGACAGATTGGTGACAGACTGCAGGCTGTGCCACATGCCTTGCCAACATAACAGAGGCAGGGCAGAACAGGGTTATTTCCAAAACTGCCTCTAGACACAAGGAAATGAAGGCACAGCTCCAAATCAAAGGCCCCAGTGATACCAGCCAGAAGCACAACTCAGGGCAAACCAAGGAGCATCGAGCAACAGCCAGCAGGAAGGGGAAATTCTTCCTCATGATTAGTGGCACTTTCAGCAGTGTATCTGAAAGGGATGGTGGCAGAAAAGCTTCACATCCCTCCCTCAGCAGCAAGGAGGCTGGCTCCAGATGAGTCAGGAGATTAAGGGATCCCATCCTTTGGAGGGGGGACAAAGGAGGAAATAATCTGCCAGAAGCCTCTTGGGCTAAAATTCTTTCTAGAAGCCTCTGGAGCAACAGCAATTAAAAAAATATTAGGAGTACAAAAGGATGCTGGAGAGGAGAGCAGGAGGGTAAGAGAAGGTGCGAGTCCTCCTCCTAAGGGCACTGGCTTCCCCCAAGACCACAGGCTGAGCTGCATGCAGAGCTCTAGGCCACTAAGCTAAAGGGTCTGAATAACATCTGGATAGAGGTATAATTATAGGAATCATTCTTTTAAAGCACATGACATTGTGACTCACAAAAAGGTAGCAAATGGGTATTTCATCCTAGCACTGCCCACTTCTCATTGAAAAATCAGACCCCCAAGAGTTGGGAGATTCAGAAAAGAGCAATCCAGCACACTTGCAGCTGACTTTCGAACTCCCCTCTGGCCCTCCCAAACAAGGTGCAGAAGAGAGAAGACATTAGCTTTTCAGCCCGCAGTTATGCTCACAAACACTCTCCATGCTCCCTGCTGCTCAAATTTAGTTTTACCTTCAGGCAAAAAAGCCATCATCCCATTTCTTAATAATACAAAGAATTTTCTTGACTGCTCTGTTAGCTGTTCCCTGCAATCCCTAAGAGCCACACATTTCTTCACAGAGCAGTGGGAAGCAGGGGGAGGAGGAGAAAAACTGCTGCCGACTGATTCTAATAAGAGAACTGCTGATTAAAAAAAAATTTAGAAAAAGCAGCAATTAAAAGTGCCATAGCTGGGCCAGGCACCAGGATTTTCAGATATTTTCCCCAAACCCCAGCTCCCAGGCACCAGGATTCTGCCTGCATATCTAACAGCAAGGGTGGGTTCATGTCGTGAACTCCGAAGCCCTCACTAGAGATATTTCCCGCTCCGTCCCCAAAAAGCCTCCTAACAAGTGAGCTTCATGCACTGCTGCAAGGTGCCAAAACTACACAATGACTTCACAGGAGATGGCGAAACGGTTCCTCTTGAAATAGGAGCATAAAGACTCCCCTAAGAGACACAGGAGAAAGCTGACTTGCAAATGTTTAAGAAACTTGTCAATACACAACTGACTGATTCTGATTGATTTAATGAAAGTGGTCTGTACTGCTGAGGGGGTATTTACAAAAGCAGAGTTTAATCTACTGAGACTGTGTTCCCACCAGAGCCAATGAATAGACATAGGCTTGCCCTGGGCAATGTAGAGAATGAAGTCATTGAAATGTTCCACTGTTTCCCACCACGCACTGAACAACCATTTGCTGACATGGACCATTTCATGTATCATGCACGCTTTTTGGAAGCACTTATACGATAATCTCAAGAACAATTAACATAGAATGATTCCAACTAATCAGAATAATGAATACACTAAAGAGGTCAACTGTAAAAGATTCTCATTTCTCCACCAGGTAATTTGCAGAGAACAAACAAGGAGGAAGTACCAGAAACCATTGTTAAAGTTGAGTTTTCTGAGCAGAAAAGACCTGTAAAGCCTCCCGACCCAAACAGATTAATGGAGGGTACTGGAGGTGCAAAGAAAAAAAAAAAAATCTGAAGACTGAGCAGAAAGGAAACAAGCTTTGGGGACCCTGGAAAAAAAAGATCAAGATCATCTTCAAGTAAGACCAGAAGATTATTTTGGATGCATCTCGCATCATGTAAGATGTGCAACTGTACACATAAGCACCTAAATGTTAAGGTCTTGTAAAAAAAGACACATCTTAGTGGCTCCTACTACAATAAATCCACTTGTTTTAGACTTTCTAGATATTCTATAGATTACTAAAAAAGTTGCAATTCAAAATGAAAGGATCAGAATGCTGTTAGTAACATGCAAATGGCACATGCTCTGTATTGGACAGTTTTAGCAAAAGATTGTCTTCTGAAGGCTGCCAGGGTCTTGAACAATTCATACACTCCATTAGTTCTTGAAATAGGGAAAATTGCCTAATTCCTTTTGAAAAACAATACAAATATACTTCTGAGAAAGAAAAAAATTTCAAAAGTCTGTCAATCATACAGACTAATATTATTCTAGATAATCGAATATTGGCAGAAGTATTGGCAAACTGACTGTACTCTTACCACTACCACCAGACTGCTTGGGCTAACCTGGCTTCATTCCACAGGCAGACGCAATTCCAAATATTTGGTGAGCACTACACATTATTCTTCACTTAAAAATTATTAATATAACCTTTATTTGATATTAGATGTAGAGAAAATAGCCCATAAGTATTCCTCTATAGTTTTTTTATTTTTAACACAGGAGAAATGCAATTTCAGTGAGTCATACAATCTCTGTCAAGGAAGTCTACAATTCTTATTATGCCTTCCTCAATTGAAACAGCTCTTGATTGGAGATCCTACCCTAAAAAAGCAAGGGTATGGATATAAAGCAAGCACATCTTTGGTTACTTCATCTGTTCATTCTACACATTCAGCTCTCTTCATTAAGTATCTTTGCGTCTCATGGGTTTCAGAGCATCGCTATCCATGCTTATATAAAGAAAAGAAAAATCCTTTCCTATTAACATCCTTCTTATAATCAAGTGCAAGCCTCTACTCAGTGCCTTAAAAAACCCCAGAGTCCGTTGTACCTGGTTTTCAGGTAAATGTGACCAGTCAGAGTCCATGTTCATAAGCAGCCAGATTTGGTAATTTTCCATGCTGCATTTCCTATCCAAGAGCCTAAACAACATAACTAGCCTATCCCTGCTGCTTAATCTCTTCTATTAAGACTGGCTGACACAATAAAAATTGAAAGGACCTTCTCTGTATGACTCCTCTCCAACATATAATTACAAGTCTTCTTACCTGCTTGATCTGTAGCAGAATTCATGCACAGTTATAACAGGAAAAGATCTTGTTTGCTTGCTCAAGTCCGGAGACTGAAAACTAACCATAACAAGGAACTAGTAGCCAAGGCAGCAAATGAAAACCTGTACTTTGATTATTCGTGATCGCAGCCTGATATCCCAGCTAACTCTGCTGAAATGGGGTTTCCCTGAATCAAGGTTTACCAGAGTGGCTAAAACCTCTCGCCTCGGTATCCTTCTGCTGACTTCGCTCTGTCAAATCGTAGGGCTGCATGTTTGGATGTTACTACTTCCAGTCTTCAATGGCTGCCACCGGGTTTGTCAGAAACAACCTGCCACATATGGCTACTGAGCAAGAAGCTCCGTGATTCAGGAAGAAATAGGTAATGGAAACATTTAATGGAGTAAAACAAATAAGCTCGTATCTCTGTGTCCGTCTCTTTCAGGTACAGATGCTTGTGAGTGATCATAAGTTCTACATCGCCTGAAATTCAAATCTGAAAATTGCTCTGAAGAAAAGTTCATGGGAGCAAGGCAGGTACCTCTCTGGACTCCGAAGGCAAACATTTCAGAGAGCTTACCCATTTCATTCAATTCACCTCAACAGTAGAGATGCTCAAAAAGTTCTAATTAATCAGCTCATTAGATTATGCTTGGATTACAGAGCCAGCATTATATAGAACAATTCTGGCTATCAATTCTACATTTCATTAGATTCCAAGCAGACGGTCATTTAAGGGAAACGCACTCGAGGGAAGTTACTTGTGAGAGCAACTCCCTGCTGTGGGTTCACGTCAGGGTGCAGAAGACATCCGCTATGCGCAGAGAGCTTACCTCAAACCTACAGACTCCACCAAAGACAACCAGAGAACTATGCAGCCAGTGAAACAGCTGAAAACCAGACTCATTTATCATTATCAAAATAAAACCTGTGTGAACTAAGGGATTCATATATAAATATCACAATAAATAAACTAGCAGATAACTTCTCTGATTTCTAAAGCTACCAGATCGACACTGACACTAACCATCTGGCCAAAATACTATTTGGAGTGGGAGGGACAATGAGGAAAATGTTATTGTTTTAATAAATATTATCAATATGCAAGGAGACAGACAAAACTAAGCACTCATTAATACCAAGCGATGCCTCAGAACACACTTTTTTTTCTTGGCAAACACCAAATGCAGAATTCTTTAGTTCTCCTTTTTCTTTACCCTGAATGCAATACAAATAAAAATGAATATTTATTAGTAAAATTGCTTGAAGGCCTTTCCTCCTTCAACCCTCTTACACACACTTATTTTTTTATTCCTCGTCCAGCTGAACTCGTCTCTTGTTTTAGCTATCAGTTATCCAATAAAGAAAACACAATGAGTATAATGAAGGGAGATTTTATTTTAATTTATAAAAATTAAAAAGAGAAAGAAGAAATTTAGTTGGAAGAAACAGCAAGAGGAACAGAATTAATATAAGTTTGGACTGCAGGAATGGAAAACAAGAAAAAATGTTTTCACTTCTGAATTAGGTAGTTCCTCGCCTTTCTTGCTATTTCCTTGAGTCAAGCATTTTCACTAGATAATCTACTTCACCTTGAAGTGTTTTTCAAGGCAGCAGACCTCAAAGTCTTTTTTTACTGTGGAAAATTGAACTAAAATGGACTTGCATTACTTGCATTATTAGTCCAGTTTCTTTTATTTACACTCAGATATATTCCAAGATCATATTTTAGAGATCACCACGTAAGACTAGAGAGGAGAACAAGACTCGATGACTTTTCCTGATGCTCGCACTGACTCATCCTGTGATTTCTAGGCAGCGAGCGGCTGGAGCTCAATATGATAATATTACGTAAGGACCTCATCAGACAGCGAGAAAACAAGTTGTTTTTAAAGCACATTGATATCATTAAGGATTTTACTGGGGATTATGCTACTGCAGCAAAGATTGCTCAATTGTTCCGTCTTTCCCATCTTTATCAGTTCCCCTGTCCTATGAACTCTAGCTGCGAAAGGAGCATCTGTAATCCTAAAGGGAAGGAATAAACACAGACTGCACTGGCTCTGATCCTTCCCAAGCTCAGATTTAGTGACCTTGCTAATCTTTCTGGGGTAGTCCTACTTCCATCAAGGCCTGAGAAGCAAGGAAAGGAGAGACAGCAAAGGCTCATTTTAGGCAAATGCAATATGACTTTGAAAAAGCATAACATTTTAGTTGAGAGCTGGTGTAAAAACAACTGTATACTATTAATGACATCAATATTAGTTCAATGTGACAAATTTTCATGAAAAAAATTATTTACAAAGCAGCCTTCTTTCTAAAAATGGATTTTTGCAGGAAAAGAAAAGAAGATCACTTCTTTATTAAGTATTTATAATGATATTTATCTTTTCAATATTTTTAGTAATAGTAACAGTAATGTTATCAAGAGAGTCCTTGGAGTGAAAAACATGAAAAATTCTGCAAAACGGGAAAAAAAAGCAGGTTGCAAACTATAAAACAGAAATTATTGTAATGTTTGGCAATATGGTATTTTTACATTAATTTGCATTAAATAATGTGAATGGAGATGTGGACACAGATAATGTGAATTTACAATTTATGTCCTATAAACTGTATAGTAACTAGTAGTCTTGGTAAAAACTGTGGGTCACAGATGCTGAATTCACAAGGCTACTCCTCAACACCTCTTCTTGCCAGCTGCAGTAACTGTCCCTTAAGAGCAGAAAAACTCCTTGCTTGCAGCTCACTTTGTACCATGAACACAATGACAAGACTAAACACTAGATGTATCAATACCTAACAATGTGACCTACATTACCTATCAATTATTATTAAATTAATTAATAATAAATACACTAATTATCTAACAAAGGTCTTTGCAACTCACTAGTGCAATATATTCTTACAGGTTTGACTTACAAAGACTTAAAAGCACTTGTGACACTACTTGTGTGGAAATAGCCCCATTCAATAGTGGAAGGGTTTGGGGTTTGTTGTTTTTTTTCAAACTAGTTACTAGACCTAAGTGATGGGACCTTGTTATCGCTATTTCATTTATGTGCACAACATACAACGTCCTTTCAGGGAATTTAATGAACCATGCAGAAAGAGGAAAAGAAAATATCAAAGGAGTTAGTGACCCTTGCCCCCAAAGTAAATTGTATAAGCCTTTCTAGTATTTTTGCTGAAGCATCTTTCTATATTTGTACTGCATCTATCCTGGAAGTCGAGTTGTTATGACAAAAAAAAAAAAAAAAGATGTACAACTTGGGAAAGCTGATTGAGGTGTCAAATGTCCACAGGTTTAGAGAATGATGTAATCAATACAAGAGGTATAGGGCACGCAGTTTGTATTGCCATAGCTCGAGTCCTTTGATGTTTTGTTGTTTATTTACAGCAGATTGGAAAGCTCCTCTTCATTTGAACTGACAACCGACCCACTGAAGTTCCCATGTGAAGGTCAGATGCCACTTGCAAGAGAACTTCAGAGGGTTCCATCATCCTTCTCCTCCTTTTGCAGGAAATAGCTTCAACATGCTTTCAACAGAAAGAAAACTACTGATCATTCCAACCCAGAGGTCTGGAGCCAAAATACTGGAATGTAGGAGAAGTCTGGATCCAGATTTTGCCAGTCCTTCTCCAATTTGTCATTCTTCACTGCAAGCGGGAATAAATTGGGCAACTATAACATCAACTACTATTTGACTAATTTTATTTTTCAAGTATTTAAGCCCCATTGTTGAATCAAAAAGGTAGCTGTTTTTCTTAGGACAATGTCCGTAATACCCTGGTAGCCAGCTTGTGCAAATAGCCCATTTCCGCTGATTTAGATGAATAGTTTTAAGTGAAAATAGATCTGTGCAGCAGTTGTGATTTACTCAAGCTGAGAATTTGAATTTAAACAGTAATTTAGAGGTTCGTTTTCTTCATTTTTGTTACCTCTACTTATTTCCCTGCCATTATTTGTGGAACAACCTACCAATATTAAAGGGTTGTATTTTCAAATTAATTTCTGGGGTTTCCTTCAGTAAAATTGCCTATACTTATTGCCAATTTTTTGGGGAAAGAAATGTTTCACATTTAGTAATCATTTTATAAAATGAAAACACTTCTTCAGCATTGTACTTTGTCAAGAGACCAAATGCAACAATAGAACCAGATTGGAGGAAAAACTTTCATTAAAGGCAGAAAAATAGACTGAAATGATAATTAGTCAAATCTAAACCTCATAGAACCATGAGAGGACTCTTTGGGTAACAAAACCATTGCCTTAATTTATGTTAATGTGCTATAAAATGCAAAGACATGCTGAAGAACCCAACAAGTTTGACTCTCTTATTTTCACTCTGACTGATACAATGATTTGGATAAGTGGAGCTGTTATCTCCCCACAGGAAAATCAGATACTTTGTTGGTACGAGGAACAGCGTAGAAGTGGAGGCAGGACACAGCCACTCTCCTCACACCTCAGTAGTCAGAATCATCCATGTTTAAACAAAACAAAATGGAAAAAAAAAAACCCAAACCAAAACCTATTTTTCTATTCAAAATCTGACATTTTTATGTGGCATTAAATGGGAATTGTTTCCCTTCTTATATATCATTAAAAGCCAGGTGCTGTTGAGAAGTGTCTGGTTTTGGAGCAGAAGTAAAGAAATCAGTATCAGCAACACGTCACTCTTCAGAAGGGCTCAGATTACCATCAGGGTTATTAGAGTAAGGGATACATAGAAAAGTGAGGAACGTGAGATTGCAAATCTACAGTTTTTAACAAGCGACACTACGGGAAAGTGGGTGGCTATTTCACGCCAAACCAGAATTCTGTCACTGGCAAATAGCGGTGCCTTGGGACTGTCCTTTCAGAGCTCAGTGGCACAGGGGTCCCCAGGGTGGAGGGGCTGAGCCCTGGGCTAGAAAGAGAGATGGCCTCCAGAGTGACAGAACTTTACAAATTATTTAAGAAAGGATATTAAACAAACAGAAAGGGCCCTGTTAAGCTCTGCTGCAACGGCACCTGAAATAGTGCTTCGCTGTCTGGGCACCTCATCTCATGATAACCACATACGCGAACTAGAGAAGTTACAGGAGCAGGCAACAAAAGCGATCAGAGGTGTGAAACAGCTTCCACCTTGGGAAAGAGACAACACCTGGAGAACAGGGCAATAAAGGTCTAATAAAGAAAACATGAGTGATGTGGAGAAGTGGCAAGGAATACAAGGATGAGGGGTTGCCCAAAGAAGCTTCTTGTCAGACTTAAAGCCAACAGAAGAAAGAGCTTTTTCAGGAAATGCCCAGTTAAGCTGTGCAGCTCTCAGCCACCAGATGCTTTGGTAGCCAGAAGTATAAACAGCTTCAAAATAGATCATGGAGGACAGATCCAGTGGTCACTGCAAAGGCTAACAGCCCGAATGCAACCTTGATCTCAGAGTTGTTATTGCCAGGAACCGGGGAAGTAAGCAGCACAGCAGGACTGCTCTTGATTAGTGCTTTTCATATTCAATACACGTTCAAGTTTGTACATGTAATAGCACTCTATTTCCATGAGAAATTCTACCTGGCTCTTTCCCAGCTAAATTTCATCAAAAAAGGTTATGTTCCCATAAACGCTTCGGTTTTGACAAAACTGGCTCTTTCCACCTAGGGAAAATAAATAAATAAGAAAATCCAACCAGTTCTTACACTCCATGTAACTGAACCCAGTGGCAATTTTCTTCTGAGCTGGTTCAAACGTGGAAATGTTCCAGTCAAACCAATGAAGATACTGCAGAGTTCATAAAAGAAGCCACCCACGGAGTCGCTGTGTGTACAGGAGATGCGTATAGGGTGAGCACTGAATTATGTCTGCTGTTTACCAAAACACATTTCATTTTGAGTTGATAATTTTAAATAATGAGAAGGAATATGCAGCCTTTATTTAAATAGATTTTTAAAAGAAATTGAATCCAAATTACTAAAAAATTGAAGTCGTCCTCTTTCCTTGCCTTACTTTTCCCCTCTGACACAATGGCAAAACAAACACAACAAAAGAAAGAAAATATACCACATATGAATTCTCTTTCATCGTTTTACACAAAGTAGTTTAAGTACTATTTCCACTGCTGTTGTCAGCCACGACAAGGATGACCTGCTATATTAGAAACAGAGAGAGTTTGCCAACTGAAGCCAAAGGGTTCAAGAAATACTAACTATATTTACAAAAAAAAAAAGGTCCTTAAACTATGGGTGCTTACACACCCATTCCCGCAAAAAGCTCTATGTATAAGTCACTATGCATAAACTTGAATATGTACTTGTTTGATCCATTAGGGAATAATAATAATAATAGCAATAAAAACAAAGTTTTAGAAAAAGTCCTTTACAAAGGGGAAAGAAAACAGCAAAAGGTCTCCTTTAAAAATTACAGATGCTGCAGGGGAAAAAAGCCCTCCTCTCTCCACTTGGAACACTTCTAAAGTCAGAAGAGAAGGAATGAAGGAGGTAGAATGAGGAAAGTTCACCTCAGAGCACAAATCAAGCAATCACTTCTTTGGAGCACAGTTATATTTGAAGTTACCATATTGTTTTGTTAATACTAAAGGATCCTTAAGGTCAAAATCTAAGATTTTAAAAGCTTTTAAATCTTATTTTTAAAAAGTCTTATATTTAGAAGTGACCTATCACCTCACTGAACTGAAATACAGATCTGTGTTAAAGAGCAAAGAAGATGCATCGCAACCCAAATATAATTTAAGCTTGCCGTTTGTCCGGGTACCACCTTACAGATATCAGCATGTTTTTTTGCAAAACTGTTAGCAGTTCCTCCCTCAGTGTGCACCATGGTAGGATCAGCAAGAACGTGTCAATGATAGAGAACATGCTCAACCGCATACCAAGTCCTCTTCATATTTTTCTTTCTTTGCACATAATTATCCTATTTTTAAGGCATTAAAAACAAGACCAGAAATCAATATTGAAGGCAAAATACCTTGCCTCGCTCTTGAAAATACCCCTGCTTTTATGCAAGAAAAATGCCACAAAATTAGACAAACTGTAGGAAAAAATATCCCATATTTTTCAGAGAAAAATGCTAATTTCCATTCCCAGTTGTGTTGAGGCAGTGCCAATGATTGGCTCCATATGTTTCAGCAATTGGAGCCATATTAACATTCTTACAGTTCTTTTGCTTTCACATGCTTTGTCTCGGTTATATTATGCAAACCTGGGAAATCTAGCATTTCTTAACACCCTCCCCCCCAAATAAAGACCGATTCGGTTTCCTGGCTACAGTGGTTTCTCTATCCCACTCGCAACAACGGTGATTTCTCCAGACAATGCAAGGAGGTAGAAGGAAACCCATATTTGGCTTCCAAAATATGTTCATTTTTGAGGAAATTATGGTTGACTGCATAGCAACATGCAAAGATCACTTTTAAAGGAAGAGCATCCTTGCTTCTTGTTACAGCAAAATGTTAATAGATTCTACTTGTATTTTTCCTTGAAAAAAAGATGAGCAGAAGTATTCATCCTGATCCAGTGACAAACTAGCAGTAGAATGCTAGTTGGGCTGAGACAAAGCAGACTAACTTAATAGCTGTAATTTTCATCAGTACTGGAATATGAGTGGTAGGATGGAAAAATCACTTTCCAGTGCATAACACTGGCAAATGTATTTTTCCAAGACAACCTGTTTTTCTAATGCCGTTGACCACAAAGCCATTCAAATGCACGGTTTTCTTTGGAGGAAGGTAGATCTGCTTAAGATGAGTAAAACTACCACAACATGAATTTTATGCAGATGGTTCAAAAAAGTTTATTCTTCATCATAAAAAGTACAGGACAATCCTAGCTGTGAGAGAATTCAACACTTCTCTTTCAAACAATATTACTAAAAGAAGCCAGCAAATCAAATCACGAATCTTTTGTCCCATTAAAACTCCTGTTGAAGTTAGTGCTGGGATTAGGGATGTAAGAGCAAAGCACTGAAGAGAGGAAATAATGGTTTCTTGGATTTTACCACGTAGCTGCTTATAGGGTGGCAGATCATATTCCTACTCCTAACTAAAAGATGAAACTTCATCATAAAACAGGCTGGCATGAAACCAGTGCTTGTGGTCTTGCTGGTGTGGGGTTTTTTAATTTTAAAATCTGACAAAAACCAAATCTGATTCTGATTCCCATTAACTTAAAACAAAAATTCTTGTGTGACTTCCAACCAGCATTTTCACAAACCAAAGCTTTGAAGTGCCACCTAACCGGCAATAAAGGGGGCGTCTATGCTATGGAAACACAGGGGAATTCAGAAAATTCCTTTCAAGGACAGCAGAATTTTTAGGACTGTGCTCCATTTAGAAATACCAAGCATTTTCAAAGAAGTAAAGAGGAGAAAGGAAAATTTTAAAAATCCCCTCAAACTGAAAGCAAAAACCTTCTCCTAGCCAAACCACAGATTACAGATAGGCTTTCTGACATGCATTTTATGGTATTTCAAGAACTTAACTAATGAATCTCTCAAGCTGTTGGTGACTGAGATCTTGCTGCAGCAAAGCCTTTAAAGCATCTACTTAGATTTAAGTCAACTGAAGCGAATGAGTTTTGAGCATGCATCAAAGATTACTCAGGTTATAAAGTCATGAGGATATGCCAAAGGAACAAAGTAAAGCAAATGATAATTAATCAGATGATATTTATGAAGCACACACTTTCAAGTCTAAAGTAATTTCTTTATAAAACAATGCAGAGAATAGTCAGAAAAGGGGAAGAAAACCACCCTAAAATTATGAAGGAAATAACTGACAACTCCAGGCAGCTGTATCACTGAGGAAGAAATCATAACAATCACTCTCATATTCGACAGATCTTCTTCCCTCCGCCTCCAAAATGTGATGACGGGAACTCGGCAGACACAACAGATTTGAATTTTAGTGCTGCATTTGTCAAATGCCATTGTGAAATCTTACAAAACTATTCAAGTTCTGTTGGATGTAAATAGTGCCATGCAGACTCTTCTCAACCAAAGGCACCTGGGTTAAAATCAAAATCAAGGTTGTGCAGAAGAATTAAACAATACTGGCAAACTGAATGACCACAGTCTAGGCAAAACACATCACCCCCTGCAAACTTGTTTTGCAGACAAATATTCCTCACTGTCAGGCTATTGTACTGAATCAGGTATAAAATCTCCACTACCTCTCATTTCTAAAATCCCATATTCTATCATTTGCAATAGCGATTTCATTTGAGAGTTGTGTGCAAATCCTTTTTCATGTAGAGCTCCTATCTATTTGAAATTATTTTCAAAAGATTAAGTAAGTATTGAATATGCATTAAGAAAATCCATAATGTGAATACAAAGGGAAATGCTTACCTTCAGCAAAGATACTTTGTAGTTTCAGAAAATCTGATGAGCATGAGCTATATTTTGCCCGACCATTCTCATTTTACAGTGGGGAAATGGGGGCAGAGCAAGTTTGAGCAACTTGTTATGGAGCTGTGTGACCCTGAGGGAGAACAGGACCTAGTCCTCAACCCCCAAGGCCCTAAACCTAAGCTCAGACTACAGTGCTTCCCAGTGCCTTACTCTTTAGGCTATGCAGTTGGCACGAAGACAAACACATAAACCAGGCAACCTTTGGCCACTTACATATAGGATGCAGTGGTGTTACCATTTGCCTCTTAGGTCTTCGGAGACCTTTGTTGAATCTCCTCATCTCTCACTTACAGTAGCCAAACAAGTTAATGGAGGTCCTGCTCTACACCAATATCTTCTCAGCAGTTCCCTCAGTCACTCTGGAGATGATGGAGGAGAATGGTGTCACATGCTACTATTTTAACCAGACAGTTCTATGTCACAGAAGAAGGGAATCGGTTTTCTTCCTTTTATTTACTTATTTGCCTGCAGGGGGGCTGCTGAGTATCCTTGAATAGTCCCAAGGCAGTAAGGCAGGCCCTGAAGTATAAAGAAGCAGAAAGTAGCAACATCTCCCATAGTAGCAGAAGCATCAGCAGCAGGAAAGCAGAAATGGAAGTTGGATTAGCAGTATTCAGCAGAAAGTTTCAGCAGCAGTCACCAACTGGCTCTTCTCTCAGGGATGACATCCTAACAGGGTGTACCCATTTTTCTCCTGTGTCCAGTGGCATATTTATAAGCTGCAGAACAAGGACAAGTGACCATTATGCACAGGGATTCACACACCAACCTTAAAAAGGTGACAAGTAGGTTTTTCCACATGATCACACCCACAGACATTACTTGGCAAAATGGATAATGAAGTAAAGAAACTGGGTGACAGTGAATAACTGCTAAGGTGAACTCAGAGTTCTTTTATTTTGCAAACAGTACTGCGTGCCATTAATTATGGGCAAGGCGAAACAAGAGTGTACCTCCAAGGAAGATACTTGGAGAAGCAGAACACGATGGCACCGGAACACTTCTCTCCAGCAAAAAGAGGATGCACAGGAGGGAGATACAAAATGCTCAGACAGGAACCTTAATACTGCCTGAAACACTTAGCTCATTAATAAATTTGTCTGCCTAACATGTACACTTGATCAAAAGCAAATACCCTGAGAAACAGAGGGCTTTACTACTTTCAGCACAGATGTAAAAAATGTCTGTGTATTTCTGTAGGAAACAAGAAAATGAACAAAAAAACCTCTGCTTTGTGTTTGTAAGAGGCCAACGGTCTTTAATATGAAGGACAATAGCACGGTTTTTAGCTTTTGCAGGGTTTTTTATTTATTTTCTTATCACCGTTGTTGATAGCAGTATCAGTTTAGTTTATATTTTTAAATTAACAAATAATCACCCTGTTTCAGAAATCTGCAAGAAAGGGACTCCCTACCCGGAGCGTGGAGAGACAGCTGTGTTTACAACGTCATCAGTACTTTTCTGTCAGTAACTAACAGATCTCTTCAAGACTCAGTGGTCTGGTGGTCCAGACATGCTACGGCGAGAACTATGCCATGAAAGGCCAAGCCCAGAGACGTTATTCATCTGCCTGGGCTCTGTAGGGACCTGACAGAATAGAGCCACACTGCATTTCCAGGGTACAGCTCAAGAGGAAGGGCCCTCTTAGAAGAAAAATTAAGCTATCACAGCAGGGGACCAGAGTGACGGCAGGGAGATGGCCCTTCTGGGCGAGCAGCAGCTTTGGGAGTGGGTCCAGCTTTTTGCTATCGAATGAACCTGACTTCCCTAATGGGCAACATGGAGAATGGAGAGATTCCCCCTGCCATAACTCCATTCTGCGTGGTTCACCCCGAGCAGAGATAATCTGGCCAGAGTTACCATGAAGAAGCCAATTCAAAAAGCAAATGCTATATTTTGGTCTGCACATGTGAATATTAATGATCTCTGACCGACAATTGCCTCTTAACGCCAATGTAAGAGGAGCATGCAATGTTGTTGTCAGGCTGATACAACACATAGCTTCAGTTTCCAAACTGAGGATGCTGAGCAAATGATCAATTTCATACACTCCCACAGGAAGCTAAATTATCATTCAGAACACCTTATTTTTATACACATTTGCATTCAAAATCTGTTTTCACCTGTTTGCATGAATGCCAAAATGAAAGCCTCCACTTGCTCTGTTTTCTATTTATACATTAAATTTTTCCACGCAGCAGAATGTAGCTCTCCACTGCTTCCACAAAAATCTTGTCAACAACCCACAATTAATGATACCATGTATTATTCCACTGAGATGAAATAATACCATACGCCTCACCAATGTTTTAAATAAATGCTCACCACTCAGCACAAGGGGGAAGAGTGTGTAAGGCCAGCATCTGCTAAACCACCAGACTTATTATACCATCCCTATTGGAAATACTTTCCAGTTCTGATGAGATTTAGCAGAAGGCAACCCAAGAAAAAAGAGGACAGCGGTTGGAAGAAGGGCTCCTTAAGTTCCCTACAGGAGTTTATGCACGCTCCCATTTGTCAGGCTCACTTCAAAGGTTTTGATTCCTACCTTGTGGGAAAGAAGGCATATGAGAGGGACCATGAAGGACCACTTCACTGCCTCTTTTCCTCATTTCAGTAGTAGCTGCTACGAAGGGCACGGGGATGAGGATTGGAATTACGATAACCTGTTATACGCCCTTTTGTCCAACGCCAGACGCAGGGCCTGCCGAGGCTGCACACCCAGGCTGTGCAAGGGTTATGGTACCTGGCCAAGGATGTGCAAACTTCAAGCGCTGCCTTCTTTTCCATATGACACTTGAAGAAAGTAGGACAAAAGGTGCCTAGATCCCTCCACTTGTGAATTGTTTCCATATACCACAACAAAAGGTTCTTGACACAGTAACATTTTCAAACCAGCTACCTAATTCATTGACTTTGCTGGAGGATCTGTGTAACTTCAGTTTATATTGGGGGCGGAGGTAGGGGTAGCTGTTTGAAAATTCCAGCCCTAAATGCAAAGAAGAAAACAGGCATTTTAAAGACATAAATTTCATATGAAACAAAACAAGATGACAACCTTTGCTGTCCCCAGCAGCCTCCCAACTCCCAACAACCCCAAAAGAGGGGGTTATTTTTCAGTTGAAGGGTCTCAGGACCCTAACACTCACCTTCCAGGTCTATCACATTTCATGTGTGACATACAGGCCATTCCAGAATGGGATAATAACATTTCCTAACATGCCTGTGTCTCATTTAATTAGACTGAGTGGTTCATGGAAGTCTCTCCTGAGATTTGGGTAGGGAGCTTGGAACAACAGAGTTGTGATTTCTACTGGCACTTCTTGTGAAGAAAGGGTAATGCAAGCAATACACTTGCAAGAAATCTACAAGACGTTGTAGAAAAAAAAAAGAGTTTTAAAAATCTAGAGTATCTACTTCTACTGCTTCCCACTACAACTGAGTATGTGGGGACTCAAACACGGGTCACTTCCTAATGTAGCACCAAAAAAATGAACATCTGTTTCTGAGGACCCCAAGTGGTGCCACCGTGGCCCCCACTTAGACAGCAGTTAACCCACAATCTTCAGAATCATTTAAGAGTGTGGATAACCATTTGCTTTTTTCACATTTAGGAAAGGAGAGGCACAGGACTTGACAGTGACTTTGCACAAGGTCACACAACAACTCAAACAGCCAAGGGAAGGACAGAACTCAGGTGCTTTATTCCTAATAAACTGCCTAGCACTCTAAATCATTTTTTATATTGCCATTTCCTATGTACACTGTGGCACAGCAAACTCATTAATTTACTAACAACTGTTAGTAAACATTTTCCTGTAGCATTTCCCCAGTTACCAGCTAATGTTTCATTTGAAAACTGAAGCTTTTATTGACAAAGTCATTTAAAATGTAAAATGAATCACGCAAACCTGCAAACAGGAGGGGAAGAGTAATCCGCGGAAGAATTACGCGGGGATGTTTCCAAACATGAGAGAGAAGGGCTGAGGAGACGTTCCCCGGCAAGGCTAGCGGGGAAGGCGAGATTTCACCTTTAACTGGAAGCAGCTGTTGTAACCTGCCTAACCCCGCCGGAATGCGTGCGCCGGGGCTGCGTCTCGCCGGGGCTCTGGCACCGGGACCGTGGCAGCTTTCCTGTGGGCAGGCAGCTAACTCACATTTCTGTTCTTTTATCCCGAAAGAAGTTACCATGGAGACTGGCACGAAAATCGCAATAGGCCAACCAGATAGAGACGGAAAGCACGGGAGGCACGGAGTCCGGCGCTCTTAATAATCTGGCCAAGATCTCTAACTCCTCAGGCCGGGCGGTGGGCTTTCCACACCCGCAAAGTTCAGTTCCGTCTCTCCCGTAGCAGCAGCCTATCAAAGAAGGTTTGATGGAGTAGGTAAACGCCAGCCATTAAAAGTAATCTATCACAGCTCATGAACACCTAGTTAACAGGCATCGTATTGCTTAATATGTATATGTGTGTGCAAAAGTTGTTAAAAGCAGCGTTAAAACTACACAGTAAAGGTAGGTGTTTATTTCCCAGGACAAAGTGTAGAATGCAAACGGCTTTCCAAGAGAGTCTCTTGTCTTCTTTTTTTTTTTTTTTAAACAAAATAACATTGCTCAGATACTGTTCTCCGACTCCCTACATGAGTGATCTAACTTTTTAAGGGAATTAGGAAAAAGCTCTGATGTATTATGGGAGGAAGTTTCACATTTCTGGTTGTTACGGTGCACTTTCGGAAGCGCTGGTGGGAGCGGCAGGTCTTCACAAGAGCTGTGCTTTCTGAGGGAAGGACCTGAAGGACTCAGGAATAGTTTAACCAAGCCATAATATGTGTGGGGTGGGGAGGAGGAGGAAAGGAGGAGATGCCATTCCCACCCAGAGGTACTGAGAGTCTGCAGAGCACTGGCTGCCGGCTCTGGCATCTGGAATACATTGAACCTGAGGACTGAAATGCGCTCCCCATCCCGTCCTATCTGGGCACCGCTCTTTAGAAAACATTTATGTAAAATTCAAAGCTTAAGACTCTGCCCAGGACAACAATAAAACCTGTGAGAAAATAGAAGAAAAAAGGGCTCAGGATGAGAGGAACTTCCCCCATGTGTGGGGGGTTTTTTTCTGTATGCTTTTCCCTTTTCTTTTTTTTCTAAATGAAGGCAGAGCTGATGAACCGCAGGCTCCCCACCGCTGAGTTTAGCCAACAAGCGCAATAGGATTCCAACACACATTTCTGCTTTTCAGACCCATTGTGAACTTTATGGGCCATGTTCTTCCTCCATCCACAGGGCAAATGTTCCAGGAGTGATTCACAAGCCTTGCCACTCGGTACCAAAACATGCTCCTCTGAGCTGGTTAATTTAAGGCTGGAATTAGTCTCTTTGTGCTGACAACCTTTTTATGAAGGCAGCATAATCCCACAGAGCACTTACTGCAAGCATTTCAAATCCTGATGTTTTATAGTGTTACTTTTTACAACATATGTGTATATTTGAGAGGTTTCTTTGATACATTCCTTTACCGCAGTACAAAGCATAAAATACAACCCACAGAGCTTCCAACTTACTGACATTGCTCCTTGCATACGCGTACATAATGGCAATGTCATTTAAATTGTTTTGAAGTACAATTTACAGCATTAAATAAAATGTTGATTTTTAATACATTTCCAATTTTACTTTTGTACCACAGTGCAACTGCTGGAGTCTGTCTAGACAAAAAGGTAGTTTAATCCAGTAATCTTTCTATAAACCACTGAAATAATGCCATCTATTTCTGCATATGTGTCTCTGGAAAAACTAATAGAATTTCTGACATTTCTGGAGATACTAAAAAAGCCATAAGTGACATGCAAGTATTCTCCATAGAAAGTCCTGAGGTCAGATGAGGAAACCAAAGTATTTTAACAGACTGAATAGCTTAAGTTTGCATTTTATGACACTGAGTAACCATACGTACCCTACAGTTTCACATCCCTACTTTAATTCCTCTTAAAACTTTCCTTAGCAGCATAATAAATGCTATATGTCTACAGTGGCAGGGCTGGTCCTGAGGCCCTGACAGAAGCCCATCAGTCATGGTTCCCGGGGACGTGCCTCTTCCTTTTTAGAGGGCAACTTCACAGACGACAGTACCTGTACAGCAAAGCAGGCAGCAAGTCACGGGGTGGGAGGTGCTGGAGCACGCAGGAGCTACTTCTGCTCCTTTTGCCCCCAAATAGAGTATGCTGAGACTATACCACAAGTTAAAAAAATGCCTCGCTTCTTGTTCTCTTCCCGTGCCTAAAATCTTCAGCTTGATGTACCACAAAAGCTGCAATTTCAATTGATTGTCCAGTAAACAAGACTAGATGGACAAGTCTTTCCTATGTAGCAAAGGACATCAAATAATCTGGAAGCAAGTTGCAGACCTGATAATTCCTGTCATCCGGCTTCCAGAGCAAAAAAACTCCAAAGAAACGGGGGAGGGGGACGGTAAATATCCTGTACTTCAAGATAACAAAGAGTTCTTTCCATCCTGAGCAGTCCAAATCAGGACAAACTTTTGCAAACTGAAGAAAACCAAAAAATGCAATTACGTTTATGAACTTGTGAAAAAAATTATATGCTTTTACTAGCACACTTCTCTACAGTAAGATGCATTTTATACCTGATTTTCCAAAAAGGCCAAAATAAAATATGTTTGGAGCAGTCAGAAGGGGAGAAAGGCATGCACGGCCATGCAGTTAGTTCACCACAAGCTCCTTGAACACCCATACAACAGTGTAGTTTCCTTTAAAGCCATACTTAGTTGCAACTTTCTCCTGTGAAAATATCAAAGCTGACTCCTTCCTGCTTTTCCAGTAGACTTCTTCTGACTAACAACTTCTTGTCAAAAAATGGGGGGAAAAAAGAAAAAAATCCCTTGAAATCACAGGTCCTGAAGATCTTAGAATTAACAGCAAGTGTGATAATTGATCACGAACTACCCTGAGAGAGAAATGACTGCTCACAACCTTTGGCTAGGCTCTCCTCTACTGCGACTCACCTTAAGGTCTTTTATAACCCCATTAAGCACCTGTCAAACGTATTAGCAGGGCCTTAGTTCACTACTTTCAGTGTTACAAATTTTGAAAGCTACGGGTTATTATTACTCACCTTTTTTTGCGTGTATACACATAGATGCACCTTTTAACACTCTCCTGTCTGGCACTGCCGCAGATGTTATTTGGGACCATTTAGGACTTCCCTAGTGCACCTTGCACATTAAGTCTCTGATTACTGACAAGACATTTGGAAGAGGAAGAAGTTGCTATTGAAACAGAAGGAGAATTATTATGACAAAGAATTCCTTCTACCTTTTTTATTCCTCTCCCCAAATATATTTCAGGAACTGTTCCTACCCCTCTGACTCTCAAGCATCAATACATGTGCCACTGTAGACAGAATACAGGGGCAATCAAATAAAGTATCACCACGGCAGAAATGCCTCTCCATGAAAAAAACCAGGCAGACATAGGTTTGTTCACAAGATAAATTTACATATTAAAGGCTGTATTTATCAATATTTGATTTAAACGTCTGTGCCTGCACATTTATTGAACAAAGCCAGATGGGTGCAGGCAGTTGCACATCTGTATTCATTAATAGAAAGGAAGAGAGACATTCACAGACAGCCACAGCAACAAATAAAGGAATGAAAAGTATTTAGTTGGACTGTAAGCATTTTACCTCTGTTCATCAACAAAAAATGGAGCCTTCCTCAGGCCTACATTCATCCTTAACTTTAAGGACTGAAGCACTTAAGTTAGAAGAGTAGCTGATGCAATCAGTGGAGGTGCTACAGCCCACTTAAGGCATGATTAGGTAGACTCCTCCTCCTTGGCCACACAGGGAAGCTACGGTTCCTCAGTTCGCTGGGATAAATTTCAGCCTCAATATTTAACTGCCAAGAACAAATCTGTGTTTATAGTGAACTAAAATGATAAAATGCCTTCTATGGAGTGGGCTTACATTATCACAAATGCAATTAAGTTTTCAAGGATGTTCTTAGCATTAAGAATTGAAGCAAAAATTTTTACTTGTCCTTAAAGTTAAGAACTTAAGTGCACTTTCTGACTGAAGCTGTGGCTGCGCTACTCACATGAGCATCACGCACAATGGAAAAAGACGTACAACCCAACTTCTCTTACATGCAATCTCTACTGATGGAACCAAGATACAACGTCTTCTACAGGAATCCATCAGTTTATAGGATGAGGCCAACCATTTGGGACAACCTACTTTTAGATACCAGACAAATAACCTTCAGGCATGCAAAACAACCATCAGTCTCACAGCTACCATCAACAGGAACAGGCAAGTGCTCACATCCAGATTTCGGTAGTACCTAAAGACTCAGATCAGTAAGCCTCACAGTTTTCAAGAAACTCAGTTGTAAAACCAAAACTACCCATGAAACTCCTTCTAATTGCTAAGCATGGTGGGTACACAACTTTTCAAATCAAAGATGTTTTCTTGCTTAAGTGGGAGCTGAGTGCTTCACAAAAATTAATGGTTTCATAGGTGCCGATCACCCATAAAGCTTAGAGTACTCTCTTAAGACTGTGGGCTGAGGAAGCCAAGTGGAGATCACCCTGCATCAAACACAAAAATGAACAAATTAATTATTAGGAGAGAGGACTGACACAGGCAGTGCATGTTAGCTCTGATGGACCTTTCTCAAGGGGAAGACAAGGGAACTGGGGGGAAGCTGCTACTCTGTTCTGCCAGCGTAATGCAAATCAAAAATGAGTCTGGCATAAAACTGAAGGCATCGTCAGGAAAGGTCTTTTACATTTGCATCCTCCTTACAGTACTTGCACATGCTTCCATATTAAACGGGATAATGGGACCTCAGTGTGGGACTTACAGATAACACAGCATCAGTGAGAGATATGCCACCTGCCGTTGCACTGAAAAACATGTCTTTTGGATAAATGACTGAGATCATAGAGCCCAAACCATGCATGGTTTACTCTGAGTGAGAAGAAAACTCTATGCCTTTCAGCCTAGGTCACTACCACTGATAGCTCTGCTTCCTAGAAGGAGAATCATACACAAAAATGTAACTGGATACATTGCTGTGTGCAACAGAACTTAAAATTAAACACTGACATAACCGAGGAGTTTAGATCATAACAGCCTCCTGCCAGTCTACAATATTATGCTTAAATCTGCCAGTAGAACGTGGAACAACATAAATATTGCATCAGTGCTTTGGAGCTTACAGCGTGTTACCACTTTGCTTCACAAGGAATATACTTCATGTACTCTCCAGTGGGAGCTAATAGTAAGTCAGCAACCCACTGACGTGCTTTATGCTGAATAAAGGCAAATACCTTAATGCTAGAAGGAAGAAGTTACTTCTTATATACAAGTTACAAAATAAAAACATCCAGCTTCCTATTTCTGATTTGCTGGGAAGGATGCAATGAAAATGGTGTCTCAGCTCCAGCACTGGGCAGCAGGGACTGAGCAGGCAGCGCTGCCATGGGAATCACTGTGCCTTGCATCCAAGAACACTATCTCTGCAGAAAAGCCTTAGCTACTTATCTTGGTTGCTATTCACCACTTCTGGGAACACAACAATGTGACAGGAAAGGCTTCAGTTTTGTTCCAAAATCCTCAATACAAAATGGCAAAAAAAGCGCCATTAAAGATTTTTAAAACTCCCTCTTTCCAATTATTTTTCTATGTCTCAGAAATAAAACGTGAAGACAGAAGCCCTGCTGACACCCCACGCTGCCTGAGAGCACACATCTAATTTTGGAGGGAGGGGCTTTTCCATATGCAGCGTAAGTTATGCACGGAGTCACGACCTGCATCAGCTTCTCAGAACCACCTAGGCAGGCTTCACACTGCAGCACCGAGGGCTGGGCAGGCTCCTCCTGCCTCCAGAAGCTCTGCTGGTCCTTCAGGTCTCAGAGGCTGCTCTGCCCACCGAGGGTACGTGTGCGCCTATGTGCGCTTCATGCTCCTTCCCCACATGTGCTCTGCAGGAACCTGCTGACAGCTTCACCCAGCTCACGATTACGCTGAAGTTTTAAATAGGCCGTCCTGACATCTTCTCTCACACATACACACACGCACCTTGTCTCCCAAGGAGGAAATTAAGAGCCGAATGAGAGGTGCCTGGGGTGGCATTTCTCAAACAAGCTCGCAGGAGCCAAGTGTGAGGCTCTCCAGTAAATTGTCAAACCTCCAGCTACAGTGAAAGTATTATACTTGCAGTTGTTTGAAATGATATGTTTTCACGTGGTGACCACACATGAAGTCTGTCATGGTCACACATGGCCACCAAGGCAGTACTTGAGGATGCCTTGTTTACCAGCACGATTTTATGGGCCTTTTACTGCCAGGAAATTGGGATGAGGAGTACTGGGGGGGAGCAGAGTGTTTACATAAGGGAAAAACATCTCTGAGCCTGCCGGGAGCACAAGCCCTTCATGCCAGTGGTCTTGGCCCTCTTATGGTTTTTGTTCATTTCCTCATGGCTCTATTGGAACCCAACACCCGCCCGTTCAGCAAGAGAGCACTTGCTTAGTAAGAGGAACCTGATGAAAACCCCAGGAAATACAGCTTCATCACTGAGCAGCTTCTTCAAGTCTTTTCCTAAAAGATGAGATCTGGTCTTGATTTAGCTTAAGACATAACTATGTTTTTACACAATGGTGAAGCCTGAAGGGTACCATAAAGGTACCTTCTACTCTGTGGTAGGAATCACGGCAGCTTCACCGGTCATCTTCTGCAGTATTTGCTCTTCACTAGTAGCCAGCACAGTCTGGGAAAGAGGAGACGTTTCAGTCTGTTTTCCCGTGCCTAAGAACTGCAATGAAAATTGCCTGAGCTTACTTTCCAACCACTTTTCCAGCAAGAGCAGCCCCTGGGCACCACTCCTGCGGAGCCATGCAGAGTTGTGTCAGGCTGCAGCCTGCACGACCACAGCACTTAGAGGCAGCCACAAAGAGGAGGCACCTGGCAAGTCTTCATCTCAGAAAACCAAGGGAAAGCAAGTGGAGCAACATCTTGTACTTACTGTACACTGAAAGCAAAAATCTGACCTACTGCCAGACCTCAGATCAGAGAAGAGTTGCAGCTCCTGATTTGGCTCAAAAGAGAAACTCTCATGCATTTTAATAATTCAACTCTCTACAGCATGTCATGGTAGATGAAATCACATATATTTCCTTTCCAGAGTGCTTTCAGTTGCTTATAAATTTGCCAGTGTTGCTTAGACCAAAGTCAAGGCCTTGGTTCCTACACAGGAGAGGCAGACCGTAACCAGACTGCAGCATAAGGGTGTCCCGGTCCCAACACCTTTTCTCCTCCACAGTCCAGGGCAGCCACACCTTGGCAAGAAGGGCCTGGAGGCTGCAAGCGAGCATTGCTCAGCCAAGGCACTGCCCCTCTCATGAAGTGACCTGAGATGCAACCGGTTGTCTCCCATCGCTCTCAGAGAAGGTGGGGTTCCCCTGGAGGTGCTTCAGTGGGTCTTTATAGATCTGACACCAGAAGACTGGCTGCTTTGACTGAAGGATCAAGACCGAAACACTGGGCTTGGCCAGTTTTTAATTTTCTCAGCAGAGCTTCTCCAGCTTTTCTTGCTGTAACTAAAGAGACGTCTGTCTCCACTTCTTCAGTGGCTTCAGCCGCTGCAAAAGCTCTTTTCCTCTTTCACCATTCACAACTGGTTTGTGCTACACAGTCTACAAGTATACAGGTAATTAAATAGACCAAAAAAAATCCAAATTTAAAATGGGAAATTCTAAAGGAGTCTTTACTACCTTTGATAGTCGAAAAACTAGTCAGGTTTTCTTCTGGAAAATAAATCACTCCAGAGCAATCAAAGTGCTTATTTGGTTTTAAGCCAAGCACACAGATAAGCTTGGTGCAATATCCTGTGAACACCTGAGATTTCACCTGTGAACACATTGATTTCAACTCTTTTCTCCCTCCTCGCCTGCATTGGATGTAGTCAAACATCTCTTGCTTGAGGCCTGTATCTTACACAGAGCCATGATCTCACAAATAATTTTGCATGTAAGGAACAAAGAAACAACCGTCCCGTGAAAGACTTGTTCCCCTGAAATATCTATATAATTGAGTGGTACAACAAATCAGCCATCCTCAAATTAAGAGAAAAGGTACTTAATTTAATGCCAGTTAAGGAGGCTGTCCACATGAAACACTTTGCTGGTTTCCTGCACACCAGCAAGCTGCATAGACACCAGTTCGGTGCCTCACCACGGCACAATTCACTACTAAGCTACTGAGGGCTTCTGCTTCAGGTTTTTAAAAGCTCACAAAACCCAAACTGCTCATCTCCACAGAAGGAAAAAAAAAAAACCTCCTAGGCTATAATTCCCCCCCTTGGGTAGGGGGGAAGGGCATGAAAGGCAGACCGTGGCAAAGCCTTTAATATTAAAGGACTGATCCCACCACTCTCCTGCAAGCAAAACTCCCACAATGAGTTCAGCATGTGCAGAGTCCAGGGTCAAGTTTTGTTCCATTTTTTGTTATAGAAATTGCTTGGAGCAAGGCTCCCTTATCTGCGCTTTTGACAAATGTGATTTGCCATTAAACTATACCAAGGCCCATGTGCTTCTCTCTGCTTCAACAACTTTTTAAGTCATTGTCCCCTGGAAATAAGAAATGTGCACAGTGTGTGTTGTAATCAACATCACAGGAGAATTCTGCTCCGCTTTACACAAAACTTAGCCAGTGTCATTTTAAAAAGAGACATTTGGCATAGACAGGTAGATAGATAGATAGCTGTAGACATAGATCTATAATCTGTTTATGGATACAGGGAGCCCTAGATCCAGCTCCCTCCTTCATCTCAGGAAGAAACAGCTGGGCAAATGGTTGGCAGTAGGGCATTTTATAGTTTAAACAACACACACAATCCATAAATGCAATTCCTACCTGAGAAAATCCCATACTGTGCACTGAATGACACTTCTCCTGAGGTCATTTTAAAAACTACTTGTGTCCTGTGGGTTTATTTTGTTGTAGAGTTGTTCTTTAATCTCCCAGTACATATACATCAGGACCGTGTACCATCTGTCAGTTAGCTGATGGGCTGAGGCAGGGTGATGGAGAGCAGAAAGCGATGAGATTTCACTGCCTCTTGTCAGTCACTGGGTGGGGATGCGTGATTTTTCGCTGGTGGAACATATAATGAAAGGTTGCGCACCGCCACATACTTAAGGCAGACAGCACGATGATGAGCTTATCTCAATCTCAAACAAATTCAGCACACATTCAGGACTTTGGACCTCAGTGTAAGAATATATCCAGACCACTGGAAATGTCATAGTCATCAACAAGACTCACTCAGGGATGAAGGAAGAAGCCATAGCTGAAGAAACAAGAATTTTGGAGAAATGGCCTAGTCTCTTCTGAAGCTATATGAGACCACGTTTTCCTTTTTATTGTCATTATTCAGTGTTAACAAATAAGAGAGGCACTTAAAAATAGTTCACTGCCGGTTAAACACACAGAATAGTCTTTCGTTCCAAACTCCTGAGGTTTCAGACCGCAGATGTTCTCCCCTGCTACAATGAATTCTAAAGAGCCTGACGGTGCCAGGACCCTTAGAGCTTGCTTGGCTTATCATTACTTCTGTAGATTACATTTATGAAAACAAAGCAGGGCAGTCTAAATGAACTGCTTTTCTAGGAGCAAACACAAGCAGTGACACTGCTTGCCATGAAAGGAAGCATATTCAGTATCTTTTTTGCACATGACATGGCTTCGCCTCTCAGACCTGAGCAACCTGAAGTTTCCAGTGCTGGGGCAGTCTACATTCCCAGAGTCCACCAGCTGACATGCAGAATTTTGTGACTATAAAGAAAGCTTGCATAAAGCATATTTGGAAATGCAGTACTGTAGCAGGAGCTCTGGGAAACATTTGAGCCCAATGCCTCAGAGCTACAGGGGCAGAAAGAAGGGAACAGATGTAGAATTAAGTTGAATGCAGAGTTCTCAGTTCTGCAGTTACCGAAGTGAATGGGAGGAATGTAAAAAGGTAAGGGATTTATTTCAACCACGATCTCATTCCCTCTATATTCCTGCTAATGCACACAAGAATTTTGCAGTTTTGCTTTTCAATGGCTGCTGTTTCCATGGGCACAGAGGTAGTACTGGTCTGCACAAAGGCAACTCCTCTGGCTGTCCACAAAAGGCAATGGATATTTCTATCAATCAGTGTTATTACACTAGTATTCACTAGTGTCTCCATCTATAGCTACAGACCTTCCCCCCCAAAAACATTTGAAAAGGCAGTATGCTAATTCTGTCAGGAGTGGTAAATTCATATAGACACATGCTCAGAAAAGACCAATTTGTGCTTTATTTTTGCATGGTTGTGAGTACTTGCTTTCTAAATGCACCCACATAGACCACAACATATGGCATACAGCTTTTGCAAATATCACGTTGGGGAGGACATTGAGGGAGTTCACTGGTGATGTGGCTGTTGTAACATCTCCAGAAACCAAGATCAGTGGCCTTGTTCTTCTCGCTGTGTAAGATGGTACAATGATACGTACTGCTTTTGTAGAAGAAACATCTGCGTCGCTTTTGTCTGCTAAGTGCATATGAACAGCTTCATGTCATCATATGGGTGCACAGGCAATTAATCCTCGCATTTCCATCAGCTCGTGCAACACAAGTGCGACAAGGCTGCTTCTGCACTGTTACACTTACAGGTTGAGCCAAACTTAACCTATCAGATCTTAAGTATATTTGTGCTTTATTTTGACTCATCCATTACCAGTGATGAAAGCATCCTAGTTTCACAGCTAATTCAATTTTAAATATATCCTCATTCACATTCTCATGTAGACCAAGTCACTTCAATACACATCCTTTAACAGGACTTCTTTCATAAGTAGAGATCTCCAAACATTTAAATGCTCATGAGAAAATATGCCTTCTTTCAGATGATGCCCACTTTAGATAGTGGTAACTTCTACCTACTTCTTTTACCATTTGATGTCTTTTCTTAAAGAACCGTCATACTCCAGCATCATGCAATCGCATGAAAAAAAACTCTTTTTTTTTAGTAAAAGCTAAAATTTAAGCCCATATGAGTAGAAAACCAAATGACTCAAAGTCACTAGCAAATATAAAATATATCTATCTTAAAATTAAACAGCTCTGTGGGATTTTGAGGGGAGGGGGACAACCACATTGTGCTGGTTTTGGCTGGGATAGAGTTAATTTTCTTCACAGTAGCTGGTATGGGGCTATGTTTTGGATTTGTGCTGAAGACAGTGCTGATAATTCAGGGATGTTTTAGTTATTGCTGAGCAGTGCTTACACAGAGTCAAGGCCTTTCCTGCTTCTCACACCACCCCACCAGCGAGTAGGCTGGGGGTGCACAAGAAGTTGGGAGGGGACACAGCTGGGACAGCTGACCCCAACTGACCAAAGGGATATTCCATACCATAGGACATCATGCTCAGCAATATAAAGCTGGGGGAAGAAGGAGGAAAGGAGGGACATTCGGAGTGATGGTGTTTGTCTTCCCAAGTAACCGTTATGCGTGATGGAGCCCTGCGTTCCTGGAGATGGCTGAACACCTGCCTGCCGATGGGAAGTGGTGAATGAATTCCTTGTTTTGCTTTGCTTGCGCGTGGGGCTTTTGCTTTACCTATTAAACTGTCTTTATCTCAACCCACGAGTTTTCTCACCTTTGCTCTTCCGATTCTCTCCCCCATCCCACTGGTGTGGGAGTGAGCGAGCGGCTGTGTGGTGCTTAGTTGCTGGCTGGGGTTAAACCACGACACACGTGATTTCCGATTGCTGTGGCGGGCTTTCCTCAGAAGGGCAACCTCCGTTTTCACTGCCTGGGCCGAGTCGCACGTGGCTGCAGCTTCACTGCTACAGTACCTAGGCTGACAAGGTGAGGTAAATGGGAACTCCTGCTGTTGCTGCAGGGCAGGCATGATCTAAGACTGTATTTAGAAACCAAACCCAGAGCATTGAAAACCAGATAGAGTTTTCCGCCAACATCAGTGGGAAGGAAATTGATGCCATGATCTGTAATGTACATAAAGACAGTAAAGTCTTCCGTTTGGGATTCTGTAAACTCTGTATTGTCCAAATTAACCTTTAACGACACTGAGAGATAATTACTCTAAAGCAGGCTTACTTTCAGAGACACTTCAAATTTTTCGTTGACTTCATCGTTTATAAATGATGTTGAATTTAGACTGTAAGGTGGGAAAACAAAATACCCACTACCATTTCTCTATGTATATGAACAGCACACTTGCATACTTGCTGCAGTGGTGGTACAATAGATGGTGGGAGCTCTCTGCCTTTGATGCCGTCTTAATGAACTCAGCATAATTGCCTTTGTGAAACAATGGCAAAGAGCACAGCAGTACTTAAATACAGCTCCACTTAAGCAAAGCCTGCTCTGGTAGCGTGCCAGCTTCCCATCTCCAGGTCCTTCATAAGTCTGTCTCTCCCTCTTTTCAAAACACTCCTTTTTTTCTCCAGAATACAAGGCCAGGATATCAGCTGATGTAAAATGATGCAGCCTCGTGATATTTACTAAGTTCAGAAAAGAAGAGATGTAAGCATATCACAGCCTTCTCTATGTTCCACACTCAGTTGTTCCAGCTGCCCAGCTCCCTCTGATGCCCAGCAGCCCCACATACCACGTGGGGTGAGGTTTCTTGGGTTCAGTGTCAGTCTGCTGGGATGGGAATGGAAATCTGCAGCTCTCACGGCAACTTTCCAAAGCAAAACACTTTCTTTAATTAAATATGAAAAATTGATTAGCACAGCACTTGATTAATCTCCATGTTTATTTGATTCTGCAGTTCAAGTTTTCAATATTTTGCAATATTACAGGTTACCAACACACAGCTGTATTGCACAGACTAATAAACTAAGCGCAAGCAATATTTTGGGGTAACCACTTATTTGTGAATGCTCGGTGATTACTGTATTACAAAGTGAATGTGACAGGAAAGTTACAAAGAAATCATGCCTTTGTTGAAAGCTAAATTCATATCTGAAAACATCTCTCAAAACTACGCACAGTGGGGTATACTTGTCATCCCTAATTTGGCAGTGATGGGCTTGGCTGATTGTGATTTAGAATTCAAATGTTCACTTTGTTAAGGGAAAAAAGAAGGCCAACTCTTTTAATCCTGGCAACTGAAGTTAGATACTTAAATTTGAGTCTCATCAAAATAAAAGTGCCCTGGAATATGCTGCTCCTTTCATCTTTAATGGATTTGAAAGTGATTTCAATAGACTCCCTTACTGAGAAAGCAATGCACAACAGGTCTCATATGACATCCAGTGAAACCAGTGACCATTTTTGTGCAGATCTGATGAGTACTGAAGAGCAGGGCTGAGAATAGTGTGTATCTTCACACTGTGACTTTTAATCCAGCTCTGACACTGCTCGCACCAACTAAAAGTCTTCTGATGAAGCTGAGATAATCTGAGATATACCACGATATGATCAGAATGACTGTTTGTCTTTAGACTTCTCTCTAAATCACCTATGACCTTTGCATGCTATATAAATAAATTACAACCAGTATTTTAGCTTTTCAGACATAGCCATTATAAGAATGTCACTGACATTTTAGTCAGGATATTCTATTTAGTTTGAAATATGATAGGAACCTAATGAGGTTTTAACCAAAGAAAGGCAAATGCTAAGAAGCCTGAATCCAAATATATCTAGGAAAATTAAAGGAAAAAGCCTATAAAGACTATATAGAGAGCAAGCTGATGGTACCTAATGTTGAGCACATCCTTCTTATCTGGAGCTCTAACAGAAAATGCAATAGCAGGAGGACTGTAGCAGTAGAGATTTTGCTCTGGCTGCAGTACATTTACAGCAAGATCGAGTACTACAGTAAGGGCACACTGACCGCAGCTGATAAGTCCTTGGCTGCAGAAACAGGATCACACATGGCAGGGTAAGACAACACATCCTGCGGTACATTTTCCCTCGGGCGCCAGGCGATACAAACCAGGGGATTGAGCTGGACATCCCGCATGACAAAGCACCAGCTGGTGCTTCCCCAGCAGAGCCCTTGCCCCACCAGGGCAGAACTAACTGTGGAAGAAAACACTCTCCTGTCTTCTCACTTGCCTTTACCTAGCACAAGGCAGGGTGCACCAACCTCCATGTCTTTCTACTGTTGTATTCTTTCATTTTTTATGGTTTACTACAGTATGAATTGCACAGTTCACCTAAAAACCAGCCACTTCTTTTGCTTCTGCTTGTGAAAGCTGAATACAGAGGTCCTTCATACCATTAAATAACCATCAGTAAAATAACAATGTAGTTAGTGAAGGATTAACATATTCAAAATATGTACATGTTCTTAAAGTTAATTAATTTCTAAGTACAAGTCACTCATATGATCATTGGTTAAAACAACCTAAGAGCCATGCTTGAGCAGTATAAATCAAATTAAATTAAATTAAAAACCAATTCTGAAGCTGTGTTTTTAAGTGGTGCCCCCATAAACCTGTACAAAATTATAAAACCTAGGAATTAGGAACAAAACTCTGACTTGACATTCTTTTTCTTAATTTGAATTTAACTGGATTACACATGAATTGCTAATTGCTGTTTCTAGTGACCCATGGTGATAATATGAGCTCTGTATTACAATGACCTGACATTTAATTAGTTTGTATGAGCAGATTATGCAAAGTTTTATCATAAGGTGATTTAAACTCATATTGCCCTTGGTAATGCAACATAGCAATAGTGAAGTCTACGCATTGGTACAAACATAAAATTTCAAAGAGAATCCATTAAAAGAAAAATCAATTGATTAAATGTAAAATGAAAACAAGCTCTGCAGAGTATTAGGTACTAAATTCTATTCATCCAAGCTTCAAAGTTTGTAACCATCAACTTGAACTATGTAAAACAACTATTAGTCACACTTCAACTACCAAATAACTCAGTTTGTATATTACTTGCAATTCAGAAATTTCCAGAGAGCTCTACTAGACATTTATATGTAAGTTACAAAACCAGCTAGTCTAGAAATGGTTTTGTGTGGCAAGTATCTGCCAGACTGGTCCTCATATGGAGTAACAGCAGCAATTTTGGCCACCTTAAAACACTCTAAAATTGGTAGGGGAATAAGCTGGCACAGACATCACACTGCAGGAGGAAAAAAAGAAATCACTCCATGACAAAGTATCTTCCCAACAAGATGAGAATGTTTCTGAAGAGCTAATAGCAAACTCAAATAACATAAAGCAACTAGAAAGAGGCACAGATGCCACTGAAGAACCATGCACCATTTAATTTACTGCTATCCATCACTGTAATATCTGATACAAATCAATAACAAAAATGTTGGCCCTTTCTAACTTCATTTACCCTTTTAGGGCATGTTCTGATAAAGGCTGAAATTTTGTTTTGAGATTTTAATTTTTTTTTTAAGTTCTTAAAGATTTATTAGGGAAAAGGGGAGTATTGATTTGGAGAAATCCTCTTACATTGAAAGAATTTTCCTCCTACTGAAGAGGAATTTACACAGATTACAGAGTTCCTACAGGTTTCGTCTTTACCCAATAACCTCTAAAATGTGTTTCCTTGCTGAACCATTTGATTGAGACCGTATAGGGCTGCTTGTTGAAATTTTGGACATCTCTACAGAGAAACGAGTCCAGGCTCCGGAGGAAATACTTGCTTGTCTGGAACAGTATGGGGTAAGAAAGGGAGGCCAAATGTCAGTTTTGCAGCCAACTATTAGGGACACATTATGATGTTGCCAAATAACCGAGACAGTTGTTGAGCAATAACCCAAAGCCTGCCATTCGAAAACAGATGCTGATCTTTGGTATGGAAAAGTGAGTGCTCAGATGGTCAGGCCGTGCTGAGGATTGGTATCTTCATTTTTGTAGCTTCTGAGCCAGGAAGGATCATTTGATCTGCAGGTCCTTCCTGGCGAGGCTCACACAGCAACCCTCTCGCAGGGGCCAATCTGATACAGCCTGAAACGTTTCGCTTAGTAAGTCAGTAAGTCTCTGAGGGAATATTTTCACTTCACATTTCTATTTCTCAGGTGTGGGTGTGTGTATATCTTTCTACTTTCAGATTTCCATCAGCGTTCATAAATGAACATACACTTTCAAAAATTATCATTCCTGATGACCTTATTGACCTTATATCTGTCAGGATCCATCAAGATACTTAGAAGACAGGAACAGCCAGTCTGATTTGATAATGACCTGAATACTTGGTAGTGTCCACTAGCTCCTCCAAACCGCAGAAACCAATTGTCTGTAAATCCAGCACATTGCCTGCAGCTAGGAAGCTTTTTCCAGGACAAAGTGTGGCACACTCTGCACTTGTCACCTGTAAGTTATGTACCAGCTGTTCCCACATCCCTGTGCCACAGGCCATCTTTGCCACCGGTGCTGGCTCGGCACAGAGCCAGGCTCCTGCCCAAGCAGACCGTTCCTTTCGTCAACGCTTCGTACGAGCGCACTTCTGCAGCCTGGGCTGCAGGAGCGCAGCTGCTGCCCCACAGTTTGGTACATCTCCCCCAGACCAGTTCCAACACACCTTAGCAGCACCCCAGAGGCCACCTTACCTCCAGCAGGGCTTACTATGTCTGCCTTGGCAGCAGCCACGCCAGCCCTGAGCTGCCCTCTTTAAATATTCCCTCACTTTTCAGCACTGCAGCCACCCAGCCCCTTACTGCCTCTAGTAAAGGACAGCTGACCTTACAGGAATCAATTTTATTTTTGAGTTAGTCTCCTCTACAGCCCCCTGGAGAAGAGAAAACAAATAAACAAGAACCTGCGTGTCACAGACCACTGTGGCCATACGGTTTGCCATGCCCATCTGCCCAGTGCCAGAGGACTTTAACTTCTCCTAAGGAAAACACAAGAAACAAAAAACCTACAAGAACTTGCACACTCACTTGCCATTACTCTTACAAGTACAAGGGTACTTCATTCATTCGCCTTTATTCATACAAAGATGTCTGTACTTCATTGTCAAGGCTGATAATTTCCAAAACCATTTACTGGCAACACTGTGTCAAAAAGGCATCCATTTCTCATTAGATATTAAGTCCTTAAAAGGTATTGCTGGCTTTAGAAACTCCACGCAAAGTGTGTATCTGCAAATTTTTTGTAATATTTGAAATCTGCCCTACAGCCTGAGCTTGAAAATTGCACACAGCTAAAGTCTACCTCTGTTACTCATTGACTTCAATGAGACTATTCATGCAAAAGGTCCAAGGCAGTTTTAGGGCTTTCGGTAATATGTGCGTACATATATCTTTTTACTTTTAAAAATGAAGAGGGATTTCACAATAAGAGTGAAGATCATAAAGTACGTAAAGATTTTTTTAAACTACCACCAAAGCGCAATCATGCTGGAACAAGCTGACAAATTTCAGCAGCTCTTTTTCATTAAAGTACATTACTTTAAACAAAACCCCCCAAGGCAAGCTCTGTGAGAAGTTTGCCATGATGGGAATATACTCATGTGAAAGAAATATAGCACAATCTAGCACATTCATAGAAACGTCACTTTTAAATATAAAGTCCATTATTCATTATTAAAAGAAATGGATACATATGTGAGAAAAACACCCATCTTGTGGCTACAAGCCTGGCAGCAGCTTATATTCTTTGCAGAGTATTTTACATCCCCAATAAATGTGAGAGAGACACGTATATATCTAGCTTTTAGGATGTTTCTTCAGGTTTATCGTCATTGGGAAATAGCTGCATCTGATTCAAGAAGAAAAGAAAGATCCATTTATCGTGTAAGTTAAAGTGCCAGGAAATTCAAAGACATGGGAGTGCTGGACAAGTTGAGACACAAATGGCAACGGCTGTGTTACACTGTAAGACACACGGTACCCCGCCGATAACAGAGGGCCATTGTCAAGAGCTTGACGAAACAGATTTCATAAAATAAAGTGGTGTAAGTCTGATTTCATTACAGTTACAGCAGTTTACGATGCAAAGTATTGCCTCAGCATTTTGTGGGGGATTATTTTGGTCTCCTGTTTGAAACTAGCCAGAAAGATAGATGGATATTAATAGCACTGATGCACAAGCAAGTTATCAGAGTGCATCTATGTTAATTGCTGTTGTATTTCTTAACCCATAGCAGGGCAGTGCAAACATTGAAAAACAGTCGCTTGTGCCAGAGAATCCATATTTAACCAATACATCAGGTTAAGACTCAGATTTTTCTTCTGCAGGATATTCCCACTGTTAAAATTTACAAATGACAGATGCTCTGAAGTTTTCCATAGTAAAGACATTTAAAAGAATGTCATTAACATTTTTTAAGCCCTGTTTTGCCCTGAAATTGCTCAGGTGGCAGCTCCTTAAGCCCTGATGGTCCTCTCCAGCTGTGCAGTGAGACAGGGCTTGGAGACTGGTGGTAGCTCCTCTGGTTCCAGAAGTTTCTCAAAACACACTGCCTTGCAGTGTGGCAATTTCAACATGTTGGGGCTTTTTTTCCTTCCCTCCAACAATAAAAGGAAACATACCTGGGGAATGGAGAGAGAGAGGAAGGAGACCAAATTCACTGTGGGTTGTTTTTTCCCATCCCAGATGGAAGGAAAAGTTAAACAGAAACACTTTTTTGCTGCACCTGACACAATGGACGGCCTGATGATAAAGAAGTTGATTCTGCAACCATTATCTTCAGAGTTGAACTACTTGGTTGGATTCAGAGTTGAACTTTGGTTGAACTACTTGGAGACTCACTTGCACAAGGTTTACGTATGTGAACACGTACTGGAAGTGAAGTGCCTATTGCCTTGCACACAGGATAGTATCAAAGGGCAAGAGTAATCACCAGAAAACCCTGCCTCTGCAATATCATACAGCAATTGGTTTTAGTTAGGGCCTCTGTTAAAATCAGCAGCAGCTTTTGCTCAGGTAGGAGCACCAGACTAGGCTTAGCAGGTGATGCACAGAAGGGTCAGGCTGGCTTCTGGGGGCGCATGAGGCACCAGATGACTCAAAAGGTCATTTTAAGCAGTTGCAGAGAGCCAGCACCTGTTGGGGAGAGCAGCAAGGATCCATTTGCTTCAGTGACACGGATCAGGTTCAAAACATCTAACCACCCAGGCTCCTTACTCTGCTGCGTTCAGGAAATTTTTACTCAGCTTGTAAAGGTGGCCTGTCCAACATCTCCAGCGCCTGGCTTTACAATGGCCCGGTGCAGCTTGCATTCGGCCACCTCTGTGACAATACAGACCATCGCCTACTACATCACAGGACCTTCTCTTTCAGAGTGCATGGGCTGAATGTGTGATGAAGTTTTGGACATTCCTGCTTGGTACGGTTTTTCCCAAAGATGAGGAATGGTTGGAGGAGCCAGGTCCTCTCACCAACATCTCAAGAAGCTCTGGCCCTCAAGTGGTACATTGGAGGAGGATGAGCAACAGGCTGCTTGAAACCTGCATGAGGAAGAGACAGTTTCTCTCTGCTCCCTGGAAAGCAAGAAGTTGTTTTTAACCACTTAGCTATAACTAATCCATTGCCTTTCTGGGACATAGTCCTTTCTCCACCTTTGCATTTGTGGCACAAGTGAGAGCCTGGCTTTAAACTGCATTGTGATTTTGGTGGGCTGCCAGCACTTCTTGGAGCACACAAGGCAACAAAGTGAGGTGGCAATTTTTAATATTGGATATCTCAGGACAAGCTGGATGTCATTCTATGGAATAGGAGAAAAAATAACAACAAAAAGGGACATTTCCTTAGCCAAAAGACATCCTTCATACTGCACATCAATGACTCACTGCAAACAGGAGGAAGACAGGAACTTCTCAAAAGAAAGGCTGCAAGCATCTTTTGCAATGGAAAGCTTTAAGCAGCTTAAAAGTAGGCACTGCTAGTGACTCCTCCTATAAAACATAGAAGATAAATCAGTTAATCTGGAAAAAATATACAAATCCAACAAAGAAAGGAAAAGCTTCTGAATGAATCTATTAAAACTAAGAGCTGCTGATCTTGCACAGGCACTGCTCCTGACCAGAACTGGGAAGCCGAGTTTGCTACAGTGTTGTTGTTTTGCTCTTGTGATTTTGAAGCGGTGCGAAGGGCAGAGAGACAGAGGCTGGGTTTTAATAGGAATTACATCTAAACTCTGCTCATCACTAAAGGCAGAATGTAATCACTTAGTACAACTAAGGACACCGGAGGAAGATGGTGAAAAAAATTCTAGAAGTCAATGTGTTGTCAAAGTGACAGCTATATTGCCATGAGAACAAAGCTGCAGGAACAAATCTCTGCCATAGCTAGATCCTGACACATTAGGGACCTTGAAAAAACCAAGAGGTAGATTTAAAAGCTTCAGTCATTCAGTCGCTCCCATACATTTATAAAGTGCAAAAATAAGGCAGAACATGTATCACAGATTCACAAGCCTAAGCATAAACCTGCTTGCTGTAACTATGTACCATTTCTTATCCTAGTTAGCCTGAACAGAAGTTCTCTTGCCTAATTGAGGAGGAGAAGCCTATTATCCCAAAGGACTGAAAAATGAAATCATTCCCTGTGGCCTGAATGAACCAGCTTCAAGAGGCGGCCAGAGATGGAGGCCAGCCAGCCAGTACAAATTTTGTAGCTAGCTGACAAGTACCTTGAAATTTGGGACTGGAAATCAAGTACATGTTAAGCACAGATCCTGCTGCTGACAAGCATATCCACAACAAAATGCAAACAGATGGGTAGACAAATGCATATATGTATCCAGATAACCATATGAAGGAAGCCTTCATAAAATGTGTTTCACTTTTTCAAATACCTTGAGTAGACTTACAGATTAATCAAAGTAACTTCAAATCCCAGAAAGATATCGAACAAAATTAAATTATTTGCAAGCAGTAGGAAAGTTATAAACAAACATAAATGGCTCACACGCATAACATATCCAACAAACCAATTTTATTCCATGACAGGATGGGTCTTATGGAGAATGAAAAAGCAGCGGCTGTACTAGGTCTTGACTTTCGTAAGGATTTTGGTACTCGTTCACAAATTTATCACAAACAAGACAATCAACTAAGGTTTAGGTGAAACTGCTCAGTTTGGTTCATGACTATTTGAAAAATCACACAAGCAGTGCTTCACTGCCAAATAGGAAAACTTAAGTGCAGGAACCTGTTTTCATTCTGGGACTTTTCAATATTTTCATTAATAATTTGGTATGGTGAAAGATAAAACACCAGGTCTGAAGAGAGTATCGAGCTGGGAAAGTACAACAGATCCTTTAGAGGAGAGATTTAGGGCTCAAAGCAATCTTGAGAAAGAGGAAAAAGTGCCTGAGAAAATGAGGATGCACTTCAACAAGTATGAAGTAGCAGACTATGAAATGTGCCAACCGCATATACATATATACATCTGTGCAGCTGACAAAAGACATAAGATGGGAAACAACTGGAGAGGCAGTGAGTTTTCAGAAAAGATGATGATTTGAGAATCATAATGGATCACAAACTGAATGCAAGTCAAGAATACTTTGCTTTTGAGAGAAAGCAAATATCAAAGGGGGATATATAAACAGGAGTGCTGCTCATAAGACAGCTGAAGTAAACCTTCTGCTTTGCTAAGAAGTGGTAAGGCTCCCGCAGCTGGAGTACTGCAGCCGGGTTTGGGCGCAGTATCTAATGCAAGAACAACACAGGCCAACTGGAAGGAGTTCAGATGAAAAGAATTACCACCAGAAGTCTCGAAACCTATCCTCGGAGCAAAGTCGGGGAGAAGCAGAGTTGTTTAGTCTAAAAATAAAGATGTCTGAAGGGAGACGCGATAACAATCTTCAAATATAGAAAAAGACTGCTAGAAAGAGAAAGGAAATAAGCCCTTTTCCATGTTTGCTAAGGGTAGGATGTGTAGAAATAGGCTGAAACGGCAGCAAAGGAGATTGAGGTTAGACTTTAGGAAGCGCTTTCTAATGGTAAGGATAGTTAAGCCCTGGAAGAGTTGGCCTGCAGAGATCCTGTGATCGTCATTATTTAAGCCTTTTAAGAACAGCTATATAGACATTTGTCTGAAATATATCGGTTGTATCTGTACTGTCTTGGGGCAGGTGGATGGACTGAATGACCTCTCCTTTACAGCTTTCTTTTCTTTCAACTTTCACTGTAACTATGAAAAATAAGTGTGATTGGAATATTAACATGTTTGAGTTTCCGGCAGACCAGCTCTCTCTTTGAAAATCTACGAGCGCTGACTAGACTAGCGCTTGGTGTCTTCACAGCATCACCTCTGAGCTTTGGTACACAGACCAAGGCAGCAGAGAGGAGTGCAGCAGAACTCACAGGCAGACCCAAGTACAGTTTGCAACAATAATTAGCTTCTATTCTGGAATAAAGAGGAGACTGTGACAAGTTCAATCTCTCTCCCTCCCCAAGGAGCAGGTATACAGTGTTCGCCCTCCACCATCCCAGCCCACAGCCCAGAACCAGAGGCAGGGAGACCACAGAAGGGGTGGGAGCTGGCCTCTGTGCCACACTGCCCAAGAAACATTTTCATCCTTCAGTTTAGCACGGTAGCTTTGAAAACAAGACGTTATCTGTCAGTAAATGTGCAAGCAGGAAGACTTGGTCCATTTTCCACTAGGTATTTACCCAGACTATAAAAACTCTGCATACATTTTGGACCAGTATTTTGGTCTCTTGTGGGAGTGCAGTAAAAGACCAGCTGCTGTTAATGTACCTTGATGAATAATCACACTCAGCTAATTTTCAGCTATGAATGATTAAGCACTTCATACAGTATGTGAACATAAAGAGCCATTTCCTCACACTTAAAATATATTTGATTTGAGAACCCAGTGGAGCGAACCCACCCCATGCCAGTATAAGGACAAGTTGCAGAATTAGGCAATTACTCTTATGCATCCATGATCTAGTGCGACATACAAATTCTGCAGGAAAGCTGTGACACCCCTGCACAAACCAGTATTCCTGCAACGCTATTCAAAAGCAGACTGCAGGCACTGCATGCTTTTACCTTTGAGTTGCCATGCAGGTATTACACTTCACAGCTTCCAGAAATACCTCTAGAAAATTTGAGCACAGTTTACAAAGAGGAAACAGTCCGAATTTGTCAGGTGACTTAAGATCCAATTTTGTAAGCCTTACTTGTTACTAGTAATTACTCCTACAAACTGTTCTCTGGAAGTCAGTTTGACCAAAAAAAAGCATTCAGTGATCTGACACAGAAATTGCCAAGTCATACTATTAGCCTACATGAAGACAACTGCTGTTGCTTTAGCACAGACCTGGGTTTGGGTTTTCAGCCTCGAGTTAACCAAAACCACACACTTACGAAGCTTTATTATGAAAAAGACATTTGACATTCTCCTGAAGCTAGGAAGGTCAAATGCCCCAACTGTCTAGAGAGAGCTCAGCTCTGTACTTCTTCATTTGCTCTTGCTTCCTACGTGAATACAGGTTACTAAACAGGAGTGAGGATTGTGGGCTTGACCACTAAAAGCGTGCTTCCACCAGCATGGTTATGTATTGCTCTCCACTACAAAAAAGTAAGAAAGGTGCTGTATTGTTTTACTGCCGATAGGAATTTTGGAGGTCATACCCCCTGGAAGAGCCCTTGTAGTTATGCAAGGTAGGTGGTCATCCTTTCATGAGTGGTTTCTGTTATCCTCCATCCCCAAGAAGCTCCATTTGTATGACACATGCAACACAGCTACAACAAGCACGGGCTGTCAGGAAATAGCCGTTCTGATTCTGCGCCGCCAAATGGAGGTCTGTACATATGGTAATAACAATTTACTTTTTATAGAATAATAATAGGCTTGGGTAATTCCTGTGCCAACAGATCAGTGGCTACTGTTCCCACTCGGAGGTTATGAAAGATTCTGCCCTCACCCCTTTCCAATGGCCTCTTGTTCCAGAACAGCTGAGTGTTATTTTTAAGCCATAAAATTGTAGGAGAGTGGCCGGGCAGCTATTATTAACAATCATACAGAATTCTGCATAATGTGTGTCTCAGTCCACTTTATATTCTACCACTTAGACAGCGGAGAAAGCGTAGACTGAAATAATTTACAGTCAAGTGACATTTTGCATATATAAAAGATACATCTATTTGAACAAGATGGGTTCAAATCTGTGGTCTCTGTTCAAAGAAAACTTAAATATAAGTCAATGAGAACAATGTCTGTGAAAATAGGCCCTGCCTGGCTGCCAGAGCATAAGATCAAGTTTATTCTTTCAAAAATTCCTTAGTGTGCAGCTCAGGACTGGCTCTTTCATCTTCAGGTTCTCCATTCCCCTGATGGTCCAGCTGCAGTTACTACTCCAGCTGTCCTTTTCCTAAATATAATGAGTCTTTCTGCCTTTTTCTAGTCGATTCTCACCTGCCCCCCATTCACTTCCAACCTCTTTCCTGACAATGGCATCCTCCTCCCCTTGTCCATCTTTTTTGTGACACAAGACTTGAGAGCAAGTAAGGAGAGAAAATTACGATGGTGGCTAAAGGAATTAACTGGCAAAGAGAAGAATTTAGGTCCTTTTGGGAGGAGCAACAGCAACTCCTATTCAGATTTTATGAGGATTTTTTCTTTTTTCCTTTTCAGATTTGAGAGAAGAAAATCAGAATTGAATCGTTTCCTCCCTCCTTTCAGGTCCACCAGGAAATTAGCCAAACAGCTAACTGCCCACCCTGCAACCCTCCCCCAGCAGGCCGCATGAATGTCTCCGATTGCTACAGTTTGTTAATTGCCACACAGAAGTTATTGCATTAATGCGACTTGGATGCCAAGAATAGTTTAAACGAAGTTAAATGAGTAAAGCATGCCTAGTAGTTTCCATTGTTCAGCCTCATAGACAGGCAGTGAGTTGTATAATTGGGCATTCTGACACTTCCAACTCATTTGTTTCATTACACTGTGTTGCTTGCACTCAAATAAACATCTGCAAAAACTGTGAACGAACAGATCTAGGAATTCTTGTTGGGGAAAAAAGCTGCTTTTTACTTGGATTCAGATGATTATGCACTAGGAACTTGTAGGATTAGGGGGTTATTTTGTTTTAGGGATGAGGCTTTTTTCCTCCCAAATGAAGCATGTCACGCAAGGGCAGCACAGGCCATTGAAGTCAAAGCTCTGAGTATCACGCAATGGACATCATATTAAAAGCAGACTCCTGTAAGATCCTGAGTTTCTCCGAACATCACATCCCATTACTATTATGTAGGTGCCCTTCACCCTACAGGGACATACAGCACTTTGCAGGGTCAGATTCCCACAGCCGGATTATTGCAGTTCCTGGACTTCCACCATTCCCATGGGTGCCAAGAGGTATCCTGCACTTAGAGACAGGCATTCATCCCCTGCCAAATAAAATACTCTAAAATGGATATAATTCACCGTTGGCTTTTTCTAGCTTTTTACTGGTATAGCTCCCCTGACTTCCACAAATTTCCCTAGCACAGAACCGCTCTGACAGCAATAGTTGCAGAATTGTCAAATGAGGCACCACTCGTTGTGGCCTAATGCGATGCTGGAACCCAACAATGACTCTCTCGGTGTCTTCACGCTGGCGTTACAGGACATGCCAAAACAGATCAAGTCCACTTGTACATCTGGTTCAGTAACCTGCCTCCAGCAGTACCTTCATGCTTCAGGGGGAGACAAACCTTTTGTACTGTGTATAATGAGAGGAGAATTCCCCCTCTCTAGCAAGTCATAAAGCAATTTGTGGATACTCTGATGGATGAGAATTGATTAGCAAGTCTTAAAAGGTCAGAGGTATGCACAAACCTCGTATGTGATATAAAGGACAGTTTATCCTCTATATCACAGGAAGCATATAGTGAAATTTTCAGTGTTGATGATATAATATGTAACATATTATAACAGCAGGTTGCATTCTAATGCAGACTTTATCATTAAAAATCCCACTACAGCTATGTTATTCTTTTAAGCAGACATTTTCAGCCTCTCCCAGTTAGACGGTTGGTTTTTTGAAGGCTAGTGAATCTTTATTTGCTAAAATAAATTCACAAAGCTTCACCTCCTTGAGAGGTGTCAACCAGCTGGCTGACCAAACCCCCTCAAAGTCCTAGTACTAGAGCTGATTAATTTCATTTCTACATAATCTTACTGAACTTTTCTCCTCTTGAGAAATGCTATTTTCCAGAAATAAAAAGATCAAGATTTCCTGCAGAAACGCTCTCATTCTCCAAAATTTCGTTAAGAAAAAGATTGAGCAGACACTGTATTAAATACTGAAACAAAACTGCAGTGCAGCAGTTGGCAACCCAAAAGCCCAGGATGTTTCCAGTTTGGAATGAAATAGTTCAGGTGTTTTAACATTTCTACAGAAAGGGCATTCTGTGTTTGAACCGGTTCTTTTCTAATATTATGAACTTGTGAATCTATGGTGGGTTGGGGTTTTGTTTTGGTTGGTTGGTTCGGTTTTTTAAGTCCAGCAAGTCTCACAGCATTTGACATAAACACCATATAAGCAGGTTTAAGTTTCTAGCCCTCAAGGTTGCAAAGAACCATGTAAAATCATGAACCTAAAGGTTTGAAATCCATATGGTAAGAAAGAAGAACAGAAAATTTGATGCTTTACAGTTTCTAGGAGTTTTGATTCAATCTCATCTCTTGGGAGCTGGAACAGTTTTCTTGAATGTGAATATAAGCAAAATGCTAAGCAAGGAAATGAGGAAACGAGCAGACAGTGTGCCATATCACTTACAAGTTTTGCACCATATAAATATTTTTATACAACTGCAGATGCACAGCACAAGATTTTTGTGATGAATGCAAAGAGCAATGGAGGAAGCTGGTGGAGCAAATACTTGCTCACCTGGGATTCAAAATAGTTCTTGCTTGTTCTGTCTCATATATATACGCATATGCACATGAACACACTCTAAATAGCATTTACAGTCATTTTTTAATATTACTTTAACATCTCAGAATTGGGATACTAAGCACCAGGTGTTGGAAAAATTTCCACAAAGTGATGCCAGTGCAGTCAGTGGGATTATGCCAGCAATATAACACTTACAGAATCAGGCCCTACGGTCATAACAGTTGATCTCTCATAGCAAGCGACTCGAGCAGAATCCCTGGGAATGCTGTAGATGTGGCAGATCATTACATATTTTTACACTTTTATTTAATAATTTTGTTAGTTGTTTCATTCTTGCACTCTTCCTCCCGTATTTCACAACTGTTACAAATATTCCATTAACATACTTAAAATGACTTAGTTTCTCAACTTGCAGCCCCTGCATGAATCATCATTTCCACAAGAAGGGAAGGAACAGCTACACTAACCCAGGACAGTGCAGAACTCTTAGAAACCTCCATACATAATTCACACATGTTCCCATCATTTTTTTTCTATAGCTGCATCCTTTTTATTCTCCCCCGGCCAGGAAAAAGTCCATAACTGTGGCACAATGAAGCCTCACAGCCTGGTAACAGAACCCATTATCTATTTATATGTAGAAGGAGGATGCACATCATATGACTTTTTACTGCTTTATTCAAGTCCATATTACAGAATTTTCTGATATCTCCTGAGGTTTATGTTTAGTTACATACACTGAATGCTACCCTAAGCATGTCACTTGGATAACTGAGGTAGAAAATGGAGTTTCATTTGGATCCAGTCTCATTAGAACAGAGGCATCCCTTCATTTAAAAAGAAACCCATGGCTGATCACACAACCTTGAACAAGTTGAGAACAAAATATGATTTGATTATGATTTGACCCCAGGACAGGGAACCAGACCCACTATGCTCTAACCATTATTTCAACTCAGGACTCATTTTGTAGGTGTCCTGCTTTTGAAAAACCACTACTCAAAGAAGAGAAATTGATTTAAGTTTTGTATGTACGCAGAACACAGACCTAGGTTTTAAAATTTTAAAAAAAAGCAATAGTCTCACTCCACCCAATAGTAATTTTAAAGCATTTCAGAAATATCTGCTTAACTCCCCCACGCCATTCAGATTTTCATACATTATTGAACCTTAAAGTTCTCATCGGGTGGAAGTTTTTTCCATCTGAACCTCACACAGTAGTTGTAAATATAGGAAGTATTAGAGCGAGGTTCTTCAATATTTTGAACTCAACATAAGTAAAAATCACTTGAAATTATTTTGGTCATGGTATCTTAATGTACTTAATTCAAAAGTGACTAAATTGAAAAAGTGGCGTTAAAGTGACTAGAAGTTTGGGGTACCCTGTTTACAATGTCTTTCCAGAGGTCCTTTCCAAAGATCAAGATATCTTCCCAAAACTGAAACTTCTGAAAGCATCTTACATTTAGCACTCAAATAAGGTCCCTCAGTTAAATTTCTAAAGGTCTAAAACAGTCAATAAAGCGTGTAAGCATCCTGGAAAGAAAATAAACAAATCGGGGAAAAAAAATAAAGACCTGAAGAGAAGAAGCATATGTGGTATAGGGTAGAAGAGCAGAGGGAAGAAGTAGGTGAGGTGGGAAAAATGGATAATAAATCACAGCCCTACTCAACCAGCAAAGATCAGTAGATTTTAGCTGAAGAAAAAGCCAGGCTAAAAGCTGCATATGATTGAAATGAGATTCTGAGCATCAGAAAGTTTAATGAAGTTACAAAACTAGGCCAAAATCAGAATTTATTTCTTTTTCAAACACATAATGCAGCTCCCATCAATGACAATAAGAGCTTTGCCAGTAAAACCAAGTAAGGGCTCAGACGCTGCTTTCGCTAATTCTCAGTTCCTAGTACAGGGGCATGAAATGTCTGTAGTGAGTTAGCGAGCTTGGAGCCTGGCATAGCCACCCACTAAGATACTGAGCCTTTGGCCTGTGCCTGGGTTACAGACTGCATTTCAACCTGAGTACATGGGTTGGAAGGAAAAAAAAAGAAAAAAAAGACAGAGACAGAGACACTCACTGTCACTAAGCGATATTATACTGTCATATGGATTTCACAACACACGCACGTATGTATGTACATACCATTATAGACATCCACAGACATATAAACGTTATTCAACTAGAAGCAGATTAGCATCAGCTAAATAAAAATACACACACAGATTTCAGAGAAAAACCTCACAAGGTACAAAGTGCTTGCCTGCCTGTGGCATCAGTTTAAGAATAAATATGATAATAAAAATCATCATGAAATGGCATATGGTACATTTTTGTACACATATTATTCACTCATTTTTTATTGTATTTGACTTGACACTGACAATATATCTTACTCATTAGGGGAGCTTATATTTCAGTCTCAGCTGTATGTTAAAAATCTCCCACTGTTATGTGGCAAGAATACATAAAAAACAAATAGGCAAAAGCACGCTCGCCTGGAAAGACTTAATATTTCTCAAAATGTTCAGAAATGATTCTTCCCATTAAAAATCCAAAGTCAAAAGGGGAAAATACAATTGTTACCCTTGATTTTTCCCTGGTGTTTCATTTATTACATCAAGAGTTCCTTGATTGGATTCAAATGCAAAGTTGCTCCCATGGCTTCAAAGTCAGACTAAATTGAAAAATGCGCTTCAACAACATTGATACTGAAATAATATCCCAGAATACTGTCTTAATGGCTTTACCCTTATTAAACAAAAACATAACAAAACTTTGGGGGTCCTTTTAAATGAAATAACGGAACGATAATAAAAAGCAACAAAAAGAATCATGTACTAAAGAAAACCTTGTCCCCTTTTTAAACCCACTCTGGAAATACTCCTGAGTTTCAGCTTTCCTGCGACTCTGAAGAAGTGCACGCAGTCCGATCCGCCGGCACGGACATCCACACACAGCGTCCAAGCCGACACGCCAGATACTAAAGGGGAGGATGCCACTGTGGGCAGTGCTTTGAGCAAACAGTTGAGTGTAAAACCAGACCAGAGCTGGGGAATCCCAGGAAGCACTGTGTCTCGGACGGAGCATTTAGACACAATTCTCCCCAGATTTCTCTCCAGATATATCCGGCCATCTGCAGAAAAACCGGCTGGAAAGGAGGTCCACAAATTGCTGCTGAACAAAAGCTCTAAGTTCTCAAAGATCATTTAAATAATCTACACGTACAGTTGGCCTATAGAATCTATTAGTACCTAATCTCTCTTTTAAGTTACGCTCTGGAATTTTGGACAGCTGCCATTTCATGTCATTTCTGTAGACCAGAAGAGATTAAATAATTTGGGGAGGTGAGGAAATGGCCCAAGAGCTGCTGCCCTTTGTAAATAATGCCAGATGATGCCGCCGCTCCGATTCCAGTCTTTTGGGACTCCATATAGGTTGAAACCACATCAATTCCAACCCTTCCTTCCTCTTGGCAAAGAAACAAAGCAGGAAAGGAGCAATGACACCTCCACTGCTGGCAAAGCATGTATTACCTTCCCACGAGGTCATCCCTTCCCCCCTCCCAGGTGAGCTTCCATCTAGCATGGCTTTCTTCACAGCGAAGTCAAGGTTTGGCATTTTCTTTTTGACTGGTCCGACTCAGGCAAAAGCAGTGTGTTTGTGAAAAGTAAACGAGGGGAAAATGCTATATTTTCCTCAACCAGATCCCATCTCTGGGCAAGCAATCGGAGAGCACAGGAGGAGATTCGGCTGGAGTAGCGACATCACCCTGATCAGCTGTAATGAGTATGCCATCCCCTTAATGACAGGGGATAAAGATGGCAAACAGTCACAAACATACCAAACTGGGATTGTGGCGCTGAAGTGAATCAGCTGGACAAAACCCTTTACAGCCACATGAACACATCAGGACAATGAAGAGGCTCATGGCTCATCCGTATTGCTAATTCACTAGCTGTCAGGATGTCAGTCAGAGAGACTGTGCCGCATAGAGACAGATGCACAGGACGGTGTAACGTTTCCTGAACTACAGCCGGAGTCCAGTCCAGGAGATTTTCTACAAAAAGCACTTACTGCTCAGAAGAGAAGCAGCCAGAATAGCCTATTTTACCAATATTCCTTGCTCAATAAGAAATGAATATTCTCTGACTCCTTACCTTTGTTATAGAAAACGTTTTTAGGTGTTTTCCAAGGGTAAGGATATGAAGTGGGTAAAGTTAAGCTAAGTCTAAGCTCTGAACTTAAACTGTAATATTTCTACATCATGTAACCCTTGGAATGATGGCATTTTACAGAAGGTATATCACAGTCTCACCTAAATCACAGTGTAATTAAATAGGTTCTTCAGTTTTCATTTTTGCCCCTCCAGGATAACAGGCCCAGACTATCACAACTGAGATATTTCAACTTCAACAATACTGTGATGCAGCATTGCAGATTAGTTTCCATCCACAGAAATAATACTTTCAAAAGCGACAGAGAATCTTTTCCAGAAGGAGGACGCCAGGGTTAACAGACACCAGGTTTAGGAGTGCATCCGTTGTCACCCAGGTGGCCCAGCATAAAAGGATGCTGCAATCTCTGGCCACTGAGGTGCATGAGGGGAGCGCATCTCCAAGCCAGATATGACTTTCATTACGTTTATGAATTATGCCTGACATTTAATATTTGAATGTAATATTTTTTGTTTTAATAAAGAATCACTGGATCATCAGAATAATGGATAGCACTGGTGCAAATATAATGAAAATGCCAAGCTTTAAATAGCTTGTTTAATTATTAAAAATGTTACCGGAAAAAACTAACTTTGCATTGCTGTCAAGATCAAATGAACATGAATTTCAATCAAAAGAGAGGCTATTGTACAATATATTGAAACATGAGGTTCTGCCTACAGTAATTATTGTGCACAGCACACAAAGGGGAAAAAAGGCAACACTATCAATCACAGTCTGTCCACATTCAGTCAATACGAGCCCCTCCCCTGCTTTGTTGCACAGTTTTTCCTTTGTTAGCCATATTATACAATACACGGGGCTTTCAAGAGCTTGGCCTTGGTTGTGCATTAAGGAAGGCTCTTGAGATCCTTCTTGAAAGAAATTCAATATCTTCTCTTGTTTGAGAAAATTGCAATAAACTATACAGCATCTTCTTTTTATTTATTTATTGTTTTTTATTGCTAAGTCATCAGTCATCTGCTACTTACCACATTATCCTTTCTATATGATCATGGCAACATGCTACACAGAACACAACGTCCTCACATGTTCATCCACATTACAGTGACAGTACAAGCAGCACTCATTCAGGCTACTGAATGAGTTATTTCTCCATCCAAGAGAAACACAAGGATCAAGATTTCCATTCTGCACCACTGTGGCAGTTTTGCTGACTAAGTAGATGCTCTTAATTTCCATGCTAAGCAACTGCTGGGAATAATACAGAACACACTATCTTGCAAGAATCCCACCACTGCATCTGTGCATATTAAAAATCTAAAACTGCATAAGCATATCAAGTCCAGTGGCTCCAGTATTTTTCTTTGGTTTTTAGAGAAGCAGGAGGTAACACTACGCATGTATGAGCATTTAGTTGCATGTCCTTCTTGTCCATTTTTCTGCTTCTATCTCCTAAAATTTTGCTAGTAGGCAATTTCTACATCAACCAGGATGTATAGTGTGTATCCTTGGCAGGATTCCACTGCCACTTAAAAATATTCCTTTGCTGCTTCTGAAATTCAAGTTCCTTCTCCCCCCATCACCAATTTTTTCTTTTTTTAATCTGCATTGTTTTAAAGATATCCTTTAACAAAATTGGCTAAGAGGTTGAGTTGACTTTTTATTTTTCTATTTTTGCTAAAAGTTTTATTGTGTTATGGCAAAGGCTCTTGTGCTGTATTGCTCATTTGGGTGTCATTAAAGATAAGTTCCACATTTTAAACGGTGAGGTTTAACCTTTACAAAGTTATAGCTTTATGGTGACCTAAGTATAAATTCCGAGCTATATACAATGCATACGCTGAAAACATTAAAATGCAGATACAGGTTTTCCTCCACCTGGCTGCAACACATCCTGTTTCTATACACCTCGCTGCGTCTGTGGATCTAGTAGTAAAAGATCCCCTTTCAGAGTGGACTTTCTCTTAGGGAAAGCATCTATGGAACCAGTTTATGCTGAAGTTGGTGGGAATTTTGTCCTCAGGCTTCCTACCAAAGTTACAGCAGTCATAAAAGCTCTAACACGTCTGTGTTAAAAGAGTAGGACTTGCTGCCCATTTTACTGAACACAGAGGCGTTTGTCTATTTACTGATGTCTGTGAAAACCTTTACATACTCTAAACTGAAGATTCACAGGGGTGCTTGAAATTAAACAGCAGAAACAAAATGTCCTCGTGCACACGCTTGAGGGAACGGTCACAAATTCTGTAACCAGGTCTTTATCTCAAGAGAGCTATAAAGCTGCAATAAAACCATTTTATTGCTACACTGTCCCATGATGGGGCTGCTGTCCTCTCATGAATATTGGAGATGTCCTGCACTTAGCCATAAATGCCCCCAGCATTACAAACCACTAAGCGTTTGAGTCATTCCAGCAAAACACTTTAAACCCACACAACCTGAAGCATGTATCTAGCCCTATGTAGACTATTTCCAAGTTCATTTTCAAATCAGTTCAGGAGAAGGCTGTATGGTTACACCCTATACCAATGTTACAGACAAAGGGAACCAAAGGGGGGTAAGGACATGGTCTTTATATCAGTCCAGTGCATAAAGCCTGTAAGCTGAAACCAAAGCTGCAGACTGGCTATATTTTTTCCCTAACTTATGGGACAGAGTTCATCTCCTCCAACTTCTAATGATTTTCCTGGGAAAAGAGTAGCTATTCCTTCCTACCATGCTATCATCATGCTACCTTATCTAGGTAGCCATGAAAATTACAGTCAAAATACATGAGATGGATTAAAGAATGTGTGAAATGTATTTAATGAAGAGCTTGGCATTGAAAGACTTGCATAAAAGCCTTAGTCTTCTATCTCTTCCTGCTATTCGTACCCCATGCCCACCACACAAAGCTGAAGAGAGCAGGATCACTTGGCAGAACCCTCACAGAAGCAAGAGGCAGATTTTATAGCATAGCACCACATTTGTGCAGCTAAACTACTTCCACCCCACAACTGGCTTACCTGTGGCTAGCGAGGGACCTGACAAGCTCAGCCTCGTCCACTTACAACCGCATGGACTCGTGCTTTTTAAACACCAGCATTGACCCTATACCTGTTCAGTTCTGAGCATGGGTTTCCATCGTGAACTACAGTCGTGTTAGGACTAACAGCATAGGAGATGAGATACAGAAAAGTAATTGTAGTGCTGCTTCAGCTCTGTGTAAGTCAAGGGGAAGTAACATGTTCAAAGCAAGCTGGGAAAGTGCCAGGTATTAGATTAATAATTGCTGAAAAAATCCCCCCCATCCCTCCACCCCATAGCTTTTGTGGACACAACTTCTAAGGATCAAACAAGTGTAAGTGAAACACACAAACTTGGCCAAGGCATCGACTGAAGCATCAGGCTCTCTCTGCTCTAGTTACAACCTCTAGTAAATCTGTTCTGTGAAATTTTTTAAACATTAGTTCCAAGTTTCACGGATCTTAATGCAAACATTTTAACTGATAATAGCATGGAGAAATTGTTTGAGGAAAGTCACATCTTGTAGCTACTTTAAGACTCCATCTGTGTTGTCCCAAGTGAATTAGTTGAGAGGACAGGGGCAGAAGACTGAATCTATTAAACACATTGGGCTAAAAGCAGTAATTGGCTTCACCCAATATTCTGCAGACCTTGTTGCATTATGCTGTATTAACTTTTCATGGCTTCACGCAGTGTACATTTTTTGACATTGCTTTCCCCTTGTCCCCATGAGAGCAGTCTGTCTATTCATTCATCTTTGTTTACTTTCTTTCAATAAATTATACGGATAACTCTATTTTGCCAATTCTTCACTACTGGCATTTTTAGTTTTGCATTTACATAAGACATTCTAAGTTTATGAATTGAATTGGAGGCGATAAAGTTAAAACTAACAAGGCTATAAAAATGAATTTGCTTTAATACTGCAAACATGCTCACAGCAAAACATTAGTTGCAGCAAGTTTTTCCTCATTTTCTCCTGCTTCCCCTTCTCATACAGCAGTTGCCTTAAGCCACGGAGGAGAAGACACCTCACCCAAGCCCTTCATTAGCAGAGTCTACCATAGCATATAGAGGAGCATCTCCATTTATGAATCTAGTTCTGGTGCAATCCAACAAGCCCATCCACAGCCAACCACAGAAGATTCTGACCCAGCAGCATCACTGCCATTTAGTGGGGGTAGAGGAGCTTTCATTATGTGGAATACAACTGGAAAAACACTAAGCTGCTGCTCAGAAATTTCCCAGTAACATCCCTACAGCTGGTCAGAAGAGAAAAAGACTTATAAATATATTTTGAAAAAAAAAAAAAATTAAAATAAATCAAGATTTTGCAATCGGAGAAAGAAAAGGAAATATTTCCACAAGAAGAGCTGCTAACACCCATACCAAAACAAAGGAAATGAAAAATAGATGGGGCTGCCAGTCTGCTCCATAATTTAATCTTTACAGCACCTCTCTGGAAGGGTGGGTGTGGTGGGTCGACCCTGGCTGGATGCTAGGTGCCCACCAAAGCCGCTCTGTCACTCCCCTCCTTAGCTGGACAGGGGAGAGAAAATATAATGAAAGGCTCAGGGGTTGAGATAAGGACAGGGAGATCACTCAGCAATTACCGTCACGGGCAAAACAGACTCGACTTGGGGAAAAAAAAATTAATTTTATTACTAGTCAAATCAGGTAAGATAATGAGAAATAAAACCAAATCTTAAAAACACCTTCCCTCCACCCTTCCCTTCTTCCCAGGCTTAACTTTACCCCCGAGTTCTCTACCTCCTCCCCCCGAGCAGCACAGGGGGACAGGGAATGGGGGTTTGGGTCAGTTCATCACACTTTGTTTCTGCTGCTCCTTCCTCCTCAGGGGGAAGGGACTCCTCACACTCTTCCCCTGCTCCAGCGTGGGGTCCCTCCCACAGGAGACAGTCCTCCATGAACTTCTCCAACATGAGTCCTTCCCATGGGTGGGCTGCAGTTCTTCACAAACTGCTCCAGCGTGGGTCCCTTCCATGGGGTGCAGTCCTTCAGGAACAGGCTGCTCCAGCGTGGGTTCCCCGCGGGGTCACAAGTCCTGCCAACAAACTGCTCCTGCATGGGCTCCTCTCTCCATGGGTCCACAGGTCCTGCCAGGAGCCTGCTCCAGCATGGGCTTCCCACGGGGTCACAGACTCCTTCAGGCATCCACCTGCTCTGGCATGGGGTCCTCCACGGGCTGCAGGTGGATATCTGCTCCACCATTAACCTCCACGGGCTGCAGGGGGACAGCCTGCCTCACCATGGGCTTCACCACGGGCTGCAGCGGAATCTCTGCTCCGGCGCCTAGAGCACCTCCTCCCCCTCCTTCTTCACTGTCCTTGGTGTCTGCAGAGTTCTTTCTCTCACATATTCTCACTCCTTTCTCTAGCTGCAATTGCTGCCGTGCAGTAACTTTTTCCCCTTCTTAAATACGTTATCTCAGAGGTGCTACCACCGTCGCTGATGGGCTTGGCCTTGGCCAACGGCGGGTCTGTGTTGGAGCCAGCTGGCGTTGGCTCTATCGGACATGGGGGAAGCTTCTAGCAGCTTCTCACAGAAGCCACCCCTGTAGCCCCCGTGCTACCAAAACCTCGCCACGCAAACTCAATACAGTGGGTGCCAGTCAGTAACTGTATTTTCACATAAACGATGCAGACATCAGTTAAACCTTTTAGAAAAGAACAGACTTCTGCTCAAGAGCAAGCCTTGTGCTAAACCACCCAAAAAAAAAAGGTGAGGCGCTGCTGAGCTCCATTTAACTCGCACTACCTGCAGACACAGCCTGCACCGCGGCTGCACAATGCGGCCCCAGGGAGGAGCAGGAGGCAAGGCAGAGGGTTTGCTTGTTCTTAAACCAGAGAACTTGCATGCAAAGATGTAAGTCTGTGCTAGCTGATGAAGTGCAGACACTTGCAAACCAAGGGCTTTCAAGGTTCTAGGCCAGACACATATATTTGAAACTGCAATGCATGTAGTTGATGCTATACAATAGAAAGTATTATGAAATAATGGATTAAAACACTACTTAAAAACATTTTAGCTCGATGTTAAAACCTTGCTAAAATTCTAATGTCACCTAAGAAACCAAATTCAAGATGACAAGAAATTCAGTGGGATTTAATCATGCATACAGGGAGAAATTTTGTGAAAATAATCTAACCAAAGAAATGAGAGCCTAATGGCAGATCTGATGATCCGATCCTCAGAAAGACTGCCTAACAATTTCATGTCATTGATATGAAACCAGTTGCTAGCTTAAACAATCAAAGCTAATTTGACTGTTTAATATATGAGTTATTAATTACAATTAGAAACACTTGTCATATTCCAGACAGAAGATTAAGATTATTTCCTTGACTTACATGGTACATTATCCTGATATTATCTAAACCCACAGCATAAAACAAACAACAGCAGAAGATCATTCCCAAGAGCACAACAACAAAACAACCTGTTAGACTTAGTTGAAAGGATATTTTTAGCCAAAATAAAGATAATGGATTAGTTTTCTCCTGTGATTTGCATTTAATTTTTGGCTGGCAAAGCCTGCTAATGAGTAAAACTTCTAGATTATAAAGGACTCTTGTAACATAATTTGGGGAAAAAGGCCACTATTTAAGGCAGGGAGTAACAGTTATATGAGTTGTTGATAAATGCAGCATTTTCCAAAATAACATTTCCATGAGAAAGCTCTTCTTTGTTAAAAACGGCACTTATGAAAACATGATTTCATTCAGGAAAAAACAAAACAAAACATGCCCGTAAAGCTGAACAACTTTGACCTTTTCAGAAAGGGATTTGTAGCTTTTGTGTTGTCTTATATGAAGCAAAAAAATAGACATTCAAAACCAAATGGTTTACTTTTTTCTGAAGGGGGGAGAAAAAGAAGTAGATCTTTCATATGAGATTTTGTAGTTTTGTTCTTAGTCCGCTTGGAAGAGGATTTTTTTTTTGTCCCAAAACTTCATATGAAATGGAAAAATCCAGCTCCCATCAGCTCCGATGTTTTCATAACCTCTCCCGGTGCTAGAAGGTGCGGGTGTGTGCATGCACGATCATGGGAGCCATAATCCGAAACCACAGCTGGGCACCTGCTGTTCATTTTTCAAAGGAAACAGGAAAGATTATGGTGGGTTATGGGGTGATTTAAGTCTTGCACAGTTGCTGAAAGAGCTCACTAGAAAGAAAAGAGGAGGCTCAAAAGGTAGACAGTCCTCTCTAACTACTTTTTTGGGGATCAAGGACCCTAATGTGGACGGGAAAGGCTGTGGAGATACAGCTCTGTCTCCCACACAGCTAGAGCCTGGTCTGTCCTGGTCGGTGCTGGCAGAAAACAGCATGCACTTTCTTCCACGGAGGGGTGGCGGGTGGGACTGTGGGGGGCCCCGTCACCCCTATGTCACAGTGCCACCACCCGGCAACACAGAAGTCACAATGTCCCGGGACAGGAGAAAGGGGGCATCCTCCTGTGTCCCACAGCCAGTCTGCCTGGCAGGCAGCCCAGAGACATCCGAGAGGAAGTCCTTGAGGAGCCAGTGGAATTACTTGGAGGGAGGAAGACTGGAGGCTGGACGAGGCTGCTGGAGGTTCTCCGCTGCAAGGCCTGCTCTCGGTGGGGCCATGTTGAAAGCCCATCTGATGGATGGAAATCCTTTTTCAGCCTTTGGGGAACAGACACCAGCTCCTCAGATGAGAAGAACCACCAAACCCAGTGGCAAGACCAAGGGAACGTCTTCTTGGGGAGCACTTGAGGAGCACTGCGGAGCTCTCTGTCCTCATGCCCTGCAGAGCCAGGGGCAGCAGCCATAAGAAATGGGATGCAGAGATGTTGCAAGGGGTCCCAGTGCTTTGGAGCACCCACTGGTGTCCTGGCAGGCACGGGAAAGATTCTTGCCCCCAAGGTCGATCAGGCCAGGGGCACGTGGCCACTCTCGGAAGCCCTGAGGTGGCTCCAGGTTGAGGAAGAATAGGGCTTGGGCATCTTCTGGAAGGCATGACCAGCCTGTGGGATGAGGAGGCAGGTCTTGCTCACATGCTCAGGGAATAGCCGATTGCCAGCTGTGGGGTCAGGAAGGAATTTTCCCCCGGGGCAGATTGGCACTGGTCCCCGGGGGTTTTTTGCCTTCCTCTGCAGCATTGAGCATGACCACTTGTCAGGGCTCCTCTGGTCCATTTTGGCTAGGTTACTGCCTGATGCTCATGCATCATGAAGATGACGAAGGTGGTCTCTTGTGCCCTGCAGCTAAGGGGAGGAAGGCTTTTTTTCCCCTGGGGCAGATTGGCACTGGTCCCTGGACGTTTTTTGCCTTCCTCTGCAGCACTGAGCACAGCCCTTTGCCAGGGCTCCTTTGGGCCATTTTGGCTAGGTGCCAGCTGCTCATGCTCCACAAAGGTGGCCCTTGTGCCCCACATCTGGGGGGAGGAAGCTTCCTCTGCCCCCAGGGGTTGCTTCTTTTCCTCTGTAGCATTGAGCACAGCCCCATGTCAGGGCTCCTCTGGTCCATTTTGGCCAGATTCTTGCCTGCTGCTCTTGCACCTTCAAGGTGCCACTCATGCCCTGGCTCTCTTTCCAATTGCAAGTTTGTAGTCGGAGCGAGCTCTGCTCTTCCCTTGGCTCCATTTCGCCAGGTGTTCTTGCTTGTGCAAAACAGCCTGTGCCTGGAAGGGCTTCAGGCTTGCTGCATCATCAGGAGCTGCCACTTTTCAGCTTTCCCTGCATGCAATACAAGTGTAGGCCAGGCACGAGAGTGCTTTTCATGCATCACTGGCCAAGAAGCACAGTGGAGCAAGTTTTTGAAGGCAAAAAGTATGCTTGTCATCGATATGGGTCATACTTTTGAAAATACCCCATGGTACCACACACCTCCTCTTCTTCTTTTGTGTGTGGTCAGTCCTGATCCTCATTCTTCACGTTCTCTTCAGGAAACAGGGATTGCTTGGCCTGTGTTCCTGCTGCTACTTTCTGTAGCTCTGTCACTTGCCTTTGCCAGACTGTAAAGAATGTTTTTTCAAGCTAAACTGAAGAATGCATCAGCCTGCTCCTGGCTACACATGCGCATTGTGTTAATGCTTGTGAGCATCGGCTCTGAAACAGATTCAGAAAAATAAAATAAAATTAAATCCTGTTTCCACTTTTAACCTTTGTGATATGTGTCCTTGAAAGTGTTTTCGGAGCTGAAAAATCCCTGGCATTTCAGGCAAATAACAGTGTCATCGTTACTTGATTCATGGGGAACACAGGGAATGGAATAGAATATTATAGTTATGGCTATGTTATGCCTAGAGTTATGTGTGACAACCTAGGCCTGAGGGGTCCATCCAGGAGAGCAGCTATCTGCAGTGCAAGTCCCAGGCCCATCCAGGAGACAGGGGCAGAGACCGGCACACCTAAAACATCGCTCATGCAGGGACTGAAAGCCCCAGGCTGAGCTGAGACATGTCTCCTGGGCCCTTGGCAGGAGATGGTGCAGGTGGGGGTCCCAGGGGAGGCTGGTCCCAGCCATTGAGGCCTATAAGCGCCTACAGGACCCTCACAGAAGTAGATCTGCACTGCTCACATGCTCTCCTTTAGACATTTATGGTTGGCCATTTTGGAGACAGAGTATTGGGCAAGATGGACCTTCGCTCTGATGGAGTACTGTTGGTCTCAGACTCTTTGGTTTTATTATGTTTTTCCAAGGGAAACAGCTCAGGCATTTCTAAAAATGAGTACAAGGAGAAAAAAAAGTCAATGGGGAAATGAACAGGTATTGCTCACATCAAAAAGACTTGCAACCATTTAGTTTAGGAGCACTTCTTGCTTCAGACTGAGGGCTTGATCGTTGAGCCTTGCTAGTGTCAGAGATGTGGGATTTTTGCCATCCTGTGGAAACCCGGCTAAACTGGATGAACATAGAAGACTTTCAAAAACTGCACTTCATACATGCTTTTTGCAAATTTGTGCAGATGGTCAAATTACCTAAAGACAATCCACGGCTCTCACCTCCATGAGAAGGTATGCCTCCTTCCCACAAAGTGACAGAGCCAGCTCCTAGGCTGGGACATGAATACGCATTCAATGCCTTCTGCTAGTGCAGGGCTGGGAAGAATTGTCATCAGAGATTTCCTCAGCATGTACTGCTAGGGAAAGAAGGAAGTAGGAATAAGAACAGAATAGAACAATTCAGCTGGAAGGAACCTACAGTGATCATCTAGTCCAACTGCCTGACCACTTCAGGGCTGACCACAAGTTAAAGCATGGTATTAAGGGCATTGTCTAAATGCCTCTTAAACACTGACAGGCATGGGGCATCAACCACCTCTCCACGAAGCCTGTTCCGGGATTTGACACCCTCTCAGTAAAGAAATGTTTCCTCATGTCAAGTCTGAACCTCCCCTGACGGATGCTGCTTTGAGCCATTCCCATGCATCCTGGCACTGGATCCCAGGGAGAAGAGATCAGCATGTACCTCTCCACTTCCCCTCCTCAGAAAGCTGTGGAGAGCAATGAGGTCACCCCTCAGCCTCCTTCTCTCCAAACTAGACAAACCCAGTGTCCTCAGCCGCTCCTCAGATGACATGCATTCCAGCCCCTTCACCAGCTTTGTTGCCCTCCTCTGGAGGTGTTCAAATACCTCAACATCCTTTTTAAATTGTGGGGCACAATTTACGGGATTCCATTCCTGTATTGTGTTCCCCCACAGTACGGGAATGCAGTTAGTACAGCTATAGCTAATTGTTTCAGGATGTGCTATGTCAGCATTGCACGGCCCTTTGCAGAGAGGAAAGCATGGTCTTAAAATGCACTGGCTATCAGTTCGTTTTCAAGCGTAACTCAAAGCATAACTTTTAGCTCATAAATCCCATGTAATTTGAAATCCTTGCTACTTAAAGACTGTCTTTTTCCTAAAAGCCCTCTGGACAGGGAACACTCATGGCAAGGGAATTCATCTCTAGCCTCACTCTGCCTGCTGGTCTGATCCATGTTTGGACACACTGAGCTTGCATCAAAATACTAAGATTCTTTAACTGAACAGACATAGTCTGGCAGCTTTCTGCACTTATTGCACCAGCTTTGCAAACTAATTACTATGTGTGTGCTAGAAGATAGTTTTTCATAGTTTCTTTTATTAATTAAAAAAAAAGTTCCTTTGTATCCAAATAACATAATCAGTAATTTCATCACACTGACATTCTCAGGTGGTTTCAGGTGGGCTTATAAAAAGCAAAATCTTCAGTCCTTCTTTGCAGCTATCTTACAGGCACGTAGGGACTCTTAAAGAGAGGCAGTTGCCTTTTAGTGTCAGATGGCCACCTGACCAGCCAACTCCTTACCCATATCAGCATTATCAGCAACAACCTTCCTCGTCACTAAATGCTTGCAGAATTCCTTTAAAAACTCAGCAACCTCTATTCACACTCCTGGAGAGTGAAGCATAACCCCACAGACAGCAGTGCCACTAACTGCATCACACTGACCCACCAGTGTTTCATCTCTTGGAGCTTTTTCAGTGTCTGGGCTGATTTGGCACTTTCTCCAATTAAACTTCCAAAATGGAAGCTCAGTTAATGCCAGCTGTGTTTATCTTCTTTCCTAGGAGGCAGACATCCATTTTGAAAGTGCCTCGACTGACACCACCAGCTTCATGTTCAGAGCCCACCCACACAGTGCACCCGTTGCTCAGTTGGCTGGTGGAAGGCTGGATGTGCTGGTCATGACTGTGTGGAGCTGGACTCCAGCAGGCTACTGCTGGGTGCAAGCCTCATTAACATTTCTCTCAGGCTCCACCCTTCATGCTTTGATGTCATCAAATGTATGAGACAGTGAAGTGCACGGTCAGGTCTTTTGAATTTAGATTGCAGAAAAGCATCGTTCAAGAAATGTAGGTTTCCTTGTCCACATCATACTCTGGATTTCATGGCATCTCAGTGAAGTAATGCATACCAGGTGTTGCTCCTGATTAAACTGAGAAAAGCAGTCAGCAGAGAAGATCAAAACCTCAAGTGGAAGATCTCAGTCATGGACAATTAAGGCCAAAACCAAAAATTCAAAATGTGTTTTTATGTAGAAAAAAAAAAGGTTACTGTAAGTATTGTATTTGCCAGTGCATAAGCAGCTAGGACTGAAGTCACGTGTCTACACATTACCTACAAGACTACACACTTGCACAAGCTATGTCTCCATTTAAAGGTAGAAGCTGTGCAAATGTAAATCAACTTAAAGATAACATCTTTATAGCCTTGTTTCCCATTACAGAAGAATTCAGTAATTTCTTCATTGTATTTGGTTTCTCCATGTATCTCATGTATAATATCTGCAGAACATTAGTCTCTAGAAATTTTTCAGACATTAATATTTCAGAGTAAAAACAATAGAATCTTGTTTACAGCTCTAACTACAACACATTTCTTAGTTATGTTTGAAAGCTTATCACACACAGATTGAGGTTTCAATTATTTTATTTCTTTTTTTAAATGTTTTCCTAACTCAACCACATTACACTGGTGAGAGTAACTAAGCTAAATTCAACATGTTCTGAAGATCCAGCAAGATGTGAATGAAGAGTCACACTAAACTGCAAATCTGATGACTTCTGCTCTCCATAAACAGATTAGCCAGGCCTCAGGTTTAAGCACTCCCCTATACCTATGTGCAGAACTAATTTGCACCTCCAGTTCTCGATGGCTGAACTGCGGCACCACATTTTTAGCAAGCGTGCTTGAACACATAATGTGGACATCCAAGCTTATTTTGCCCTCAAGAGGATCTAATCCATGTGCTCCAGAGTCACACTGTGAAACAAGCCAGTGCCTTGTGAGCAGGGAGGTTTAGCGGACTTGCTTCAGAGCTGCACTACCACTCTGAACAAAAATGCTAACATAGGTGCAATCTGGGATACGCTCTGCATTCAACTGTGGTTGGAAGAAATCTTTTTCCAAGCAGTTCAGACTTAAGACTAATGTCAGAAGGAAAAGTAGTTTCCACCAGAAATGCTTCTAGGCCCAGTCTTATGAGTTTCCCCATTTACAAAGAAGGTTAAAACTAGCCCTGAAACAATTAACCTGTGGATCAAGCACCAAATTAGCACGCACTTGATGTCTGCTCAGCTCAGCAGAAAAGAAGCACCCCTGGCTGTAGGAGTGTAACTGAGCAGCATCCTCCCCTCTTTCAGCAGTACAGCCTACCAAGGGGCATCTGTGTGCCAGGATCTCTGCTCCCTTCCTCCAGCTGGCAGGAGGACCAGCAGGACCAGTTACTTGTTTTCCATGTTCAGTTCTGTTCTCTTTGGAGCACTTAGAGTTAGACTAGTCTAAAGAAATTGTCATAAAAAGATATTACATTCACACATAAAGCAATGCCTAGAATGAAATGCCAGTTCTTAAGTTTTGTTAATTTACTGTATGGTCCTTGACTAAATATTATTGTAAAAAAAAATAAAGAATTATATATGTATAAAGCCTCTCAGGTCTCTTCCTATTTTCACTGCTCAGAATTAAAAAAGCAGACATAATGCCAATTTTTTAAATAAAAAAGAATAAGTGAGACTAGTTAGGAAAACAGATGTTAATCAGGTGTTTTTCCACCCTCTCAGAACAATTTATATACTTTTTGTTTTTAAAACAAAAGTTTCAACACCTTAATAGTGAAAACTGAGCTCTTTTACTGCACTCTTCATTGAACAATTCTATTTCTTGACTTTGGCTTTATTCTAGTACAGAAAACCTAATTGAATGAAGACAGCATTAGTCCCATTTCTTCCAGAGACTGCCAAAGCAGACACACAGCAACCCAATGTGCTAATATCCATACCATACATTCACTCATAGCATGATCTCTCATTAACGGAGCAGCCTATATACAACAGTGTGGCCATTCTTTTACTAGAGGCTATGAGGTGCAAGGTAGGTGAAAAAGCATTGCGAATATTTTCTTTCATCCCCAACCATACCGAGAGCACGGATTTCATCGGCTGTCTGCTGACAGATGTATCACTGTTTACTCCATGTCCTTGCTTGTGGGTTACTCCTCTGATCTCTAACAGAATCCATCGGGGCTTGCCAAACTTCAGCGGCTCAAGTCTCATTCACGATATCTCTTCTCACAGGAGCCTGTAATGCTCATCACAGGAAGCCATGTAAAATTCAGCTACAAGAGCATCATACACTTACTAAAATCCAAGAGGGACAGAATCAGCCCTCAGATGACAGTGGGCAGATCTCAGTTTCAAGAAAAACAGCAGCCACACACTTAAGGGTGAAATATAACCTAGGAATAAATCCCCAGTGCTGGGAATAACTGGGAACAATTTCTAGAGCCAAATACCTGCTTTTATCATTTTGTATTTTCATAGGTTTCATATTGAGTTTCTCTCCTTTTATTCAGCAGCAGAAAATTTATAACAGTGGGAGCGTCATTATTTGTTATACTTGTTCCTTAAAGGCTCCGTTTGATTTATGCAGTGAGCAAACCAAAACAAAAAATCCCTGCTTCTAAATTTATGAGTTAGTGCTACAGCCTGTCAATTTTTTGCACAAACGTATCGAAGTGGCTAAGGGAGATAATCAACTCTCTTCCAACATTAAGATATTTTAATGCTATTTCCCCTAATAACTCAGGCTGATGCTGTAGTAAGTTGTCATTCCTATACTGTACAGTACCTTCTGGGGTGCATGGGCAACCAAAAAGGTCGACATTGTTTATGGGTAAGAAGCAAGCATCTTCCCATGGGAGATGTAGAATTTCTAACCCAGGACAGACAGGCAGAAATGCTGGAGGCAGAACCCCCTTGTAAATATATTCGGATCAGGATTAAGGCTTACAGAAAATTTCCTATATAAAGTTGCCATATAAGACTAGTATGATCACCCATAGAGACGGAAAGCAGCTATGAGCAACTGAATTATGCCCTTCTGATAATATCATCTTCACTGCTGTCATGCCCTTAAGACCCAATTGGTCATTATCCAGCATGAGGTAATGTCCTGAAAATATGCTCATCGTTGAGAGTAATCTCGGACTTAGCCATCAGAACCTTAGCTAGGCTAATAGACCAGTCCACTGGAAGGCTGATATAACTAGCAGCAGGTCTACTGCTAAGATAGCAAGTGTTAACACTTCTGAGGGAAGCTGTAAGAGGATACTGGGGTTAAAGCTTTTGTCACTGTACTGTCAGTAAACTTGCACTTTGAAAAGCAGGTCGCCATACATTTTTCAAGAATGAGGCTCTTGCATTTCATCGCCTACCATGGCATATTAGGAGCTTTCTACTAAAAAATGGCAAATTTCTGATTTATTTCACATCAAATTCATTGAGATGTCTCTAATTTTCACTAGTTTAAGTGAAATGTGCAAGAGGATTGATCTAAAACATGAAAGCCTAGATCTATGACAAGGTAAATGCATTAACCAAGACAACGCATGCTCTTGGTTACCAGTTAAGACACCCCATCAGCAACCTAACCCTAACAGCAGTGACCACTTTGCAAAACATGATAACTGGCAGATGTAGTGGAAGTCGCAAAAGCGATTGTCAACTTCTAAGCTCATAAGAAAGTAGGTAACCTTGGACGCTTTGAGCTCGCGTGCACACTTTAAGTAAAGTCTGCAGTGTGATGACAAGTACTGTGGAAGAACCTGAATGAATTATAACGCACATCTTACTGTGTTACTGGCCAGATTACTATCAGGTTATTAAATTCACTTTTCTGTTTATTGTACTCATCAATATACTAAAGTTCAAGCTTACTGCATTTGAAATTTATATCTGTAACTACTCTGGAGAGATTAGATAACTCTTTCTGAATCTTAAATCAAAATATAGCAGGCTCCTAAATAAACAAGAGCATTTTCCAAAATATTCTACAGGAAAGTAAATAATATTTCATGTGGACCTTTAGTTCACTGCAAAAAGTCATAGGAATTGTAGGAAAATTCAGGTCAGAATGACCACAGGAGGTTTTTAGTCCAACTCCTGCTCAAAGACGGGCCAGCTGTGAGCTCAGACCAGGTTGCACAGGGCTTTATCCAGTTGGGTCTTGAAAATATCCATGGATGCATGGGTGGACACTGACTACAACCTCTCTGGGCAACCTGCTCTGCTGCCTGACTGCTGCCATGTCCACCAGCACCTTTTTCCCAGAGCCGCTTCCCAGCCAGGCAGCCCTAGCCAGTGTCATTGCAAGGCTCCTTCCTTCCCAGGTGCAGGACTTTGCATTTGCCCTTGTTGACTTTCATAAGGTTCCTCCCAGGCCATTCCTCCAGCCCATCTAGGTCCTTCTAGACGGCAGTCCTGCTCTCAAGCATATTGACCCATTCTCCCCAATTTGGTGTCATCTGCAAACACGAGAGTGTCCTCCATCATGTCCTCCAAGTCACTGATAAATATGTTAAACAGGACCGGTCCCAGTACAGACCCCTGTACTACTCCACTCAGAGTCAGCTTAGGCAGAGTAGAGCCCTACCGGGACCTAGCTCCTAGGCTGGATCATCCAAACAGATATTCTTTTTTATGCATCTAGTTAACCACCCATCCCTAACTTGGACACAAGAATATTGCAGAAGACCACATCAAAAGTCTTGCTAAAGTCAAGGTAAATGACACCCACTGCTCCTCCCTCATCCACAGACCTAGTCATTTTACCACAAAAGCTTGGTCACGCATGCTTTACTCTTGGTAAATCCATGCTGACTGTTTCCCCAGTCACCCTTTTTTTCTTTCATCTGCCCAGAAATGTGTCATTCAGCTGTAAAACAGATCTAGAAACATGTAGTTCTTTGGGTTTTTTTTCCTTGTATTGTATCAATTCAACACTCATAATGGTAGTCCAATGGACTAGGCCAGCAGCTGCGAAGAACAGAAGTAAGGCAGTATTTAAGGTATTCACACTGCTCTGTTCTTTGCATAGTAGTCCAAATTCAAAACACATGTGCCATTTCATATTATCACCTATCTTCAATAAAGAACAAAACCTGGTAAAACATTATATCTATCTGATGTGTGCACATGAAGCTTGGGTGGAGCCTTGCAAGTAGTTTACACTCGAGACCCCTAGAAATGCACAACCATAGAAAAATTCTGCCTCCAACTGAGCTACCAAGGGAAACATCAGTAAGAGCATATCTTTAAGTGTCATGTTCCCATTTACTACCAGTGATTTCAAGTATAAATCAAAGTCTTTCTGCTTGAAGTACTAAACATTCATAGCCTTTAAACCAACAGATAATCATCATTTTGTTAATGCTCCTTGAAGCCAATAATACCCAAAAAGTAAATACTTAAGAGCAACTGAGAGGCTTGTGAATAAATACTAATTTGTAAGTATCAGCATTTATGACTAATGCAGCTTGCTATCATATCAAAAGAACAGTGTAGGGTACTGTGACTGCTTACTGCTTGTTGCTACAGCTATCAACATAACCCCACTAACTTCAAGGTTACTATATGACAAATAACAAATTGTGTGGTAAATATTGTCTTCCAAGTCAGCAAACTCTTCTAATTAAATCATATGGAAGAGCCATGATTTCGGTCCTCAAGTTAAATTGGTCTACTTTAAAAAGCTAGACTGTTTAACTAGTGAGTGGTCTGTATCTTAGCATGTATCCTATCTTGGAAATAGCAATTGAGTCAGTGGCGGGAGGAGGGTGGGGTGTGGGAGAATGTGTTCAACAGAAATATATGCAGGGAAGAGCCCTGACTTTAATGTTTGCCAGTAATGTCAATCAAGCCTGTAAGTTTGCTCAGGACCCTAAGGTTAAGTATATATCTAAATACTTGCAAGATCAGACCTTCGTAGCTCAGCCACAGAGAGGTCAATATAGCACATATTCACATATTGCTGGGGTGCTACGCTGACATCTCACATATTAAAAAAAGCCAAAACAATTTGTGCGTCAGAAATAGACCAGAAGACAGACACATCCACTCTTTCATGCATGCAGCCCACTACCTCGTATTTAGAGGACCAAAAAAGCAATAAAACAAGAAAAAAAGAATAAAACCAAGACCTATATTTACAATCACCAGAAACACATGAATTAAGATAAAACAGATTTTTAACAGGGGAAACTGCAGTTTTCCAGGAACTGTACTTTCAGAAGGTATTTGAAAAGGGACCACAAAACACATACGGGAAGAGATAAAACAGAACATTTCACTGTCTTGCCTCTAACACATGTTAAACATAAAATGGGAGGGAAAGCCAAGGCAGCTCCTACAGGCATGCTAGAAGTTAGAAAGTAAGAGTTCTGAAAAAGCTGCAAACATTCAACACAAGACAACAACTGATGTCACACAAGGTCTGTGTTAGAGCAGATTGATGTATATGAAGATACGTTCATAAGTAGAATATCTTTTGATCAGAAAAGGAAAAAAAATCCTTCAAATCTTTTAAATTGCTAAAGGGATGGATAAAAGGGACAATAAGAGTAGCCCTACACTTAGTCATAACAGGAGCTTGTCAAAACTTGTCAGAACCGTCTGCACATTTTAACAGTAGAGAGGAGGACCAGTAATTCCTAGAAACCCTATGCAAGTACGTCACTCAACATATATGCCTTCTCAGATATTCAGAGGAATCGTGTTTCCAAAGTGCATATGATGGCGGAATCATATACAAATATTAGCCCCAAAAAAACTCATCTCCCCAAATCCAACTGAAACACAATCCTTGCCTGGAGAGCAACAGAGCCAAGAGCTGCTTTTCCTCTTGAGGTACATCTTCACTTGCAACTAGAACAAGCTCTGCCCAGGTATTCCTTGCAAGCACTTTGTGAGCACTTGTGCAAGCACTTGCAAGTACCTATGCTGAAGATTTTTCTTCTCAAAAGAATATCTTTTATTTTGGACTAGAACTTCCTGGGGAAGGTGAAGGACTATAACAGTATTTGTCTACAAACATCATACGTTATCACACAAGAAAGCCTGAAACACAAGTGTCAGTTGGTATCTGCCAACAATACTTATCGCAGTGGAACTGGAAGACCCCTTCTCTCCTCAAAAGAGAAGTGGGTAGGTATATTGTGGGACCAACGCTACTTAAGGTCACACAACTTGAGATATGAAGTTATATGATCAGAAGAGTGTTGAATTTCTCATCAGAGGGTATCCATATGCTCACAGTTCCCTAGCAAAAGCACTTTTTTGGCTGATTCCTCCACTCAACAGTTCAAACTACCATTAGACCATAAAGGCCCAAGAGATCAAAGGAAAAATAGTATCACCTCAAAGAATCTCACGTTTCTTGATTGCTCCTCACAGATGAGCTGCTGCAGCCAGATTCCACCAAATGGCAGGAACACAGCTTAGCAGCAATGCCTTAATGAAGTTGAGGCAGAAGAAAGTACATCTGAGCACAGATACCAGCTCCGTTATTTCTCCACTGAAGACTCAGCCTCTGTTCGGGTCAGAGAGGATTTTGTACAGTTTATTCCTGGCATGTTTCAGGCTCAGCTCATACCATGAGCAGGATTTACTGGTAGTGGGCAAAGATGAAAGAGGGAGAGGGGAAGAGTTCTCAGGCCCTTCTGCAAGGTCAGCAGTAGCAGGTGCCTAACAGGGAACTGAGCTATGAGGAAGAAACACGAGCTTTTATAAGCATAAAAACTTTGCGCATGCTGAAGAATTATCAATGGGTAATTCCCAGTGAGGACAGCAAGGCAGGCAGGAGCTTTCATGTCTACTGCTAGTGGAGTGCGGGAAAAGGCGGGGGCGGCAGGGGGAAGAAATTAGACTGTTAAGACTCCAGCCCATTCAAGCTTCCTCTTGTGAGCCTTTTGGATTACCAGGAGGCCCCAGTGGCAAACTGTTGTGGAGGAACAGTTTGCAAATTTTTCTATAATTCCACTTGGATATAGTGGACCTGTCAGAAAAAGTCTCCAGAAAGAGAAGACTGGTGTTCCCTTTGCTTAGAAAGCCTCATCTTATCCTGTGGTTTAGACTGAGTAGGTGGGTTGCTGAATGTCAGAATTTGAGGCTTCATTTCAGCATGTCTAAAGGAGGAAATGAAGGACTGGCAGGAGAAGAGCCAATGCATGGTCTCAAAAAAATTCCTAATCTCTTGGCCTCTATTTTAAACTTAGTTCTGTTCTAGTCACCACAAGGAGCAGGTCTAAAAAAAAAATTATAGTGCCTTCATTAAAGAACTCCCTTCCTTCCGTGAAGAGTGCAAGAATCAGGAATTTCCACAAAGCGTTAGAATATGATTTCGCTTGCTCGCTGGTCACCTTGGTCAAGCAGCAGAGCTACCACTAGCACCAAAACTGGCATCACACTGGTCTCATCTCTTGCTTGAAGTCACGATGGGACAGGTGACCTCCAAATGGTGAGTAGGAAGTAGAAGAAGGATCACCCTTCCAAGGACGACAGCCTTTAAAAGAGGTTTTAGAGGTCTTCCTGAAACAGTCCTGGAAGCAATGCTACCAACCTTATTTAGTGCAAGATTAAAATGCCTACCAGGAATTGCACTCTCCTCCCAAGCAACAGAGCCAATGAGAGCGTCCATGTGAATTTGAGAAGCAACTGCGACACATAACACCAGGTTAGAAGTCTGCCAGGAATACCAAAGCCATACAATGATGGCCTAGTTAAAACACAAACACATTGAGCTTTGTTTCCGGGAGCGGTAGGAGGGGACTCTGAAGAGGGAACCTCCTAGACATCCAAATATAGGAGGTTACTAGAAGACATAGAGCTGCACCCAGAGTCAAAGAAAAGGAAGCACAGCTGAATGACTTATGCCACAGGCTGAGAGGAACTGAAGAGAGAAAGGCACTGCCTATAGTATGTGTAGGAGGGGGTTGTATACATAGTGTCTACGAGGAGCATCTTCTGGCTTTCAGGGCTCCTGCAAAGCTACAGCACAGTAAAAACATATCATAACAAACGCTTCAGGAAAAATAATTTCTGACTGACAATAAGGACAAGCGATACATAGTTGCAAAGACAGAACTCAGAAGAGAATACAGTCACTCCACCAAGAATTATAGACATGGGAAGTGTCAGCAAACAAGTTCACACTAAACTCCAGGAAGCTGGGGAAGCAGGCGTACAAATAATTCACTGGGTAGAACAGGAAAAGTGTAAAAAGAAGGAAAAATATGAATTTTGCACAAGATACAAGGTAAAAAAGTTAAACAGAAAGGCAACAAGTAAGTACAGTAGAGAAAAGCCACGACAAAGTTCATAGGAAAGACTGTGTATGGAATCAAAGCTAATAACTATGACAAGAAAATTATACCTATTGTTGCAAACCAAGGGAAAGCACACAGCAGCAGGAGAGCAGGCAGTCCCAAAAGATGAAATATTTTACGCATATGACAAAACTAAAAAGAATGAGAGCAGTTTTAAATCACAGACTAGTATAAACACCAAGGACATGTTTGTGTGTAGCGGGCACAAAATAGATAACACAAGTAAATGGCTCCAGAGACAGCAAGGGAGATCAGAATTACATCTTCACCTCTTTGCTAGAAACAGCCAGGGAAGTAAAACACAAGATAAAAGAAAAACAATACGAATCTCTGATTGAGAGTAGAACTACATACAGGACCATATGCTTGTTGTCCACCCAAAGATTACACTGTTACCTGAAGAGGTATGAGCATTACAACACACATCTTTCCCTAAAAAGATTAAGTAAATCCAAAGGTTATTTAGCTTCATAAGCTGTAAAAACATCTTCTGAAGTTTTCAACTCTGCAAACTGTGCTGCAGAGTAGCAGCATCTAGTAGTCAGAAAGAGTTGGGTCTTGCTGAAACTGTGCTAAAAAACCATCCCAGTCCTGAAATTCTTCAGTGAGGAAAAAGGGACCTTTCAGTGCACATTCCTGCAGCTCCCAGTGTCCAGAGCTTTCATGCCAGGGTCACTTCTGCTGAGGGAACAAACGATCGCCCAAACGGGGAGAAAAAATAATAATCTGACAAACAGTTAAACTCGCACCATACCATTGAAATAATTTTCAAGAGTGGGAAGTTGTGCATAGGAAGTATCACCGACAGAGAAGACTTTAAAGTAAGGTCACTGCTAGCACAACTACAAGGAAAAAAAAATGATCAAGGGATATATTGCTGAAAAGCATAGCATCTGAACGAGAACATGAACTGTTAAGCCAAACCAGTTTCAGACCACTTCAAGATAACAGCTAGAAAATAAAAAATTAAAAAAGAAATATACAAGGCAAAATTTATATCAATTCCACTTGCATAGTCAGACACTGCAGAAAAAAACTTGACACTCAAGAACATTTTTAACTCTCAAGGTGATTTGAAAAATACTTCAGTGTTACACAAAGCGAGACAAAACACTTTGGCTGTATACCGTAAAGTACTTTAAAAAAGTTTCTCAGAAGTATGTGGGAGTCAATCCGAAATAGAAACATTTCTCTGGAGGCTCTAAAGATACAGTGCGTTCCCCAGCAGGGCCACAAATGTTCAAGACCTGATGCAGAGCTCTGATGCGCATTGGGATATCCAGACTAAGCAACAGGCTACAGCCGTGCCGAAACACGCAGCAGATTTTCAAGCATAGTAGGAATCACCTATTTCACTACAAAAAGCACACAATAACATCATTATCACAGACTGTTATCTAGACACCTGGGAACTAAAAAAAAACCCTGTCAGACATTACCTCAGTGACCACTGTAATCAAGGCAATGGACCATTTGCTCAGCCATGATATCTGAAAATGTGAAGTATCATTACAGTAAACTGGGCTCCCTTGTCTTTGTGTGATTTACCTGGAAACGGGAAGTCAGGCATATCGCACATCATTTCCATAACACCGAAGTCAGTCAAATGGCAAAAGTGAATAGCAGTTAAAATTGTTATGGCTATTCAAGATGAGAAAGAAAACGTGTGGCAGGCTGTTCTTAACTGAAGAAGCTGATAAAATACTGCAACACCAGACGAAGCGAGTGTAAGGCAGCTCCTCCGTGACAGTAAGACGTGTACTCTGCCATCTGCCAAACATGCACGACAGTTTGCGCAGTGTTGAGATGCGCAAGAACAACCCTCTTAAATACAGCAGAAGAAAGGTCAGTTGCCAAAAAGGTTAAGTGATTACTTGCATGAATAGGACAACGTAGATCTTATTAACAGGACGTTAAACAGCTTATGTATATAAAGCATTTATCTTATGCTCCTCATAGTGTTTTTGACAGAGATCTCTCATAGGAGACAAGTTTACCAATATGTAAGGCCTATAGCAGAACAACACATAGCACAGATTTTTTTTTTTCTGGAAGCACTTGATAAAAGCATGAGAAAGTGCAAAGCAAAGGAGAGAGCCTGGATGTTAAACAGTTTTGGCTACCTCCCTTTTAACATTTAACAATGAATAAAATGAAAATAACAAAAAAAAAAAAAGAGCTGCATTTAATCTGAAAAGGTAAGAGGAGGAAAATAATTTTACGTCAAAAACTGGACTTTATTGAAGCTATTTTACTAGAAATGTGTGATTATTTTCAATCCAAAGCTTCCATAAAGCTTGAAACAAAATCAAAAATCTCCCCACTTAAAAGTAGGTATAACCACCCCTTGATATACAGAGAACCTAAAAAAGAATGTAAACATATTGATGCTTTATTTACTCACCACCTTGTATACAGTCTCACTGGATATTAATTAACACATGAAAATGTCCAGTGTACTTAATAACTAATTAGAGCAGAAGCTAGATGATGTGATCCCAAATTCAAGCCTTGGGCTGTGTAAAGACATGCCCTCAATATGCTGCTGAATCATAAAGACAGTGCTTGTAGCATATGAAGGTTACAAGCCCCACGTAGCACAGCACACTGCATTCCACGATCTCCACTACTCTGCTCGTGCACAAGTGGGGGAGCGCAAGCCTGCTCTCAGCAATACGCATTTGTGGTTGCATATAGGATGACAGCAAAACAATATGCTGTTTTACAGAAATGCAGATCTGCTATCAAATGCCTTTTTCCTTCCTTTTTAGTTGTAAGCCACTAAGCCACAGGAACATCGTGACTGTATGTCTGATTGCTACAAGAGTATCAGAAAGCACCTTTGAAGTGTCATAATCTGTAATTTAAACCTGTAATACATCTTTATACAATAGACTGCAACATCCCTTTACAGGCAGGAGAGGTTTTCCTTACACGCACATTTTTAGTCAGGAAGAAATTTCTCTTTTAAGTGGATTTCAACACATGAACTAACTTATATTAACAGAGATTAGCAGTCTAAAGCATGCAGCAGAGGATCTGTATTTACAGTCAACTAGAATTCTGACACAGATGGTAACAGCTAGGACATCTGACATTATGGACGATACCATGTCCTTAAACAAATTCCATTATGCCCAGGTATGTATTGAGCTGCAGTTGTTTCAGATAACTGAGTGACCTTTCTGCCATATGTGCTTTGATACTTAAGCAAAGCAGGCCAAATTAAGGACAAAATACCAGCCTTCACTTTGAATTTTGCCTCCCCTTCTCCATTTCTTTCACCTGCATTACCAAGCATAAAAAAACATATACAATAATCCACCATCAAGCTTTCAATACTCTGTTCACCAGGATGCAAGTGGGATTTCATTCGCATTCAGTAGTGCCGTGCAGGGATCAGACTCAATTAAACCACTTACGCTTTTTAGAATTCTCTATAGCTTTCCTCTAAGAGAATTATCACAGTGCAATCAGACCACATCCTCACCAAGAAGGTAGTCCAGAAACAAGAATATGCCATGCTGCGTTTCTAAATTACCGCAAGCAGCTGAGTAAGCAACATATTAGCTGAACAGGAAGCCAGGCGTGTTTGAAAATACAATTACTGCAATGTTAATGTGTCACTGTCACTGATCTGGACTTCAGAGTTGCCTTTACAAAGGAAAAGCGACCAAAAGTGATAACTATGAAATGCAACGGGTGGGAAACTGTCACATGACCGTTGCTGGGGGTGTGGGTGTGGGTGTGTGTCTTTGTTTTAATTGTTGCTGATATGTTTTTATAACAATTTTTTACACCTTGTCAAAACACCAAGTAAAACCCCACTACGCACAAGCTTGTTTGATGCTTTGGATTCTCCCCTGCAAAATTTCCCTCTCCTCAATCATCTGTCTACATCAGAAGCAGCTATAGATACTCCAAAGCATGGTTTTAATAAACTGAGATACATATCAAGGACCTGATTTAAAAGTATTTTACGATTTAATGCTTCTGCCTCCTTGTGGCAGACACTGGAATGAGCCTCCCTGAAGAGCTAGTTCAGCTGCAAATGCTTCTGTCAGCTCTGGAAAACACAGGAGCGTTGGCTCTCCTAGAAAAATCATCGGAAAGCAGCTTACAGTTAATTTTTTAACTGAGTGAGAAACCACAAGAAGTTGCAGGACAAAAAGAAGCAAGAAAAAACTCACTGGAAAGTTTGTGGTGTTCCCCCTCTCTTCCTGAGTTTGTGGCTGTTCAGCAAATCTCTGCAGGCACCAGCTTGAGGGAAAGCAAAGCTAAGCAGCGTCCCAGTACTCATCTGGAGGCCTTAGCAAGCTGAGCCCAAAGTTCTCCAGCACTCTCTGAATGCTGACTTTACCTCGCTTATCCTTCATAAATATTGTGTGGGAATTGGTGCCTTTGAGGTAGAAAGCCTTAAGTTGCTTGAGACTTGGTCTGTGCGATGCTTACTTCTCTTTTTGCTATATTGACACAAATGCAATATGCCGTGGTGATGGATTATTGTCACACTGCAGCAGAACCTGGAAGAGCTGGCCTGCCCTACGTGTGAAAATTATTCTCTATAACGTAATATAGCCTTCACTTTTGGGATACATCACACAATACGCATTTAAGTAATAACAGAACAGCTGTAGCAATTCAGAGTAAAGGTCCAAGCGGGTCCTATACTCCTCCAGTTCTGAGAGTAGCAACTGCTTCAGGAAAAGGTACAAGAAACAGTGCAAGCCTGGAGTGGTACTGCTCCAGAGCAGGTAATCCTGTCTTCTGACTCCTACTAAATCGACAGCTTTCAGAGCCAAGAGTTAGACATGCATCATTATGCTGAATACACCTCAGTAGACTTTTTCGTCAGGTCTTGTTTAATCATGTTGAACCTATCCATACTTTCTGGATCCACAATACTGCACAGCACTGAGCCCCCTGTATTATTTATTCCTTCCATGAGAACAATATTCCTTTTCTTCTGGAACAGATTGCCTGATTGCTGCCTTGCAGGCTCCTGAGAAGTCATAGAGAAGAGAAGATGGATTCTCTATTAGTTTTTTCCACGTAACTGTTATTCTATATTCCCCTTAAAACTTTTCTCAGTGCAGTTGAGCTTTCAGCCTACTCTGCCCAAGCACTTTTTATTTGCTAGAACTGTACCATCTCACTATTATTCCACTTTTTCAGATCATTTAGGAATGTACTGATCATGGGCACAAGAACCAATCCAAATTGCACCACAGTGGCAACTTTTCCCTACTGTGGAAAAAGATAATTTTTTCCTACCCTTTCAACATCTTATTAATCCACAGAATGACCTTTCCTCATCTTACGAGGATTTAGTGAGTTTTTTAGTTTGTTTTAGGCACCTTCAGTGAAGGATTCCAGCCAGACTGTTTTAATGTTGGAACCCAAGTACATTGCAGGTTCCATAGCGCTTTTACCTAGGAGTCTGTCAGTTCCTTGACAGAGTTCAGGCAGATGCTCACCTTCCCTCAGAAGATGCCCTCATGTCACTTCTAAATTACAGAACAGTTTTTAATCAGTATCCTTGCTGGTTGCAAGTTTGATATATATGACCCCAGCATCTCTTTGGGAGACTGGCATCATATTCAACATCTCCAAGACAAGTAACAAACTATAAGCCGGAGTTGGAAGTTTGGTGGTTTCAGTTTAGTTTACCTGTGGCTTTTAAGCAAGCCCAACCAATAGTGATAGTTTTATTGTATTCAGGGACCAAAATGGAGTGCTTCCTGAGAAAGATCATATTAAGGGCAATATGGGAGAAAGATTGAGAGACTCAAAATTCATTCTGCAGATGCTTCTATACTGTAATGGGGCAAAGTACATAAGGAATTTAAAAAATAGCTTTTATTTAGGGACTCACAGGCTGTACTTTCTCACTGAAGACAAAAAATAATCACTGCAACCTTAAACATGAGGAACTCTGAAACAGTTCTGGCACAAGAGTAACCACTTAACTGTGACATGAGAACACTCCAGTTCATGGACACTTCCCATACCAGTCAAAACACATGGCCTTTTATGATTTATTTCTCATACTTCTTAATGCAGCTATATCAACAGTTTTACAACCATTACTATAGGCAGGATTTCATATTAATACTTGTGCTGCAAAGGCTGGTACAGCCACTATTGCTTAGTTACTATAAAACTTCTTAGATCCTACATTTGGGAAATAACATCATAGAAGAAACAAGACTAAGAAGAAGTTAGGAGAAGACTCTGGATTTTAAAAGGAGAAAAGCTTAAGATAAAATAAGTATCTGCTTCAGAATGCAATTTAGTTATTTGAATTACAGACTGAAATCAAAGGATGCCAGATTATTGTACTGTGATAAAAGACTTGGGCCTGGTTACTAGAACTGAAAACAAGTAGCCAAAGGGCCTGGAAAGCCTTTCATTCTGAACTGGCTGTTTATGTTGGCCTAAATCAGAACTTAATGCTATTTTCACTTAATTTTCCATAGTTACTTTTCCAAAATAAGTGTTTTGGCACAACATTCCTAGATAAAAATCAACATGCCGAAAGTTACACAAACAAACATTAGATGACATCCAGCTCAGATAATGCTTCACAACCCACAGTTTGTCAATATGTAGTAATTTGATATGAGCATTGTCCTATTGCACAGCAGAACAGGGAACACAAGTGATTGAAGCTTGGGGGTAATACGTTTATTTTGCCAAACTGTAAACTAACCCTAGGATTCACGCTTCCCCCTAAAGAAGTGCAAGATCTCATGAGCAACTCCTGCAATGTCTTCTGGCCAATTCATGCTTTTAATTTTTACTATCAGATACCCATAGTATGCTTCACTCAGTAAAACAGAGAAACTCCTCCTTCAGGAGTTCACAGGTAGTATGGGGAGGTGTACTACATTCTTCGAGGGAGATAGTTTTGTTGTAGTTTTATTTTCCAAAGGAATCCAAACAGAGCTTGCTGGCCTGCTGCATAGGGTGTCCTACTACAAGGACTAAGTATTCTTCAATTTTTTCCTTGTATGGTCTATTTTCAGTTCAATACAGCTAGATTTCCACTGAGACCATAACATCATCTGTTTATGTATTCTGTCAAGTGTTCCCAAGACCTACTTCAATTGTTTTTCTAAGTGTAGAGCCTCTGCTGTAGGTCCTCAAATAAAGTGCGTGCAATATTGATCAAAGTCCTGCTTGCACTCCATGCGAGATTCAATATATTCCTATTAGATGGATACAAGCAGAGCTTGATCTTTAGCAGGATAAGCAAGCACTGTACTGCAGGAGACAATAGAGCTCAGTTGTTCTAAGTGGCTTAGAGTTTTGTCTAGTCTTTGGAGACCCATCTAAAAGTCACTGGCAGGATTAACAACATTTTTCCTCCCCCACTCCTTACAGTCAGCCATGCTTATGGAGGCACACAGCATGATTTTGCTTACTACTTTCACTGGCCACAAATGTAAACCATGAAAAGAAAGCTTGTGTGCCTTAAGTCTAAGACAGATTATCATTCTCTGCCAGTTATAATTATAACTTCCTCCACAAGTTTTGGATGGGTTACCAACCTGCACACAGTATTCTAGTTTTCCCTTCTTAATTTTGCAACTATCCAATTAACATCTGCATTTTAACCTGTGCATGAAGAGGGATTCAAATCAATCTCAGCCATTGAGGCACTGTCACTCATTCATTGCAGTTCAGATGCTTTCCCCATTTGAGCACCATTCACACCTAACAGCAAAAGAAACCAACAAAACTGCTCATTTTGTTAGTGAAGTTCTTCTTACATTGTTGATCACAACTTTATGTTTCCATTGAAGCTTATAGGATTTCTGTTTTCATTACTTCAGCCTTTTCAATAGCTTGCTAGTGGCTTTTCCTTCATTTTTGAAGGTTTAATTCAAGTTTGTACTCCTGTGCAAATTTTCCCCTGCCACATTAATAATTATCTTTCACATCCACTACAGCTGAAACAAGAAATACAGTGGATTTACAATAAAATTTAAGCCAAGCTTATACAGAATTGCATTATCCAGTTCTTTACCTACATTATCCCTATTTCAGCTTCTTTCTTAGACGAGCTGAGTATTTCATTTAGACTGGAATTAGGGTCCTGGCCTCCAACATCAGTGAACTTTGAGGTATTACTGTAAGTTATTGGTAGGCCCTTGGCTTTTTTAACAATCCCATCCCCCAAATGCGTGAAACATTGGTGCTTACTACAATAATCCCAGTCAAAGCTGATAGCCCATCTCATATATAGGGTGATGGTCACTCTACAGAATGTTCTCAGACACTGGCAGAACCACAGGCTACTAAAGATAATCATCATGGACCTTGGAAACAGAACTCGTCAGTAGGATACCAAACTATGGATAAGATAGAGTAATGCAATCTTTGGTGAATTTGGGGAAGCTAACTAGTTTCTGCTAGGAACACATCAAGAAATTCTCAAAGAATTTCCCTCGAATTTCCCTCTAAGTCTAAAAGCTGGTCATCAGGATGACACAGGATCTCTAGAGATGCTGAAAGAACCATCACCCTGAACCTCACATTGAATTCAATTGCCGATCTAAAAGTCTCATTTTCTTTCTAGCACAACATTCATGTGTTTCAGATAACTTCCACCAATGCTTAGCATTAACCAGTAACTGATTCACTGTTCATAAAGAATGGCAAAAAAAAGCTGTCATTTCCTGAGAACCTGTATTGGGTTTGCGTGGCGAGGTTTTGGTGGCGGGGGGGCTACAGGGGTGGCTTCTGTGAGAAGCTGCTAGAAGCTTCCCCTATGTCCGATAAAGTTAATGCCAGCGGGTTCCAAGACGGACCCGCCGCTGGCCAAGGCCGAGCCAATCAGTAACAGTGGTAGCGCCTCTGGGATAACATAGTTAAGAAGCGGAAAAGAAGTTACAGGGGAGTTGCAGTTGCAGTGAGAGAGAGGAGTGAGAATATGTGAGAGGAACAACTCCGCAGACACCAAGGTCAGGGAAGAAGGAGGGGGAGGAGGTGCTCCAGGTGCCGGAGCAGAGAGAGATTCCCCTGCAGCCCGTGGTGAAGCCCATGGTGAGGCAGGCTGTCCCCCTGCAGCCCATGGAGGTCCACGGTGGAGCAGATATCCACCTGCAGCCCGTGGAGGACCCCACACCAGAGCACGTGGATGCCTGAAGGAGGCTGTGACCCCATGGGAAGCCCATGCTGGAGCAGGCTCCTGGCAGGACCTGTGGACCCATGGAGAGAGGAGCCCACACTGAAGCAGGTTTGCTGGCAGGGCTTGTGACCCCGCGGGGGACCCACGCTGGAGCAGTCTGTTCCTGAAGGACTGCACCCCGTGGATGGGACCCATGCTGGAGCAGTTTGTGAAGAACTGTAGCCCATGGGAAGGGCTCACGTTGGAGAAGTTCGTGAAGGACTGTCTCCCGTGGGAGGGACGCCACGCTGGAGCAGGGGAAGAGTGTGAGGAGTCCTCCCCCTGAGGAGGAGGGAGCAGCAGAAACAACGTGTGATGAACTGACCATAACCCCCACTCCCTGTCCCCCTGCGCCGCTCGCGGGAGGAGGTAGAGAAAATAAGGAGTAAAGTTAAGCCTGGGAAGAAGGGAAGGGTGGGGGGAAGTGTTTTAAGATTTGGTTTTATTTCTCATTATCCTGCTCTAATTTGACTAGCAATAAATTAAACTAATTTTTCCCCAAGTCGAGTCTGTTTTGCCCGTGACGGTAACTGCTGAGTGCTCTCCCTGTCCTTATCTCGACCCACGAGCCTTTCGTTTTATTTCCTCTCCCCCTGTCCAGTTGAGGAGGGGGAGTGATAGAGCGGCTTTGGTGGGCACCTGGCATCTAGCCAGGGTCAACCCACTACAGAAGCACAGTTTGATTTCAAATATCACATAGCTTGACTGAACAAAAAAAGGAGCACTCACACAATCAAGATCTTAACTCAGTAGGCAACTAATCTGTACCCTGAAACATGAGGACTAGTAAGCATCCTGATATAACTGAATTTTACCAGTGTTCAATGACTATTCAAGCTTATATAGAGCCATGTAGTAGACAGCAGAGCTCACAAACTGCTGAAGTAAAACTGAAATACTGAGATATCTAATTAATGAAAGATTCTTAGCCAAGACCAGCTCCAAGATTAGACAAATAGACTCTAGAAAGAGTCCACATTCAAAAAACAACCCAGGACAAATAGACTGACTTTGAAGACAGAGAGTATCTGTTCTCTGAGTTTGAGTTAAACGGAATTGTATCTGTTGAGGAACTGGTCCATATGTTCAAGAGGTATTTTCCATCTCCAGCTTTTATGATTCATACATAGACTGCAATTTCATTGCTACGGGGTAAATACATTTTAAATTAGACTATATAAAGAAGCTCTAAAGTTGCCATGACAGTTGCAGCAAAATGCCTTGTCGTTTCTCATTACAAAGCATAACCTATCTTTATAACCAAATTAGCTTTTTCAGCTATTCCCCCAAACATAGCCTGCAGATCTATTTTTGTTGATCCACCAATTGTTTCTTTCAGATTTACATGGTTAATTATCAAACAGAATGATCATCATTTAGATTATTAAAACAATCCATCAGCCAGCTTTGTTCTCTTTCATATGAAAGATAGGAAAGGTGAAAGGTTTTAGAGAACTTTTTGTCAAGACCTTATTTAGAAAGGCAGAGAAACAGTTCTATCCCACCAGCCCTGATCTGACCATCTTCCCTAGACATGTCCCCAACCCAACCCCAGACCTTCCCCTGCACACAGCTCAATGCCAGCTGTTTCTCCTCTGAAGGTTAGCCCTACCCCTCAGCTAATGTTTGCTCTGGAAAATCATCAACCCCTTTGTTAGTGCAGCTGATGGTGGATCTAGCCATGGTCTCTTGGTTGCATTTCCTTTCCAGGTTTAAGGCTTCAGGAGTATGAAAGATGAGAGGCACAAAGAGCAGAGTCCATCTGTTACTTTTAAATAATAGGACAGAGGGGCAAAAGTCTTCTAAAAATAACTTAAACTCTTCTGCTCTCACCTATCTTCCAATCTTTAAAAACACTGGAATACTGAAGAAAGTGGGGGGGGACACAGTAGTACGCATGTAGGCTGCAACTTGTCATACTAATTATCTTTTGCATCAAATTGATTACATTAACCAGAAAGCAGAATTTTTAAAAAATCTCTATGAACTGTTCATTCCAAGAACAATTAAATCTAAAGTAAGAAGAATCATGACGAATTGCTGACAAGTGTTAAAACATCATCTGCTGACAGCTTCTTTTTCTTTTAAGAAGATGTCATTGCAAAGTCAAAACCAAGAAGTCTACAATAGAAGATATCAAATGACACATTTAATAGAACATGAGGCAAGATGTTCGTGTGTAAAAATCCTTTGTCAATCTTTGCTATTAGTCAACATGCACACATCAGGGATACTACAGACGGTGTAATGGAAAGACCCTACTGTAAGATTATGTGCTGCTTCAAACAATATTATCTGAAGTTTATCTGACAAGATCTGAACCTTGAGAAGAGTCAGGAATAATGCTGCTAGATGCAGCAAGGAGATAGTTTCCTTAAAAGACTCACAGATTTAAAGAGTTCTGAATTCAATCAATCCAATATAGAATTTTGTTAGAATTCAACTGTGTAGCTGTGTGAACAACAAAACTAATTAAGCCTGATAGTGAATGTACACGTGTCTTGCAGCTGATTGACTTTAATTGAATTATTCCTTAAGCTCTGGGGTGAGCTCATCCCTTAACCAGAAAATCTGCACAGGAGAGAAAGTTTAGCCTCGTTCTTGAAAAAACACAGACACCAACAACCAAGTCTTTTGCCCCATTGTTAGGAAATCCATAACATCATTCTCCCCCATGAACTGTCCGATGGCTAGTGAAGGGTGATCTCATGCTTGCTTTGCTTTGGTGTGGCATTACCAGCCTCTGTCCTCTGCTGTGCTCTTACAATTCACATAGAAACTTCACACATCTGGAAGGTCCAAGAAACTTGCACCCTTCCCTTTCTTCACCGTATTTGGTCAAAATAGGACAAGTTATAGGGAGCAGTCAGCATTCACAGATAGAATATCAATAAGCTTCATTCACTAAGAAAAACAGGCAAAAGAGTTACGGGAGGAACATTCCAGGAAGTTCTCAAATTGACTTTCCACAGTTTCGAAGTAAGGCTTCTGAAAGAGGTAGGGCAGCTTTCAGTGACAATACAAGATGTGACACAGGGAAAATTTTGACTTTATTCGTTCAAAATCAGTAGAACCCTATTGGTTTCAGTCTTTTTCAATCTTATAGAATTCTCCTTCTAGAAAAAAATAGTTCTGAGTGACAAAATAAGTGCAGCTGACCGATACTTTTTGGAAATGTTTCATGTCTATGGAAGTCATCACAAATGCTGTTACTTTCCTTCATCCCCAGCACACACACTTCTCTAGGCAAACCTGAGCACACTGAGCAGACACTTAGCATAATACACTCATTTGGTATTTGTCATCAAAAGTAATTATGTAAAAAGTGAACAGAATAAAAAAGTTAGCTGGTCTAGAAAAAATCCTATTATGGCAGCTGTTTAGAAACATGATTTTGAACAAAAGCTTTTTTCCCTGCATGCTGATTTTAAGACTAGCTGGGCTATAGATGGAATCTTCTGAACCTCAACTTGAAAGTGCAACAAAATACCAACGGTATCTCTGACTTTGAGTAATGAGAAAGGAAACCCATTATATCTTCCTCTCACACTTGTAGAAGAGAAAACACAATACTGCGTCTTAGAAGACTCCTCTTATGTTTCCATAACCATTACACCTGAAGTTTCAGGTTTATATACTATAAGCAGGAGAAATTTAACATAATTTGTTTACCAAGACTTAGGTCATCATAACTTCTGCAAAGCATGCACTCTCCAGACTTTCAAGTATTGTAATACTAGACTCACGTAGTTGTGTAATGGGAACTAATACCCAAATCCCACGTTTGGTGAGGGATGTATATTTCAAACCCGCAGAGTGGTCTAGAGGGACCAGTTACATAGATTGCAGAGGACAGTTAACCTGCATTTTGTCATTTACACCAACCCATGGGCATAGGCCCTGCTTTTAAATATAAGTTTTAGTTTCTTTCTAAAGATACACAACTGCTAACAGAAGACTACTGATGCTATCAGACACAAAGTGTTTCTCTACAAGCAGTAAGAGAAAGAATGGGGTTAAACCTTATCTACTGCTATTGCTTCTCTCCAGGTACAGGGTCTCATCCTGCTTGCAGCTTACAAAACAGCTTTGCATTCAGTTCAGTAGGCTGCTTGGTAATTTTGCCAACACAACAGGTAGCATACTTGGATGAGCAACCTTTGAATAACACTATGTACATTTACTCATATTCTGCCACTGACCAGAAGAATCAGTTTCCTTTTTTAGTTCCCTTTTTATTTTGCTTAAAAACACCTTAGGTTTTCAAAGCTAAGTTTATGTTATACTTTGCTTGGCAACAGATACAACAGCTCCCGAGTCTCATTTGGCTGAGTTATCTTCGTATAATAAAAATAGCTTACACATCTTGCTGTACCTATGCATTTAACTGAGTAGCCAACCCAGTGTGCCACGCTCTCTTGTTACTTGGATAGCAGTCACAGAGATTAACAGGTCTGTTCTGCCCTTACCAATGACCTTGGTGAAGTCGGGTTTGTCAGTGCAGGCTGCAGATTTCCATTGCTTTAAAACAGATGCCAGGTTCAATCTTCTCTTATGATGGCTTACCAAAAGCATCATGCTAGAAGCAGTGGCCCACAGATTTTACTGAGGAAGCATCAAACTTTGGAGTCAAGCAGAGCCTTTAACACTGGGTTTCCAGTTGACTGGAAGAAACCAGCAACCTCTAGCAGAAGAACGGAGCAAGTGCTACGAGAGTCGAGACACACAAGAAAAACAGTGTCTGTTAGTCAGGGTTGTACTTGACTTGGCTACCTACTATGTGGGTCAGTCTTTATTAATAGTAGACAAAATCCCACAAAGCTATAATGTGCATAACATGGCATATACTATGGATGTAATAAGAGCAGCAAACTTGGAGTACTGACAGCAGATATTTGATTTTTCCAATCCTTCAGTGAACTTAGAAGCATAATAATTCTTTTATACATCATGCCTTGCAACGAGTATTTAACTAGCTAAACTTGCTTCTGCAAGCCACTGCCTCACCTCAGATTCAAGTTTAATGAATTATCTGAAGTCAGCCTAACAGAGGCTTGTTGAAATTCAGTGAGTCCATTTCACAACATGTCAAAAAAAAAAACTTTAAGAATCCAGGTTTTTTCATTCCATATTTGATTTTATTCCATGTGCTTATCCAAAGATGATTTAAAAACAAATGTAACTAGGATCAAAGTGCAATAAGAACCAAGTTCAAATGTTGTAAAACTATGATGATTTATGGTGTAGAGGTATGTATAGTTCTGAAAAGATGTTTTATGGAAAGGAGGTATTTAGGGATTTTATACTCAATTTATTGCAAAACTGACAAATTTCCCTCATTAACTCCGATTAAGCCCACTGAATTTTGCTACAGTTTTTTGGTTATACGCCAAGTGCCAGGAGGCAGTAACATATTTCTGTGGCTTGGGTTGTCTGGTCTGCTTTTGGAAAGTTGCCAGATCTCATTTGACCTTTATAATAAGGTTTAACCCCAGTAGTTGGACTAAGTCACTCTCATTTAGATGAGCAGGCTGGTGCAGCTCAAACCCAGGTCAACAGTGAAGGAATGTTGTTGCCATTTGACAGCTGTTCAGTGGCTTCTGGGAAAATTGTTGGTGTTCTCAGTACATTTTCTAGTGGACAGGCACTTAACCTAAAGTTTACTGCCACAGTTTGCAGTGCTCAGCGGAAAGACAAACGGCTGAGTCATCAGGGAGACAGTGACTTTCTCAATACTGACTTTTTCCAAGTCAGACTTGAGGCACTGAAGGGAAAAAACCCAAAGAAGATTCAAAACAGCCAAATACAGGAATCTTCATAGTATTTAGAACTAGGTATCTTCCACCAGTTTAAAAGAAAAGTCACTTCACAGGAATGGATCTTCTGAGCCATTTCTAACAAGGGCTCCAATAACCTTTGTGTTCAGGTAACATGCCAGATCCCATAAAGGAAACTCACCATTACCCATCTCCCTGCTCTAACAAGTGATGAATTCCACCTGCAGGTCCCTGTTATTTTGAATATACGCAGGCTGCAACAATCCCAGCTACTACTGGTTGAATCATCCCAACTACTACCAGCAGCCATACCTGGAATGGCTTCTTAAAACTAAATAAATGCTCTACTCTCATACTGAATGACTGATCACAAGGTTCATTTTGACCTCATGCACTGTGAAAGAGACTACTGAACTGACAACTATATATACTTATCTGCTTATCAGCACATTACTGCTCCAACACATATACAGGAAGAATACAAGAGCAAAAACAAGGCAAGGGGAAAGCAGGGACACACACATAACAGGGAGGAAGCAAGAGAGCTAAGTTACTGAAAATCTCTGATCTGGAATTCAATTGAACAGCTGCCACAGTAAAGATGGAATATCACCCTTCCTAGCTTCCATCTTCTTGACTGGTATTTCCATTATTTCAATCATGAAGGAGCTGTATTAGAGACTATCACATGGAGTGGTAGAAGAGTTGGCCTATTTAAAATTCAGATCCTACACTGAATAGTTATCAACATCCACTGTCTGTTCTAATTCCTCTAAGAAAACTGCTAACCACTGGGTACTAAAATATAGTACTTATCTCTATGTTTAAAGAGCAGAAGATTGAAGAAATAACACATTCTGACCTTAATTAAGGCACTGATGCCAAGTTCAGCAATGGACAAAGCTTTGACTATCTGCAAGAAAGCAAGAAGCTTGTGTTGCCAACCCCAGAGAGCCAGAGCAATAATTCTGTAACAAAGCAGCAGTGGAGCCAGACAGAGGAACATTACGGAAGTTTAGCTGAGTCCTCCTGTCCCGCGGCCCATTGGACACCATTTCACTTTCTGCATTTTTACTTCATTAGCTCATAAGCTAATGTCTTGCTAATAGATATGGGGAGGGGAAAGATGCTGAAATGTTCTATATTATTTTTAATGGCATTTAAGACACACCAATTATTCTGCAGGCTCATTTAGCACCTAATACTAAAGCTGCATTCATATATTTCTAGAAAGTAATATAATCTAAGCATCTCTAAAGATACACCTGCTAACAACCCTTGTGCAAGACACCTGGAATATTGTCATGAAGGTGCCAGCCAACAGTGGGGATCAAATGAATTGTTGGACTTGACCAGCTCCCTAGCGTGCCCACAAGCAAGACAAGACAGCTTATCTGTCTCAGTCATTCAGAGGGAAGGTATCACTGTCTTCTGCTTGCATATAAAGTGAGTGGCTACTCACTTTTTGCCTCTCATCAACAGTAGGGACATAAGCAAGTTAAGAGGACTGTTGTCCCATTCTTCTTTCTTTTAGGACACTTACCTATGGTTTCTTTCAATAACTCAACCTTCAGCTGGCATCTGAAATACTGCATTTCTTCTGTTTTTCTAAGGAACAAATCAATTTTTTTTTCTTTATTGTCCTGGTTTCGGCTGGGACAGAGTTAACTTTCTTTTTAGTAGCTGGTACAGTGCTGTGTTTTGGATTTAGTGTGAGAATGATGTTGATAACACTCTGATGTTTTAGCTGTTGCTAAGTAGCGCTTATCTTAAGCCAAGGACTTTTCAGTTTCCCCTGCTCTGCCAGCAAGCAGGTGTGCAAGGAGCTGGGAGGGAGCATAGCCGGGGCAGCTGACCTGAACTAGCCAAAGAGGTATTCCATACCATGGAACGTCATGCCCAGTATATAAACAGGGGGGAGCTGGCCAGGAGGTGCGGATCGCGGCTCAGGAACTAACTGAGCATCGGTCAGCGGGTGGTGAGCAATTGCATTGTGCATCACTGTTTTTTTTTTTTTTTCCCTTCCCCCCTTCTTTTTGTTGCATTCCTTTTCATTACTATTATTATTATATTTCATTATTACTATTGTTAGTATTATATTTTACTTTAGTTATTAAACTGTTCTTATCTCAACCCACGAGTTTTACTTTTTTTCCCTTTGCTTTCCTCCTCCTCACCCCACTGGGAGGGGGAAACGGCTGCGTGGTGCTGAGTTGCTGACTGGGGTTAAACCACGACATTTATTTTTACATCTACTTTGGCTATACCACCCCAATAGTTCCTAGAACTTAGCTCTCAAGTCATTACTAGTAATAAGTGAATTGTTAATGTTAAAACTGCTTCTAGGGACAGCCGAGCTGCAATACTGAGTGTCTTGTGTCCCACCCTGCCTGTGTACCTATGATTCCTAATGAGAGACAGACTGTCCCACACATGGATATGCCAGCACTATAAGACACTGCCTTGGCTGCCATCCCACTCAGCAAAAGCAGCATCATGTTAGAAATCAGCTATATCATCGTGCCTGATAAGTGCCACCTCCTCCTTCATTTTGATCAGCAGTAAGAGCCAGTTGCACTTCAGGAAGCACACACAGTCTTCAGAGAACCACAGAAGGACTAAGTTCACTTCAGAGCTTCTCACAAAATTGCTGCAGACTTCTTCACACATCAAGTGATGCCACTAGCCAAGAACAGCAGTGTAGGCAATTTCAGCTCATTAACATCAGTTTGTATCTTCTCCTTGATTCCATCCCTCAAGCCAGTTTAGTGCATCTGAAGGCAGTAAGGTCCAACACAGCTCTGTGGATGCCAGTTCAGAAGCTGAGATTTGGTTTAGCTTCCCTGCCCACCCCCCAATCCTTTAATTAAATAGATTAATTCCTTGGCTCCAAAGAAGATCAACCTTTTGGACTATTGGCTTCTTACTCTGACATTGAGAAAGTGGAGTGCTTGAAAAAAGCTAGCTTGAAGTAGGTAGTAATGCCTCTTTCCCAGGGCAGTCAGAAGGAACCTCTTAATCAAGTTTTAAAGATGCCTCCCCTGCAACAAGACACTTTCCCAGGCTCAAGGGGCAGGAAAAAAAAAAAAAAAAAAATCTCTGAACAGCTTCACATCAAAAAAACCTGAACACACAAATTCCACATGTCCATGAGAGCGATGAGTTAATAGGAACTTATTAAAAACCTTCCCCAGATAGCGTATTTGAGATAGATAAACATGCTTCAGCTTATCCAAAATATAAGCATGGCTGGGTAGCACAAAGCAAAATAAGTCAGTGAAAAATGTGTTATTTTCAGTGACTCATTGACCCCACCTGCAGACCCCCTTTCAAATCTCTCACCCAATAGACCTTCAAACTTCACACCGATAGAGGAAATGAAAAAAGAAAACTTGGGGGAGGGAAGGAGGAAATCAATTTAACTTTTAACATTTCTTAGATGCATCAAAGATCTCAGCCATGTAGTTCTATTAGGTTTCTGTGTGGATTCTTGTAAGATGTATGTGGAAAAGCCTTCACTGGGTTCACTGCACGAGACTGAAGAAAATGCAGACAATATGAATTTGAACTTTAATCTTTTTCTTTCCTGGAAAGCCATCTTCAAAAAAAATGTTTAAATAAACTATATATAGAGGCTGGCAAGTTGCAAGGCTGAATACAAATCTCTGATCCAATACAAATATTTTGCCACTCAGCTCATGAGAGTGCACAGCAGTATTCAGGTCTCCCGAACTGAACCACGGCATGGTATACATCCTCACAGTTGGTACCGGTATTTGTAATATCTGCGAGGCAAGTTTATAAGCTTATTAAACCCAAAACACAGAAGACAAAAGCTTACAATAAACAAGGATGAAAAAGAAAAGATTAGAGTGTAAATGACAAAGGAAGATGAGATTAAAGTGTGTGGGATACAACATAGGTGGAGGAAAATTACCACAGGCATGCTTTAATACAGTAAGACAATTTTTTTCCTGCAGATGCTGGATGGTCTAGACATACTTTCAAACAACATTCCTGGTAGTTAATCCCTCAACTCTGCTAGTGATTTGACAGGGTTGTAACACTACGAACAATCTTTATTATGTACTTATCTTCCCCTCCCTCCTCAAAAAGGAAATCAAGTGTGTAGAGTGTAAAGTGCATTTCATATGATTTGTTAGGATGATCTCCTCCTGACTTAGGAATGCATCTGCCATTAACATTAATGAGCAACTGCAGATACACAGAAAGAGGGGAACAGTCATTGCTGTTTCAGCCTTGTACATATTAGTGATACTCCATGAACTTTTTCTTGCTCACTCTCTGATCCCCTAGGATGGGGCAAGCAATAACCACTAAAAAGAATTAACCTTCTGCCTACATATTCTTCATTTTTACCCCCCAACAGTGAAAACTCAATGTTCAAAAAATGAAAGAAAAAGAAAACATGGAAATCTTAGCAAGCAAAAAGAACACACTTTTATATGGAGAGGAGGCACAAGACTCTTACAATACTTTGTGAAACCAGAGCTATTAAGACTGGAAGGATGGTGAAATAGATAGCTAACAGCCCATGAAGCATTTAGCTACCTTCTTTCCCATCCTAATTTGAATACAAATGAAATTGATAGTTTCTTTGGCTTTAGTTTTTGAGGCCAAATCTCAACTTAGTGGAAGTTTCCTCTCTTAGTATATACATGTCCTTCATGAAAAAACAAAAATCCAGCACATCAGACCAAGGATTTGCTCACCAGGATAACTTAAATTTTTCATAGTGTCAAGGTGGGGGGAGGTTTGTTGTTTTGGGGTTTTGTTGTTTGTTTGTTTTAAGAGGAAGTGAAGGTAGAAAGAGGTCAGAAAGAAGTAAAAGTAGAGGCTGAGGGAAAGCAATGTCAATACAATCAATACTGAACAAACACTTGGAGAGTTTTTAAAGAGGAAGTTGCTTTAGTTTAAATACATTGTTCTTGATAACAAAGCAAGCCATGTCCTTGTCTATAGCCAAAAAAGTCTTTTGGTTTTGATAAAGTAACAGAAACCCTGAATACCATTCAAATTCTTATTAAAAAAATAATTAACAATAATATTGCTTCCTGGCTATCACTGAACAGCTTTCCAGCTTCAGTCTGGGTTTATAACAAGTTTTCCTGAAAGTTTTGGCCATCGTAACCACTTCACAACTCAGTTGTTTTAAGTAATGCAAAAAAATACTGGGGGGGTGGGGGGGGTGGGGCTCGCATAGGAGAACATGACTTCATACGTTGCCAAAGAACACCAATCAAACACACTTCTAGCTTAAGTGACAAGATGCAAAGGATAGGGGGATCCAGCCATAATAACCATCCCTGACAACCCACAGAGAGGCACCACTGCATTAGAGGAGTCGCAGCTGTACAAGCCCCTCCATGAACAGCAACTGCATCTAGCAGTTTGCCACAGGATATCCTGCGACAACCTCAGAGATCAGCATGACCTAGCTGGGCTAATGCAGGTAGATAACACTCTCGGATCCCCTCACAGATTCATTTTAAAAGGAAGCATGTGTCAACCTGAGCTTCATATCCTTTTTGACAAGGGCGTATTACCTGATGGGGCTGTGAACTGGACCATCTGCTGTAGGAAGGAGCACCAGAAGTCTTGTTGGCTGTAGTTCTCTGCAAAATAAAAGACAGACATGTCAAATATTCACCAACATCTCCGTCATACACACAGTCAGCTTCACCAATCTCAACCATGTAAACTCCCATAGTAAAAAAACCCTAAACAAAAACCTCAAGAAACCGTAAATACGATACAGTAGCATTAAAATCACAGAGATGAAAGTTTGCTGAATTTGCTACCAATGCTCTGTTCAGCTTTGGACCACAGAACCTCAATTTTCACCTCAACTTCTGCACGTCATCTAGATTGCAAATTTAAATGCTGAGCCCTAACCTAAACTGGGGATGCAAAGCACTACCCTTCAGCCAGGTAATTTACTCAGATTAAGCAAACATGCTCTAAATTCACATTTATTCCAGAAAGGCATCATTAAAGGGGTTTGTCTGCCTGTTCTGAGAAGTTGTATCTATATTTTTCCCTAACTCATAGTGATGTTTCATTCCATACTTCATACTAGTTTTATAGAAGCTGTTCTTCACTCATAGAAAATAAAGCAAAATTGTTCTTTCATAATCCCTTCACCTGACTCAAAAATGAAACTTGGATATTTTTGGAATAGGTAATAAAAGAGATTAGTTATTTACCAACTTCTTTTTGAACAAAAAAACACAGTGTCTATGATTTATCCCTATACTTCTTTCACCCACTTCCCTACATTTGTTTTCTGAAGCACTAAGAAAAAAGACCATACCATGGACTTTCATAACCATATCATATTTCCATATCATGTGTGTCACTTACAGACCTTATAATCAAACTGCCTTTGATAGTGCAGAAGAATCAATGCAATGTGATGTCTAGTAGAACACCCCAATTATTTTAATACACATTATCCCTAGTTTCAAAATTACTTTATACCATGAACTTCTACGCTATTTACCCCTAGTTTAGGCTAGAGCCTAGTGTAACACTGAGCTCCTCCAAATCCACTCTTCACTTATGTGAATTTGGTGCTTCTAAAAAAAAAAAAAACCAAAACACCACACACCACAGTCAGTAGCCAAATATCTTGCAAGTATATCACTACTATATTGTGTAAGCTTGGGTATTACAGAAATGTTATAACAACAAGGCTATCTGTATCATGAAGATCAGGTAGATTAGAGTTACCTAGTCATGAGATCTGAATTCAAACAGGCTTTCCAGACATGAGATCCTAATTTGTCAGTACATTATGTCACCAGCAGGATGCTAATAGGGGGACAGATTCATATTTAAACCATATGGACGTAAATTATGCTAAAAAATACAAGTAAGACAAACCATGTGAGATTTATACCACAATGTAGTATGTTCTTTGTAAGTATGAAAATAAATAGCTTATGGCTTTTAACACCCAAGGATATAGTACATTTCTATACCAATTATAACCACTAGGGCTTACACATCATTACATATTCTAAAGCTGGTATGTCATTCTCACTAATGAGAAACAGCCACTGCTGTAATTGTGCTTTTGTGTTAGTCTATCAAAAAGCAGTTATTGTACAAATTTAATTATTAGCATTACTGTATAGTGTATTTAGCTTCTACCAAACACCCTTAGAAGGATAGGCATTTTTTAATAAACAGATATGCCACGCAACAGAATAACACTTTCTTTTGATAGAAAGCTCAGAAAAGACAAACTGCACACAATGCTGATTTCAGCTTTGTAAAAAACTTATGAAAACTATCTCCATCTGCTTCAGAAGAAAGACTGGTCAATCTACGAATAACAAGTTGAGTAACGAGATAGCTGGAGTTTTTCTGGAAGCATCTGGAAGTTGTTTTCCAGCAAGATGCCTTTCCACAAGCACCACACACCTCTTGTAATTAATATATATATAATGTATGTCTGCCTTTAGTATTGTCCAATAAGAACTGCATATTCCTCCTGTCTAAACACATAAATAGCAGTCTTTAGTTTCATTACTTACTCCGACACCTGTTACCTCTAGTAGGTACATTTCCTCTACAGCAATCACTCTTTTGAACTCTTCCACCTCAGTTTCAAGGACATCCCAAAGAAAGACATCCCACAGAGAAACAGTACCGCAATATTACAGAGGCCAGGCAGCCAGCAAACAAATACCTCCAAAGACAAGCGCAGAAGATCATTTTTTATCTAACTTTACAAACAAGAAAGGACCAGAGCCTCAGAAGTATTTAGAAATTGACCTCCATCTTCCAAGTCATTTAAGAGGTAGGCACTTAAAAAAAAAATTTGTAAAAATAGCGGAAATAAATGCTATCTTGACCTTTTATCCTACTATTTTACAAGCTTTTTTTTCTCCTCCATTCATAGATCAATGAGTATGATGACTTGCATGTTCCAAGGCAACCAAAATATTGCGTTATAGAGCAAAGGCTTACACTGCTCACACACAGGAGCTTCTATATCAGATCATTTGGAGTAGATTCTGAAAGATCCAGAACATACTTCCATCTGAGCTTCTCTCCAAGTTCTAAGGGGCAACAATAAAAAAACCTGAAGGCTAGACCACATCCCCTGCTTGTCTCAGCAGTTAAAATATTTGAGGCAGGTGACTTAAAAAAACACGCATGAACAAGCTTCAAACATACACACATAGATGCACACTCTCACTCCTTTTTCACTGCATCGGTAGAAATTAGACAACCAGCTACCTCTAGGAGTATGACCCTTCACATCTAGCAGCCAAGATCACAAGCTAGACCACACTCTCTGCTGGATGAATAGCTTTTGCATGCAGCTTGCACCACAAAGGAGACCTCAAGGTGTTGCATTTTCACTAGGTATTTTACCAGAGAGAACATGGGCTGCATTTAGCCCCTTAAGCCACATCCCTTTCTTCAATTAAAATCACATTCCTCATCACTCTTCCTTTTGAGAAAGAAGGAGCACATACACAGAACATTTAAGGACTCTCCTTCTAGCACAACTAACACTTTAGCACAAGCCCTGGACATAAACTCCCTCTCTGGTCTTGTAGAGCTCCCTGACAGCATCATTTGAAACATCTAAACCAAGCAGCTCTCAACTCTCCCAGAGCATCCAGCAAGCCCCCACTCTTAGCTAATTTTATATCCTAGCCCTTCTACCTTCCCAGCTCATTGCTGCTCCCCGCAAGCTGTCTCTCAGCCATATGTAGGTACAAAAAAACCCTCCCCAACTATTAAAAACTAATTAGGACTGACTGCTCTAATCACCTGCTTGTCCAAGCTGTTCCTTATGTCCTTGCCCCTCCTCCTCATTCCCCCACCCTGTGAAGAGAGGTTAAACTCACACAGCTGCAGGTGACCACCAGTCACTTTAAAAGACCAAGGAACTTCTGCTGAAAACTTTAGAGAGGTGTAACAATTTTCCCAGCAGACTGTACTTCTGAAGGCAATAAAACTGCCAACTGGACATGTGGGTTTTGGTAGCTGAGATGGAAGTTGGGGGGGGGGGCAGGGGAGAGAGAGAGAGGAGAGCTGGTGGTCTGCACACTGCTGCCCAGATGACAGTCAGTATGCGAGGAGAAAATGTAGATTCAGGTGCAACGCGTGCTTCAAGCACATGGCCGGACCCAAGCGTGAACGTGAGGAATGCTGATGAAACATCAGACTGCCTCCAAATCCCAGTGAGAGCAGGAAAAAAGTACTTTTCATAGCAATAAAGTGGCACAGATAAAAGAAGAGCAAATGATGCAGTGTATGTGCAAAGCTGCTGTTTTATATGCAGTTCACAGGAAAACTGTTTTCTCAGAAAATTCCTGCTACTGAACACAGTAGAGAACATAGCAAGAAGCCAGAAAAAAACTTTTAGGAGAATACATAGAAATCTGAGTGTGGCTCAACAGGAGAGCTCATGAAAAGATATGTTACTATTTCATTCTTGGGCTAAGGCTATTAGTGACTGTATAAAATACAAGCCAAGATCATATACAGTCCATAAATAATTTCTCATTCAGTCAAGGAGAGCTTCAATGTAAGGCCACACTTCAAATTAGGAAAGAAAAGCAGAGCATAAAGAGTTATAAGTGTCGTTACTCTGACAATATTTCTAAAAGCAAAAAAGAGTATATATTCTGATAACAAAGCCAAAGTTTATAACTTGTTCTACAGCCAAATAAACTTATAAAGCCTTCTGATGGGCATGGCAATTCATCCCATTAGCTTGGAAAAGTATCTTAAGATGGGATGAATTACTGTCTGGAAGTACCTGTCTCTTTCCATCCGCTCACTGGAGAGAGAGGCTAAGCAGCCAGTTTAGTTGAGACATCTAACTTTGGAAGGCTAATGTTAGGTGAAATTAAATCTACCCACACTCCCTGTTCTCCTTCCTACCAAGGGACCTAGGCAATTTGTCCTCTTCTAGGGTTTAAAGGGTTATTATGGTAGCAAATTTGCTATGTAATTGGGGTACTTTTGAACTGCCTTGTGAACTCCTGCAAACTGTGTTAATCTTTCAAATGCAGCTCGCTGGTAAAGACGTGAAGTATTGTCTTGACTTTCAGGACTTAGTCAGAATTTTTCTGCTGGGCAAGAAGGGGAGAAAAGATTTTTACTTACAAATAGAGAAAATACAATATGAAAGTAAATGGAAGATAATACTAAACATTTAATCATACCAAAACCATTTTTTTCAGAGAAAAAACTACTTAGACTTATAGCTGTAGTTCTTTTAGAATACAGCTATAGTTAGATGATATACATGACATACTACCAATTCCTGGCCTCTTCAATTTCGTGGCCTAAAATCTTGCTGGCATTCAGCAGGTATCTTGCTCATCAGTTTTACTGGAGGTGTTGCTTGTTTAAAGAATATAGAGTCCAGCTTTTATGCGAAAGCTGACATCAAACTCAGCATATATTTTGCACTGTCCAATATCTAGATTACTTTTTTCCTATTATTTGCTATGGAATTCCCCTGATTTTTCCTTAAATTCAAAAATTCATTTGCTGAACAAAGTAATAGTGACATCTGACAACACTGTAAGAAGTTACGGCACTGAAGTTCTTTCTTTGAAGTTTGCTTTCTTTTTTTCATGGAGTTTTGTATATCTGTGACTTTTGCAAAGAGGAACCAGTAACGTTATGTTAAAAAGGAACAATAACCAATGGCTGCTTATCGACAGATACAGGCTTTTGGGTTCACTTGTTTATTTTATTCTATTTCACAGCAGGAGTTTATGAAGAGAAACACGAGTGAAAAATAAAGTTTTAACCTCTTATACTATAAAGGGCTATAACGTCCTTTATGACTTTCCAGAAACAAATAGTGGGTGAAGTCCTTTTGCCATTAACCGTAGCAGACTGGTGGGGGGCTGGGTGCGCTGATTTCTGAAGTATTGAGTTTTATTTCTTTTTACTTATTGAGCTTATTCCACAACAATGCAGTATAGAAAATGACAAGTTATTAATTTCTATATACGAGTTAAATAGAAAAGGTGACAGCCTATCTGATTCTATCTGATCAAAAATAGTGCTTAGAGGAATTACAGAGTCTGAAATTTGAACCAGTAATATCTCTTGAAACAACATAGACTTCATGCCTACATCCCTGCCTCTGGTCTGGCTCCAGACACTCTTAAGCCTTGTTGATTCTCTGTGTGGGGTAAGACCTCGCACACTTAATGATACTAAATCCTTCACAGCCTCTTCCTCACAAACGTCATCTCAACGGATCAGAGGAGTCAGCTCAGTGGAAAGGGTCTCTCTGTGCTTCCAATCTGGTATCACACCTGGCTCCTTGGGGAGACAAACCCCACTGAAGCCTGTTCATTACAGATGTGCCGCTCACCCATGAAGCCATTTTCACTCCTGCACTATAAATATACACGATTCCTTGCTCCCTTTGAAACCTCATCCCATTTTTCAACAATACCAATACAATGCTGGAAATTCATAGCTAGTGCCGCTCTGGACATAAGACAAAACAAATTGCAAATACTTTAAAGATCCATGGTTTCTTCAATACCAAACAAGTAAAATTAATTTTCAGGTTCTCATTCCTCACAGTTAAAAAGCCTTCAGAACTGCCTGGAAAATGACCTGCTTTCTAGGGAGACTAGCACTATGAAATTCCAGAAAGATGCATTTTTTTTTTTTTTTTGGTCAGAAAAATGAAGACAGAAAAGGTTGATAATTAGATTAATAACAGGAACATCATTTCATTACAGCTATGCAGCAGTTTTTACACTCGATGGCGAACATTGCTGATTATGGGGTTAGGACACAAAATGAAGTGTAGTGGTGTTGACAGCAGTGGAACGACGGTATGTGGCATGACAGTATGGTCTTCTCTTCCACGCAAAGGGCACATGATGCATTCTTCAGCTAGCTTGGCAGCTGAGTGAATAGCATATGTCAGAGTGACATCATTGTTTTGCAGTGATGAGATGACACAGTAGAATCATCAAGTACGTTGTCCCATGAAAGTGTAAAATCAAGAAGAAAGCATTAAAAAAGCAGCTGATCTGGAGACAGTGGTCAGGACATAAACTGTAACAGAATTATGAGAGGTAAAGTTTGTAAAGTTGTAAATGAAATATATTTATAAGTTGTGCATTAAAAAGTGCGCAGTGGGAAAACAAACTTTCCTTAAGATTGTTGCACAATGTCATCAGGGATTGCTTCCTCTAGCTTACACAAATCAATGTTATGACAGGAAGAGACAGAGCAGGAGAGATATTAACTGAGCTGTCAACCATAGGAGTACATCTCTCTGAACCTGTGGGTTTGGACTTTGATGAAGCAAATGCATTTAGTAGACATTTTTATAGGAACTCAGGCACTCACTCAAAGTACTCACTTGCATTTTATATCCACTGTCTACTCTTGGTCATCAACATAGTGACTCATAATTTTTGAGGTGAAATTGCCAAAGTAGTATAATTCATCTATTACTCACCCCAACAGTGGATTCAAGAAAGTTTAGCAATTTGATATGGGCTCTGAACCATGGTGCAGGGCTTGTCATGACACTGATTCCCCCTCTTTTTTCTCTTTGTCCACTCCTGTTCACCAATTTATTATAGATATTTTCGCACCCTGGAAGGCAAAAAAAATTCTGGACAAAGCCAGGGATGAAAATATTCTCTCTTCAGAAACTCTCTTTACGCTTACCAAACAGGAGTTTTGTGTTAAAGAAAAACCCCTTCACTTCATGACCTCCCATATCCTACTTGATTGTTAAAACTCCTAATGAATGTATCTGAAATGTCAAAGTATATCTTTAAATGGGGATGAAGTCCACAAGCCTTTTATATCTCACAAACCGAATAAGAACTGCTATTAGAGATTGCGCTACCTGTCTCAAACCACATCTACCTTAGCAGAACTAGCTGGTCAAGCTTTAGCCAACAATACCATAGCCATTAATTCCTTCTCCATTCCCATTTGTACTGGCCAACAAAAGTGCAGCATACTTGAATCACAAACAAGCTGAACAACTGTTACTGTTGGTGACAAGCAACAACTTCTTTCTCAGGAATTTTAATATGGTGAAAGAACTTCTCATCTCTGTGCAGATGCTACATACACCATAATTTGCTGTGCAGTCAGCACTTTCTCCCAAAGCCAGAGAGTTTGAAGATAAGCTGCAAAGAGATCAAGGAACAACCTTCAAGTCTTCCACATGGAGTTGGCATAAAGTTGGCATCCTCATCCCGTAAAACGTACAATTAAGAAATTGTAAGAAAGTCACAAGACTTGGAAACATGCAATAAGATAAGGAGGAGAAATCATCTCAGCTTCAGTGAAAAAAAGAAATGAGAATTATGGAAACATTTGATGCTTTGAGGTCAAGAACTCTCCCAAGCACTACAGAGAAGGTAGGGGAGCACATGACAGCCACATGAGAGATAATATAGTCAGAAAGTGGATTTTTAAAAGTTAGCAGCTGCTTTTGTGGAGAAAAGACTACGAGGTAGGAAGTAAGTATGGTATTATGTTGAGCGATGTTATATTATCAACAATCAGTAACTTTAATCAGTCAGGGAACACAACAGTACTGATATTACCAGGACATCTACTCCTATTGAAAGAATGCACAATGAAATATAAGATGCATTATCAGAAGAACTTGGAACATATGACATCTTTTATGTCCTTTGGACTCTCACCATTTTCCTGAGTAAATGAAATGCTGGGGCACAAGGAGGTGTAGGGAACTAGCTATAAAAAAGACGGTCTTGGTTATGGCAGACACTGGAATGGGATTAGTTTTGTGGGACTGAAAGATGTGGCTTTCTTCAGAAGTTTGCATAGGTCTGCAAAAATGGAATTAACAGGTATATGTTGATTTGAGACAAAGGAATAACACCAGGAACATAAAAGAATTTCATTGCAGTGAGAGCTGTTCTCTTCCAGCAGCTATTCCGAGAAAGATATCTGTCCCATGAAAAAAGCAGACAAGAAATATGAAAAGTGACCCAGAATCTTTGAGTAATGTCACGTCTGAGGTGTTAAAAGATAACAAAGTGACCACACAGAAGACTGACACTGAGTAGGAGACCTTCAGGGATACACTATAGAGAGTATAAAAAATCATTAGAAGAACAAATGCAAATATAAAAACAATGGATGCTTTCATAAAGGTGTGGGGGGATCTTTTCTTCTTTTATTAACGTTCACCAAAGATAATAAGAATTCAGAATTATGTATACATTGATGATTGTAATAAAACCAGAACAGAGAATAGCCTTGATAAGACAATGCAAAAGACAATAGTGCAGAAATTGAAGTAAAAGATGGCATACAGTAGAAGTACTAATCAGAATATTTTACATGTATTTCAGTACTGGGAGGCAAGGACATGAATCATGAAGGTTCAGGAAAGTACAAAAATAAAAATCTTTATTTGCAAACAATGCAATCATAGAAAGGTGGAGGAGGTACTCTAATGATCTCTTTAATGGTGAGACAGGATAAAAGTGAACAACAAAAGGCTATTTTCTAGATAAATGAGTCATTCTCAGAAGAATTAAATTTTTAAAGTATTCAAAAGGCAATTAGACATTCAGGAAAAATGCTGGCAATTCCTGCTAAATTATTAAGACCAGGACGCAATAAGCTTAGTCAAATTTTTTACAACCTAATTTTGAAAACATTCCCAAGGAGTGGAAAGAGAAAGTCACATTTCCAATTTCAAAATAGGGATGTATTGGAAACGTAAGAATTATTTGTACATTTTGTCTCATTACAACCTCAAAAATCCATCCTCCATACCTTTTACAGACATATACTCATTAAACAGAGGAAACAGTAAGAGACAGCGAGTATTGGTGTCTGGCAAAGAGCATGATGTTCCCTCCCAAGATTAGTCACAAAAAATGAAAACAAGCAATCAATTTCAGTTAGATGTTGTCTCAAGAGAAAATGCTGATATAAACACAATTAAGGTGTAATTTCTTAGAGGATTTAAGAAGAATATGCTAGTGGGTCTTTGGCCTGCAGGGAGAGGATCTGACATCTTAGAAGACCTTAGCACAAGCATGCAACAGTTTGTCTGATGTGTAGAAAGTTGAGTGCTTTCTAAGTAGGGAGACAATGAAATTTCTGCTCTGTTTCATAGCAATCCAATGCTAAGGAGGGAAGAGGAAGAAACCCCATGCTTTTCAGAGTGGTCCGGTCTTTGGGAGAGTCTGGGGTTGGAAGGAACTGAAGCAATCTGCCTCGACTTCTGAGCAAGTGGCTGCTGTAGGAAAGACAAGGTAGGAAGAGAAGGGTTTTTTCAGATCAATGAACATAGCAAGAAAAATTCAAGGAATATAAAGCCAGGTAAATAGCCGTGTAATGATAAGATTTCGAGCAAGCTTCCTGTCAGGCAATGACATGAGGTTGCAATGAGTTTGGTAGCTTAAACACCCGGCAGCATTAAATAATAGTACAAGTTTGCGGGAGGAAGAAATTCAATTATTTGCTACGTTGACCCTAGTGACAGTGGGAAAATTTGTCTTTATACTCTTATTTTCCTAAAAAAACCCTAAAAGGTCACCAAAGTAAAAAAAGGGATCATTTGACTAGATTAGCACTGATACTGCCTAATCATCAGTTGAGACAAGGAGCTGACAAACTGAAGGGGTGACATTGTACTGCAGTTTGACTGTAGTCAGTGCCAGCATAATATAACTAGCATGGGTGACAGCCGCTGTGACTGTGAAGCGGTACAAGGTTTATCACCTGTCAACCACCACAGCAAACTTGCTGGGCTCCTGGGTACACAAAGTACTCTCATTTTGTTGCAGACATTTCTACAGAGAATTACTGAGAATCCAGTTAGCTGACTGTTTTGCACAGGATCCACACCACCAGTGTTATTGCCCAAGCAATGTGTTGGACGTGAGTTTTATAGAGAGATTCTAGTAATCCAGATAATACTCTTTTGCAAACAGTATGCTTGTTTATCTAAAGGCTGTGAAATCCTACACCTATTGTCTCCACTTACCTTCCTCTTCTACCAGTACGAGCCTTTAGCTTCTCCTCCTTGTTCGAAACCCCTGTGCTTGCTCCCTGCGTTCAGCTTGCGCTCCTTCTCCCCCAGGCCTATCACACAATCTAAATCCCAACACCACAGAAGGTGAGACAGGCATTCAAATTTGGCTGTCACTGCAAGAGGAGAGATGTGACATAGTGGCTAGAGCAGCAATAACTGCGAAAATATATCATTCCAGCTTCTTCAAATGCCCCTCCCTGCACCGTGATCGAGGCACACCACGGCAATAAATTCTTCTAAGAGCCCTTAAATCTATCACACTAATTGCTAAATGTGGAGTAGCCATTCATCTTTCCTGGTAACATTGCAATGCATGAATTTGCTGTAAGATTTTTTTTTTTTAATGTTTCCTCATGATTAAAGCATAAAATAAAAGAAAAAAGTAACATCACTCTGTCTACTTTCAGGCTAATGCTTCTTTTTGAAGCCTGGAGAGGAGTTCAGGATGGAAAATATGAAAGATAAGGAGAACTGTCAACAGAAATGGACAGATATTTCCCTGCTTTATTCACATGCATTCGTAGCACTTAAGACACTTACTTCTAGACTGTAGAATGAATAAACAACACCCATATTTTCAAAAATTTCCTAATAACCTCTCTTTAAATTTCTTTCTAGAAATCTCACAGCAAGTCCATTCATTTAGCATAGAGAGTAGGTGAAATTGGACTGTATTTTAGCAGAGAGGTCAAATATTTAAAATAATAATATTCTTTGGAGTTGGTTGATAAATATACGTGGAAAGAGACTTCAAGGAAAACAAAGGCAATAATGAGAGGCAAACTTGGGATCGTGAGCATGTCCTTTGTCAATTTGTTCAGTGTACAGTAACCTTGCCAAATTAAGAAAATTCCAAGTGCATTAGGAAAGGCTGCCCTCTTCAGACAAACTTAATAAAAGGTACCCAGAAGAAGTTCTAAGTGTCTTGAAGTTAAAATAAAAATGTGGTGAAATGAACTATGCAGTGCAATATCAACATAATATCAACTTTCTTCTGCTTAATAACAATTTGGTACTACATAAAGAAAAGTGCTTCTTGTCATTAGCTACATATTAATGTGTGTTTGTTTAGACTCACTACAGATCCATTTACACGTTTTCTATAAGGCTATTTAAACTTTCATCCATATGCTGAAATACAGAGACATAATTAATTAAGCAAGCTATTGAGTCTGAGCTTTCCCTATACTGTCATATGGAAAAATAACCCATTTTGCAGTGCTGAATTTCTATCACACAGGAATTTTCATTAAACATGATAAACTTGCTTCTTTTCTCTAACAAAACTTGGGGTTTAGATATATTTTGATCTCCCTAACAATCCAAAATAGTGAGTGGAAAAATGTTTTTGTCATCATGATTGGAGTTTTATACTTGATGGCTATTTTTAATTTTTTTTCCTTAAATCTTTCATGAACAACTAGGAAACTGAGCTTACTTAGCCAGAAAGTTACTTTTCTTTTCCTCACTATTGGTCATCTGAGTGTCTTCACAGGTGAAATTGTGCATTTTTATCTTGCATCACACCAGGTGGCAAAACACAATGTCACCAGGTACTTTCCTGGTGAATGTGAATGAATTTTCATAAGGAAGATGACCTGTATGAAGAAAATAACTGTGTCTGGGTTTACTACTGTAAATAACAGCTTCCAATTTATTGGGGAAGGTGAGGTGGACATAAATATTTTTAGTGGTGTTTTACTTTGAAAACTGAAAGGTGTGTCATGGAATCTGCCAAAGAGAACCAGAAATACAGATTATGTTCCACAATACCAAACCTGATGATACTTATCTATCAAAGTTTTTCAAGTCCTTTAACAGGACCTGGAACTGTACTAGGCAAACTTTTTAAAACAGTCATTAACTGTCAATATAGCCCCCTAAAGTCGTTCCAGAATAGGGAGCAGAGACAATGCTACTAAAAGAGGAAGTATTACTAGTGACAGAAAGACACAAGGGATTTAACTGCCAGCTTGATGGAAGTCTCTCCATTCATCCTTAGACAAGGTCTTTTTTCTAGCTTTTCAGCAAAGCCTCCAATGTCATGATGTCTCGGGGGAACATGCCTAACTGCCCAATAAGTTTGTGAGCTGAGAGATGGCTCTTCTTCATTGCAAAACACCTTTTTTTTTGGTCTCAAAGTACTTCCCCTAAGCATGACAAATCCAGTCCATTCTATATTCTGCTCCAAAATTTGAATCGAGTTTCCTGTCTCCTTCACCACATCACACAGGCTTTCTGGATAACAGGTAACATCTTCTTTAAACATCTTTTTCCACAGAAAGTCTCTTGAGCCTACGATAGAGGCAGCATTTCTAAGTTCACTTTAACAAAAACCCCACACTCTTAACTTTAACCATGTGGGGAAGTCCCTCTGAAGGCTTCTCTTTTTTTTTTGCCTTTGTTAAATAGGATTCGGTTTAAGATGTACTTTAAGTCAAGCATTACTTAAATGCTTTGTTGAACTGGGGCCTGAAATGGGACTTTAATTTCCTTAACAACTCTCAATATACCATTACTAGAATAAATGTAGAAAAATCAGACTTTCTGAAAAAATCTGTCTCAAGGGCACTAGTACAAGCAAATTATGGAGAAGCTAAATCACGCCAAACTATAAATCTCATATCTACCAACACTTATCCATCTGTCTTACCAGTATGCTAAGGAGCAGGTCTTGTTTAAAGACTGAGATGTTAGAGCTGGAAATGAATACTTGCCTTTTAGTCCTCTCCTATACTATGGTATTCAGTTTCATGTATAATTGATGGGCTGAAATTTTGAGATAGATAGAGTAAATAAATTATGAGTATTCAAAATATCGCCCTTTTGCCAGTAAAACCCTGTTATTCTTCACACTGACTCAGCCACCTCTCGTGCTGCTATCTTTATTTATAGGAGCAGTATTTTCTGTTATTTTGTGGTATACACTTACTAAAATGATTTTGATGGAAAACATAACCATGATTTTGTAATGATCAAAATACAGTACAGTTTTGTTTGGGTATTTCTCCTTCTTTCAATTGAGACATAGGGTAAAAGAAAGGCATATTAGTTGAATATCAGCATTTTATATGCTATTGCTAGTTCTTGCACAATAGAATTCCTGAGAACTGTGCTGTAATTCTTTCCTGCAGTGAAACACAGGGGTGTCCACATTGGCATTCTTGAATTTTCTTACGCTGTTAAATTATAAGACTGCTTGTACTATGAAGAGAGATTGGGTTATGAATTTTCTGAAGTGACAGATTCTGTTATATAAACCACTGGTGAGTCTGGGAATGCCATTCAACATTTTCAGCTTTGGAATTAATTTTATTCTCCTTCTTCCCATGAGGAAATTAAAAACGCTCACAATTTTACTGGTAAGGAGTGCAGTTTCCATGACAAAGTCACATCCCTGGGAAAACCCCAAGTACTTCTTCCAGCCGTGGGAGGAGAGAGCTGTGGGTGTACAGAGGTACAATTCTGTCCTGACAGCTGTACACCTGTTGCGAGTTATTGAGAAACTCAAACAAGGATCCTAAAATTAAAAGGCTGCTCTACAAGATAGCTGCAGCATACTTCTTGTAAAAGACAAGGCTAATGGACTTGGAAAAATAATAGATGAAATAGTTTTTGTGGAATGCATTATAAGCCTTTTTTTTTTTTTTTAATAGTGGTCTTTTCACCCATTACATGAAAGTCTTTCCTCTTCTTTCAGGTCCAGGCTGGTGAGAAGGCTAGTCAGGTATGTCCACTGTCCTTCAGCATTACAAATGTGGCATCAAAAGTGAACTGTGAAGTAACTATCTGATACCACTTACAAAACTTAATATCATATTCTTATACAAATTACTTCATTTAGTGACAATTTGTAATGGCAGCCTACAGAGTCCATTCAGGACTTCATAAAGTAAGTAACTTGAGCAGTAAGGACTCTTCTACAGATAGCAACTTTCAGTAAAAAGAATTTGAACAGGTAAACGAACACATGGAAATTTATTAATAGAGAAAGAACACAAGAAATGAAAGTTTGTATTGGGATAAAATACAAATTCATATTGAAACATTAGAGGAAGCCAGTGTAAATTCAGGGATGAGACAAAGATTACTGATTTTTCCTTTAATAAAAACAAGAAAACAACCTAACTGTGTCCCAAGCAGTGGCTGATAAATTCACGCAAAGAAATATAGTTTGATTTTGCCTGTCTCCTTTTTCTAGGCAAAAGCCATCAAGAACATAGCAACACCATTATTCCAAAATCCGCAAGTTTCACAGTCCGCTCAGATACTCACCTTCAGACTTCTAACCACAAAATGGTGGGAAACGAACAACACCCCTCCCTAAATACCCAAATCTCTCAAATAACATGTTGATGTAACCTCATTACCTCTGTTCAGAATTACTTTAGATTTTACCCCCCCAAAAATAGAAATATATAAAACTTGATGCTTCAGAGCATATCTCCAGGTCTCTGCAATTATTCTGGGCAGAAACTCCCTAGGTGTGCACTAGGTGATTTCTAACACCTTCTTGTCATGTCAAAGACAAGTAACAAACCTAGGCTGACCACCAGGCTCACCCACATGCAAAAGCCAAGTTAATTTTCGCATCACTTGACCTCTCTGCAAGCATCAGCATGACCGTTCACAAAATGTTCGCAGCCCGCTTTCAACACCTGAACACTTTGGAAGGCTGAGTATGAAACTCTTCACAACCTTAAATGTAAGCTTCAGTCAGCAGATGCAACCCTTGAGTAAGACAAGTAGGTCTAAACACCTTAGCACTGGATTTCAAGAAGTCAGGCGTGTGGAAGAGAAAAGCTCACACCCATACACCCAAACTACAAGTTGTCTGGAATATCGCAGTAAGAGCTGAAATACAGAGGAAAAACAGTTCTTCCTGGGATGCGTCACAAAAAATGTATGCTCTTGGAAAAAAACAAGAAGGAAAGTGAGCTGATATTCATTAAAAATGGAAGAAATTGCTCAACACAGTTTTACTTTACTTAAACACAGTATAAATCCATTCAAGTGGTCAGGAGTAGGGCAGGGAGAGGTTAGTTTAAAATTTACTCTGGCTGTTCAGATTGCAGCCAGAAAAGCCACAGTTCAACCTACACAATCTGCTTAAGTTCAACCAAAAAAATCATCAAACAAGGGCAGAGATCCAGTGGAGCCTCAACGAGTCCTTCACCAGGTGTACAGAAGAGTTTCAGTTGCGTAATACCAGTGGCGTGTTAAGCCAAGTCCTGCGTCAGGGTACTTGGCTAGTAGAAATATAATCCGCAGTTGAAGCAGGCCAGCTTTCCTTATAACATAAAAGTTGTATCCAGTATGATGCATATACACTGGCTGCATTAATAAGTTTAACATCAGGACTTCTAAATTCCCATTTTAACCAGCGGGTGTTTCGGCACACTGTACTGGGGAATGATTCTGTGCTCGGCCAGCACAGCTTATTGCAGCTCCCTCGGAGAAATAGCCACTTCTCTTCCAGCTGTGTGAAGCTGGTCTGATGTCAGATTTCATAACACCCCCTTAGGTCCAACTTAGGTATGCCAACACAAGATCATCGTATAGGCTGGGACTGTACTCACAGACACGGATATTGAAAGAGGCCTTGGCAAAACAATCACTGAACTCATATTTGGCCTGTGTCCTTGTACCTTCAAGCTGGGATTTTCAAAGGAGTTTGAATTTCGCTGGTAGATGAACATGTAATACCCCTTCATTCCTTTGAAGAGGCCAGCCTGAAGCTGTAATGAGCCTGCAAATAATGATTAGCATTTTAAGTGGCACCCTCAATAATAAAATCTCTGTGAGACAGATTCTAGTTTTCTGGAAGTGAAAGACACCATTCACATTTACCTCTCAGGAGCCTAATTTGGGTCTCGTACCGCTAAATGAGAGGTCACAAGGTATCAGCTCCAGTGAATTGCTCCTGGGCTCCAGGTAAGATTTAATTCTTGGCGTTTCATTTGCAAGCTTTCTGGAGGCTGCAGTTTGCTGCTCCCTGCTCCGTTCCCCTTCCAGCCTGAAGAGCGGTACCTGTGTCAGCCGGGCTGCAGGAGGCTGGAGCGACACCTTCCCAGCCCAAACACTTGCACCTCCTCCCAAGTGGGCATGAATAATCGTCTCTGAAGTCTGACTTTCCTATTAGGCTCAAAAATCCTGCTCCCCTCATCTGGAGCCTGACAGAGTTATGGGGCTGTGAGGGTCTTTGTGGTATGCTCTGCACCTCTTCTACCTGCTAAGACCAAGTCCACGGTAGCCACTTACAGTTCAGCTCAGTCTTCAGCAAAGCATTTCATCAATAAATGTTGTACGGGGCTAGTTAAAAGCACACGGGAAGGATTTATCCTGACATCAAATTGAAGCTTAGTAAAACCAAAATAACAAATGAACAAACCTGCAGCCAGGTAAAAATATCTGAACCCACAAGTGGGGAAGCGTTCAAATAACAGTAAGGCTTTCATTCCCAGCTGCTTCTGCGGAAGTAGGTGTTTAGCAGAAATGCCTCATGGAAACAAACCTAACCTGGGCAGGCACTTTCGGGAGAGTAAATAGACAGAAAAGTCTCTTGATGCCCTGGTAAACGCCATTACCTCTCTTTCTACCTTCTGCCGCAGCCCACACAAGGACGTTGGTCAAACAGTTCAGAGAAAAGGCCAAGCGCAAGCGCAGGCTTAGGAGCTCTACGTTCCCCAGAGAAGACCTCCTCTGCTCTGATTTTTAAAAAACATAAAGTCTCTTACTTTTCTACATTAGTATTGAAATCTGTTCCATTTTCCACACTTGACTATAGAAACCCTCTCTGAAGTCCCTGAAATAAAAATATTAAGCAGAACACCAACGTGTTTTTAAAATACTGTAGCACTCGAGTCGCTGTCTGCCACTCGGTGGCACACAGCAATTTAAAATTATTGAAGCTCTTAAATTAAGTGCTTAAATTTGAAGGTGATCACCACTCTGAACATGTGAATAGTACAGCTATCTGAACTATCAAAGCGCTTCAATTTACTCTAAGCAGGTCATTTTTGGAAGTGATAAGGGAGCCTGTGATTGCCCAGCCTGCACTGATTTAAAGCTAGTGAAGTTTTCTATTCGTTTTTACAAGTACTTGAGCGATCCAGGTAGCTTATAGGAAGCCTGTGCTGAACACATTTGAGCAATTTGGGGGGTATGTGTGTGATTTTTTTTTTTTTTTGCTTTTAATTAGCAATTTTGCATCAGCATTTTCCTTCAGGAGTCAAGTCAAAACAGGTGTATTTCCCTAGTTCTTCCACAGCTGTGTGGATATAAAAATTGAACACCCATATCCATTTTCAAAGTCTTCAATTCACTTAATAGACAATGTACAATTTTCTGAGTGTACTGAAAATTTCATTGCTTTGTAGCTACAAATTGAAACCTATAATGCTCATCTCCAGGAAGCAATCATTAACGCCTTTTTTTTACAATACAATATATTTAGTCTTGCAATTTTGGCACACAGTGCCTTTTGAAAGTATTTTCTTAAATGAACTAGTAATAGCTAGTTACCCCCTGTAATATATTACTCAGTGATGAAATAGTTATATTCCATACACAAACCTTTTATAGCTGCAAGGACTATAGAAACACAAGAGATCCTTAAACTCCAGGATGATTCTTTCCTCTGCCATCCAAAGTAGCCTAGGGCCAGAATGAGGCCTTGCCAGTTTTTTTTTTTTTATTTGGACAGCTTTCTACATATTCCCAGAATTGTTAAATATTGCACTATTTCCCACACTGCATAAAGTTCAATTAGAGACATTCTTTTTGTGGGCCTTTTTCTTGTGCTCCTCCAACTGCCCCATGGCAGAGCTGTCGTGGCTGATGCCCTGCCTTGATTCACAGCTCCCAGCAAATATTTCCCATTTTCCTTTCTGAATAGCTTTAATGATAAAGCATAATTATCTGAAAACTCTGGTGAATTCTGGTATTTGTTACAAATTAGTTCCACTTAATGCCTAGCCTTTTTAAGGCACTTTCTTTCTCTATCAGAAGTAACTTCTGAGTTGAAGACCTGTCGGTTACCCTTCCAGTTGTAGACCCTTGAATATCAAGTCTCTTTTAAGTGGAAGCACATTTGGGCTATTTGACAGCATTTCCTTTTATACATCTGTACTCACCCATAATCTACTGCTAAGGATGCGCATTACCACTTGTATGCTCTGCCACCTAAAATAATGTGTGAGCTGAGACCTGGGGGGTTCTTGCTGCAATATCTGTTGTTTACTCACACCTGACTGATAACCAGCTCATGTTTATGATGCTGAACAGTCTTGAACTACACGGGGGGGGATTTTTGCCATTTGGAAGACTTCTGCAACCAGCAAAATCTAACTAATTCCAGCGTACGGCTTCTGAGTCATACAGTGCTTGTGCTGTATCCACCTACATTTTTCAGCATAATGGCCAGTCAAATACCAGAGGTGAGATAATACAACCATGCTTGACATTTATCTATTATCAAATCATTCGCTCAAGTTTACATTGATTTAGCTGTGCACGCTGCACCTTGATAAAATTATTTTTATTGGCATACTGTGACACATCAAGATGTTTCAGAGTAATTTATAAAGAAATCTGTCACGTGATTTCAGAAAAACTATGAAGTTATTTTTAAGCCATTTGATGTTCTCTTGAATGATTAACCCTCGTGTGAAAAATCAGTTGACAGGTTAATTTTCCAGGTCGAAATCCAGGCTTCAGCACAACCACTTGTTTCATTTTGTTTTATATGACAATGTGGAAGAGTTTGCCTGTCACTGGAAGAAGTATAACATTCACAGTTGCTTAGTTTGCTAACTGCTATGATTGCTTACATCTCCGTTCTTTGGTATTTTGGCTATAATGCTGCATTCCCCATTATTCTGTGAGATTTTCCTTGTTCCTTGCTCTGCTGAAGAGTTCAGTAGTTTATCAGCCATCTCATTCTCACAAGCATTTCCCTGGTGGTTTGAGATTCACCTGAAGTCTTCTCAAGTTTATGAATGTTTATGGTATCTTTCTACTGTACCTGTAAATCAAGTGCCATAATAGCAATTTCAGAATGGTCAAAGTCTTAATCAAGTTCAGTAGTTGAGCTGGTAGAATACTTTACTACAATTTCATTAACCAACTGTTTCAACTTCTTGATGAAATTAACCTTGTTGTTCCCTTCATGTCTACTCATGTTCCCTCGTACTGCACTGTCCTTTTTTTTACAACTTTTTGCTGCCTCTTTTTTCAGAGGTATTTCTGAGGAGTTAAGGCTTTTTTTGGCTTGTTTCTCTCCTGTCCCTCAGTTATGCAGATTTCAGAGACACTTTTCTGAAAATCAATAACAGCTGTTGCAGCATCTACAATACGATCATTCAAAAAAGACAATGGCACATCAGGGCTGACTTGTACAGGATCTGGGCCTCAACACACGTAGACTCTTTTCATTGGTACAACTGGAAATTTGTTTTGTTGTGTCTTGATAAGCCTTTTCCTTATGCTTTTTTTAGGATCGTAAAAGAGAAGAGTTGGAAAAGAATTCCAAGGCTGTTTTGCCCACCTCCCCCCCCCCCCCATTAAGTTGGGATCAAGCAGTTGTACACTATCCCTGGCAGAGTTTCCTTTAACCACTTTTTAAAAGCCTCTAATGGGGAGCCCTGAATGACTGTCCCAGTGTTGGAACAATTGCTCACTATTCCTTCCCATCGCTCGTGTATGTTTGGGGAGATGAAGTTTCTCCTCAGGCCTCTTTTTGCTAAATTAGACAAATCAGTTCCTTCACCTTGTTTCCATAAGCACGTTTTCTAATCCTCTTTTCCTATTACCCTCCTCTGGGGTCTATCTGGTCTGTCTACTCTTAAGCCTGGCTCCCAAAACCATATTTCAACTGCAGCTACACCAGTTCCAAGAGGAGCAGAGCACTTTTCCTGCCGCTGACAAAAAAGTTAAAACATCCCAAAGTGTCACTCCGTCTTTTTGCTGCTTCATCATAAAAGGGGTGCGTTTTTCTAATGAATTTGTTCTTCAGTCTTACCAAACAAAAAATCTGGTAACTTCTAATATCAGCTCATCTATACCATCTCATGTCTTCAAGAGCTGACCTAAATTTCCTTTTAGGAAAAGTTAAACCAATTAAACAAATTCCCGGTGACTCCATCTGGATGACTCCGACGACTTGTAGACAGCCACATTTAACAATGGTTTCCGCTCACTCTGAACTCTGACACTGAGCACTGATTGTCATTTTTTCCTCATGCTGATCTAAAATACAAGGATTGTGCTTGCTCATTGCTTTCTCCAATATATTTTGACTGCCTCAACTTTTGTTATTGCCATTATTGCAGATACTGGCCTAGCAATGTTGTTAGTTGGAGCATGCTGATGAGGAACTCCACAGTCATAACTGGCTCTTAGCCTATGAGTGATGATGCTGTTTCTGAATTAACATTATGCTCACTGAATAGTAACTATCTTGCATCCTTGGATATATTACAGATTTTCTCATTTTTAAATTGCTTTTTGTCAGCACTGATGTTTGCATCCTCCAAGGATTTAGGGCTTGCGTTTGTCCATTTCTTTCATTACCGCTATCAACTTTTATTATTGCAACTATTGTTGTAGCACTCTAGAAATTTACTTACATACTTAACTTCAGAAAAGACTGTCGTAGAGGCCTGGCTTTACCAATGACTCACATCAAGACTTGCAAAAATTGCCGAGTCCATTACCTTGCTTGCATGACTACCTTAGTGTATTTTTGATGCTTGACTTTGTTTTGCTAATGAGTATAAGTTATAGAACTATCAATCATCTGCCAGTCTGGCAAAACAGTGAACTTCATTTCATCTGGCCTCTTTGACCTGTTAGACTTAAGTGGCCCTAGCAGGAGTTAAAACTCCAGCGAGCAGAGATGATAGGATCATTGAAACACAGGCTTTTTCATTACCGCAAGGGGTAGCCCTCAAAGACTGAAATCTCAGTGGTGGTGCTCGTAAAGATTAACATTCCTGCTAGAAACCACTGCCCAGCATTTCAAAACATTTCTACCTAAAGCTAATGCCTGAATGCATACTTAGGCGATGAAACCGAAGTAGCCCAGCTTGGGAAGGTGCTGAGTACTCACAGCTTTCAGCAAATTTTTGGAATTAAATGAAAACAGTAGGTGAAAAAACAGACCTAAGAGAGACAAACACAGTCGCATACAGCTATAGTCTTTTCAAGATAGAAATAAATCTTTCTATGAACTTAAATAAAAAATTCTTAAAAGGTAAAGCGACTAATTGCTTCTTTTCATATAGTTTAATTGATAGTCTAAAGCCAAGAACAGATTTTAAATTAATCAAAAGTTTCATAAATAATTGCGACTTCATTGTGATCCAACCCTGAATAATGGACTGAATAATAGGTTAATCAATTGACTGATTCTTTCACTGAACAGAATATCAAATGAAAATATTCACCTATTATTTATATTAATTTACATTTAGATGTAAGCATGTACAAATCTGACTCCTTGCCATATTGAAACAAGATGGAGTATTACAGCATGAAGTGTTCAGAGAGAATTTGTCATCCATCTGAAACTGCAGGCAAGGGTGACCGTCACAGCTCCTCTTAGCACATGCGGCCCAGCGCATGCTGTGTTTGATGGGCCAAGGAAAAGGTACTAACACTTGCCCAGCCCATCCATCAACGTCACTTCTTCGGGAAACTCCCTCCCCGTTCTCTGCAAAAGATTCAGGGTCATACAAGCAGGGCACTGAATCTGGATAATATAGTCCATCTACACAGGTTGTACACAGCACACTATGTCTAACACCAGCTTACAGATTTGGGGTGGATGTAGGGCAACCAATGCACTAAAAACCAATGCACTCCACCAAGCAGAAGAGTCTTTACCCCTAGAAGATTGATACCACTGCCTCTCTGAAGGTTTCGGTGCTCCCAGATAACTTCATACAATTAGGTTTTGAAAGCGCGTATTATGAAAGATTCAAGCCAGTTTATATTGTGCAAAAGCACAGTTAGCAGTTGTTCACAAAAGGAACTGAATGCGGAGGAAGACATGGAGATAATCATGAAATAAATACATCCATGAGTCTGCATTTTAAAAAACCCATATGTTTTGAATGTAGGGCATCTGTAAGTCAGGTGCTAAGCTAACAGGTTGGCAGGCCAGCATGTTTTCTTTTACTCCTTTTGCTAATTCTAGGTTATATTTTCAAGTGTCAAGTCCCATTTCAGATCAGCACTGCATATTTTCTTACCAGCAAAGCAAAGCAACACTGATCTTCTGAAATAAAACTGCATATTTATTTGAGAGCACCCTGTATTATAGCAGCAGCCAAATTAAACTGCATTTAATATTTCCGGTGTTGGCTTTGTATTATTTATCAAATGCTTCAATTTAGTAAAATATATATATATTATACGACTATCTTTGAAACTACATTACCATTTCTCAGAATCCTCCGACAAGGGCTTTGTTGTTCAAAGACGCCGTAAAGAGAGCTGCGCCAAAGGGAGCTATTTGGACTGCACAACAATGAACTTTATTGATCCTGCAAAAGCCATAAACACTGTTACATTTTTCTGAGTGCCATCTATGGGCACATTTGCCATCAGCTGATAATAGGAGTGTATGTGTGCCTACGTATTGTTGTTAAAGACAATACCACTATGCACCAAAGAATTCAGCCAACACATGCTCCAGAATTGCCAATTCTGGAGTACGATCTTTGCAACCTTAATGTTCTCTTACTGCCCTTATATAAGTTTAATTGGCATCAACCCTGGACCCACACTGAAAGTGCGACCGTATCCAAGACTGCAAAGATTTTCTGGCTTTTTATTTACACTAGGTTAAATTGTTCCAGTTGTGGCTTTGACAACTATACATGTATGCCAGTTCATTTACTCACATTAAAAAAAAAAAAAGGCATGTGCATGCAAGTGAAATAACTGTGCACCTAAATAAGTGTTTTCACAAATAATATGGCAAGGTATTAAGTAAGCACCATGTTTGGATAAATTCTGTGTGTATAAAAAGTACTGAGATACAAAGTAGCATCTGTGTCAATGTATGGACTTACCAGTGGGGGTACATTAATGTATGACTTGTATTCCTGCTCGCCTAGTCCGGCAGGATGTCTCTTGGAGCATGTCTTTGCTCCTACCCAGGCATGTTTCCTTTCCTTAAAACCCTAGGTCTGGGAGAACAGCATACTTGCACGGCCAAGTCTTACCCCATGTGGAAATAAAGCATGGCTAGTTTGTGTGCCCAGACTGGGAAGCACAGAAAGGAGAGCTCTTTCAGTCTGGTACCATAAACGTAGCCAATGTCAACAGGGTTTATTTTACAGTGAGCATTAAAGAGGAGATTTTCAAAGAAACATAAGAAAGTCATGAGCAACCAGGGATCAAACACCTTTAGGCTCCTCTGAATAGCACAAGGTAAAACAAAACAACCAGTACACCGGCCCATACCAATTGCCACATTATAATGCTCCCTGAGGCTTCAGTCCAGGAAATCAGGATCTTGTTTATGGAAACATAATTAAAGCACTTTCCTTGCTTTCCTGTAATAGACACTTTAGCACCTGGTAATCAAAGGGAAATAGCTGAAAAGTCTGTCCTTGAGTTTCACTAAGACCACGCATTAGAAGCCTATTTGCCTTTCTGGTCCCACATTTCACATGCCAGGGCTTCTTTGCCTCACTGTTAACAAACGAGACTGCACACCCCTAAATCCTCTGCTGCTTGGTGAGCCTACCTGCAGAAGCTTCCTTCCCCTTCCCGCTGACAGGAAGTTAACTATCTACCATGCATTTTTAAGAGGCTCAAGTGCTTTACTCTGTTCAAATGTTTGGACCCTTATACCTGCTGCAATGCTGAGAATATCAAATGGGAATCCTGCCCTTAACACCCACAAGTGATTCTCATACATGTTTCCCTTGGCTTAGACTGTGCTCAGGCCCATCTGTTTGAAAGCACCAATCCTGCTTGCTGGTCCAACGCTCACACAGCGATGCCAAGGGACGGGAACACTGAGCAGGATAACGCTCGCTCACATAAGGCTACAAGAGTCCTTTCCTTTGCTTCCACCCCTGCAGTCACACTACGTCACTTCTACTGCAAGTCTTGCTGAAGAAAGGTTCACATCTGCTCATTTGAAGTATGCTGCCATGGAAGTGAGATACGGTCCAAGGGAGTTCCAGCTATACATGGTGGCTGCTGCGGATGAAGCCTGTCTTCACAGACTTGCCCAGGAGCTCATGCCCGTAGAAATCTGTAGCTCAGGAAACAAAAAGTGATTCTACTGTGGGCAAATCTCCTTCTTATTTGAAGAAATTAATGCAGTGGAGGTGCCACAGGGACCTTCACAGAGCTCCACACACACATACTCGAGTCCTAAAATTCTAATGAAAGACACAAGTCAGAAACAAAGGACTCCGAGTAATGAAATGATTAAAGAGAAAATACAGTTGAAAACTCCTGGAACACATTATAATTTAATATCTCATTATTTACTAGGCATATTGAACATAACATGAATTTCCCTCTGCTCCACCAAGCCCACTTCATATTCCACAGAGCCTACGCTTCTGTATCTCATCCAAGTTGAGATGAAATTGTCTTGTATATGAGACAAATGTACTAGAGAGTAGCCTACACTTTGATAATGTACAATCTGAATGTTCCCAACAGTCCAACTTCTACATCATTTAGAGAATTTGCACTCACACATTTTCAATGCATAACGAGTGGCTTTAGCAGTTCGTAATTATTAAGTAGTTATTTTACATGCCCTTGTGACTGGTAAATAATACCACAGAGAAAAAAGTAACCAAGGGTTTGAATAAATGATTCTGCATAAACCTAGAAGTTCCTGTTTTAAATCTGCATTATCATGTTGGTTCAGATCTGTAGGCTTAGGTCTGAACAAACATGAACTTCAAGGACATTTGAAATTCAGCTCTGAATCCTGACCTGGATTTTCTAAATGACCTTTGAAATTTGGAACTAAATCCAAATCTTGCAGAGTCTCTACCTGGAAGCCATTCGCTGATGGATTTTCATTCAGTCTAATGTAGGTGGCAAATTATGCTGGGAATAAGTCATTTTTGAGAGATCCAAGGTCTGGCATACAGACTACTGCATCCAGCAGGTTTAAATGGAAAACAAAGGTTCTTCATTTACCTCTGAGGCTTCTGTCTGATTTATTTTGCTTCTCTGGTTTGCATTTATTTGATTGTTTGTGCCAGGTGTAATGGAGAAAATGCAGGCATTGCTAGGGAAAGCTGTAATCTGCAGCGCTCTGAGGCAGTTCCTCAACCACAATGACCTCTTGAAGACGCCTCTGAATTGGAGCAGAAAGGAAAGATGGCAAGTCCCAGCTGGACAGGCCTTTGCAACTTGCCCAGATGTCAGCAAACTAGTCTTTACTGGTCAAGATTGAGACAGCCATAACTTTTTACAAAGCAGTGAAGCACATACTTAACTTTACTCACATATTTAAACTTAAGAATGCACTTAACTGCTCTGCTGAACACGGACAGGCACAGCCACGTGCCGGGCTGCTCTGGGGACATAGGGTCAATCACTCTCAGAGCACTGAAAGCTTCTCAAAAACTCCTGAAAATGGGAAATACAAGAAATACTATTTATCGGGTAACTACTCCGTGCCAAGAGATAGCAATTAGGAAAATGTCCCTTTTGCAGTCTCTGACAGCATCTGATGCTACGCTACGACAACCCAAACAATCCTCTACCCTTTTCTGTGAAGGTAGACGTTCAACATATATTGGTAAGCTAGCAGATCTTTCCTGAATAGAAACTGAAGAGAAACAGCATCACAGTAGTTCTCTTCTGAATTGTACTATAACTAAAATGAATATATAAACATAATTCTGAAAAGCTGACTGGTACTTATTATTACTATCATTTGTCTTGATTACATAGGACCATGCACAATTAAAAATAATAACAAAGAAATGTATTTTACAAATGCACAAATATTCAGAGGCAGAAGTCAGTCACATTTTCAGACGTCTATCAGTTGCTTTGGTAATGTGCTAAAGAAAATAAATGAAGATTAAAAAAATCAGTCTAGTTACTACCTGCAGGAACTGATTGTCCTTTAAAATAACTTCAGTTTTATGAAAATGTAAAACCCAAAAGCTTCAATGCAGTTTGAAAAAATGTCCAGGTTCCAGGGACAGGAAGAAGGCTGCCAAAGCAAGTATTTTGTTTGCCTTTCGACCATTTCTGCATGCAGAACTCCCTGCAGTGATGTCTAGCTCTGCTTCCCGAGTGGTTACTGTTAGAAAGAAGCAATCTACCTTTGACCATGCCTTAATCTGCATTTTTCAGGACAAAAATTTCTTGGCCGTTGTGCTGATCACCCAACTAGAATTTTTAAGCACCGTCTGAAATTCTCTCCATCTAAATAGCGCTACGTCCTCTGCACATTTTGCTGTCTCACTGTTCATTCTCTTTTCTTAATAAGAACTACGGACACATTTTATTTCTGCTGTACTGGCAGAAGATCTATGTCTCTACAGATTCTTAAGCATGATTGTCTCTGCATTTTGTGTGAGCAGTGGTAATTCTTTTAACTGCACTGTTTTAATTCATATTTGAATAGAAATTACACATAGATAAATAGAACTAAGTTCCTACTGAGATGAAGACCACTGGAGCCAGGATTATCATACTGTTTTTTGACTAGTATTATGTGTGGTTCAAAGATGACCTGAACTTTCTTCCCTCATCTTAGAAAAAGAAACATGAATCAAAAGTCAGTCTCCCATTTTAATCAAATTGCCCTGATTATCTGGTATGGATCTAAAGGAGGAAGGTTAAAATAGCTCCTACAATGGAAATATTTCAGAACTAATCTGACAGTACAAGCAAAAAGAAGTAATTAATAAAAGCAAATGAAATTACATTGTAGTAATCAGGGAATGGCTCAGGAAAGGGCACAAAGATTACAAGAACCAGCTGATTACTGTGGATTGTTTCTACATTAAAAAAAAAAAAAAATCCATGCCCTTCAGGCTACCGAAAAGGAAGAAAGAAAAAGGAAAACATAAATTTGTCTGTCTATACAAATGCATTACTGGATTGCAGTTTGCTGGACTTTACGAAGAGAGAGCAATTTCACATTAATGAAAAAAACAGATTTGATGATATAGTTTTCTTTCTGGGGAATCAGGGTTAGTTTTCTGCAACGGAGTTAATGTGGGTGTTAACTGAGTGGCAAATCCTGAGCTAGACTTCTTGCTGAATGCTTAGGAAGGAAAATCAAAATCCTTCACTGAGGACAGAGCTCCCGTTTCTTGCCCTTCCTATCACAGCTCTTGGGAATAATAAAGCTTTATATTGCCCAAAAAGCCTCTTACCTGGAGGTATTGCTGATAACTCCGTCGTCTTCTCACCTGGGCATAAGAGAGGAAAGATACTGGAGGAATGACATTGGGCTGTGTGAACAAATCCCAACAGCTATGGAACAGTTGAGGTTGACCTTACATCAAAATGGAGGTTTGCCATTGAGCTCTGGACAGTGTAAAACTTGACAAACCATTAAAAGACCCTGTGAGCACTCCCTGCGTCCTTCTTTAGCCAGTAAGAAGTAAAGTATCTCTGCCTCAAAGATGTAAAGCAATCATGATCCTTACTATAAAGTGTCAATGAAAAGAAATTTATGTATCCAAAATTATAATTCATCAAAGGTCAGACAAAATCTACCACATGCTAACAGATTAGTGTCCTAACATATTTTAAAAATATTTTTCAACCTGACAAATTAACTAGCAAACTACAAAATAAACTGGTATTTGGGAGGATGTGTTGCAAGGACGTGATTGGATTGCCTTTAACAACTGGTTTTCCCTGTAAGATTCATGCCTTAGTTTTTCAAATGTTTGTTAAAGGCAGAAACTAAAGCAGAGCTGGATGCAACTGTAAACCCCTGGAAAACCCTCTTCTGTAAGAGGATCAAGTTAGGAGACTGCAAATTGAAGAGCTGTAATACGAAACTTAATGTATAGTCATCATCAAGTGAGGTATCTTAGAAACTGGAAAGCCTTGTCTTAGAGTTAATGCCTTAATCCCAACATATCATTCACACTGTGAGAAAAAATGTCAGAACCTGAAAATCCATGAAACAAGGTTATGGAAAAAAAGGAACAAAATAAACACTGTTACTGACAATGTGCTGATATTGATTTGTTTTCATTCCTGCAACAGGTACTTACTTTCTGGTTTGCCAAAATTCAACAGCATCCTTTATGTTAAAGTTATTCTGAGGCCTGATCTAGTATGTCTTTAACTAAATATTAATTACGGGTATCTATGCCAACCATTGCCACTAAAAATGGGGTATTTATCCCATCCAATGCCTGAGCTCAGAGGTATTCATCTCTCAAAGTTTTGGATTGCCAGAAAATAAAACTGTGACAGTAAAGGATGTGGCTATGTGGTAAATTGTGGAGAAATTTCCTTTTAACTAAACACAAAGAGTAAAAGAGTTTCCTGATTATTAATGATAAGTTGTGCTTGGGGCCTAGCTAAATCAAAGCTAAGTGTTCTCAACCACAGAAACAACAAAAATTATGATTGTATGATAATCAAGTGTGTTTTGATTATATGCATCCTACAGGCTCCCACAGATCCTTCTAGCACTTAGCCCAGGCCCAGCTCATCTGCCAACCCATGGCCAACCACGCCAGCCCCAAACCCACCAACTTTCATAATTTTGTAGTTAAAGAAGTGAGGAGGAGGTGGGCAAATGTAGCCTGAGGACCACCATTTTGCCAGGGCCCTGCCTGTATCTGCCCCCCTGGAGCAAACAAAGCAGCAGACAGCCCCTACAAGCTCAATCACACGTGTACCTACATAGAACAGGACTCAACACCATCTGTGCTGTGACTGCCAGGCCAGGACTCTCCAGCATGCCCCATGAGATCCTTTCACCATTTCCCAAGAGGATACAGAGGGATTTGGATGCTCTCCCCTTGGAGAGAGCCTTGGTGTGGGAAAGGAAGAGAGAAAAGGAAAAACTCTTTCTTGGACTTTCTATGTGTGTACACAGGTGTTGGAAGACTCTTTGGAGCTTCCCAAAAGCACTGAACCAAGAGACACCATACCATGGACAAGAAATGGGGACACACGTTGGAGAGGCATCATCAAGATTCAGTGAAGGAACACAATAAAGACCACTGCAACAGCCATGTTGGTCCTAAAGTTTTCTGTTTAGTGTTCAGAGCAAGGGCTGTCTTGATACATGCTGGATACAGGCCAAGATACTAGAGACAAGCAAGTTATTTGCCCTCAAGGACTACATCTTTGCTGCTAAAATAACAAGGCCAAGTCATGGGCTCCAGCACTTGCATGCCATTGGTCATTCTGGGTGTTACCTTAGTCCCTGGCCTCATGTTCCCCATAGGATGTTTGAATCAGGTCACCAAGTTTTGAGGGGCAAGAGAGTTCAGCAGTGTGCACAGACACCATGCCACACTCCTTGGCTTCAAGGCCAGCAACGAATCTTTGACACAACTTATTTCTTAGTGTAGAGACCTGGGTGCCTAAAGGGAGTCCTAAAAAACAAAAGGAGAGGCAGTCATAGTGTTACCAATGGTGAAATACAGACGAGAACAGTACTCATCTTCAGTACAAATATTAGTAGCAGAAAAGTTCTGCAGTGCCCTGCTTATTCCTTCCTCCACAGCGAGAATGCATTCTGGCATGAGTGCTCATAATGCAAGTGTTCCCATACCATGAAAAACATGCCAGTACTGATGCTTGCACCATTTCAAAAATTGCAAGGAGTCAGGAACTGTTGCTGCTGATGACGGTGGTGCCTGCTGCCACTGCTAACTGTAGTACCCTTCTGAACAACCCCTCCCCTAAGAGATGGTAGAAATGACAAATTGAAGTGTTAATTTGTTAAACTGCAATAGCACTGTCAAATTAGCCTGGCTTAATGCTAAAAATAATTCCATTCATTACTACAGAGCCAAAACAAGTATCAACTACAGAGCCAAAGCAAGCATCATACCTTTTGATAGTAAAATTCTGTGTGCAGAGCAGTCTTACAAGTCCAAGAGAAAAACCAGGGAAACAGGTAGGCGGCTCAGAGTATTCAGCCCATACAAATGGAGCAAGTCCGACAAGGATGTTGCCTCTGAAGACACTTCAGAGAGTAAGCATATGCATCTGCTGAACACCCCTGAGGTTCATCAAAGAAATGTCTTGAACCCTAGCTTCTCTGACTGCTGCTCTGGTAGTATCAAAGACTGTTCACTTGTGACAAAACCAACAAGTACCAAGTAGTGAATTGCCTCCTAACATATAAAGAAAAAAATACAGTGTCACAAATTTTTTTGTGGATGGAGGCCAAGCTGAGTCCGTTCCAAGCATCAGGGCCAAAATATCATCTACAATTAAAGCATTGCTGACAATGTTGTTGAGGCTACACGAGACGGAGCAGATTACAGGTCACCCTGCAGCTTGGAGGTATATTGGCACTGTAATGGTAGCAGTAATAAAAAGTGTTTGTGTCAGTAAAGTAAGCAAATATGACTCAAAGCACACAGGCAGTAGACAAGCTGAATAAGAATTCACTTTTCTAAACATAACCACAATTTGAAGTGCCAAGGCATGGTGGCCTACGGAGCCTCACCGCTGGACAGCTGCTGCAGAAATCTAACAGGACATAATTGAAATTAATGATAGAAGAAAGCAACACTCACAAGCCTACCACAATTACTGCTTTGCAAAAGCAAAAGTTCTTTTCCATCACTGATATATTCAGGAAGACATTAGACAAAGTGAACCTACACCATTTGATAAAATACCATTGTATAAGGGTAATTAAGAAGGGGGGTAGGTAAACGCAGGCACTGCAGAGGCCCTGCCATATTCTCACAACAGGAAATACAGAGTTGTGGGGAAAAAAAACCAAGTACAACTGGAACAGAGAGCATAGCCTTCACCATCTGGGAACTTACTCCCGTTGTCTGGGAATGATCTCTAAGCCCACGTTAAAAGATCAATGAACTGCAAAAGATGTCTCAGTCTGCCTGGGAATCTGAAGAATGAGTGGAATTTGGTTTTGCTTTGATTTCAATTTACCCTGCCCACATTACAATTCTGTAACATACTGTCAACCTAAAAATATTTGTTCTGTTGCCAGTGTCCTATCGCTACAGAAAGAGAAACAGTGATATTTTGATCATGATAGGGAAATGGCAAAAGCATATGAAATAAAGTGGGGGTGCGGTGGCAGTGGGAGGGGGGGATAGCTGGGGGAAGAGTCATTCCCTAAATAACCCAGTAAGCCAATACTTTAATACTCATTGTGAAGCGTGATCACGCTGCTAATGAAGCAATAAATCCTTCCTTGCATTGGTGCTTGAGGGAGGGGGGTCAGAAGGTGGAGAGAGCTCCCTTTCCTTTCTCATTACAAGCAGCAATGCAAAATGCTTTAATAAAGCTCAGTAATGCCCTAGAAGGAATAATCAGCTAATGCTTCTCCTCACGAACCCATGCCGCAAAATGGCATGGCTCCTTGGCTCCTCTCTGGCTTTCCTTTTAGGACCCCTGTCCTACAGCCAGCACCAAACCTGGCCCTGCCACCCGCGTCCTCCCCGCCAGCCTTTGTCCACTTTGGAACTTTGATACTTGACTTCCAGACCTGCACCAGCCAATTTAAGCATAAGCATCACTGATTAATACCTAAACCCCTCCCCTTATACATATACTAAAACGCCCTTATTTGAAATCGTGAAGGAGAGAAACATTTTCTCTCCCCAAAATTGAAACTGGCAATGAAAAATGAGCAAAGCCTCTCTCTAATTAACGCTAATCTGTCTGCCTTGTGTATGCACTAGTGAGGGAGCCACAGTACGCTGCAGATCAGAAGATAAAAGCACACTCAGGAGTTCAACTGCTTTAGAAGCACAACATCTGTTAGCCATGTTATTCTGCAGCTACCCAACAAGCAGAGCACTCTTCATAACACTTAATAGCTTATGCATTATGTATGCAGCCGTTGATACAGAGGCGCTTGGGTTCAGGGTTTCATTCTGCGCAAGTCTCAAATTAGAAAACTACAGGCAAATCTGGGGAGTGTCTCTCTCTCCCTTCTCCTTCCTCACATGGTAAATGAGAGCTCAGGGCCAAATTCTGCTCCCAAGTACACTAATATGGCTCCACTCAAAATCAGTCCAGCGTAACACAGAACGGTATCTAACTGACTCCATCCTTAATTCACTCAGTGTGTGGAATTAGAATAAAATTGCAAGAAACGTCGTTAGAAGAGAACATTTTAAGTCACCTATTGTTGTAATATCCTTGATTGATTTATCCACTACATTATTATTACAAATTAATAAAGGAAGGGCATGCATTAATGGAGTTTATAGGTTTTTCAATTACTGTTTTCCTATTATTCTTTCTATTATTCAATTCACCAGCTTCTTCATATAATTTATCTATAACTCCAATGCATTATAGTGCTTCAGAATTTATGAAGTATATACAAAGCATATAAATCCTATTAACTCATCCCATCATACTTATAACTGAGTCAATTAAAATGTTCTGTGTGTCTACAGTATATAAAGGCGAGGGAGAATAAAACTGAGACCAAGTGGTTAATAAATTCTTGATTATTTATATTTTCTTAAACTTCTCTGCTACAATGGAGCCAAGACGCAGCATGAATATGCTGCATTCTGTTCTTTAAACCCTACAGCCCAGGATGCACTGTCCAGGGAACAAAAGAGACTTGAGAGCAGCTTACAATCATTTTCTTACTCATTTTAAGGCCAAAGGGACCATTTTGTTCTTCTAATATGACTACTCGCATGACACAAGCTCATAGGATTTCACTCAGGGATTCCTTTATAAAGCTAACAGTTTCTGGAAGAGTTTCTTTTTAAGTATCCAACCTTCATTTAGGGATTTCCAGCTATTTGTTCCAATTTTGTAACATAGCCTCACTCATAAAAATACACATCCTGGCAGGTTTTCACACCATATATGCATGCCCATGTTAAGTATCTAGCTCAGGAATGATTCAACAGATCTAAGCGAAGGGCTTGAGTTCCCTGCCTAGTCAAGAAAAAGAGGCAGGCAGTCAGCTCCAGCGTATTGAGTCAGAGCATCTAAACAAGATGCCTGAAAGAGCTGAAAGCAGACTAGGAGAATAAATACCTACCCCAACTTCTCTTCTGAACTGCTTGAGATCCTCCTCCTACTGATAGCTGTTCCTTCCAACTATTGTCTTTGGCAATATACTTCATTTGCTAGACTGAATAGGCAGCTACTTTCTCTATAACCATACATACAACTCCGTAATAATTAAAACACATGGAATTTGCAATGTGATAGCGAGACAGATTTTCCAGAACCCAGATCATTCATAGGGGCCTTTCCTCATCTCTTCCCTTTTTGCTGCTATCTTTATTTCAGTGCCATCATAGACGGCAATTCAACATAGGGTTTAGGTAACAGAATCGTAAGTGCCACTGAATTGAATTTCTGCTACAAAGTCATTTATGTGCTTTTGAAAATCACACCCTTGAACTCTCGATAGGACTGCAGCATTATCCTGGCCACAGAATCCCTGTGCAACATCAATGTATTAATTCCTATTTGTAAGGCGCTTTGAAGATGCTTATACTACTGCATTGCACCCTGCAGATTTTCATTGGTGCTAACATGGTACAACTCTGTTTTCTCCCTCCCCCCAGCCTGAACCAGTCTATTGAGAGCAACAAGAAAGACCAGAAAATGTGTTTTTCCCATACATTTGAAAAGACAAATTTTGATGTCCCAGCATGAATTATTCCACACCACACAAAAATGCTAATTAGGCCTTTATTCTATAACCTGACAGATGTTTCTGATGCACTGTTCATTCATTTCATACTGTACAAAAGCTAAAGTTTTAAACTTTTTGTATTATGACGAAATTAGCATTATTCATGAGGACAGCCATCAAAAGTCTACTTGAAGCGCCGTCCCATTCCTCAGAGGGAAGAATATCGAAAGACATAGCTGAAGATTGCCCTCCCTTGTGCATTAGGTAGACATGCCACATCCACACACGCATGCAAGGAGTCCACAGGCCCCCATTCCTTCTCCCTACACACCTTTACTTGTCCTTCCTACTAGGAGCATCTTCTGTTGCACACAAATTACAATCCTGGTGGCTTACACTTATTTTACATATCCAGCCCACACTACCTAATGCTATTCATACAGAGAAGCAGTTCAAGCAAAAGAAATGGCTGCTTTTGCAACTGTAACACCACAGGGAAAAAGGTGAATCCAAAGATTTTGTGCCTGATCACCCCATTCCTCCATCGCATGGAAGTTTGCCTCAGTGCCCTTCTGTCCCAACAGTGGCCAGCGTCCACTTTGGGAGCAACCTGCTCTGCAGTCCCTGTGCATCCCCTGGCGTAGCACTGGTTTTGGCCGATGGCCATGCTGCACCTCTCCTGCTGTTGAGCTCACCAGGACGGACAGGAAAAGACAAACTCATTTTCACACATGGATTGCTTTACTCCCCTGCCTCTCCTATGGGTATGGCATGTATACCCCAGGGAATGGCCCATCCTGTTCCAGCCTTGTCCTGTCCCCGTCCCTGGGGAGAAGCCTGATGCCCAGGGCTGGGGCTGCCCCCAGTCCTCCCCGGCTGCCCTGCTCCTGACCAGGGGGTTGGGACGGCCCCTGCTACCCCGAGGAGCCCTGGCTGCTCCTGGACCCCAGCCCTTGCTGTGTCCCGATGCTTCCCCCAAGCAAGCCACCACTGGCTCCCATCGTCTACTTCCCTGCAGTGTCACTGCAAACTCATCTTCATCCCTGTTCCTTTTGTCCTACCTTCTACACATCTACACAATTTCCTTCTGTATTTTTGAACTCCTCTTACATATCACTATTCCCTTTTCTCCTCTGTTGCTCTAAAAACGTACATTAATACTCCAACCTACTCAGTCTCCTGCCCTCGTCACCAAACCAACATCTGAGAAAACACTTGTACTTTTCTCTTTGCTCTCTGGAGTAACTGTCAGGAAAAGAAAGATTTCTTAAAAAATACAGATTCAGCAACTACACACTGTTACTTGGAAGGATGATTGTCCCTGGGGTAGTGATTATACATATAAAGACAATAATAAGACTGAAGGCTGCAAAGCTGTGTAGCAAAGGTAGAAATCTTAAAGTCCATCTTTACAATTCTCCAGAGGTTTAATATATAGCATAAAAGAGCCTATTTTACATGTATGTAAGTGCTGTGAAAACAATTCATTTGCCTGTTCATCATAAATTACACTACAACACATCTCAAGAAATGCATCAGTAAGAGGATAAACAGAAACAAATATGCATGAAATAAATGCACAGAAATGAACATCTCTAATAAAGGATCGACCTATTTTTTTCTATTTGCAAATTTTTGAAATTGTATTTATTAACAATATATACCAAAGCTATTATCTGTTACTATAAAGCTGAAGATCTAAGGGATGTGGCCTATTACTTATCAAAGAAAAGCTAAGTTGTCACCTGATCATGGCTTTATGTACTTACATAGTACATCAGTATATACTCACATGGGATAGAGATTTCTAAAAGCAGAGTTTAACCGAGCCAAAATGGTCTATGTCAAATTCATTGCTGTACAGCAAAGACAGAGTTAGGTAAGCGAAACCTGGAAGCGTGGCACAGATAATTTAGCTACAAGTTTATCAAGAATCATGATGGAATATTAGACTAAGGATGCAACCAAAAAAAAAGAAGGAAGACATGAGGACTTCCCTATTAGGATCTGCAAATCCTAAACCTGATGCCCCTTCCTTCTGCCAGGTTGAATCCAAACACCAGATTTATGTACAGGATCCCTGTTCGTGGGAAGGAATACACACTTCAAGGAGGCAGTCCAAAAAATCCATACTCTGATCGTATATCTAGAGCAAGCAACTGGGCAACGCTAAGAAGAAGGATGCGATACTGATGCTGTCCTTCCTGTGAATGCATAAGAACTGGGAGAGCCAGAGACAGACTCCCCTGCTGAGCTGGATGGATGGCAGGGGAAACAGAAAGGGCACCTTTCCTCTCTCACACAAACTCAACTACTGTGTGGTTCAGGATTTGTAACACCAGTGAATGAGAAAAGCAGGGATGAATTTTCAAATACCAGTTGCACAGCAACCTTTTTTACAACAGCCTTGGGATTAGGGCAGTCTTCTTGGATGCAGGACAGTGGGGTTTGAACGAACCGAGACTGAGACAGCAACTGACTTCAGTTTTCCTACTGAAAAAAAAAAGTTTGAAGGAGTTCCTGATCAATATGCATTTGTATGGAAAACAGCTCCCTTTCTTTCTCTGTTGAGTTAAAAAGACAACAGCCATGTCTGCCTCCTGATGAACTAGATCTAAGGAAGAAATTTTTTACAATGAGGGTGGTGAAACACTGCAACAGATTGCCCAGAGAGGTGGTAGATGCCCCATCCCTGGAAACATTCAAGGTCAGGTTGGACGGGGCTCTGAGCAACCAGATCTAGTTGAAGATGTCCCTGCTCATTGCAGGGGTGTTGGACTAGATGACCTTTAAAGGTCCCTTCCAACGCAAACCATTCTATGATTCTATGAAGGACTGAGTCCTACTAGCACATGTTGGGGGGACTCAGCATACCTACGAGGTGGTGGCCAACAAGAGGTTTAGGAGCACACGGCTTAGGCAAAAGCTAAGAGTCGAGGAGCTGTGTCTTACCTGCGGGGTCTGAATGTTTCATGGTGCTCCCTATAATCCCAGTTCCTGTTTACCCAAGCAGAGGAGCTACCAGCATGTACTCCACATCGCTGGCTCACTCAGCTTCCCTCCGAAGGACCTGTAGCAGCCAGGCATGGGACCTGCGCACACTCAGGGTGCTTTCCCTCACTGAAGGCTTTTCACTGTCTCAGTCTGGAAATGCTTGGTCAGATGAGAGCAGCCCTGGCTGCCTGCACCAGAAACAACTGCAGCATGGGGAGTCTCAGGGACAAAATACTTTGTAAGTTCAGACACCTCCAAGCTAAGGCAGTGGCTGTTGAAGGATTCCTTATTTCACTATTTTCTGGGATATATGAGACACAGTGGGACTTTTCTAATCTATATTTTGACATCCACCATACTGACCTAGTCACTCCCGATTCCCTTTTTAGTCTATGGATCTTTTTAGTCTAGGTGTGCTTAGGACACGGTCAATTTAAACTGTTTTAGATGTCTTAAGAGGGGAAAATCACATCCTCCCTCTTGACAGAAGAATGGGTCTATATGACCAGTAAGCAGTAGATATCTGCTGTATGGACACTGATGTACCATCAGAGGCTGGATCTGTTTTCTTTTATGTGACTACGTCCTGTGGAGCTAGCCCTAAAGATCACAATGACTCCTTCTGTCCTTAAAATCTATTAATCTTCTAATTAGAGTTAATTAAAATGAAATGCATTTTTACTTTTTTTTCTAGACAACTATCTCTTTCATCATTAAAACACTGACATTTTTTAAACGAGCTCCCCTAATAACAAGAGAACATTAATATACCTCATTAGTATTCTTTTCTAATAGTAAGACCACAGGCTTGTCCAATTACACTTTTTTATACCATTTGAAAACAAAGTGTGAAGCTACCGTAGGAATAGGCTACATGTAATGGCACACTCGGGTTAGCACAAAGAACCCAATGTAAACAGAAACCAACCAATTAAGTGATCCTTCCAGGTATCGGGGACCAGGGGAACGCATAGGGCTGGGAAATACTCTGCCGTAGTTCATGAATTGTCTTTAAGTGTATGTGCAATAATTTTGTGTTAAATATTTGGGATAAACTTGAGTGATGTAGAAGGGGGAGACCAGGAAGAAAGCAGGGGGCTGCGTAAGTACAACATGTCTCCTCAAGCTTTCAGCTCTCTCTTTATAGCTCTTAGGAAAAGCTTGCAGTGGCAGAAGACAACAGGAGATGTGCCATTTAAACACAGGTAGGCCATTAATATATTGTTTAGAGTAATTGAAATGCATTGCACAGGATTACTTGCCTGCCAATCATCCCAATTAAGCAGGCGTGTCATTGATCAGGATAGCAATTAAGAGGATTCTAGGGTATCAGCAATTTATTCTTAACGGCCTCAAAACTAATTGCTTTCAAGCACAGAACCAGGTTCAACATTCTTTACAAAAGAGAAAAGAGAGTTATTGGAAAATTTTTGTTCTTTTCCCATGAACTACCTATGGGCTAAACTAGATTAGGAGAATTTACAATACTCCAGAGCTCTAACATAGTAACAAATTATTCCATCATTATCTGCTGTTAGCGACAGGAAATGACAAGATAAAATGGAGCATCACTTGGTGGTTTTTTTAATCTGGATTATTTGCAATGTCCCTATAAGTCAATGAGCAATTCAAACTCCAAAACCAGCACACGGTAAGGCGAAGGCTCCGCGGCAGCAGACGGACAGTGCTTTCCTGCAGGTTCTTTGAGAATGAAGAAGTGCAGCCCTGCAAACCACCGAACTCTTGGCACCCATCCGTATACGTCCAGTTTCAAACCGGTGGGACTCCCCACACTTACATGCTCCGGTTGGTGTCCTTGGGCTCAGCACCCACTAACACCCAGGTCTAACCTCTGAGCTCGTTGATTAGTTTGACTCTTGACTGCCTGTGTTACAAGCATGTTGGGATGTCTGGTGGTCTCTGCCGTGTTGACCGTGCTCAGGAAATCCTCTGTGCAAGCAGGTGAGTCCACAAGAGCAAGGCATCGCACTCCAGGTAGCTCAGGGGCTCTCAGGAGCTGAGCTGCCACAAGGATGAGTTGGACAGAAAAAACTGGATAATTACCTGGGCAGACTGAGCAGTGCTGGCCCACAGGAACACCAAGGAGTCAGGCTTGGTCATAACCTCAGCCTCAGCACAAATCAGAAACCTAATAAACCTCGTTGAAGTTACAGTGAGAAACCTTGTGTGTGCTGCAGAACATTGTTCTATGCTTTCAGGGGCTTTTTTTCTTCTTTTCTGTCATTTTTTTTCTGTTCATATAGTTTTTATTCATGTGCATCAGTAAGGAAATAAACAACAGATATCTTAATTTGAATATTTACATTTTTGCTTTTCTTATTGTTTTAACACCAAAAACACTGTGAACTGAGTGAAGAAATTAAAAAAATACCTAACACCTCCAAAAAGCACGCTGATGATATTTGAATGCTTATGTAGAGCAGCATGTATGAATATTATTTTGAAGTAAGCTTCAAATCTTTGCATAGGATTTTACCTTTCTGAAAAATCAAATATTCGGTACTATAGAAATACATTGCTATTTTAAAATATTTATTATGCAGAGAGCGTAATGTTTGCTGTTAATTATAGGATACATTAATTACCTCTATATAAATATGCTATTTTACAAACTACTCTTTCCATAAGGTGCATTTTACTTTAAGTGCATCATTTCCCTCTACAGGATCTGCGGTTCCTAAAGGGAGATGGCAACAGTGATGCAGACCAACACACTGGAGACCGTAAGAGGAGAAGGGAACCTTCTCCTTCTCAGTCCTTAGAAAATGCCAGGTCTCAGGCCAGTTCAGTCTAAAACCTGCAAACCCTTATGCAGAAAGTAAGGACTTTTCTGGTGCAAACAGCCCACCAAGCCTGTGTTCTGGCTTCATCTCCATAACAACACCTAAACATCTCTTTTCTCTTTCCTGCCTGAATTTAACCTCCTCAGACCTCTAGACTAGGGAATTGCTAATACCCTCGTTTTAGAGATGTGAGGCCCAGAATGACTCACTCACCTGAGATCATGCAAGGAGCCCGGACAGATCCCTGAATGGGATTTGGAAGTCCAGAGCCCCAAGAGACTACTGCCCTAACTCCTGAACGTATAAACCCGTAGTGTTTTTAAGGAGCATCTCTTCTCCTTTAATGAGGCTGGGACTTCCCCTCATGGTTCTGCTTCGGGCTTTGTTTTGCAGTCTTGGACAAACTGCCGCATCTCTCCCCCAATAATTCTCCCTGTAAAACTAATGTCGCCGTCCTTTTAAAAGGCTTTGATATCCTGGCCTGACAGATGCAGTTCCTATTTATCCATTAAATGCTATTTGGCATAGTGGACCCTTGCACCTGGAGTTGAGAAGAACACCCTATTAACCTGCTCCTAGCCTAAACAATCATAATTGCAATTAAATTTTAAATTGGCTTTTGCAGAGGTCAGTGAGGCTGATGTGGGTAACAGGGAACAGAAAGTGCCAAACTAGCAATTAAAATAGCCTCAGTCTCTCCTAATAAAAGGTGCAGGAGGATACTGTATATATACATACTGATTTTCTAGCCAATGCAAATATCTTTTGTAAATGCCTATCTGGCAACTCAGCAGGTAAACAAATGGGTCAGTGAGTTAAGAAAAATTGTTTCTTTGCTCTGTCATTTCAGGAGGGTAAAGCCTGCAACAGCTTGCATTTTAAGTAAACCAGACTCTTTCTACTTGCAACAGTGGAACTGTTGATTTACACAGCTTCATGGCTAAGCTTAGAAAAAGAGAGTACAGCCGTAGTCCCCAAACCAGCTTTTTCCTATTAATTTCACTTTGCTTGCTCTATGTGTAATGCAGCCATTTGAAATGCTTCCATCTTGTTTGCAACTTGAATCATGTCTCTATTTTTAGAGGACTTGGAGCTACGCTATGACTTTACCAAATGGAAAATGTAATCATGTCTGTGTTATGTATAACAAAGTGTGTATTTGCCCTGAGCCAGATGAACTGCATCATCAGGATTTTGGACGGAGTCACATTTTGGGGGTAGTAACAATCCCAGGAACTAGCCCTGCCAGCAACTTTGCTTTCCTAACCTGCATTAGCTGGAGGTTTGTGACAGCTCCCCAGAGAACAGTGCTGAGGCAGCACAGCAAGACAGTGTCTCAAGAATGCATGAAACCAAATTACTCAATTTGTCCATATAGCGGATCGGGATTTGGTCTATTCAATGGGAAGGGACACAGACAACTTGGAAAAAAAACCCCCACATTTCTTTAGGAAGAGCATGTATACGACATGGTTGTAACTGACTCTCAGCTTAACTAGCATTGGCAGAGATTTGAGAGGGTGAAACACTCCTCCCAAACTCCACAGGGGCTGATTTATGCCACTGGGCAGCATTTGCACATAATGAATTTCCCTCCCAGAGGGTCACATTTACTATTTCTGCCCTGCTCTGGAGGCAATTCACATGTACCTTCCAGGCTCTGCATTTAACAGGAACGAGAACAGTGAAGCTGACAGAGAAACTGAAGAAACATATGGCAGTTTTGTGCATACGGAAAGGAGAGGTGTGACTGGGAGCACGCTGCGTGTTGTTGCTATTGGAGCCCCTCAAAAGACCTATATACATGCAGTAGGTAACAGGAAACCTAAGCTGTTTGTTCATATGCTGGTTTTCAAAGATTCTTAAACTAACGATTACTAGATGTATTATTCAAAGCAGTCTAGATCAAAAACCAGCCATTCTTTTTAAATACTTAAAACATATAAATATACAGCGTGCCTTTACTGATGATAATAGAGAAGCATAAGGTAAAAATACCTGCATGCACCTAATCTGGTTTACATCTAATCTGGTTTTCCTCTCACAGCAGTTTTATACTGGTGTAATTTCATTGATCCCTGAGAAATTGCTACAGATTCAATGGAAGAGAATCCTGAGAGAGAATAACCAGCCAGCGAACGTCACTGCCTTAAGACTGGTACATGATATTTTAAAATGCCATAATAAATGCCCACAGAAGCCACAAAATCCCTTGCAAAAGGAATTCTGACTCATCCGCATGTGGGACAATTGTTCCTCAGTAGAGTGGTCTTCCCTCAGTGGAGAAACTGTCAGCATACAATTATAGATCTCTGAAAATCATTAAATCTCCATGTTTACTGGAAATGCATTAGTGAGAAAACACCATTCTATTTCTCCAAATGTCTTTTGAACATAATAGCTTTTTTTTTCTGAAAATGAAATTCCCAAATCTGCTAAGAAATTACCACAAAATGTCACATTTCTGTAATTAATAATTCAAGTCTTTTCCCTACCCAAACCCATAAAGAAATCAAAAATACAATTGAAATGTTGTTTGCCTGGCAATATGTATTCTACTTCACAGCAGCAGTTGTCACAAAAATACTTTTGGTGTTAAGAAAGACACTCCGGGCTTGGTTTATAAACAAATTCTTGCTGGCACAATTGACATAAATCAGGCTAACTACATGATTTACATCAATTGCATTAGATCAAATTAACTGCTATAATCGAGCAAAACCATTCAGTTCTCCTAAATATTGCTAAATGAAGAAAAGCAATTCACATCAGACAATTTGTAAGCACTTCCTAGTTGTTTGAAAAGTTATGCTCCCACTTTAGAAATGCTGCAAAAATATTTGGCATAACATCACTCCACCATACGGTAACTTTGCTCTATATCAATTATAATCTTTCCTTAGCACTTTGCTCTTCAGCAATTCCGATGCTCTGCAATTTAACTTTGCCTCTGCTCCCGTGTGGGGGAATAAAGGAACAGAAGGAGCGGGCTGAGCCACGGACCCTGCCATTTTCCCACTTTCTAAATAAAAACCTGTGCCAACCAGCACAGCTGTGGCAGTGAGAAGATAGAACTAATTTGCACAGGTAAAGGACGATAACAAATGCTAGGGACCAGGGATCCATCAAAAACATGAGTGTCAAAACAACCTTCTACAGAAAAGTAGACCCATTTAGAAACAAAAAGTTATTCGCATCTTCTGGTGCTGTGTGGAGTTGGATGAGTATCTGATGGTTTGAAGTTGGCCCTCCATCTCCAAATGTTAGTCCGCTCACAGACAGATATGTTGTAAAATGCTGCCTGCAGCTGAAAACCTCCTCTCTTTGGAGATCCACTTCTCAAGTTCCCGGCATAATTTTGTTCAATCTCACAAAGCGCCATCACTAGGCAACCACTTTTTGGTGGGCTCCAACTTATTGCTTAAGACAAGTTTTTCTGTGCTATATCCATCGTCTACCACTCCTTCCCTCGGGGTGTTGAAATCTGTCAACATTTCTTAAGACAGAGGCAAACAGTTTTATTTCTACTTGACCCCGGGGCAAAACTGTATTGCTTTTCTTCACTGCCTTTAAATTTCTTCTCAGCATCCATTTGCTTCGTATCGAAACCGAATCGGTAGTTGGCAGGAGTCTTGTCCATTGAAACGGATTTCAATTCCACTCCACGATTGTACCAGACTTTCTTTTAAAGAGTATTTGAATTGCATTTTAAAGGCACCTAAAGCCTTTGATACCTGTGCTACGTACAACAACAGCAGCAACAAAAACGCTGTGGTAAAGAGAGCGAGTCCTTCAGAAAGGTGTGCGTGCTCTGCGGAGGCGTGGAGCCCTGCATCCCCCCAGCGCCCTCCAGCTCCCCATCAGAGGGAGACCTGGGCCTGGAGCATGTGCCAGCTCTCCGGGGGAAGGCACGTGGGACAGAAGAGCGCAGAGGTAATTCAGCCCCTTAGCTCCCATAAGCTGCAGCCAGTGTGTAAGGGTAAAGCCATGAGTCTCCTCTGCTTCAGAGCCCAGACGTAGAGAAGGGGATCAGGAAAAGTGATGTGTGCATTACTATTCAAAGTGAAATGTGGGAGGTTTCGAAGAGGATCCCTCCTCAGTCTCCTTCTTTCCTCCTCTCTTTAATATTTCTTTTCACCGTTCTACTCTGACCCACCGCTCCCCACTTTCTGACACGCTCTCACCAGCAGAAAAATATGTTTTAGAAACCTATTTCATCTCTCCAGTCCTATTGTCAGATTTGCTGGAACTGTTTTGACTTCTAAAGAGCACCATGTGCTGCTGATTCTTGTTAAGACTTTGCTTACATTTTATAGATGGAACAAGACAATAGGAAACACTTTTGTATGATATATAATTAGCCTGTGGCAACTCAGCTCTTTGGAAACTCAGGGAGTTTCCTCAAAGAACTATGCACCTATTTCACCTGTTGAACAAAAAAAATGATACCTTGTAGAAAAAAATCTTAAAAGGTAAAATTTTCCTGTATGGAGGAATTTTCTCCATATAGGGAAATTATACCAGGTAGGAATCTTGCTGAACCTACTGTTTGTAATTTTTTTTAGGTATAATCAATGTATCTGCTTCAGAGCATATGTTGACTTTATGTTTGGACAGAGAAGAGGTTTCTGTTTTTCAAAAAAGAGGATTACTTTGGAAAAGTCTTCCACTCCTGTTTGAATGATCCAGTTTTACCCATTGTCAGTGAATGCAGATAGAAAATGCTGTTTAAGGATAAACATCTCTCTCTCTCTCTCTCTGTATGCATGTATGTATGTAATCAAATTAATCCTTGATTGACTCCTTTGACGTCAATTTTGCATGATTCATGGCAAGACAACAAAGGAAAAAGTAATTCCTTGTTTGTAATTCAGAAACATGAGAAACCTGATTGTAATAAACGTATTGCCTTATGCTGAACATGCCTGTATTCCCATTTTGAAAAGCATATGCTTTTGGAGCCTCAGCATTTACCACAAGGAAGATATAAACCTCGCAGAGGAAATCACTAAGACTGGAACACACCCAGCAAAACCAGAAATCCCATACCAGTTGAGTGGAAACCCCTTGCTAGTTGAGTGGGAAGTTAAAGCCCTGATTGGTCAATGCTTAGGTATTAATCTTGCAGATTTTTGAGTTGCCTATTAAAATTATTTAAAACAGCTATCAGGAGGTGTCTTTGTGAAAAGAGGATGTATAATATTGCATCAATGCCAGCAAAGAGGTACTGCTGCCAGTCTTACACTATTCCCAATACATCTTGTCCACGGCTTGTGCGAGGTATTTATCGTTTGCATAGCAATACCACATAGAAGCTCTAATCAATGATCTGGACTCCACTGCATCAGCCATTAAATGGATACAGGTGAAAGATTATTTCTTTCCTACAGAATTTGATGAAGGGATCCAAAGCAGAAGATTGACCTAACAGAGGAAGAAGTGTTTTAGAAATCTATCTAAACCCAAATTTATATTCTTCAAAACGTAAATTGTCATTCTTCCATTCACTTTACTCTGTTCTGAATGCCTAAGTTCCTACAGTCCAAAAATCATCTGATACATCTTTTTGTTTCACACAACTCATAAGGAGTTTGATAGACCTAATTATGCTCCCCTCCTTCACAAATTTAGGGGATAATTAGTTAAACTCTTGGTTTAGGCAAGTCTGAAAGTTATTCAGAGCAACATCACTTATATCAAGAGATATTCGGTATGAAATAGAGGTCATGTGGACAGCAATAATTCTAAACAAGAACATTTTGCAACTCTATCAAAACATTAGGAAGCCAGAAACCATATCAAATGAAGCAGGACAGATTGTTTTACTATGCAAACTCATTGGTAGAAGGAATGAATAGAAAAAATTAGTTGTGGTTGTAAAACAATCATGGTATTATATTATTAGCATATGGGGTTAACAGTTATGGTTAACCATTACACCAGAGGAAATAGTTCCAATGCCAGAACACTTAAAATCAGCATTCAAATGTGCTCTTGTCAAGACACAACTTATCAGTAAGTCTCAATCAAACAATCTCATTTGAATTAGCTAAGAGTGAGCTGCTGATACCTAATGTTTACAAAAGACTGATAAATATTAGACTAGCAAAATAAAGGTCAGTTTTAGGGAAGTTTTCAAACTAGTAACAGAGTGATCTTGCCTTTTTTTTTGCTGTCTTCAAACAGTAGCTCTATGAAAGTTCCGTTTGTTTAAGAAAATAGTGTTAGTAAACATAGATCAGAATCAGGTCCTAAGTGCATTAAAAAAATAGCAGAAACTAGAACAGTTAGGAGGCAGGACTGACTGAAGCAATTAAGAAATAAACCCCTATCACTTCTTGGAGCTCTAGGTCAATACGGAAGACCGTGTATCTAGGCCACCAGATCTGCAAGTTTGTATTTGTTAGAGAAGTGAGAAACCTCTTGTGCACAGTGATAACAACTCTGAATGTCCCTTCTTGCTTAAGGAAAGGCCTCGGGCAAAGCAAGAATCTTGCAATGAAAAACCCCAGTGTCCATCAGACTTTGTGTGTAGGACCTGAAGGTGCTAGGCAGTGTATGAGTACACAACAGGGAGGATCACTTCTGCCCCAGGAGGCTTAATGTGAAATGTATCACCAGCTTTTGATTAGCAGCAATTGGAGCTGGTTTATTATTTTAGTCAGAAGAAGCCTGAAAAATCCTATCTTGCTGTGCGTTTTATCTTCCATTGTGGAAAACTAAAACAGCAGCGGCAAATAAACCTTGTACCAATTCAATTTGGAAATCACTAGTTCAGCAAAAATGAAGAGACACAACAAATTATTGAAGTTACCAACTTTGAAAAGACCTTTATAGGGAAACAAGGTGAACTAGAGGTGTAAGTAAGTTTTTAAAATTGAATGAGTTTTCTAAGAAAGCTTTAAAACAGACAACTTACAACGTGAGGATAAAACAAAGATTTAGAATGTCATTTAACCATGGGAATTCAAACCGGTGAACGAGGCTGCTCACTTCTGGGACAAATCCTCCAGCTCCCCAGGGACAATGCTAGAGAGCAAGAAACTGAGAACTGTTCCAGCAGCAGGTGGACCGTGGCCCCACAGAAACCCCTCCGACAGCCGTGCCTATGAAGACGCCAGAAGGCACTGAAAGCCTGCTCCTGTAGATCAACAGGGATGCAAAACCACATGAGAACCAGGACACACACATAAGCCTCTTAAAACATGTCAAGTGCCCCTAGGAGGAAGGAGGAATGTGTAAGAGAGGTAGTGCATTATCTCCACAGCAAGAACATTGGTGTGACGAGGATGATGACAAAGGCCATGTCTATGTTCTCTCACACACAGACTCCGGTAAAACAGGCCAACACCGCAGACCCATCACTTCTTCCTTTCCCTCTCATCTAGAAATTGTCCCAAAACACATCATATTTTGGTGATACCAGTGAAGGTGACAGAGTTTACAAGCTTTTGGCTCGAGATCAAGCTATTGAAAAACTTCTCAGACCTTCAGAGCTCCTTCCAAGACTGCCCTAATTACCTCTACTGCAAACAGTGAGTCACCAAAGAACCGCCTAAAGAACTCAGCTTTTGCAGTTTGTGAGCCTTCGCTTTTCTCCCCACTCATCTGTGCTGGCAGGTTGATTTTCTCCTCAATCTGGACTAAGAAAAAAAGACATCAATTTATTTTTTCTAATACTAACAAAACCCAATGGGAGAATCAGGCAAGAAGAAAATTGCAGGCTTTTCAGTCTCCTATTGTAGGGAAGTATGCTGGAAAGACATTCATAAAACGAAATGAATGTAAAGAGTACATCCAAGAGTGCAGATTAGTGAGGAACGCATGTGCTAGGATTTGCATAATTCCAGCTGGTTGGAAGAACATTTCATATTAACAATAATGCTAAAAATAATGTATTTTGAATATACTTGAATAGACTACACTTAAGCACTGCTGTTTTCTTCACAGTTGATGGGTGCTTTACAAGAATCAAAGGCAAATGCAGGGCAGGAAAATTCATCCTCAAGTGAGGTGGTTGCAGACAGCATTGCAAACAGCTACAGCTATTGCAGTGAAAAATGCCAACATATATAACCAAACCAGACAAAATTTCTCCACCTACTCATCAATAATCCTTTAGTGCCTGCAAGAATCCAGACATTAAGTTCTTGTTCAAGTGAAGTTCAGACCTGTTTGATAGTGGGTCTAAATTAAGCATTACAAGGCTGAGAGACTCCTGAAACTACATTGTCTTAAAAACTCACATGGTTTCAAGGGTCTTTACTTCAGTGCCTCTAAGCTTTCAACTGCTAAAAAGATACTCTATCATCTTTTATGCTTTTCATTTGCTCTCTGTCTAAGGCTCCTCTACCTCCAGCTCATAATTTTATTTTGTGTCTTTTGATTTGGTGTTTTTCTTAAAGCCCAGCTCCTTCAATGATATGTTTATGTAAGGATTTCATTTTTTGCTTTAAAATAAAAACCCAGATGCTCTTCGCCTTTGTAATTGAAAAGAGGAGTTTTGAAGACATCACTAAGCTGAAGATAAAAGATCAAAAACCAGAAGGCAAATAAAAAGAATGCACATTTTGTTTTAAAGCCCCGTATTTTTTTTCAGCCCACATCATGATGTTTTTGAAGTATAACATGATTTATAAAGGTTGGAACTGGAGAAAAAAATACAAAGAAAATGCCTTTTCCTGCAAGCATGAAGATACCTGTTTAACCATACATACCAGTATGCCCAACAAGTTAATGGAGTTATTCACATCCGTAAGTGTGAACATGTACGAATATTCACAATATGTGACAAATATCACTGGAAAAAGCACTTTTTGCTGACTCAGGCTGGATAGAAAGTTTTATTCATTTTTGTTTCTATGTATGAAAAGTGAATATCAGCCTTGAGGATGTAACTATGGCTCAGCCAACAGAACATCCAAAACCTAGATCAGAAGTGTTGCATGTAAACATGCAGTATGAAGAAAAAAAAAAATAGAACATCCACCGACCTCTGTAGTTACCAGATGCCTAAACCAATAAATGAAATGGGGGCAGTGGCCTGTGAACAGAAAATACCAATTACATAAGGCTAAAGTTTGGGTGATAAGGTGACAAAATGAGGAAATTCTCAAATTGAAAATCTCCTGCAAGACTATGTCAGAAGCTTCCATTAAACTCAGAAAGACCTAGTTCGTAAGTCTAACTTACGAATGAACAGTAGATAAGTGATTGACTCATTCATACCTCAGCTTTAATTTTGCAGTATGTCAGTAGCTTGATTTTCAGTCCCGGAGCACCTACAGCTCCACTGAAGTAGCAGGAGATGTGAGAATTCAGCCTCTTTGAAAATTCAGCTAAAGGCACTTGGAGTTATGAACAAAACGCAGACTCAGTTGCATGCCTATTACTGTATGATCATTATGACTACTCACAAATTAGGCACACAGTCGCACACATGGTCTTAGTCACATGGGGGAGAGTTTCAAAGACACATCATGGGATGATACGAATCCAACTCCCTATAAAAGCACATACCTTTGAAAAGCTCACCCTGGGCTTTGAACAGCTTTTCACAATGGATCTCTTCTAGGATTTGGTGGTAATAGAAATCATTCCTTGTACATCACTGGATAATAACTCAAGATTATTGAAAAAATGCTTAGTTTTTCACAAGAGGAGGGAAACTTCGCACATTGCTCCTGGGAAAGGTATGTTGCAACAAGAGGAACAATGTAGGGCAAAGATCATGCAAGAGTGAAAAAGAAATATAACTGCTACACTGCTACATGACGGATATCTTATTTTAGTCCCCTAGTAAATCTCTTGGTTTTTTACAGTGAATTCATGCCAGAGGGGGCAAAAAAAACCCCAACCTTCCAGTTAAGCTCATTCACAAAATTAACACAATTTTGAACCATCCCTTGTATGCTTTTGTTCCATTATAGTCTAAAATTAACATAATCTAGTTTATTGGGTTTTCATACTCTTTAACATTTGCCTTTTTATACTAGACCTAACACTTAACTATAGGGCACATAACCGGGGGTGAGGGGGCAAAGTAAGCACCTTGATCAATCTCAGTCAAGGGTTTCAGTCTCAGTCTCACTTAGGTTCAGAGTATAATCATGCAGTTAGCTTTTAAAATCACCCGAATGTATTTAAAATGTTTGCTTAGTTGAATCTGTTATGCTTTGATGACATCACTCTATGGCAAGGAAATATATAATATGAATGATAGCATTAATAAATAATCATTATAAACTACAACCATGCCTTTACAGGCTCTTTTGACCTTTACTGTGTAAAATGCATTTAGGCAACAGGTAAATCAAAGTTCCTTGGAGTATACCATCTTCTGAAATGTTATGAAGGAATGGAAGAAAAGTGATCCATAGGGTAAAGCTGTGATTTCATGTGCAGTCTTAGTTCTGGTGAAGTCAATGGGAATTTTGCTGTTTGGGGGATTTTACCCTATCCAGATAGTTATCTACATTTTTTCTGACCTATCCAGATACTGTTATCGACATTTTTTCTGAAGACAATAAATATCATGCAGCTAAGTGGCTAGTTCTGAAAGAGGAGGATGAGAACAGGACAAAAAGCCTTACAGGCCACGTAGGACAGCAAAGCGATACCACCCAGAGCCTGTGCAGTGTCTTTGCAGGAGTAACATTTATCACCTGTCCCAGAAATCTGCATATCAGCCCACACTTGCAGCTTCACGAGTCTCTTTCTTCCTCTGTTCCTTGGCTAAGGACAACTTTGGCCTCTTACTAGGGGAATTATTGTTAAGGATAGGTGGATTATTCAAATCAGTTTCAAGATGATTTACGGTAAGCCTGATCTCTAAGAGACAATTACACAACTGGGAGGTGGACATCTGAATATTTTGTCTCCAAATTTGTTTCTCCCAGTGGATGAATGCTTGATGCCATGGTAGGTTTTGGTAACAAAAAGAATGATAGATTCTTCACCATAAGCCCTATAAAGCTTGATTCACCACCTAATGCCATATTTAACAGAAACCAAGAAGGTGAGCAGAGCATAATATTGATGGCCAACTTTTACCCGGAGAACTTAAACAGGTAGTTTGACATCCTGGAGACCAGATTTTCAATTTGAAAACAGCATATAACCTGAGCTAAAGATATGTTGGAACACTATCAAAATATTATCTGTCCACAGAACATCTGCAACGAGGAGGGAGGAAACATTTTGGGAGTCATCATTAATTGATTATCCATGATCTAAGGAGGAAAAAAAAAGTGAAGACCCCATTTGAAGAGTAAATGATATTTGGAATAGTTTCATGGGCAACTGATGATGTTATGTATTATCTAGTCTTCAAAATGGTAGCTTTTCCTCTCTGTTCCTTTTATTTTGCCAGTCTGGTTTTAGCCTGAAACTTTTCAGCAAAGTATTTTTTTTCAGTGTAGTTACAGGAATAGTCAGGAGTTTTGTATTTTCTGAGTTGGATGCAAAGGACAGATGCTTATACATGCTAAGGTACAGCTAATTTTCTCATAGTGCTTATACCACGACAGGAGAGAGGATAGCATTTTGCAGGCTTTTTTGCAAAGAAGAATACCGGAGGAAGTTACAGTTATGCATTACAGTTCAGTCACTGAAGCTGGATTGAATCCATATCATTTGCTTACATCTTTGCAAGATCTTCAAGGCATATCAGCTGCAATGCGTTATTCACAATGTCAAATATTCTAGACAGGCCAGAAATAAATCTGTCTATGAGCTATGACTAAGAAATCATCCATCAGCAACACAAAAGTAATCTCTGCTGTATTCTGGTCTAAAGTCCAATTGAGAGGGTCTAACATATTGGCCGAGATAGGTTGCTTCTGAGGTTGGCGCTTTGCCATTTTCTCAGTCATCCCAGAAAGAAACAAGAAATTAGGCAGCGTGTTAGCTTGCCAAATCAATGACATCAAAAAAACTTTTAGTGCTGATTGGATTATTGTGTTTTCAGGAAAGGTGATAAATAAAAAGAAAAAAAATATTTTACATCATTACGTATGTAATGGAAAGACTTTTTAGACACTCTTCATAATCTGAGGCATATCAGCTATTTTTTCCCCAGGTTCTTCCTCTCTCATAAATCCTCTCCAAAGAGCTGATATGCATCAAATTCTGAAGACCAGAAAGTCCTTATGAATTTATCATCTTATCTTCCTCCCAGGTTAAGGGATGAGTTTGGTGGCAGACACAGGAAAAGCATGATACACGTAAAAACCTTAAAATGGCGTACTATGAGATTTTGATGATCCATCATGCATCATGATCATAGGTAAGCATGCTATGGACACACTGCAGACCTTCGTCTTACTTGCCAAAATTAGGTGACTTGCATACAGCAACCATTGACCAGAGGCCATTGGTACCTAACCCATCTCAGAGCAGCTCCTTGCGCCTGAGCGGTGACATGTTCTGCAGTTTCAGTGCAGATACCCCAGAAGGAAAGCAACGAGCCAAGGTCCTATTTCTTTTCTCACAATATGATGTAGCAGACCTTTAAAACAGGTCTAAAATGACAGAAAGAGAGGGGCATAGAAAAATAATTTCATTTGATACATTGCCTTTGTGCCTGTACGGATGCAGTGCATAGCAATTGTTTTAAATGAGAACGTCGTTTTACTGTAAACCTACTGATAACAGAGGGTTTTAAAACCCACAAGCACTCATCCCTCTATCTGAAGAACTCCTGCGTGTAGGTCACTGTTAGAAACAGCTAGTTTTGAAGGGGGGAGAGGGTAAAGTATGCTAAATACTGCTAATTTCTGTTTGTCCAGAATACTTCGGGTTCCCTCCTCCTCCCCAAATCCTGTCTCTCTGAACACTCCGGACAAACAGAACATCCATTACTGTAGTCTCAATTTCTGTCAACAGCAAACTTCAATACAGGCCTAAATCTGCTGCCACTGAAGTCAATGAGAGCACTGCTTTAATAGGACTAGCGCCAGTCACTGCTGCCGACATAGCCTTATAGCAAAGATCAGCCTGCCCTTACACCACTTCAAGTGAAATCTGAGTCCCTCTGAACCCTTGCCTTAGTGACAATCGCCAAGGAGAAAGGAAAGCTCGAACTCTGGGTATTTCCTTCATCTTGGGATCTTTTTTTCAACAAAAGCAAAACAGCCAGCCCCTGAACTTCCCTCTAGAACAGGGTGTACTCAACTCATATGCTTCAGTCTCGACAGCAAACAGCCCGTGTTGCTAGGCTTAATTGCTATCTGGCAGCTCTAACCACGCAAACTTCTCCAGCAGTTTTCAGATGCTGCAATCCCACGGCTCCCTGAAAAAACATCATAATCCATTCCCCATCCTGTATTTTGGACACCCCTTGTCCTGAACATTTTTGTATGCAGTTTACACTGGGTAACAATTGTCAGTCAACACAAATACTGGTTCGTTTGACTACAACTCCACCCGGACCACATTGCAGGAAAGTAATATGTTTGGGACAGGATTCATCTCACCTGACTTGTTTTATATTTCCGAGTTAGGGCATGTATCCTAGGCTAGCCAGCTAATTCCCATTATAATCAGTGAGGACACAGGCAGCTGAAGATTCATTTAATTCCAACACAGGCTTCTAAATTAAGTGCAATGAATTTACCTCCTTAACTCCTTGACTGTAGAGGGAACCCAGAGAATTAGCTCAGTCTAGTTGCTTCCTTTTTTAGATCTAGTTAAGCAGCGGTTACATGATCTGAGCTCCATGCAATAGTGTCAGATCCCAGCGGGAATTTGATTGGCGTATATATTCCAAAAGACTTCAAATAGCTTCTTAGTGGCTCTCTGTTTACCCAAAACACCGTATGTTCAGTAACTTCAAGCCAACCTCTAAGAAGTCTAGCTGAGGTGTTCAAATGTCTTAATCTGTTCTTCTTAGAAACCGGAAAAATATGTTTTATGAGATAATATAGCAGAGTCCATCTTTTCACGTGACAATCAGCAATACTTTGTTTTATGTTCAGTTTCAGACATGCAAAGAAAACAAGGTGCCTGTATTTTTCAATATATGATATTTTTCAATCTGATTTTTCATCAGGCTTTCAAATCTGGATCTAATTTTTACTTTTCAGCCAGCTGAACATACAAATAATACTATAATTGATTTTGACATTCAACAGAAGAAATGGGGTCTCAGGTATTTGGGGGTTCTATTATCAAAAAACATTTTAGTTACAATTTTTTTAAACATATTAAAAATTAATATGCAAGAAGCTATAGTAGCATGCTAAATCTTCTAGACATGAGAACAAATTAATGGCTTAGTGGGTGAAACTCTGGAATGCTGACAACTGCAAGCTAGACTTCTGTAATGTACTGGTAGCATGGTTAACAGCCTGCAACCAAAATGTCTTATAATCTTTATGTGAACCATCAATTTATGCCTTTAAACTTACACTGCTACTACACCATTAGATTTTTTTTTTCATTGCCAAAGCTTACTTTATTTTTTTGGGCAAATTCTACACTAACACAAAATGTTGGCCTGGGGTTGTTTGAAGAAACAGGTGTATATAGAAAAGAAATGAACATCAAACTTAGGCATTCACACAGGGTAAAATAGATTTACCTTGCACATTGAGATGCTGGAAGGGGAAAGTATCTGAAAGAGTAATTAAGAATAAAATACAGTAAAAAGCCATGCTTCTCTTTATCTTACACCCTCCTTAACTCTCTGTTTTTCCTTCAGCCTCCTCCCAGTCAGATTTTCTTGCATGTAACTTACATATTAACTACTTTCATGCTCCATGTAAAAATAGTGTCAGGTTGTACTAATTTCTAGCAGGGTAATTGCTGAGACACAGGTGTTTTGAAAAAATGGATAAAGGAAGACTTCCTTCAGAGCCTTGTCATGGAGAAAGAGAAACCAGATGTTGCATTTATGGGTTTTTTTTTCCACTGCTACTCTATTATTGTACCCTCTGGGGAATAATTGTACCTTAGGAAGTTCCCGAATCTAGGAAAATATAAGAACAAGGTATCAACATAAGCTCACCGAGACATCCGCTACTTCCTAGTGCTGGAGATGGGCATGGGCAACCTGGACTTTCACTCTGACCTGTTTCTGGCCGTTCTTACATCTACTAATTCCCACCTGATGAAACAGACCCATCAGCCTACAAAATCAGGCAGCTCTGGGGCCATCCCTGGCATGAGACCTGCTCAAAACCAGCCTAAAGTCATTTTTTCTCCCTGCAGAAACCAATGCCAAGACCCTGTCTTTTTGAAATCTCTACTATAACATTTCATGGCCATTCCAAAAGACACCACTACTTACAGAATGTAGTTATAAAATACTGTCCCATAAACTCTGAAAACTATTCGGGGACTATAAAATCGTTACAGCAACTCCCTTTTGTATTACTTACCAAAAATAAAGGGGGAGAAGAGTAATAGAAATTCAAACTTCTTGCAGGAAGGATAGCGAATACGTATTTATTTGATGGGAATTAACTCCGCCTCCTTGTTATCTTCAGATCTTTTAAGGTGTCACTATAGGTGATACTTACTGAAAAGTAACTTTTAGCCATTTTTAAAAGGCAGAAAATTTACTTCTGAGTAAGAAAGCTAAATTGCTTTTCTTAAAACAAGATATTCAAAAAGTCTTACAATAAGTATATCCTGAGAGAAATAACTGTATTTAAGACCTAGAGATTCTACTTTGTTTTTATGTTTATAGGGTGATACCCTATTCCTACAAAAGCCAATGGAAATTTTGACATCCATTTCAATGGTGGCAGAATTTCACTCACTGAGTTCAATGAAATTTATTAGATTTTCATGTTAAACACAGAGGAAAATCCTGTTCAGATTTCCTGCTAATCCAGACTCAGAGTTTCTGCATGGCTAAAGCAAGAAAGTTGGTAACCTCAGATCTTTTCTAAACTGTACAGAAATGACCCAATTTCCCACATTCTTTTGAATACTAAATCTTTGAAGCCTGTGATGTAGGGAGGAACCGCTATGTTGCACTTTGAGTTTCACTCAGTATTCTGACTGCAGTCTTTGTAAGTCTGCAAGGATTTACATTCATTGTCTCTCCAGAGTCACTTGCAAAATGATTTATAAAAATTTTCTTTTTCAACTACTATTAGACACTGTCTAATACAGGAACAAGGAATTCCTGGCCCAAGGGCCAGATACAATCTGCAACTTAATTTCAGGCAGACTGCAGCCAAATGAGTTTGCATGCGTGTGTATTTATTATTGGATGAAAAACAAAAGCACTTATTAACATATGACTTGCCAAATGCCTCTGAGAGACCTAGCTGGTCCTTCTCAAGGAAAGGCTTTCTGCTCCAGGGCTAATAAATCGCAACTCAACATTACAGCTACCAGCCAAGCAAGACAGAAATACAATATTGCAGAATATTACACAATACATAAATACAGTATTCCAATGTGATTGTCAAGTAGGTTTGCCGTGCTGGTACAAAGGGCACCATTAGCAGACAGAGAGGTTACTCAGTACTGGCAGCTTCACTTTAGTCAATGGCAAAGATGGGGAAGGAGGCGGAGAGAGGGAAGAAATTACTCTACCTTGAGCTTCAGAGTCCAGAGAAGATTTGGGAACTGCCAGGAAAACAAACAAGTATCCTTTTGCTTTCAAACTGAGCATTTGATACAGAAACTGAGGAGGAGACAAAATGAATATAAGACTCCACAATGTCATTTCTACAAAGTTCCTTTTTAAGCAGAGCTGTACTTTGATATCAAGCAACGTTAAAAGCGAATGCAATAGATTAAGAGGGAAAAAAAATGTTCAGAACTGTAGGAAGTTGCTCACATCCTACTGTTACTTAATCTGAACCACCTCATATCCACCTAGGTTATTGCTGTTTCCTGCTATCTGTCACTGATAAATGACTGTTCACGCAATAAGAGCCACTGTCATGCAACAACCGTACTCTAGTGGACATTTTAAAGCTCCTTGGGTTGGGAGGTGGGGGAAGGGAGGAAGGGAGGAAAGGAGGGAGGGAGGGAGGGAGGGAGGGAGGAAGGAAGGAAGGAAGGAAGGAAGGAAGGGGTGAAGAGAAGAGGTGGAGAGGCAAACGAGAGAGAGGAAAATGTAATGGGTTTACTTTGTCACCCTTCATAAATCTTGACCATGTTTTCAACAAGATCTAGAAAAATCACAATTTCACTCCAGGACAGGGATGTTCATTACCCAAGTTCAAACTGTATGAAAAATTACTGTGGGAAAATCATTCACAATTGATTTATGGCTAAATTGAGGGAAGTGGAAGTGCCATGGCCAATCCGCTGCCTTCAAAATATCTTCCAATCTTGCACCCACACTAAAAGCTTTGCACAAAGCTGCTTCTGTCATTTGAGTACCCAAACACAAGGCATTATCCCAGCACATCCCATTAATCACTCCAGCCACCTAGAAATGAAAGCTGCAATAAAGTGGAAAAAGGGGAAAAATGAATAATTTAGTAATTGATCTCTATCTGGAAAAACATACCATTCCAAAATAAACACTTCTCTCTTTACAAGCCTGAGAGAGTCCTTAACAATATTTATATTTAAAAATCTAATAAATTTATTAATGTTTCTTTAAGAAAAAAAAGAAAAATCTTTCTGTCAGAGGGAAGACTCAGGCTTCAGAATTTTCGTTTGTCCTATTTTAAAAAAATGTCTAATTTCTTGAGAGCTGTTCAGAGCAAGCTAAACAGAGGGAAAGCTCTGTATGACAGATCTTTTCTGAGATCAGCTGTTCAATGTCTCCATATACTTCAAATCAATACAAAGGGCACATGGATGTTTAGATTAATATCCGTGTTCCAAGAAGTGCAAAAATATCTAAGGCCATGCATTAGCTTCTATGCTCTCCAGCAAGTTTATCATCAACAGACACGTTACTTTAGAGCTGCATCATGCCTCTAGGAAAATTTAACTCGTGCACTGCCATGGCACAAGGAATGTGTGAACCCAGAGCAGCAGCAGAATATTTGGGAAAGGGAAAGGAAGGCAAAAATGATGGCTGCTGCTTCATGGAACAATCTCTCAAAGTAGCAGCCATCCTTCTGACACTGTGAAGGAAACTAGGACCCACTGGGGAAAGAGCCATCTGTGTACAACCCTGAAAGAAGGAGCTCATGAAAGCAACTGGAAAAAAAAACCTATGTTATTCTTATTTGCATCCTACTGAGCAATCCCCTATCATGTTTCACTATAAACTCATTTGTGCATACACACAAACACCCATACACACACATTTGTTTCACGTACACCTGAGTAAGTGGCTTTAGGCCAGCTAATCAAGCAATTAAATGCACCATTTTTTTCCAAAGCAGACAAACTAGAATCATGAGATATTACATATTAGAAAAGACATTTTAAAGTCACACAGTAGCTGAATGACACTGTAACAGCACAAGCACTAGACATCGCTATCAAAGGCTTTTTTTTTTTTGGTAAATGAGCACAGTACACTGAATTATTAACTCCCCTTACAGAATGTAAACAGGATTTCAGAAGGGGGATGAACCAGGAAAAATTCAAGTAACAGTTTGAAAACTGGAGCATGAAGTAACTAAGTAACAATCCCTCTGAAGAGGCACATTTGTCACGAGTTAGGCTTTTGTAGGACTGAGGCTGTCACCTATCCTTTCCTCCTCTTAAAATCTTAAAGTTGAGTTTACGACATGAAGCCTGAACTGTTAATATCACCTCCCCAATTAGTCATAATTAGTATCTTTTTGAACAACTGTGAAGTTTCATCCCGCGCCCCTGTGGGCCCACGCTATCGGATGAGAAGAGAGTAAATTCCTGACCTCTCGTCTCCAACATAATCAGTGTCCTCCATACTTGTATCTTTTCTCCTCTTCTCTATCTTCTAAGCCTAAATTTTTGGTCCCTTTTCTAGCAGGAGTTTTCCCAGGCTCTTGAATGTTCTTGTCACCCTTTTCCCAATCCCCCTCTTTCAGCCACGTCCTTTTTGAGTTGGGGAGGACAAAATTGCACACTGTGTTCTAGCTGAGACCGCAGGCACAGCTTTATACAAAAGGCTGTATAATACCCTCCCAGTTACTCTTAGTAGTCTTGAATGATATGCAACCTAATATCACAGTCGGTTTTTGACTGTGGTTGTAATCTGAGCAAGTGTCCCCACTGATCTCTCATGCTCTTCTGGATCCGGCGGCACTGACTGTTCACACTCAGTCTTACTTTCTTTATTCACCGCTGATCTTTATCCAGCACTGTTCTGCCCACTGGGTGGAAAACTTTACAATTCTCTGAAGGTATTCACAGTTCTTACTGCTCCCAAACAGACTAACTATTTCCACCACAGATTTTGCAACTTTATGACTCCAGTCCTCTCTCAAGGCCAGCAATAAATGGGTTAACAACAGGAATCTTAGTTAACTTGCAGATGTCCAAAGCCTAACTTTGGTCTCTTTCTACCCCAGCAGATTAGCCTAACCCTCTGCTTTTCCTCTCCTCCCCAGCTTTCAGCCATAACAGTATTTTGTCTCTCACTCCACAACATTGGAGCTTCTGTAATCTTTTGTCCAGAGCTTTGTCGAAGACCTGTCACTCACAGCATTTTGTTTCCAATTACTCATGACTTCTCCAACATGTTCTCCGTGCTAGGAGATCACTGAAACATCAGCTCTCATTGTAGAAAAAAATGCTGGTGGACTACATCATGCCATAATCTCTCTGGTACTTTACTATTGTTTTTAAATGAGGATTTCAAGTTGGTTGCCAAGTCCAGATGTAAAGTGTTACTTAAATATATCACTGAATTAACTAACTACGCCTGTAACTGATTCACAGCCGAAGCTCTGCTTTCAGCAGAATTTATAGAAGAGACGCAAGCCTCAGATCACTGCTAAAACCAGCCACAAATCAAAGTCCTCTGGCATATGGGACCAATCGGTCTAGCAGAGGTTTGCTGCTGGAACACTCTGCAGTGCGTGCTCACAGCCGTTAGCCAAACTGTTTCTTCTCACAGGGCTTTGCTAGCTCCAGTACTGCCCTGCTCTCCTTTGCAGATTTGCTGTGCACCCGTGCAGATTCACTGGTGTTTCTGTACTACTTCTGGGATCCAGAACGTGCCCTGCTAATCTAGAAGTCCTTCAAGGCCTCCTCTTGCCTCAAAGCCCTCCAGAATTTGAATTTCCTTCTTCAAGGAAAGCAATGGCCAGGTCCAGCTGCCATGCAAGAATTCAAGATTTTGATATGGGATGGGAATTGGGAATCCAGGAAGGACAGGAAAAATGAGCAGGACACAGTGTCTTCCATGATCTCTGCTGCACCAAGGAGGCAGCTCCGTCAAGGAGTTTTATTTAATCCTTCTGCTCTGAGGAAAGGTCACCCGGATGCTGTGTACCTTTGAGGATGAACGCTAGGAAAAACAAGAACAAGCCAGAAGAATCCCACTGACTCAATCAGCATTTGGGAAGAAGGAAAGAGAGGAAGAAAGAAAACCTAGCATGTATGAAATGGTCCAGCTTCACTTCCGTCATCTTGGAGGGAGAGTCGGAGACTACTGAAACCATACCAGAGGCCAATATGACCGCAGGGTTATTGTAAATGATAGCCATGATAAAAAATGCAATACAATTACAAGGATGCACTGGTGTTATTACACTTTAGAAATTAAATTCCAGCACTGAAAAAATCACAGGGATAGACATACTCTAAAATCCATCAGACAGCCCTCACAATGACAGCATTGCTTCCTTGGGGCTCAGTCCTTCCTTGCCTGAAATCAGTCTGCCTCCTTTCCAGTTTCAGCAGCCACAGGCCTAGGACCTTGGCATCTTTGTCCCACGCGAGTGTTCACACGCGGTCAGTGGGAGGAACTGCAGACACTCTCCCCTGGATCCCTGTCCCGCACCTTGTTTGTTCAGGAGTTTGCACTGTTATTGAATGTCTCATTATTGAACCAAATACCACCACACTGATTGAAACGCAGCTCAAAAGTAAGCATTTCTCATTTATTTACCCCAAAGTATACAGCACGCAGAGCAAAAGGACAAGAACAACAACAAACCCTATGTGTGTGCTTCCCCTTCTCCATCACAGCTGCATTTCATCGTGTCAACCACCCTAGAGTCACCGTCTCTGGGTTGGGAATGTAGCTCTGCTCCCAGCCTGCTCCCCGTTTGCCTGTCATATCAGTGTGATGGGTGCTGAGTAACCCTCCTTCTTCCTTACACCAGCAACTTTAAGGCTTTAATATTCTGTTTGATCTGTTTGAGGCTGTGGGAGAAGTAAGCAATTTTCTGTCTGGCTTATTAGCTAGGTAGGAAATACTCCCCAATAAATATATTCTGTAGCATTTCCTTTAGACCTCTTATCCATGCCATTGTTCTGCCTTTTTTTTTTTTTAAGACTTTTTTTGTTTAACTTTACGCATTCAGGCAAGTGGATATAATGCAAATAACCTGAGAGCCAACATTATTTATAACATTACTGCACATAACACCCTCATTCTGCCCACCACCCTTTTACTCTATAAAAATATACAAGAGTAAACAGGCACTCCATAAAAAGAAACCCAGGCATCCAGTGTTAAAACCGAACAGCTAAGAACTTAGCAGCAGCAAATATAACCTCACCTCCTTGTGAATAATGCCTTGCTATTTAGTCTGGTTACAAGATGACGCACCATACTGCAAATACTATGCTGTGGTATCAGCTTTTCTCTACAATCTTCAATACAAGTCTAGAAGATTACGTATGTGGAGGCCAAACAACCCATTTGAAGGATTGAAAGAAAGCAAATATGTTTGAAAATTAAGAGTGTTATTAAAAAAAAAATTATACAAATCAGAGTGAAAATGCTGAAGCACAGGCAGTGTAATGTGAAAAAAATGACATATACTTCAAAAGGCAGGATGTCACTGCACATGAAAGGAAAGGAAAGAAAAAAAGTAATTACTTTAGCTGAACAGCTTTGCCCAACTTTCTGCCCAGACCTTGTGAGCAGAGAAGGTTCACATCAGTTGTCTTTGCAGTTTCTTTGGAGGTACTAATAAAGGGTGGCTTAAAATAGAAACATCTAATACTCAAGTCTCCTGCTCACAACAGATGAGGCATATCCCTGGTTAACAACGTGAGCTTCATCTTTATGGAGACTTAGAATATTTTCAGAGTGCTTGGCCAAAAGTCCCAACAGCCCTGCCACCAGGCTGAGAAGTGAAGAGGCACCCATCTGCTTGTTTTGTGTTGTCTCATGAAGAAAATCTTTAGAAGGATTTTACAGGGAAGCTTTTAGAGAAAATAAAAATATTTATTTTCTTCCTCTACTGAGGATTTCTGGGTTCACACTGACATTTGACTTGTGTCTTAGCAGTTACTTAGCATGCTGTACACCATATTTCACTTACAACAACAACGGATACAGTAAAGTTCCCTTTTCCCCCAAAGATGACAACAGGGTACATTTTTCATAGAAAGTTACATTTTTTTCAAGGGTTTTTTTCTTTTTTTTAAAGGCTCAAATGAGGGAAAATATGTTTGGAAGACAGGATCTATGGTGAGAGTGACACTGAGTCTGCAGGTACAAAACTTGTTTCTATGATACATTAAATATCCTACCATGGTCAAACAGACACACACAATAACATTTATATGTGCAAAGGATCCACAACCGTGGGTCTGCCACCTCCTCTAGAATTTGCTTCAGCAGCAGATTCTGTAGCCATCGACAGGCACCTGTAAGACAAAAGAATAAGGAACAAGTGTTAGCAGAGAGACACTTCTCCCATCCACAGCTTGTTGCAAACAGAATTTGCAAGAATCTTTAACATCTATCAAGGATGACTGATTCGTCTTCCTGTCCTGCACCGCTCTATGATCAGCAGATGAATGAGATCTGATTTATCTGTGATCTAGGTGTACAGCAGGGCAGCAGGGCTATCCATGAAGACACCCATCAGTACCCAAACCTATAAAAGACTGAGGAAGTGAAGCAGCATCACACCTGTCGCTCACATCCAGCAAGGCCACCCTCCATTTGGTGCGCAAAGTGGGGGTTTCTACCCACCTGTGCAGAGGTACCGAAAGGACACAGCGTTACGTTTTGGGATTATGTTACTCACGTTGTTAACGGCACGCTGGGGAAAGGTAAGACAGTGAGCGTGCATTTGTAATACACCACCTAGCTCACCAAAAGGAGCAGTAAAACCTTTTAAACAGACACAACAGCAAAAACAATTAAGGGAACTCCTTCAGTTCAGAGCTACCTGGGGCAAGCACATGAACTGGCATACAAGCTGCCTGGAGGCCCTGGAGAGCAGTTGCTGAATTAGCAAGGATTGGAACGACTAATTGGTGATTGTTTATCACATAATACACTAGCAATTCCACTGTACTCTAAGGGGGAGGGAAGCATAAAGCTATTTCAGGTGCCACCACTGTGAACTTAGCATATTTCTGAGATATGTAAGACATATTCTTCAACTCTTTTAAGTGTCCATATGCAGACTAGACAGAGGCTGGCAGGAGGCACATTTATAAGTGCATTTATTTCAAGTGCCTCTGCTAGTTCAAAGGACTCAAACATAAACAGTTGTCTAAAAAAAATATAGATGTGTTTCAGAGAGGAGAAGGAGGAGAATTTATCACTTTTGAGGTGGGAGGGAGGGATGGCAAATATGGTGCTAATTAATATAAAGCCTTCACCTTCCTTGCTGCCCCCTTGTCCCCAAACACACAAAATCAAGAGCCTACTCTGCTACGCTCTCTCAATACTCTTGGCACGTACCTCCTTCTCTGTCTCCCTCGCACTCTCTCTCTCTCTCTCCCCATAAAGGGGCATGAAATGAGAAATTTTAGCAAGGTTTCTTTACAGAAGAGAGGCTTGGCTTCAAGCCCAGTATACAGATGTGGGAGGAAGTCTTCAAAGACAGACTCCCTCAGTGCTGCCCAAGAAAATGGTACTTCTCACGGTCCGGAAGCAAGGCTTTCTGGGACTCACCGTCTCAAGCTCCACCACTACCAACCTAGTCCCTCTGAGAAAGTAAATGCCCAAGGAGGAAAAAACATCTGCATGATGCTGTCTTGAATTTTTCTCAGCTTGAACTTTAGGCAAAAAGTGACCGCATGTTGAGAGGGATAGTTAAAAAAAACCCCAAACAACCAAAAACAAACGCCCAAAAAACTTGTGGCATCCCTAGATTTGTTATTTACTTTTTACATACCATGTCTAGTTGTATGAATTAGCCAATTTATACTAAGGATTATTTGTTGTCTTTAGCTTCAGATAGATTATTTCTTTTCAGCAAGCCCTTGTAGACTCTTGTAACGGTTTATTGATATAGTTATACAAGCATAGACAATTTAGACTAGCAAAAAATCCTTTTGCAGGTAGAGTTTTACAACATTTCCATGAGCAAATTAAGTTGTCCGAGAAAAAAAATCCTTCTTTTTCCCCTGGTGTAACTTCATATATACTAGGGCTTTTGCTAGCATAGCAATGACGACAAAAATATAATAAATCCCTTCCTGACACAGCTGTGCCAGCAAGACTAAAGCCTTCGTCTCAATGAGATTGAACTACTTCATATTTCAGCAACATTTATATTACAAGCTTTTCCCCTCACGGCACAGTGCATCCTCCCCAATTGCCTGGCTTTGTCTTGCTTCCTGCCCATACTCTGGTAACCATGGGTCTGCTGGGCAACCTTTACTGTATCAAGTATGCAACTATATGCTCACTAAGATGATCTAAAAGGGGTTTATTAAAAAAAAATTTCTCTCCATCACGCAGACAGATGTTCCACAATTTTTGATGGGACCTCAGCCCCAGGTAACAGCCAACTCTAACCCACTCCTTGGTATTGCAGTAGTAAACACTGTCCCACATAGTTGCAAGGTATGTTTGCTATAGTTATGTCTTCCCCTCCTGTTTTAAAATGTACAACATAAATCAAATGCATCTAGTTTCCACAGCTGTATTTCCACTTTGAACATATCAGGAGGTAAACAAAACAGCCAGCTCTTAACTCACTCTTTTTCTGTAATTAAGAGGGAATTTCTTACCATGCCCAATGAAATCCAGAATATTTCAGTGCAGATGCCTGAAAAAGAGAAAAGAGTCTTTAAAAGACAGTCTTTTTCTCGATGAAAGTCTAACTCTGAAAAAACTATTGCCAGCGTAATTCTATAGGTTGAGTTAAATAAATAAATACTTATCTGATTAATTGTTGCCTGGAATCCATTTGTGCTTGTATATCTTGAGTTAGAGGCCATATTAAAAAAAGTGCACAGGAGATTTGAAATCTGAGGACAACCTAAAGCTTGATTCTAAGAAGGCTCAATGCACCAGTACTTTCCCATGGCGTGAGTGAGACAGGTTTAGTCATCAGGTGTGACAGAGAGCAGTCTGTTGCAATCCAACATTATGTGGAGAGCCAACTAGAAAGCAACGTATTTAGCACATACACTGCACACATTACAATACCCTCAAAGAAACGAAAATCAGGTGTTTCAGTACGCAGGTTTTATTCAGGTCAGCTGCATTTCAGTCCTTCTGAAAAGCTACAGCAAGCGCCTGGATACAAAGGTGTTCACAATTTGGAGATTATCGCCAGATGTCAACATCACTGGTATTCACATGTGGGTGACATACTAACATACTACGTATAGCTATTGAGACAAAAAGACCCTGCAAAAGTCTTACAGTATCTTCGCAAATTAGGACTTCACTCAGTACATATTTTCGTTCATCTCAGCCTTTTCTTTTTTTAAATTCTTCTGCCTCTCTCTTCTGCAAGGACACTCACTGAAATCCCTCCACAAAAGCTCAGATTGACTTTTAAGGGCAGGAGCTTCTTTTGTCATGTGTTTAAACAATACCCTGGCACAAGGTGGGTCTAATTGCACCGGAGCAGCCAGACAGGATCAGCTCAGAGACTGAGGAAGTCAAGCATCCTATCACACTCACACCTTACACTTTTTCCTCCTCAGACAAGTGCAAACAGCCTCAGGACCGTGCCCCCCCCCTGCCCCCTAGCTTCCCAAGCTCTCGGCCTCCCCAGCTCCCAGCAATCTCTAGCGAGGTGATTCCCTGAACCAGAACTGCATTTTTGCATACAATAGCCCCCGGGAGAATTTTCTTTAAGGAGTATGTCCAAACACCCCTGTCTGCATAGGAACTTTTGGCATCTACAATATCCCAGAGCAATTTCACAGCTATAGGAAGTCCTTTTTGCTAGTTTTGAAATTGTCACCTAACCATTCACTTGAGGCTGCTTGGCTCCCACGGTATGGGAGAGTGAGTAGTCATTTTCTACTTGCTTTCTCCATGCCACTTCAGAGTTGATAGACCTTTGTTTTCTTCCTGCTCAGACAGGAGGTTGAAAATCCCCAAGTGTTGTTTTCCATATGGGAGTCATTCCACATCTTTTGTCAACATTTCCTGTATCTTCCCCCGTTCTCCTGCACCCTTTCTAAAATGAGGGAGCAAGGATGCAATATTCAAATGTGCCATGCATTTATACTGTAGCATAAAAAGATCTTCCTTTTTGTTCACGATTCCTTTACCAATAATTCCTAGTATTCAGTTCTTTTTTTTTTCTTTTCTTATTCCTACTGCACATTCAGCAGACATTTTTATACAATTATTATAACCCAAGGTTTCTTCCAAGGGATAGTTTGGATTCCGTCGCTGTGTATTTCAATTTAGAGTTGTTTCTCCTCCTCTGCACTATTCTATATTCATCAACATTGAATTTCAACTGCCAGATCGCCCTTCAGTCACTCTGTATTGTGAGGCTTTCCTGAGGTCCCCTAGTACATCCTCACCTCAGCTATCCTGCCTGACTTGGTATCCTCAGGAGGCTTCTTTGTCTCACTCTCCATCTCTTTCAGGACCATGCTGAACTGCACCAGACTCAATAGAGAGACCTCACTGGTCACTGCACTCCTTTTTTAAAAGCTGGCCACTTTTTCCCTGACCTTTATTTCCTAAACTGAAATGATTATTAATCCATGTAAGGACCTTGCCCCTTATCCCATGGCAGCTTGATTTCATAAAAAGTTTTTGAAGAGGTATACATAAAAAAAAAACCCTTAGAAAATTTGTTTATTTGATTATAACACAAGCACAAACATTCTGAACCTCAAAAATCTCTGCCACTGTCCAATCCTTCTTTAAAGCAACTCTTACCCTTCACATACCAAGCTTTTAGCTTCCTCTTAAAATAACAGCACACATATCTATACCATTGAACAACTTCTCCCCAGCCACAGGAGCTACCCGCCCCCTGGGGAGAATGTGTCCCTCACCTTTGAGAGGGCTTTTCTCACCATGTTTTCTTTAATCACAGTGAACTGCTAAACAGGAGGGCCCATTCCAGTCCCTTGGGATTACCAGCAGTTACGGGCTGCAAATGCCTCATTCCTTCCAGGACCATTAAGCCAAAGTATGTAGTAGGATATACCAGCTCTGCAGATCTTTTCTGTAGAGTCCATCTGGAAAGACTTTTTTCCTGTTCTTATTTTTAAAAAGCTGCAGCTCTTCTCTCCCATTCTCAGCCCTCTTATACACATGCATAGGATGAACAATGGTGCATGTTCTTTCACTGACTGAGCTATATTTTTGATGACATGTTTACACAAACCCTCTGGTTTTGAATGTCATTCAAACAACGCAATGCCACATATGGTTTCCCAGTGTTCAAGAGTAGCTCAAAAGTCCCAATTTAGACTCTGAGGCCCACCAAATAAAAAGGAATGTGATGCATATGTTCCCAGATCTAGCTCAGCAAACATAGGCTAGAGGAAGAGAAAAACATCAACCCTGGTTACTTAATATTACAGTAGATGAATAAGTATAATCTTCTAAATAAAAATAATTGGCTCAAATATAATGCCAATAACCCTTCAGGGGACTAGAGCCAGTGAGTACCTTTGAGAATAATAAAGGAGGCAATTCTTATTGCATGTATGCACTTTAACTACAGAAACCCAATATGAGAATTTTAATTCAAATTATTTGGATAAAGCTGGGTACCCTGAATCAGCAAACAAAATGCACAGGTATGGCAAAGTACAAAAACAAAAGAATTGCAAGTTTCAGACAGCAATCCAACCTCAGCCAAGCACAACTCCCAGATTGCTAGGACAACACATGGGGCGATGGCTGCACTACAACGTGGAGCTTCTTTAGGAACAGGACCTCTGTCATATTAAGTACAGGCCCATGGCACACACCAGCCCTGACATGGCTGGACGGTCCTCGCAGTGCAGTGCAGTGGCTGGAAAGGTGTCTGCTCAGGCCTTGCATGGCCCTATACCAAGGCACTGCACCAGAGGCAGTAAGTAATTGCTTCTAAGCAATAAAGAGTCAAAAAAGTAAAACCTGAAGAACATAGATATTGGTAAGATTCTGATTCTGCCTTCTCCATCAGAGCTCTGCCCATTGCAACCTTATAGCACAGAAGTAGCTGGTACTTTCTCTTCCCTGGAGACAACTGCAATGACTGGTCAACACCAGAGTTAAAGGATGCACTTACTCATTACACACACCCTCTAGATTTCTCCAGGGCACCCAGTGGAAACCCCAATCTTCCCTTTTCAAGGACATAAACACTGTGGGAAGAGAGCAGTCAACCCCCTGCCAGCCCGGACAGGACTGCACCTCCTGCAGCACACATTGCTTCCCTAGGACGCAGTGCAGCAAGGAGCAGGGAGTGGATTCAGCCCAGCTCATTCACCGTTTAAAAATTAATGGCAAATGCAGCCTCTCTAGCTGCAGATAAGTCACCCCAGAGACCTCTGGAAACTAATGTCAGCCCTCCAACTCCTGTTCCTATTACAGTGTTAATCTTCGAGGTTCATCCACACACCGGTAAATGCTTAAAGTGGCCTGTTAGCTCTACCAAAGGACTGATTTTCACTCAGATCACATACACAGAAAGGTAAATGCAACATACCAATATGCACATTCCACTATCAAAGAACGACTTAGAAGTGTCAAATTTTTAATATCACATACTTACTTACTGACGCCTGCCTTAGTAGGCATATGTAACCTAATACTGTATTTTACTGATATTGCAGATGTTATAACCAATCTCCTGAACTCTCTATACTCTCAAAGGATTAGTATGATGTGTAGAGCAGTTTTAGCTTACAAAGCACTACTTTAGTGTGTAGGGTTATTGATTTAACTTAGAAATTCTGCTATATAGTGTAGTTTTACTGATTTACCTTTTACAGTAATGTAAGAATGTCTTTTCTCCCCTAAAAACTTTGACACACTTCATTATCCAATACAAAATATTGCTCCGGCTAGGATTTCAGGTCAGGCATTCAGTAATCAAAATTATGGACTTTTTGAAAAATTCTCTGTGTTGCAGGGCTCCTCCCTCCTTACTCATGTCTTTTTTACTAAATAAACCTGGCATACCCTCTAAGCTTTCCAGAAATTTCTCAGATAAGCACCCACAGTTATATAGCAGCATACCCCGTCCCCTCTTCCAGCCTCAAGCCTTTGAGTCAGATCTGTTTTGATATAGGGCAGATACTGACACAGAGGGAAGAGTTTTATCCCCCATCTGGAATTCTTCCCAAACGTGCTGATGCATTTTCCTTCTTCTCAGCCATAGTAGTCATTCAAACCTCTAGTCTGCTCTCCTCTTGAACGGTGCAGGAATCTCCTGTGTGCCATCCCCAGTCCCAGCTCACACAGTTCCAGCACATATGGAAAGCTGCAGCTGAATAGCGCATACAAATGACAGCAATAAGATAATCCTGTGACATTGCTAAAAGCTTATTTTGAAAGCTCATTTTAAAAACAAGACCAAACCCCAGAACCACTACCAATGGCATTCTTTTCTAGCTTTTCTTCGTGATCAGCTGTCTCTGCAGCCGTGCAACTCTAACTCCTACCTTCTGCCCTGCACCGCTCCTCTTTCATCACTGTTCATGCAAGTATATTCTCTTCTGTTAAGTATTCTGCTTGTGTTTAAATCCTCCTTTATTCTGCTGTTAATGAGTCCCCTCCCCTCGCCTCTAATTTCTCTGCTATTAAATGTGATAGGGAAAGTGCTTCAATTTTACCTTGTGACGACTTCACATGGCACAAGCCCTTATCAAAAAGAAGCCTAGAGTCTAATGTCAATAGCTATACTTTCCCCCCTTTTTCTTTGCAGATGTAGAGTTACATATAGTTAAATCTGTCAAAAAGCTCACCTAATCTGTATCCTGAAGTATACCAACTCACCGTATTTTTGTACATTCAATGAATTACAGTCTTTAACTGTTTTAATCCAAAACTTACTTATTAGCCCACTGCCAGTGGCCAGTGATATGACAACATATGACTGTAGTAAGGGCTTAGACTTACAAATCAGTTGCTGCACATCTGTTGATTCACATCAACCGGCCACATGTAAATTTTTTTGGCCTCTGGCAAATGCAGGATAATTCACATTAGCTTAAAAAAAGTCTTGCCTCAAGGAAAGAATGCCATACGGTTATATCCCACTCCAACACCACAAGGAAATAGTCAATGACAGGTAGGAATTACACAAAGGTATTACTTTAGTCTCAGATATTTTACCTTGTTTTACAGTGTTTCCACACCTTCACATTTTAAGATAATATTATCATAATATCTGGACACTCCCAAACTCTTAGTGTGCTAAAAAAAATAAGTTTATATCTAAACCTCTATTCTGCTAAGGTAAATAAAGCACTGTGATTTCAAAAGGTACATAGATCATAGACAAACTGGTCTAGCAACCAAAACCTTCTCTCTCACACAATGACAAATTGTGCCATTCCAGCAGCTATTTAGACCTCACTGCCTGAACTCACGCTGACCCGAAACATACCCATTCCTTCATTACCCCAAGCTTTGTGCCATGTACAGCATCAAACAACTTATCTTCTTCCTGCTTACAACACCTCCAGCAATAGTTTTCTTTTCAAATTAAAAAAAAACCAAAAGGCAGACTATTTAAAATGGACTGTTGTTTATGAAAGTTAAAACAAAACAGAACAGCATACCCAACTCTGTTCTGTATTTTTCAGCAGCATAACATCCTGCGGTGGCCTCAGCCAGCTGGGATCTGTGACCCTCTGAGTGATCCCTCGAGTGTGCTCCTATTTTATCAAGCAATGAACTCTTCGGCCCCAAAGCCAGCAAGAAGTTTGTCACTGACTTCAGCTGGGAGCAGGAACTGGCTCAATCATAAGAAATCTTGAGCTAAATAAAGCAGCAAGAAAAGGCACGGGCAGGAGGTGGGGGGTGTCAGCTCAGCGTACCATGGGGCACAGCTCTGCTTGTGACCAAGGTTACTTGATACTTCCCCACGTAAAATTTCATTTTCAGTTGCCAATAAGTCTGCAAAACTTTGACCCCCTTGAGTGGGAATCTGGGGTGGAAATGTGTTGAATATGTGCTGCAGCCTGATTTGGGGTGGAGGAAAAGGTTTCTAGACATAATATGGTAGGCAGTTTTGAGAAAGAGGTTACACAGAAAGGTGTGAAGGGGGAAAGCACTTTTCCAAGAAAGGCTCCTCACTACCTCCCTGCTTTGGGTCTGACAATAAATATGACACATCAAAAATTTGCCTTTTGTGTCAGGAATGCGTCTAAACAAAAACCTACCTGAATTTGGACAAGGTGTAAGTCCTCAAACAGAACAGAAAAGAAAAACTCCGGTTCGAAAACTGTCAATAAAGATGTATTCACTTTTTAGCTGTTTTAGCCGATAAGCTGCTTAGGCAATTTCAGCCGTTCCCTCAAGGCTCCCAAACCAGCAGGTCTGCTCCAGCCTGGAGCTGAGCAGGACTTTCCTTGGAACTGCAATTCCAGTGTGCTGAATGCTGCCAGATCCAGACCTCTAAAACAAAAGCATGGATACCCTCTTCCCCCATCAGTGTTTTCCCAGCCAACATCCCCTGTTTGGTCCAGGTAACATGGAAGAGAATGTTTTCAGAACCAAACGTAGTAGGGACAAAAGTGTTGGGCTTGCAAAGTTTAGGGAGAAACAGAGGGGGACAAAGTATGTAGGTGGGGAAATGTCTCCCTAAGCTCCTAATGACTGGCCTGGAGAGGCTGAAGTAGGAATGGATGAGAAATGGGATCTGAGAGTCAGGGAGACTGAGATCATTCACAAGCCTGGCACTGAAATTTGGCAAAGAAAACCACGGCAAGGAGTCAATATGGTGTGGAAAAGTGGGCGAGAGTCACAGCTCTGATGATCTTTGATGCAGAAGAAATGCCAAGACTATGTCCCAGGGGTACCAATTGGCTGAAGTATCTTTGGAAAGGAGCTCAGGCCTGAGGTTCAGTGGGAACAAACCAACATGGCAGAAAATACCAAAGTCCAAGCAGAGACAGATCAGAAGAAAACCCGTGATCAGGGGACTTCGTGTGGCTGAGCCAAAAATTGAGATTTCTGTCAAATATCTGTGAAGTGAATCGTAAAGCAGATTGATGCTCTTTCATGCCAGTCTGTGGGGAAGATGCTTGGTGGCCACCAGTTACTCCACTAGCCCAAGCGGCCCTGCTTGGTGGGGTGGACAGGAAGAGCTGCAGTCTGTCCAACGACTCATGGAGGTGCACATTTCACACCATATCATTAATTTGGTTTTTGTAAAAAGTGAGTTAGCATGGAGCAACTTCTTCCCCTGTGCCTCTCTCATTCCCTGCTCCATTCATGTAGGTTTATTTTAAAAGATTACATTTGGTTACCTACCGCTGGACCCATCTCTATGGTGCCTCAACCCTGTACTCATCTACCTTCACTTGACTCTCAGAGAGTTAGGAAATTCTGCTGTCTTTCACTTGCTGGGAAATGTGTATGTTGTCCTTGCATAAAGTCCTTGCACTGTGGAGGAGATGAGAAAAGGGATATTTTACATGCTTAAGAAATAGTTACGGCCATATTTAACAGAACAGCCTCCTTCCCCGCAAAGAGATTTTTTATCCTAATATCGTGCAGATTATCACTTGTGCACTAAGGTAAAAGCTGATCTGAGCAGCCTCATTGACTTAGGACAGCATTCCTTCTCATGAACGAGCACAGACAGTATTGTTCCGGGATTCATTCACAAATTTATTTAAAACATAGTGATTTCAAGTTTTGCATGGCACTTTCCGTCAGTTACTTAAAAAAAACTTTGCTAAATAAAATCTGTAAGCATCATTACAGATGAGAAAACCAGAGCCCCAAAAGAGAAGAGTATTTGCCCCAGGTCCCCATGCAACCCGGGAGGTGAGTTGGAAGAGAAGACATAATCTCCTGCAGCACGAGCCACCTGTATGGGAACAAAAAACCCAGATCCAAGATTATTTAGTTCATGGTGACGCTTGCCCTTCAGTAAAAGGGTTGAAAAAGATCTTGATCAATGTCATAGCTCATGAACTTGCACAAAACTTTCCAGTTCAAAGCCCAAAGTAAATCTGGCGTATCTGCAAACATGACCCTGCCTCACCTGCCACTCTGAGAACTACCAGGTCATTTGTTTCCTGGAAGGATCGCTTCATTCAGACCCCGATGCCGTTTCCTTCCCAGTGCTACGCTGGTTGCACGGCTGACAAAGGGAAAGACAGTTCTTGCTAAACCTGTAGTATCTCAGAAGTTTGATCACCTCCAGGGGATCTTCTTGCGTTTCCATTACTCCTCCTTCCCTCTTCAGATGCCACTTCTTGATATTTGCGGTTCAGCACAGATGTGCTGTTTGTTGCACAGGGGTTGGGCCAGTACAAGCCATTTAGCCTGGCAGTTTGAAGCAAAACGTTAGAACACCTTTTACAGAAGAACAAACATTGATTCATGTTAGGAAATGTCACTGGTGCGATGCGCTATTTTGCAAGACCACCATGGTTGCACTGCCTCACTCTGATCAGCCACATTAATATTTGAATACTGGATGACAACAGTTGAAGATTAATTCCAGTAAGTTATTCACGCCTGGAGGTTCAGATTTCCAAGCAAAAGCATGTGGGCTAGACTATGGCATTTCACCACAGCCCCAAGGCAAGTGCAGTGGGAAGTCACCCAGCCCCAAGAGAGTCAGAATAACTTGTACCTTTGTAAAATAATTCCTCTTCCTGCTTCTCTGTATCCAGGACACTTCACCGCAGGAGATGATATGCCAGGGGCCTTTTCTTGCTCCCAGTCAGCACTGCCAGACAGTATGTTTACAAAAGGGGGTGTGGACATACTCAACCTTGTATCCCCGTTGGAGAAAGATGCATTATTTAGTTACCCAGGGAAGCAAAAAAGGCCATTCTTAGACAAGTCTTCCTTGCAAGACCAGGATGTGTTTCTGTGACTGATCAAGTCGGGACCGGTTTGGCCCTCCGCATTTATTTCAGTTCCACACTCCTTACATAAGAGTCTTGAAGCCGAGAAGGACTTGAGAACATGACAGTGTGAGAAGAGATACTGTCAAAACAAAAGTGTGAAGGCCTATGCAGTGAAGAGCCTCTTGAGAATGTTTTCTGCCACAAGGACAAACCGTTATCCTTGGATTGGTACTGACGCATATGGAGCATGAAACTGATGCCCAGGAGCGTTACTGGAAAGCCAGAGCTGAGGGGTTTGGCCAGTCAGCACCTGACCCTCTGCAGAAGGAAAGCCATGGAGTGCCTGCCTCCTACTGCTAATTCTCTCCGAAGGTTTGAGGAATATAAACAGCAGTGAGGTTATTTGAAATATTACATATTTTTTCCTGAAATCACCATTGTACACAAATTTTTCTTCTACCATTTTTTTTAAATAAGGAAGGAGAAATAGCCTACTTTTCAGAAGTGCCCAGCAACCCCAGCTCAACCACAGCAACATCTAAGGGTGTACCTTCAGCATGTAAAAGTCCACTGAAGACAGGACTAGAAGATACTACTTGCTGATTCCTACCTTTGAAATGGAAGTTTAGAACTAGCAAAAAGAAAATCTCTCTACTATTATATTCAATACTACCAAATCACTATGCAGAAACCACCAAGACTTCCACCCCATCAGGTCTCAAACACATGAATCCAGCTATTATTGTCTGCCTGTCTTGAAACTCACTGCCTGACATCTCCATGTAACAAGTAATAGAATATGAAAATGTTGGGTACATATTAATTAAGAGATATGCAAAGGGGTACAGACTGAATTCTTTAATATACTGAACAATAGTTTAATGACTGAACCCATGTTTATGCTAGCCAGAAGTTCATACAGAAATCACCTTGAAACATATGGCTTTCAGATTCCAAACAGGGACAAACTACAATAAAGCAACTATTAAAAATAGCTGCAAGTTCTCTACTGGTTGGTACTCAAAATCAGAAAGGTTTTTAAAATAACTAATAAGAGTGTGAGAAGTTTTCGTAGGCTAAATATAAACAGTACAAAACATTGATCTTTTAGGCTCTTTGGAAAAAAAAAAATCCAAATTTAAAATCTTCTCCTTCTCCTCTCTTCTACAACCTGGGCAGAGACAGCAGACATTTACAATGATGTGTAGTAAAGTCAATTTTTTCCATTGCTTTGCAGTCACGTACGCCTCTGTAAAATGGACAGAAAAACACTGCCAGTGGAAAGACACAGAGAATTTCTGGTCTGTGCCTTTTATCCTGTGCTAGTTTACAGCAGCACGGGCATGAAACAGGCTCACTCTGGTCTCACGGATCATTACAAAAGTCCAGGTCAACAAAGATCAGGCTCCTTGTATAAACTGTCAGTCGTGACCCTGATGCCGAGATTTCTTCTTTCAGTCTCAGGCCTCTCCATTTCCTTTCCCTTTCTGCTAAAGACGCACTGAGCAGCAGCAGCCGAGATTCACCACCTTCTTCTGGCTCGCTCTGGGCTGAGGGGCCGGGGGCCCTGCTTAGGTGATGCCAGGCTACTCAGCAGTGCCCAGTGCCATGAGGATTTGTGGGGCTGTAGATACCCCCGCCTCTGAAACACACAGTGCTACGCTGGCAAGAGACTGCTGGAAGTGATTCAGTGCTGCTGTCTGTTGAGATTACAGGAATTTGTGTTTGGGTTGTGTCTGCTGGCTGCCACAACCACTCCAAAGATTTCCACTGGGTTTAAAAAGCACCCCTTTCACATCTATTAGCCAGCAGCTGAGGTTATTGCAGCAAATTATCCGTGTTGTAAAGACAGTTTTATGCAGCTACAAGTTACTCAAGATCACCAACACCTCAAGGAATGGAGGAAAAAAAAAACGGGGGGGGGGGGACACGACTTAAACCCCCAAACCAGAAAACCATCTTCACCTTTAGGATGGCCATTTTAGAGGCTCCGTTTTAAAAGCAGCAAGCTCAGGATTTCAGTCTGAGATACAGACAGCGTTGAGACAATGGGTTTGCTCCAAATTCAATATAACTAATATTTACCAGAGGAGGAAAAAGGTTCAGAATATAGAGCAGGTCAAGTAAAAGGATTGTGCAAAATTGAAAACACCTGCGAGGTGGGGCACATATGGAAGATGTGCTGACTATTAAGGAGTAGACAGAAAGAAAAAGGGGCTTGGATTATGGCTGGAGTAAAGAGCTGTCTACTGCCATGAGCCAGCATCCGAGACTGTGAAACCTGCTACAGCCACGTTCCAAAGCAAACAGCGTTAGACGGGGCTGGGCTTAGTCCTCACAGCTTCGCAGAGAAGGGGACGGGAATTTACTAGAGAGAGTCCGGTGCTTTCCCATTTCATCTCGGTCCTTCCCAGTTTTCAACCTACACCTCCCAGCAAAGAGCATGTTCAGGTGCGAGCAAGCATTTGTGAAAGTGTTGATAGTCATCCTGCTCAGGCTTCCTTCAGCCCGAACTAAAGCAGGGCAAAGACATGATCACTCCGAACAGACTGTGAATAAAATACTGAAAAAAGAAAAGAAAAAAAAAGAAGAAAAAACAAAAAGACATATCTAAACTACATAGGGGAAGGCAGTGAGCTAACTTAATGAGTTGGGGGTTTTTTCCCCTAAAATTTTGCATAAGAATCGTAAGGAGCTAATGAGATAGGGAAAATTCTAGAAGAACAGCTGAAAAGATCTGGTTTTACAGCCTGTCTTCCGTAGTATTTTTTCTCAAAATAAAATTTACTTTAATAAAATGTTAAATATTAGATATAATAAGCTATTGAAAAAACAATGTGTTAAACATTTGCAAAAAGCTCTGTAACAGTGTCCTTCCAGAGACACACCCCAGGGCCAGCTGGGAGCTGGCTGTGACAATTCTGGCACTTCCAGAGGGGGCAGGAGCGGGGCAGACAGCAGTAACTCGCTTGAGGTAGCTTTCAACTTTACTCACTTTTTCTAAGTAACAATCTCAAGAAGAAAACTTAGCTCCATTCCTCTTTTACTGCTCCATATAGGGTTTCTCCCCTCTACCACCAAATGCAGTCCCCCAGCATGTTTAGGTCCTGATCCTAGCTGCCCGTATGTGTAATCAACTCCCCTGATAGTCAATAAAGGCATGAATTAATAAACAGATAATTAGGCCTAAGTATTTTCATGATCCAATTCTACCCTGGCTCTTGCTGCATTAATCCATGCACAAATGGCCTTAAAGCATAGGCGATTAACACTGCCTGAAAACAGACGTACTACTTCTGTACTTCACAGCAGTCGAGCATCTGAAGATGTAGTGTATCCTTTCACATTAACTGAGGCTCCTACTAATCAGAAGCCCAATGGAGCAGTACTATTGGAAATGCCACTTGATTAGTCTGTGACTCAAGAAGAAGAGCCTTATTTATTATTAAAGCAAAAATTCTCATTAAACTGTATTTTTCAGTAAACCTGGGACAAGCTGATCTCCACAGCTTTTTAGCTTGTTCTGTTACAGTCTTAAGCAGCACACCAAATACAGAGTTTCCCAAAGCTCGTTGTGAAGAGCATGCAGAGCCTTTTTACCTCCTTCTCATTTTAGCTAGTATAACGAAGATGGAGATACAAACATTTAGGGAAAAAGTGAACTAATATTTTCCCCCTTCCCCACATTCTTACAAAACTTCACTTTGGGGGCAGTTCAGCTTCCTTTTGGAGCTGCTCTCAGACACCTTCTTAGAACAGATAGCAATATTCAAGATTTGGAAAGTGAGAGGTCACGTAATGCAATGACTTCAGATAATCAGATCTGCAGAGTTACTGAGACATCAGCATGTTTGTCACTGTTTCACAGGAGCTTAAAGCACATAAACAAAATCAATTCCAAGTCCAGAATCCCAAATAAATAAATCAGTTACCTACACAGATGAGAGGGAAGCAGTTTTCCCTGAAGCCACTCAGATTTACATCAACAGAACACAGTAACCTACTGTTTCCAACCACTTTAGAATTGTTAAAGGCAAAACATAAATTGACTGTGTTACACCGTAACGTAGTCTTAATAAATACAACCAGCATCAGTATCACAGTCCTATCCTACCTACCACTGGTCCAGCCTACCACTTTGAATTTATTATTGAGCAGAGAAACAAAATGTGAAGGTGTTCGTTTGTTTGTCTTTGAAGTTAATTGGTGAGTCAGTATTCACCAGCAGGTAAGTCAGTACAAGAACACTTCTATGCATGGTCCTAGTCCATGATGTTCCAGCAAACTTTCTGCAGAAATCAATAAGAGTTGTGTCTGTGTAAGAAAGAGTTCAGCCAGGTACTGCGAGAATTACGGAGTACAACACCTATTCTATTAGATATAAATGAGCTCATTTACATTTTAATTCTGTGGAACAAGCCACTCTCAACAGGGCAGTTTGCTAGAGTTACTGCAGGTGTACAGAAGTTATAATTTCCATCATAAATGCACATTACAACAAAAATCTCATCAGAGAAACCAGAGAACCAATAGGCATATTAGAGAAACTGCCTGTCTGGGAGGTCCCTCCAGATCTTCACGAACACATTCTCTTCCTGTCTTGCAGTATGCTGTTGCATAGCTAAATACCACAAGAAGTCTCATTAGTCAGAATGGAAATAAGTACAGAAAATATTGTACTTTTCATTGACCCTTTGAAATGATTAACACCATACAGATGGAAATCACGCCAAAATATTTAAAGCCATAAATAATTTAACTAAACAAGCTCAAATAAATACATTACAATAACTACAGAACGTACAGATTCTTCTCTCTCTTATTTAGGGTTTCATTTCTATGAATCTTGTAGTCCTTAAACTAAGAACCTGCCACCCCTGACTAGATCAGAGGATGGAAAGGCAAACTCCACTGTGTAGGTGCTGCAGTGCACCAAAATACCATTTCAAATTTTTTTCTCTCTTAGCAGAGACTGCAATCAGGGCTGGGTCAAAGTCTGCTTAGGGGATGAGGACATTGGTTTTACTGCATGCCTTTTAGATTCACTGTGATCTTAATATTGCTCATGAGAAATTCAGGTAATATTTGGCAAATAACTATGGCTCAGTAAAACAACCCAAACCCCTCAAATATTGAAAGACCTTGGAATATAGTCTTTATAAGTTATGATTTCTACAGGGACAATCACATGTTTATGGGGTGCTAGTATTTATGACAAACAGAGAGACAGAGTCCTCATTGTAAGTTGCTGCTCTTAGGTAGGGAAGGAACATTAACCCAGGGCTTTCATTTCTGAGGAGACAGACCTAATCATTAGGCTGAAAGCTATTCTGAGGTAGATTTTTCTTCACTATTTCTACCTGGGCTTATATCACTTTATAGAGAACAATCATGGAAGCCAAAATCAGAAACCTTCCAAGTCACTCTCATTCTCTTTCTGGCTCTGTGACCCTTAGCATTATTGTTTCCATGACGGAAGAGCTTCAGGATAACAGAGCATCCCAGGAAAACCTATAGCTCTGTAGTGAGAGCATTCCCAAAATGGGGAGAGAGATGGTTTTGCACAAAGTGAAGATCTGAGCCAAGGCCAAGCACAATCCAGACCAGGTCTCTGGGATCTCCAGTGGTGGGGTGAAATGAGCACTATTTCCTTCTTTCTTCTCTCCCCTTCCCATCTGTGACTTCAATCCTTTGGTTTTCCTTAGAAAACCTCAAGACGAAGTGGGTTTCCTTACGGCTGAGTCTGTTTGTTACACACAAGTGATTTCTGTAAAATGTTTTCTCCCAAGTTTCCCAGAAAAAAACGGAACAAACTCCTCTCCCAAACCCCTCCTCCCTGCCACCCCAAAAGAAGCAAAGAGGGCTAAAACAGCATTATCCACTGATTCAGCATTCATTATACACTGAAAAATGTGATGGCAGTCAGATCTTTTTCGAGAAGCAGTGAATGGTAAAGAAGGAGTGGCTTGATGAAATATTTTCTTAGATTCAAAATTTTATGTGTAAACAGAGAGTATGGATTTAGCAGTTCTACCCATGCAAACCGTGTAAGTATGCTATTGTCAAAGGAAATCATCGCCTCAAGCAAACATTTTAAAAATGATTTTATAGACTCTGGCTTAGAACTGGGGCACCTCAAGAAGGATACCTCGCAACCGCACGCGTATGCATGAGTACCACTGTTATCTTCTTTAACCACGCACTGAAACATGCCTTGTAGCAGAGAGGGAAAAGGAAGTCTGTAGCCTACAGAGCAAGGAAAGCGTCAAGATGATTTTGCTCGTTGGCGGCCCCCCCTCCGCTTATCATCATGCAGAAGGAGGAGGGCGATCTATTGATACTGGGTGTAAAGACAGCCGTTCTTCTGATCCAGTGTTGCTTTTGTTAACAGCAGCAAGCTGGTGAAAGAGAACAAACGGTCTCCCCTACGTGCATTGTTAGGGTAGGAGACAAAAGAATACCTGTTTTGAATCACTGAGGACTATTACTGTAACAAAGTACAAGATAACATTTCGCCAGAGGATACAAGAGATTCTGAGAGGAGCAACAATGAAACCAGACAACCTTTCCATCATCTTATCAAACTGCTTGGGGTACTTACTGAACAGTGGGGGGAAATAATAGCAAATAGAGAGCAAACACAGTTAACCTTTATACAAAGGCTTTTTGATAAATAATAAAATAGAGTTAAGGCTGGTGTGCTGGCCTTTGCCCATTCACATTGCTTAGAAGACAGGATATAAGGCAGGCCTAAACAATTTTAAGATAAACAAATACATACACAACAGGGAAATGTTGCACGAATGAATTTCCTCATTCTCCTTTTTCAAGCAATTCAAGAAGCAATCAAAGCACTCTGAGGTTTGATATGCTTTTACATACTTTTTTTGACACGTTCCTTTACAGAAGCTTCATAACAGCCCACTATCAGTAGCTTTGGTGTCACTGTATGGTATGTAAATGGAATAGGCAGATCTTTGACATAAAAATAATAATCTCTGGTAAAATTACAGTACTACAGTGTATCATAGCATCAGAACTGTGGAAATATTAATACATGGATCTTTGACAATACAATGTAAGATGTCACTTTGAGCAGTTATTATGCTAATAACGGATACTTATTATAAAACAACATGAAAGAGGTAAGCTATGTGGGTGTAGAAAGGGATATTTAGTATTCAGAAAATGTATTAAAAAGGAAGAAAAAGCAAGTGCTTCATACAGCATCTAATCCCACATTAGGCAGATGAGGAGTTCCCTGGCAGATGGGTGTCAGGGTACCCTGGGACTTGCATGAAGCAGCGCATTATCTCTCAAGGGAGCACACATGCCAACATAACTTACAGCATCCTTTGAGCTTCTTTTTGCTATGCATTGGGCCAAACTGGGACTGAAATCATGAAGGCGGGGGAAAAGTGGCACTAGAGCTTTGAGGATTAAGTAGAAAAACTGCTCATCAAGTCTACCAAGGTTTCAGGAGAACATATTCTGCTCCATGCTCACTGACTTTAAAATAAAAAAAAAAAACAACAATCTGATACTAAAGAAACAAAGTAACATACCATAATGAGGAAAAGGTCTCATACCAAATTCCCTATACAAAGCAAGCAAACAAGCCAGCATCATGACTGGTTCCATTTAAGCTACAAGAAAGCGTCCATTTACATTATGGGAAAAAAAAAATTCTAAGACTATGAAATGTTGCATTTAAAGCCAAAGGAAATATTTACAAAGGGTTTGTAATATAAGGAGGAATCCAAGGAAAGAGAGTCTCTGTTGGCCTGATGGCTAAAGAGTAAATTTCTCTAGGGTTTGTCTACTTGGGGAAGGAGCAAGTTACAGCTATTCTACATTAACTCTCACCTGGGCCCTCTTACTCCTCACTAAGATCCCCTTTTCCCACCTCATCTAAACTACAGAGGCACCCTGGGGGCAGAATCACCCATTTGGCACAGTGCTACTACACTCTAAATTCAAATCCCAGTTGTGTTTTACAAAAACTCCTTCCATACAACCAAGCCACATGCAGTGTGTTCATGGGCAACTGAAACGATTCTCACCCTTGCAAATACACGCTTCAGCCCTGAAATACGTGCACCATCTTTGTGAAGGCAGAGTATAAGATGCAACACTTCAGACAACAGCCATAAATAAAATTCTTACATGCACAAACGTAATCCATTTCAAACAGGAATGTTGGTACTTATCCTGTAGCAGTTGGAAATACCTGTCTTTCAACATTAAGCCTTGCAAGAATAATGCTTAGCTGCAATCTAAACCTTAGTGACTGCAGCAGAACAACTAGAAGAAGCTGTGTGATTATTTATCACAGCTCCCAGTCTGGGAGAGCTTGCATGCAGGTACAAGGAACCCCTTACCTCAAACAAATAATGCAGGGAATCATTTGAATTTTGCTTACAGTTGCAAGGATTCCCTCATGCATACTTCTATGTACAGATGCATTTCCAGGAAAATTGCACTGACCGTGGACTAGAACATAGATCCCTCTTTTAATTACTTGGCAATTTTCTGGGTCAACTTTATTCAACCACCCACCCACCTACCCCTTATCCTTTCCACCTTTTCAGATTCCTACAAGTTTTTCAGGGTAGATGCAGGCTCCCTTATAACTTTGTAGCCTTTTACATGGTTTTAGTTACCTTTTGTGGTAGAGAGAAGGCAATGGCCACCTGCACAAGCTATCAACAGAAACCTGGGAGTCTGCAAACTACATTGAAAGTTACTGCTTTAGTAGCACGACACCTGTAGACAGCTGTGACCAGCCACTGGTGTGTTCAAATTCCTGAAGCCTCACAATCTACAACTCCTGGGGCATGTCCACAGCAGAAAGAAAATTTGTCTTTCCCCTACTTTCAATTCTGAATTTGATTACTGCCCAACATACTAAGAACAAGATTTGGACACTGGCAGTTTCTTCCAGTAGAAAGCACTACTGCAGTTATCATGAGTTAGACCTGGAGCAGGCTAGGAACGCGACGAGAACAGAGGGCATATGTGAGAGAGCAGTAAGAGTTTTCCACTATACACACCCTTTAGAGACACGCAGACTTAGCAAAAAAAAAAAAAAAAAAAAAAAGCCTTAGGCACATTCCTGCTAACTCTCATGATGAAATTCCTACTTTTACAGTATTTAGGTTTTTTCCCTAAACCTTCAGTTCTAATAATCAAGGTATTCTGTTACACTTGCAAATTTCCTTTAAAGAAAGGTGGTGGGCAGAGCATAAGAAAAAGCTTGAAAAGAAGATTCCTCCAGAAGCGAAAAAGCAGAAGTCATTCATAAATCATTCATGAGTCCTAAGCCATACTCATCATTGGGATCCTGATTCATGATTTGAACTGCGAAGTCTAGCAGAACTGCTGAATTTCCCTTCCTGACAGGTGAACATAACTCATTTTACTCTGTGTGCTAGGGAACCCTGGAAGTTTTCTTGGCATTTTAAGAACTGTCCCTTCAGGCTCTAACAGTCTCCTCTTCCCTTCTAATACCAAAGCCTCAATTAGACCATGATTAAAGAGGCTGTACTTACAGATACTAGCAGAAGGTACAGGTTGTCAGTTTTATTACAGGTCAGGAATTTGTTTCTCTGTGTACTCCACACTTCAGAGTTTAATGTGGGAACAGAGTTTACTAACAGGCAAGTCAGATTTGCTAAACAACAGGATTCAGTCTTGATTATCAATTAAGCAGGCATAAAAACATGTAAACAGATGGTTTCTGCCAGTCAACAGAAGTCTTAAGGGGAAGAGAACTCACATTCATTCACAGAAATATAAACTAAAACAATAAACGCAAAACTAAAACAAATCCAACACAAGATGTGCCTCACATGATGCTTTAAACTCTTCTTTGCCTAAATAAAGTGAAAGGAAAGCCTGTATACTGCAAAATATTGGTTAAGCAATAGAATTCTGCAGCTCCATTTTCTTTGTGAATTTGTTTCTTACAATTCAGAGCACTGATTAGTTTCTAGAAAAATATGATGCAAAATAATTTACTATCGTTGCTGCTTGGGAGTCCCAGATTAAGGATCTCAATCTCACTGCATTAAGTATGTCTACACACACACATCAGCCTGACAAGACTACCAAAGTAAAGGCATAGAAGCCAGGCGTTGGAGTCCTCACCCCTTTTTCACTGAGGCTCGGCTCTGGTTATTCTCCTTTACTTTTGACCAGTTTTCCTCTGCCTTTCTCACACTTCAGCTTCTGCGCAGGTTCAAACAGATGCCTATTTTTAAATTGCCAAAGAAAACGTTGCTTTCTCCTGCACAGTTCGTCATGTGGTTTTCTCACAAAGATGACACTGTCCCATAGTGTTTAACGTGCAACATTCAGTTTTGGATCAGTAACAAGTTGAAAGTCTGGTAACGCGCACTCTCCTAATTTAGAAATGGAGCTTTGTAACACTGAAATACTGCAAGAAGCTCCACTGCTTGCCCTTCCGTTAATTTTGTTACTTACTGTGTTGGATTCTCATCAGCAATTCTTAATTGATGTACTATGAGCCATGCCATCAAATATTCTCTGCGGATCTAGTTGGCAACAATGGTTAGTTTCTAAATTTTGGTAAGCTACTGATTATTTAGTTTGTGATTACTTCAGAGTAAAGATCTTCTTATGTTTTGGAAAGCCCCAATAAATAGTGGGCACTGCTACAGATAAATAATATACTATAATAAGGATTCTTATGATGGTAATGTATGATGCACAACCATTTTCCAGATGCTACAGAACTAATTGTGCTGCCAACTGAAGGAGCCAAATCCAAAACAGATCCATAAGAGGAATTACTGTTGAATCAATCTCATCAGTGAGAAATGCTTCAATCCTACAAACCCTTGTTCACATTAGCATAGTCTTCATAAATTTAATGAAACACACTCTGCCCCTATTACAGCTGTAAAACCAAAGTAACTCCCATAGAGGTGACTCAAATTAATCTGAGTCAGAACTGGCGTAATGGAGAGCCAGGACTAAGAACGTTTTCCATCAGAGCAAAAAGCGATCTCCCAACACAGTGGTGTGACGCCATTGCAAAGCAGCCTCTGCGTGGAACAAGAGCTGCCTGACACAGACTCCACCCTGACCCAGCAAAACAATGTAGTGGCACAACTGTGTTACTGGAGCTGCATCACCACCCAAACACCCTTTACGCCCCCAAGTCTTACAGCAGAACTGGCCCCATTGGCTTGTCTGTAGGGTAAAATATTTCTCCATGTAAAGAAGAACCATGTTCCTCCTCAAGTTTTAAAGAATTAGATATCTAAGTACGGTGTATGGGCTTTAAGACCAGAAAGGATGACTAGAACATCTAGTTTGACTCTCTTGAAACAAAAGCCAAAGAACTTCACCCAGATACACAATACGAACAAAACCACCAAGAGGCAGACTTACATCACACCCTTTCCTAGTCATCACTTAGCTAATCTTTAGATTTTTAGTCTTTTTAATCCTCCCTCATAAATCAATACCTCTAGCTCCCAATTATTTTAGTAGCAGGCTCTCTGAGCTGTATCGTGTAAAGAAAATTAATGACCTTTAAAACAGAAAGTTTACTTACACAGACATTAATTGCTATTGTAGCGCAGATGAACTGTTAAGCAGGCCCATGAAATGTTTTACTCAAGCACCTAATTCCAGAGACGGTAATACTTTACTCAAATCCTTGGATAACAAAAGGTCAAACGCGATGAAGTTCCTATCGGAGAAATAACCTACTCAGGTCTATTTGCCAAGTACTGCAAACAAGTTAACCATATACATCATTAAGTTCTGAATCCCATTATGATCATATGGCATAAAGCTGATTGCAATTACAGTGCACTAGGCAGAAGATGTCATTTTAAGTAGAGAATCACTACTCTGGACAAGTTTTATAAATGATTCTCATTGATTATCATTTCCAATTAGAGGAAATAAAAGCATTAAATGGCCACTTTGATGCTGGAAGTGACCTTTCACCTGGACTCTTTCCCTAACAGATGAGGGTTAAATTTACTGTGACAGCACTTAACCACATTTGGTATGGCCTGTGATTTGATGGTAGCAGTATCACATCAGCAGCAGGCCGAGTTGGTAAAACCATTACATGCAGTGTTTGTATCAGAAGTATGCTTATTAGTATCCTAGGGAGTTGGAAAACGTAGGCATTTTCCAATTACCTACTTTACATTTCAGTAGGTAAAAAATGACACACAGCTATACTATTACCTACAAAGGGATTTTTCACAGGAACACACATTTTTCTTTTACATCTTTTTTCTGTTTAATGGATCTCAACTTTATTAATTTCAGCTCCAAAATGCTAGCGTTCCCAATAACAACCAATAACCACAAGTAAGCAAATCATAGGTAACATCCTCCTCTCCAAACAAAGAAAATATTGTATTTCTAACGTAGTACTGCCTCTTTCAGTTACCACAGCCATGTGAAATTAAATATAAAAGCTCTAGTGAGTGATTTTTTCACTAATCCTGTGTAACACATTTTGCAAAAGTGTCAAAAAGAAATATAGTTCAGTGTCTGAATACAGAATGGAAATTATTTCCTTTACAATCCAAACTTCTCTATTTACACAAAAATAACCTTGCTACAGCAGAAATTTTAGGCTAACACACAAAATTAACGGAGTCCAATTGCATATTATTCTAAATGGGTTATTTTATAGCCATCATAACATTAGATCTAAATACAAGACATACACTCATACTTGCAGTATATTTTAGCACGCAAACAATATTTCAAAAAAGTGCAATAGGTAAGCATCAGAAAAGGGCTTTTCTAAAACTACCACCCTCTCTAAAACTTGTATTTGTATACATGCACAAAAGTCTTATTTTGGTATTAATGTTACTTATCTCAGAATTACAATTGATATTCCCATAAGAAAGACTGACAAAAACTTCCTGGCTGTAGAATGAGCCATGTATCACCTTTGTTTTATTTCTTTGCTGACATTTTTTTAGTGTTCCTTTTACTGGCACGGTTTTGTTTTATATTGGTTTTACTAGCGTCCTAGCACTCATCACTGTTTGCTACGCATGCCTCTCTACAGTCCATTCACGAAGGAAATGAATCATTACAGCTTTTAGTTACAGGGCCTGACTTTTTAATGCAAGCTGTAAGGCTCATGCTTCCATCCTCAGCATCACCCAGCACAGGGGCCCTTCCATTAGACTGTGCTATTAGCCAGGAGTCCTCTGGAGAGCTCTGCTTCCACCGGGAAGAGCCATAAACATGAGCTGCAGTGAATGCCAGCTGGGAAGAGAAATGCATTGCCGTATCTCTTTAACAGAAGAAGTTGCTCCCCAGTGCAGCTGGCAAGCTGCTCTCAGGCTCCCCTTTGGAGCCAGCCAGAAGACAGCAGTTCATGTTCACCAAGAATTACTTTCTATTTGCCTTCATTTTCCTTTAGATTGAAGCAATATTTTAACGAATAGAATAAAATTTTAAAAGCTGCCACCGCCATATAGCTGGGACAGTCTGCAGGCTGCTGCTTTGGGAAGGCGGTGGCCCCCCACCACTTCTCTGGGGCTGAGGGAAACTGGTAATTGTGCTAGCAGTAGCCATGAGCCTGAGGAACATGTCATTTTCTCCGAGCAGCTGCCAGGCCTTCCAGAGCCAGGGCTCCAGGAGGGCCAAGCACCCTCCCGGCAGTCACACCGCCATGGGCTGGGAAACCAGAGCTTCCAGACCCTTGGTCCAGCTGCCTCTCCAGAGCTAGCCGACCTTTTGAAATATCTAGGCTTTTTGCTGAGGACCTAAGAGGTAAGCATCATTTACTGCTGGGACTTCCACAGTTTTCAAAGTCTTGGCTCTGCACCACCAAGTGTGGAAGTGCAAGGGTATCAGGCTTTTCTGCAAGGAATATCTTCAACTAACAGGCTCCCCTTCAGCCTGCCATGAGTCCAGATGCGACTGTGAGAACCTGTCTTTGATTTACTGAAATCAGATCAAATCTGAAGGGTTTCCAATGAAATATTTCAGAAAAATCTTTTGATCAGCTCTCCTCCCCCATCGAACCATCAACTCTACCTTCAGTTCACCAGGTCTGATGAAGCTGTGTCCTCAGAGATCCACAAAGAAGGACTAAAAGAAATGGAGGGGAGGAAAAGAAAGTAGTAGGAAAAAAGTTAATCTTGACTCTCTCTTGTCCAATGCCTGACTGGCACTTACATTAATGAAGAACAATAGACTAATAACAAAAAAAAAAAAAGAAAAAGAAAAATACATCCTCTGTACATAGAGGGTACTTCTCAGCCTTTGAATATGACTGGGTCATTGTCAATAGCCTGTAACCCTGTAGAGCACCCAGTTCATGAGAGACAGTCAGAAGACTTGGCACACAAACCAGGCCACAATAATGAGCAATGGCAGATTTGCATGTCAGGTCTTTCCACCGTAGCACAATTAGTCTGCTGATACTGTAGGCATGACTGAGGACAGCGGGATGTGAGGGTAGATGATAGGGACAAAGTGAATGATTAAATGGCCTTAGACTTAACTTGTGACCTCATTCCATCATAAACAGCAAACAGAGAGAGAACTTGTGTGTGGATCAAACAACCTGGCAGGGTTAGCTGAGCACGTAAGACAAAAGAAATAGCGCACTGCACACATTCTTGGGCTGCCACAACGTGCAGTCTGCAGCAGCAACACAGAAGATCCAGGTAGCAGCTGGGTCCCAGAACAACCTAGCTGCCTACCTGGGGAGATGATTAGACTTCTTCCACAGATAACAAAGCAACAGCTGCTGACTAAGGAGAGCCAAGAGGCAGCACAGACACCCTCAGTGTCTGCTGCAGAGCAATAAGCAAAAAAAGGGCAAGAACTCACATGAAAAAAAGGTCACTTTCCGGACCTCTCTTCCATGTAGCACACAGCTCTCCAGGCTGAACTGAGACCAACCCAGAAATGCTGGTCAACTCTGCACTGCAGTCTTTCCCTTTGCTGCCACAAATCCAACTCAGGAGCCTAATTCCAGGTTCTCCTGCTTTGATCAGCAAAATATAGTCCCCTCTAAGCTCTAGAAACTGTGTCCAAGAGGTGTCTTTGTATGTCTAAGAGACTAGAGTCACCAAGGTGAGGCAGCAGGATGAGAATAGGTCATCTTCGTTTTCCTGCTCTGTCTGCATTGCTTCTCTATGGCTATTTACAAAGGGACCCCAGTTCATTTGATTAGCAGCTACAACCACGAACAAACCACTTTGTCCTATGACGCACTTCCTTTCCCAAGGACCAAGCAACACTGAAAGTTTTCCAGGCCTGTCCTATTTCATGCTCTGGTAACCAGACAAAGGTACTTTCTATTACCCAAGTGCGTGGGAGAGACAGTCACCTTTACAGACAAATTTGCAGCACTTGCTCCTTAGAAACACTGAAATGCAGTGATTCAAACTCCTAATGAGACTGCAACAGAGTTTACTGTAGCTTTTAAGGCATAACCAGACATGATGAGCTTTTGGAAGGAAATGGGTACAACCGTGGTGATCTGTACAGGAACAAGAAATTGTTACTGGAGATCTACCCAGCCAGAATCCTGCAACCAAGAGATTGCACAAGCATATAAGCATTATTGCATATAAGAAAGACATGGGAAAAAAGTCCTTTTGGCCTCATTAATAGCAGAGCAGCTTGAACCAAACAGGCATTTACCTTTTCCACCATTCTTTTTGTTTTTTAATCCCTACCATTGCAATTTGATAGCCTTGTTATCTACATAAACAGGTGAGTGTATACATTAGTGCTGAGCTTTCTAAGCATCAGCATGCTCTTGCACCATCAAGCTGCAGAGCTCTTTCCTTCTCCTTCACTCAAACCTCCCCCTTCAGTTAAGTCAAGCCTAAGCCTACCCTGCACATAACTCTGTTCCTCTGGAGTCCTGTTAAACTCTTGCCCTCAGAGATATCCAGCGACAATGAGTTTCGTCAGTAACTAGTTCACTGCATGGCAGAGCATTTCTTTTTACTTGCTTTTGCCTTTGCCACTTTCAAGCTTCACTGAATGCCCCTTGTTCTTCCCTGACGGTAAAATAGCATTTCTTGCTCTGTAGAGCCTACGCCTTCATTGTCTGTAACCTTTTATCATCTCACTTCTGATTCATCTGATTCATTTCCTCTCCAAGGTAAACAGTCTCAATCTTCTCAATCTTGTACTATATGAAAGTTTTTCCTTGTCTGTTTAAAAACTGATTTAGGTAAACAGTTAAAAACTTACTCTGTTAGCTTAGCTTATACCTATAAATTACCCATGCATATTAAATTTGTATTAGCTAGGTTTAACTGAATTAAGTGTATCCACACAGGATTTTTCACCAAATTCCTAAAGTCAGTTTAAAATCACCTTTTGTTAAAGCAGAGCAAATGAAAATGTAGTTAGGCCATAGCCAGTTTCTGATCCACAAGGACTTCCAAGAAGAATTCAGACAGTGCTTTGGGAAAGGGTATACTTCAGCAGACCCCTCAGAGATGGTAATCTCCATTATCCTGAAATTCATGAAGCCCACATGCATAGCAGGGAGGAATTCTTCTGGAATATTTTCCATCAGCAACACAGGGATTTGTTACAGAATTAACTTAACATGTTTTATCTTGATAGCACCTCCATTTACGGGAGATAGTTTATCGCCTAGGCAAGTCAAACTGCTATTAAACCACAGATTTTAATTCAGCTGCAAGTGAGCTGCCCTATTGTACCCAGAACACAACAGAGATATAATGAAATCTGCTGTAAAAATTAATTCTGAAAGTATCAAATACAAGCATTGTTAAGTTTAAACAAAGGATATTTGCTAGTTCATTCCAAGACTTAGCTGCATTCAAAAATCCAATGAAAACTGGCTTTTACACACATAGACACACACACACATTTGCTTGTGGAATAAAAGTTTTAAATTATGGCTATTAAATGCATGGTATTTCTTAATGATAGCATTCATTGTTATACTCGTAATAATACATTTGACAGAGGAAAAAAAGAAGAACTTATCAAAAAGCTGCCAATGGATTTTAATAAAAAGTACTTTCCAGTAGAAGGCAACGTCCTTATCTGCTAGACTACAAAGTGCTTGAGTATTTCACAAGGAATGTAGAGGCACTATTTTGCAATAGAAACTTACTGAAAGTTACAAAGAAGCAAATAATTCTAAAAATCAAATATACAGGCCACTGAGTTGAAAGAAAGTAATTTCCCACGTTAACATTAAGATCTATTATACATGCATACAAATTTTCATGCAAATCAGACTTCACTTATTGTGTATTATGCCTTATTTAATTAAAAATGAAAAAGAAGAACACCTACCCCCCTCCATTTTGCCTATGAAGTTGTTGCTGCCAACAGGACCCTCACAACAGTGTTTCCATTGAGGCTAATCACAGAGAAGAGGTGTGCACATAAACACAAGAAAACCAATGCTTAGGTTAGAGAGAGCAGCCACCCAGCCTGTCCGTCACGTTCACCTCTATTCACACGGTAATTGCTGTACTCTCTGGAAAGCTGACTAGACCCATCATGATCTCAGAACACTAGTTATCCCCTACTGAATCATTTTCAAAATTGGTAAATAATACAGCTAATACAGAAGGAGAGAATGTCAGACAACTCAGCCTCAGAGACTGCACTGTCACCGTATGCAGAGACTTGGTGAAAGCAGCTGAAATACACACAGCCGGTCCTGGTCACTGCTACAGCTGTGGTCCTGGCAGAGATGCCCCTTGTTTAGACTTCTTTGTGTCCACTCCATGTGTGTGTGTTCCCTCAACACCTCCCTATAACCTTCATTCCTCTTTTCCCACAGGGAAAAATGCCGGCAGCCTCCTGCCCTTGGCCACTCCACGCCAGCGGGACATGCTAGCTGGATGGGCAGAGCTCCTGTGGGAAAGGCTTACGCAGAGCCCCATTTAGCTTCAAAACACCTTCCTGCCAGCTCACTTCCCCTGCCTAACTCCACTATCTATAGCTTTCAAATGCCTCCCCTTCATAATCACACCTCCTACTATTCTGAAGACTATTTTGTGGGAACGCTGAACATATTTGTTGGCTCACTGGCCCCTAGCACACTGACTGCTCATTCAAGAGCATTCACACAAGACTGGAAAAGACTTGTCATCTTCTTACTATCTGGCACTCCGTTACTAGCTTACTACTGTTTCCCTCTGCAGTACAGGTCCAAATTGGATGTCAGACACAGAAAAATGCCAGCAAAAGCTCCGGTTCACAGTCAGGAACCAGTCACTGGACACAGTCCAAAACCAGACACACACTGGCACATTACCATTAAGACAAGGTTTGCCATGAGTAAGCCCTTTGCCATTCATCTTTTTGTCAGTGAGGATGGGAAAAACAAGGTTATTGCAATATTTTTAAATATTTGCAAGGTGCTAACATCCTATAGTGATGGCATTAGTCAAAAACTCAGGCAGACGCTAGGACAAACAGATTCTCCTGCTTCTGTAGCCAGGTCTTCTCAGGAGCAAATTCCCACGGAGATCACACAACCTACAGTGTAATTGTCTCCTGGTTGTCTAAACATTCGGGCAAGGAAGGAAGGGATTAGGTCGTAAGTCTGCCTGCTCACTAGCCAGCCTGCCAAGCACATCGGCCACCCAGCCTCATTCTTCCTGCTGTCTGGTTCTGCGACTGCCGGACTTTCCCGGACTCAGCACAGCCACATCAAATACACCTGGGGCATTCCTGCCAGTGGCTGAATTGTCAGCTAAAAAAATCACCTGGCTGTCACCAACAGCAACATAGGTAGGGCAAAGGGGAACAACCCAATACGCATGCTTTCAGTCGATATGGTAAACTGCTGACATATGGTAATTTTAAAGGGGTTGACATGCTGCAGCAATTATAAGAAGGCTGACACTCAGCTGAAAGAGCTGACAGTTGGAAGTTACGCCCAAAAGTTAGCACAAAAGAGAAAAAATGAAAGTGAAATGTGACTGAACTGTTGTCTCACATGCTCATATTTTGTTGACAAATGTATTTGTAGGTATGAGAATTCAGCCCTTTCTTAAGAGTGTCACCATCGGCTGCTGATAAAAAAGCAACCTGAATCTATTACAGACGTGTTACTCTTCAAACTGATGCTCCTACAAGAGCGAGAGGACAAAGCATTCTGCTCTTATAAAGCCGTTGTGCAGGCTAAGGCTCTAGTATCAATAGCAACATTTGACATAGTTACGCATCCCTTCTACATGGGAAAAAGAGACTACTTGGAATTTGAAATATTGCATCATAATGAAATACCTCTTTAAACATATCACCCTAGGAAAATGCAAGTTTGCTGATGGTTTCAACTTTAAAATATATTTTCTTTTTAAGGCGCTTCAAACCATTGTTCAGTTATTACACTAGCACTTTATATGAACTATCTACCACCAAAAATAGATTCAGGTTAGATATCACATCCCCAGCACACTTGTTTTACTGAGCTCTAAGACTGTTTTTGATATAGTAAGAAATACAATTTTAGGCTGTTGAAATATTATACTTAGTGCTACATGAACACATAAGTATACAGGTTTCATTGTAGCAGAAATGTTTAAATACATAGAGAGAGATGGTACTTCCCCCTCAAAAGCTCGAAATTGCAAGATCTGATCCTGCAAGTGTGTACACCTGACTGTGAGACTGCAGTGAGTAATTTTATTTACAGTTGCATTCATTTTATACAATTGTCAGGTAATTCATATAACTTTTGGAGTTTGAGTGCATCTGAAAACTCTGTGTAGATGTAGTTTCATTTTTACAAGCGTCAAAGCATTTTGCAGCACAGAATCGCGTAAGAATGAAGTGGAAGATGTACAACATTCTCCTGCTCCAAGGCAGGATAATTCCTAATCCCAAACAAAATCTCATCAAGGGAGTTTCTGTCTTTTGTGTGGAATAAAGTAAGATTTGGACTATGCATGTTCAGTAAAATTGTTATTTTAACAAACTTTAAACCGCCAGATTTATTTCAAACTGCGACCTGTCTGTGTTCCTTCCTTTTTCTCCAAACATGAAAATTACTCCCAAAATTATACTGGGCAAAACAGTTCTTTTTCTTACAACCTTGAAGAGCCTAATGCACAGAAGTGAGTTTCAATTTCCCATTCATGCTATAGCGTGTCCTTCTCCTAGGTGTGTAAATATAAGAATCCTTTAAACTGCTAGAGCACTGGCAACGCACATCTGACTACCTCATCTGAGCCTACTAATCCACCTTCCTCTGAATTATTTTTAACAATCTGTACCTCCCCACTCCCTCCTGCACAGTTTCTACTCGTAAGTTTTACTCAGTCATAAATCATTTCAAGAAGGTAAAATATAACATGCCTGTGAAAAAGTGGTGAACTTCCTTTGCCAGTAGGATACAAAATTTGTCCTTAGCCTCCTATGAAGTCAAAAATTAGATCTCAGCTTTAAAAATGTTGCTAGCTATGACTGATGCTAAAGTACTAAGCCGCTGTCAGAGAGATACGGTAATACTCATGTCAAGGGTGCGGTCTCTGTCCTCTGTTCCTGAGTCCACAGGAGCATTGCCAGCACACGCTGGCACTGGTTTAGAAGGAGATCAGGAAAGAGGACACTAACAGACTACAGATCAGAGGTGATCCTTTGTCCCCCACTATGGCCAGTACTGCACTGGCATCCAGTACCACCTGGACAGACAGAGTACCTGAATAGTATTTTACCTATGGTGAATGTGCCCCCAGATACTTCAGATCAAGCAGTGTCCTCCCATACAAGCAGGTCCCATTCCCTCACACTTGCTAACAACAGAGGAAATGGATAAACTGCCTTGTTCTTCTTTTCCTTAACTTGGCACTTAAAATTTATCTTATGCATTTTCTATTGTTTTGGCTTTTAAATGTGAGTTTTATTATTCTTGCCTAACTGTTGCACATACGCTTTTTCCCCATTATTTTATGCACCATTATAATACAACAAATCTTGGTTGGAAGCAGAGCTTAGTATTTTCTGCCTTTACTCTGCACGATACATATACTTCTGTTTGTGCACAGAGTGGCTCGGTGCACAGTGCATTTCTGTACTTATCATTTGGTAGCTCACCTTTTAAATTCTCTGCAGCGATCTCCACACCACCTTTCAGAGGTCCTGACCCTGACTGCTGAAGTCCTGTACTCCTCCTCACAGTCTTCTGGGTAGCTGTGACAGTCTCTGCCACAGCATTAGAAGGGAATCCATGATGTACGACAAAGCAAGGACCACGCTGCATGCTGAGACTATTGATACCACAGAACTATGTGTCAACAGGTGCAACTGCTCTGACCTGCATCTTAAAAATGGCAAAAGTCTTACCTATGACAGATTCACATATAATTTTCCTTTGTGCAGGTGAGAAACAAGTCACCTGTAGCAGCAAATAAGAGAGTAACGCTCCAGGCACCTGTTAACTGTTGTATCACTGTGTCTTCCTAGTTCTTAACAATAACATACAGTACATAATACATAAGCGCCTGTTATCTACGGATATCTACTTTTAATGGCTCTGGTCTCTTCCGGTTATTACCATCAGATGTGGATGTATGACTAAGAGGTGTCATGATATGATCACAGGTAACATTCACAGAGACTTGTGAAATGCAGACTGGCATTGCAGAATGACATCTTTTCATGGGCTTTGCTTGTACTTGCAGACAACGTGGGCGTTATGGATAGTTCTGAGCTACCAGGAATAAAGCCACAGTCCATGGGATAGTGTGATCTAACAGATAGCCTATTGTGAGGATGGAAGTCTAACTCTAAAACAATAGCAGTTAAGTATAATTTTGCCTGCACTACTTGACCAGTTAGCAAGAAAGACCTTAGTAACTGTTCTGCATGCAACAGCATGCAAAAGGATATGACTATGAAACACTGCCTAAAGAGAGAAAGTTCGTGAGTCTTACCAACAGGTAGAACATGCACAGCAGAGACCAGACCAGACAGAGAAGCCAGAGCCTTGTTCCTGCCCTGAGCAACATTTCCCAGCACTGGGTGATTCCAGTTCTGATGTAGATCTGGCTGATTATCTCATGAGAGTCCTGTGGTATGACCCTTCTTGTAAAGATTCCCTGAGCCACATTGACCTTGATCGCCTCTGACTCTCTAGCGTCCACATGGCTTCTCTTAGAATTGATTAATCACTTATTTATCTTCTGCACAGGGTGTGTCTTCTTGACAAGTTAAAGACGTGGCACATTCGGTCCCCATTTTAAGGTCTAACAAGGCTATGCTTTGCATAAGACCACGACAGCAGGTGACAGTAAGCTTCCACCGCATTAGCCACCTCCCTACTGTGGGAGGCAGATAAAGTCAGGTTCAGGATGAATGTCCAACCCTTTGTTACTGCCTTGCTCCTCTTGGTCTCTTGAAAACCTATATGGCTTTCCTTCCCATTAAGCTTGCTGGTTTCCTCCCTTCTCCCTCTGGAAACATATTCATGGCCTCCTCCCAACTTAAGTGTTCTCTGTTTAAACAAAAATTTCCCCAAGTGCACAACAGGCACACTTTAACTGCACACACTTAAGGACAAGGTGTAATGGCTTCAAACTGAAAGAGGGTAGATTTAGATTAGATATAAGGAAGAAATTCGTTACTATGAGGGTAGTGAGGCACTGGAACAGGTTGCCCAGAGAAGCTGTGGATGCCCCCTCCCTGGAAGCGTTCAAGGCCAGGCTGGATGGGGCTTTGAGCAAGCTGGTCTAGTGGAAGGTGTCCCTGCCCATGGCAGGGGGGTTGGAACTAGATGATCTTTAAGGTCCCTTCCAACCCAAACCATTCTATGATTCTACGTCTGTCTTTGAGGTCATGCCAGTAAGCTCATCATTTCCCTGCATCCATCTTAACGGCCATCTGATAATGGTGTGTCATTTCCTGTGCCACCCTGCGTGTGCATGGATGTAGACAATAGTGTGGATAGTGGCTGCTCCACTTAAGGCAGAAGTCAGTTTATCACCTGACAATTTCAGCATGTCTCGCTGACGCAGTAAAGCTGAAACATGCTTCCAATTATAAATCAGTTCAAACAGATGCACACACACACACTTCTCGTTCTCTGAAAGTGGACTGATTTTCCTGAAATCACTTACTAGATCAGGGAAAATTTAGTCTAAGAGCACATCATATGAGAGTCATGGGAGAAATAAGACAGGACAAAAAATGGGGATTGTTTCACTTCTAAGATCCTTAGGGATATCCTTTCTAGCCTGTCATATCTCAAACCCAACTAACCTAAATATTATTGTATCTGTTGGCTTTGGCAAGGACTTGTTGTTGCCTTTTATTAGATATGAAGCAATAGGTGGGAGAGAGTGAGCCAATTAATTATTAAAAGTGGCTTTCACATACTTTAAAAGTCTGCATGTCCTCGAAGCACACTCAATAAAGTTAACAAGGCTAACCAGGGCACTGTATAATGTCTGTGAAGCCTAGATAGGCATTTTGCAAACTCTGCGAGATTCTGTTGCGTGCTTCCTTAACTCCACATGGACCCAATACACACTTCATAAAGTTCTTTCGTCTCAAAATACAAACCTTACAAACTCCTTCCTTCCAGTCCTACTCAAAAGTTGCTGTTTTCAATTAGCTTTCCAGCAAGGACTCCCTCTCTGCCCTCCGTGACACTCCCTTTCACTCTTAATTCACCTTAAGAGCAGAAGTTATTTACATCCTTCCCCTACATAACATGCTCACCTGCCCCTCTGTGAGGACTTGTAGTTATCCTTCCTGTGTTATGTCTGATTCACACGGTAAATACCTCAAGGCAATAACATACTCTTTTTGAATTCTCAGCAAAGCACAATGCATATTTATTATACTATAGCTAATACCAAATTACTACTAAATATAACAGCTACAACAATTATCTTTGGTAGATACTTGCCCTTTCACTCCCTTTCCACAAAGACTTATCTTGAGCATGTTAGTTTGGATCCAAAAAGAGCTCCTGGAAATGAGTATAGACTCAGTAATCACCTCAGTGAGACAACCATCATTAGTTAATAGCGAAGAAGAGGTGTCAGTGGTGCTTGAGGCACTTGTTGAAATCAGTCGACACGGACCCTCTGCTAACGAAACAGGCATAGGTTCCACGCCATTTTATTTTCATTCTCCAGTTGATGATAACAATCCTTTGTAGATGGTCTAGAACTAAATGGGGAAATACCCATTTTATCTCCCTGCAGTATTTTCAGTTGTTGCTCACATTATCACTTTGAACAACTTCTGTAGAATACCTTTTCAAAAAGAATAAACTCTGAAACTATAGGCCAAGGTGTTCAAAGGAATGAACTCAGAAGCCCGGGAACGGTAAATATATTAACCAAGCTTTGGGGCTTGAGTCTGTAATTTTTATTCACCCAATAGTTGTTTTTCAGTCAAGGAAACTACTTCTATTCTGCTTCTATAACAAGATTGGTCTTCACCTAATAGAATGTATAATGAAAATAACAGCTGTATTTAAACACATGGCAGAAGCCATTAGGCATGAAAGAATTACTCTTTTTCTAGTAAATCGTGGCTGTCTAACAAATTTTATACATGACTGTCCTTGTCCATACTATGAGCCAAATTGTGCCTTGTTTTATCCCAGTTAAGATGCACTGGTTACTATAGTTCCTGGAACAATTCATATTCCCCTTATAGCTCAGAATGCAATGTGGGGAAACGAAACAAAACAGAAGTTTTCCTTATAGACAGAGGAGAATTCCAGACCCATGGAGAAAGGATGAGGAGGGAGGAAGGAAAGAAACTACTGTAGAATACTTAATATCTGTAATATCTTTCAGATCTGTCCTTTTTTCTCCTACATGTTTAAACATCACATTAGAACCTGACCTGAGCACTACTTTCATGGAAATTATTATCAGTGCTCCTGTTGTCATTTTTCCTATTTACAGCTGCAGTCCCATTTTCTTTACTATTTGGGTATTTTCTGAGATAGGTTGTTAGAAACTAATAACTCTGCTGAGACTGTGCAACTTTTTATACCCTTACTGGATAATTACTACTGGCAGCTAGTCAGCACAGAAATCCACCTAGCACAGCTGCTGGGAAATAATCCCAGTCACTATGTGAGCAGCATGGCTACAGCCAGGCAGAGAACAACCAAATATGGAACCAAACAAAAACTGAACCACTTCACTCATCAGTAACTATACTTCCCTCTTAGCTCCGAGCAATTAAGTAAACCTTAATCTCAGTATAGTAAGAATTACTGTGCCGTAAGGGAGCAGTATGACACAGTAAGCTTTTACCACAGATAGAGATGGTCTAAAAACACTGTGAACATCTAGCAAAACACTGGGAATAGCATGCAACAACACGGGTATTGTTCTTTTCTAGCTTCATTGATTATCCATTGTTTGAAGCCTCAGATTCGTTACAAGCTGGCATTCAACCCTTGGACAGGAATTCCTGTGAATACTGGGCTTTTGAGAACAAGCTCTACATAAGTGGGACGGATATGCCATGCATTGGCCAAGCTCTGGGCTGTCATGTGCAGTCCTGAATAGGACTGCTTTCCAGTCTCAGCACAGAGGCACGAACACATACCACTACATCTGAGTCAAGGCACTGTCCCAACTGCTCAAGAGGAGATAACAAAGCCCTTTTCAGTGCTGCATCTTCCTCCAAGTAGAAATCCTCGCAACCCTTCTGCAGCCAAGACGAATTTGCCTTTAGCCAGAGAGCCAGTTCTGTGTTTTCTGCATACAAAATTTGTGGTTGTGTTTCCGATGACTCAAGAGTGTTGTTTAGCTCCCACCCATGATGTTCATTGTTTATGTCCCTGGATTTGTTGCCTAATCAACTACATATGCACTTAATTTCACTTTGTAATAACTCTAAGTAGGACTTACTTTTCACGAAATCTCTGCACAACAATGAATATTGCTATGTTTACCCCAGGAACCAGTTAGAGTGTGATCAGCTTTTCAAGCTCCATCCACTTATTGATCAGTTGGTTGAAAAATTTCAACAGCTGTTTGCTCTTTGCCAAAAACATTTCTCATGTAATTTGTTTAAGGGGAGAACTATTTTAAAGAGCGTATTCTTCTTTCAGAAGTCTCATTATTGTGTAAGATTTTAAAGAATCATTCATATGCACTATCATGTATGTTGTTTTAGTACAGACACAGGCAAAGCGCAGAAGTCAGTTCCTCCCTCTCCAACTTTATGCTTTAACTCCAACATAAAACCAGTGCTGGATCTCATTCTCCACATTCCAGATTCTCAATATGCCACCTGCAAATAAATACATTTTAAACTTGTATTTACTCCGCTTAAGGTAAGATTCTTTCCCATACCAGTAAAAGGAATTCTCAGAAAATGAGATAAAAAGTAATTTTGGAGCTATGAAAATTATGAGGCCTGATTCCCAATCTCTCTTCTCCTTATGGATTCTCTGATGTCTAATGAAATATGACTTTATTAGTCTTGCCTTCAGTTGAGGTACTAACAGTTTCTCTCTTCTTCTCATCTACTTATTTTTGTAATAAAGGCACAATCCTAGGTTCATCTAAGCATTCTCTCACTAGAAGGCAAGAGAATTGTGAGAGGCAGAGTACATCAAATGCACGGAAATGCAGAAGTAGACCTGCCTGCAAAGCAAGGATTTCAGTTCACAGTGAATTTCCTCTTTTTGATTTTTTTTAATCTGAATTTTTTATTTATTCTCCTCAAAGCAGATGGCCCTTGGGCCTTGCTCACCAAAGCAGGTTAACAGTTAATAGCTTTGCTGCCCACAGCAGCAATACAAAGGACCAAAACCTCCCTTCCAGAGGCACCTGCCAGGTACTGTGGCTCTGGGCAGCCATTCCAGGTAGACGCATCTGGGAGCCTCCCCATGCTGCCATGAATTAGAGCCTGCCCTGGAGCTGTGACCTGGGAGCCTGCAGGACAAACATCTGCATATGAGGGACTCAGCACATCCTGGGTCTGTGGCTTTGGGACAGACTCACCACCCAGACAGCCAGCAGGCTCTGGGAACTCTGGAAGAACAGGGTGCTAGCACAGAATAAGCTTTTTTCCAGGCCATTTCATCAGGAAGACACTGAACTATGCAGATCAATACCAATATCATGATGGCCCACAGCATGGTAAGGAACAGCTTAAGAATGAAGAATAGGTGCTTAAAAGTGGACCTGAAAAAGACAGAGTAGATGTTGCTGGGCTGAGGAATGATTTCTGAAACATTCTTAGCAATGAGTTAGAGAAAGACCCATTATTCTCCAGCTCTGTCCACACTTTAAAGGTACACTGGAGTTTCTGTCTGACATCAAACTCTCAGAACAGCAACAGCCACAAGTAAAATTTTCTGCCGTCTCTAGGTGGCTAAGAATTTGTCCATCCAGGCAAACAATGGCCTGACCTTGACTATTCATGCCTGCATTACATCTTGGCAGGACCACAGCCCATGATACACATGGCACAAAGCCTTCAGTACTTGGAAACTCCAGCTAATACAAGGTGTTGCATTTTATACGATTACCAGGAGAAGCTGCTACCACCAGCAACTGGTAGTGTTGTCCAACTCTGCTTTCTTTGTCCCACACACTCCGGACTTGTTCCCCTTATCCACTACTGATTTCAGTTTCAGCTTTTGGATCTTAACTTCAAGTTGCTCAATGGGCTGGGTCCAGGTTATCTGAAAAAACACCTAAACCTCCAGGAAAAAGACAGTGGTTGACAACTACTCTCCTCTGCACAGTGGAACTGCCTAAGGTAAGATAAGCACATCTGACATGAGACTGGAGTGATCTGTCCCCCAAAAGAAACTTTCCACCATCTGCTTCAAGCATAAACTGCATTTCTTGGGCCTTCTCTTCTCTAAATGTAAACACATAGTAATATATGGCTTTTCAAACCAAACAAAACTAAATACATAAGAGAAATTATTAAAAAAGAATTGCGCCTGAAGAGTCTTCCACTCTTCCTGACCTACCTCTTGTGGAGGATGAGTGAACAACCACCGTATTGTTGATAGCACTAGTCCTGTAAATACACTAGCGGAAGGCTTTCAGAGACTGACAATTAGATCAGATCACGTGTACAGCAGAACAGAATTCCCAAGTTAATACCAAGTGCCTTTCCCCAAAGCACTCAGCTTTTCCCCTCTAGAAGCTCACACCTGGGTACCACTCTCGCACAGCAATATCACAGGCGAGAATTCTGGGAAATGACATACAAATAAGCCCACAAAACACTTCAGAACGCTTATATCAAACACTGGCAAATTGTTTTTGAACCAGAATACAATGTACGCAGCCCAGATAGGCTGGCTTTTGCTGTAACCTTTGTGTGCTCATTTTCATGTAAATACACAGAAAGTTCTTCACCTTGGAGCTATTTCACAGGGGTTTTTGTATCTGGAATGTAGGTATAAAGTGAAAGCTCTGGCTGTGCTTGTAAATCATTTGTGCTAAATGATTTGTGCAAACCTCAGACATACAGAGGTTTTCCTCAGTGGAAAACAAAATAAAATGCTCTTATTTGGGTATGCAACGTTACATTACCGAACCCATGCCTAGGACCAACTTTTTGGAGTACACAGTACTTCGGAAAATGGAAACACTGTAACACACTGGCTGTAGCTAAGGGCTTAAAAGTCCTAACTCGGGGTACCACCCCTGGGAAAATTCTGGTCATAATGTCAGCTGTGACAAATGTCACCCATAGCCACCAATCTGCAAAGGAATTGCAGAGCTGCCTTCAACTCTCAAAGTGCTCCCTACACTGATCCTTGCAAAGATGCTCTCACTCCAATATAAGCTGGAAAGAATCCTTGGTAAAATTTATGGGCCTGCATCCCTTTGCACCAAGTCACGAGTGGCAAGACGGTGTGACGACCCACCCACACAACCTGTCACAGGCATCAGCTGCACCTCCAGCCGGGAATAAACAGCCAGGATTGCATGGTGTTCTCTCCCCCAATCACCCACTTTGCCACACTGGAGAATGTCAAAATGCTGCTGTATATAGGGTTAGACCTACATGCTTTTAACAAAAATAACAGAAAACACTGTAGGAGTGTTGAAAAATATTTTCTGATGTGTTTTGCTTTAAGAGAAAAAATAGTATCCTTATAGAGTCAACCATCTTCTAAATCTTACACTCTACTATTTCTGCTTAATTTTCTCCCACCTAAATGGCAACTATGCTTTAAAGCACCAAGTACCGTATACTTAATAAATTATAAAGTCAATCTTCATAATTTCTCTTCTCATACATTGGTCAGAGATGGTTTCAACACAGAAAGATATACGGCAGGGAACCTAGGTCTTCCTCCAACAAAGCACTTAAGCATACACTTCCGCATGTCAGCATCCCAGCTGAAGACAGTGGGATATATTTGAAGTTATGCACATTTCACAATTTTATTGAAGTTCAAAGACCAATAAAAAATGAACATACAGCACTGGAAAAAACCTCTAATATCCATATAATTGACACTATGGTAGTACCTGCTACTGAAATTCCATAGAATTAGGAAAATACTTTCTTTGGTTAATTCAGCAATGTTTCTTTTGGAGGCAGTGACAAAAAATAGCTTTATTAGGGCGTAAATTTGACTCAGCTCCATTTAGATAGAAGCAAAACTCTTCACCTCCAGTGGAAATGAAGCTCAACGATAAAATATAAGACTTTTTATAATTGAAGCATGATCCCAAAAAGCAAGTCCTGACAGTGGAATCATGAGATGATGTAAAATCTCAATATTTAGTTATTCATAAGCATAGACATGTCAGGAAACCAGGTTCTAATGTCCTTTACAATTTCCACGTAGAGTGCTTACACTTCTAGGATGTATCAGTGTGCCTCTGACATTTGTTTAAGGGTCAAATAAACAACAGTACTGTTATTTCAATCCATTTAGAAAGTTCTTAGATGATATTTCCAGCAATACTTGGGTTTTGTTTTGTGGTTGGAATATTTTTTTCACAATAGTGTTGGATTTTACTATCACTTTAATGGGTTTTCCCCTTCTCATCACATTTCTGGTGCCACTATTTTACCAGATATCTGAAATACTTCTGCACTAATAAGAAGTACTGGTTGTCCTGGGACAGCATCCAGAAAAGATACATACATTTAGGGAGGTTTGAAATATCACAGCACTTCCCAAAAATACGAGCTAGTCATTGCAACCACCTTGGCAATGGCAAGCCTGGAAAAGCTGATAGTGGATTAAAAAAAAAGGAATATGTCACAGTACTTTAGCATGGCTACAACTAGGACAAAAAAAGGTACTACTTCTGTTTCTATGTCCAGAAAATGCTGGCAAATACAGAATAAAACAGTGCAATACTGAGTTATCTAAACACATTAATTAGCCACACCAGAGAATCAGGCCTTCTCCAGTGTTCATTCACCTTCAGTCATACCTTGTTTGCCTTCCTCATGTCCGTGATTGGTAAAACATTAGACAGACTGTGTGGCACATCAGAAAGTAACCACTGAGCATGGATTTCTGCTGATGGCAGGGTTTTTAAATGCTCAAGGCACTGGCACAACCAACTCATGTGTAAATGGCAACCTTGTCTCTACATTTTAATTATTTTGAAATAAAAGCATTTTAAGTTCCAGTAAGTAACATGATGCAAGGAAAGGGATCCTAGAAACAATCACACACACACAAATCATTTAGCTACGTACAGTAACATGCAGTCACGACAGATGAAATATTCATAAACTCAAGGGAGATGAAATTCTGTGTTCATCTATCACGATGTGTAAACCACCCGTTATCATTTTAAAAATAGAGCCCTTGTATCCACCTTATTAAACTGTGCAGGCCCTGTTCAAATGATCAGTTTTTGATCCTCTCTTTTACTTAAAACAATAGGACAGATTTTACCAAACAGTAACAAACCTAAAAGTGTAGGAGGTAAACACTACAAACTCGGGGTCTGCAGTTAGAAATATCATTTTTTCCAAAATACCTTGTATTTCTCATGATAATTGCAACTCTAGTCATGCAAATACGTGGTGTGACATAGTTGTTGCATTAATTTATTGCACTGCTGGTTTACATTCCTTCATTGTGTTACTGTTCTCTTACACATTTGTAACAAAACCAAACTACAGTAAAACTAGTTGAAGAAACACGGCTCAAATGCAGTACATGGCAACATTTCTCTTCATCATTTACGCCAGGACTATAATCTGTTTTGGGGTATCTGTCCATTCAGAGAATTACTCTGATTTCAATAAAATACAAACGGATCTGTTTTACGGTCTAGCACACACGGATCACTCCTTGCAACAATCACCGTATTACGATGAAACTTACACATTTATCAGTCTCTGCCTATTACAGACCTACAGACGCAGCAGAATTCATCGGCTTCAGTTTGGTAAACCCATGCCGAGAAAAATGAATGGAACTGAAGACAGTGCCCACAGACAAAAGCACTGATCAATGCACTCCGCTGACATTATCTTAATGGCAACCTTTTTCCATCCCATCCTCCCTACTTTCCGATTCTTCCAGCAGCCGACATATCCGCACTAAAGGATGCGATCTGACCCATTTCTCGTTGAACTCTGTCACCCACAGGTTTTCACTCGGCAGCGAGCAGCCGTCCCCCGGTCCACAATGACACAGCAGGGCTGGAGGGACACGGCGCCCGGGCTCCTTCCCCCCAGGTGACTGGCCCCTCGCCGCTGGGTGAAAACCGAGGCGAGGGGAGGGGAGCGGCGGCCCTGCCGGCGCTGGCCCCTCGAAGTGAGGTAAACTTTCGCGGCGGCGGCACCTGGGCCGCCGCCCGCGGCGCCGCTCCCGCAGGGCGGGCGGAACAATGCCCGGCGCCCCGGGCCCCGCGGCGGCGGCGGCAGCGGCGGCGGCCCCGCGCCTCCCCGCCCCGCCGCCCCCGTGTCCTCAGACAACCTCCGCCGCCGGCCCCCCGCCTCCCGCCGCCGCGCTGACAAAGGGCGGCGCGGGGCCGCCCGCGGCGGCGCGGCCGCGGCCGGGCGGGAGCGGGAGCAGGAGCGGACCCGCCGCCGCCGCCGCCCGCCCCGCCGAGCGCGGCCCCGGGCAGCCGGCCCCTCCGGCGGGCGCGGCGCCGGCCGGCCGGCCGGCCGGCCAGCGGCGGAGCGGACCTACCTTTTTGTCCTCTTTCTCGCTGCCGTGCCTCCGCTCCGGGTGGCCGCTGTCGGCGGCGGGGGCCGGCTCCGCGGGCTGCCCATCGCGGTGGTGCGGGCGCTGGTGCGGGCAGCCGCCAGACCCCGCCGCCGGGGGGATGGGCTCCGGGCACGGAGAAACTCCCTTAACATCCATCTCCATCTTCCAGTTCACTGTATTGCGAGACAAAAGCAGGCAAACACTTTCCACCACCCCGCGTCTTTCCTGTGCTTTCCTTTCTCCCTCTTTTCTTTTTTTCCTTCTTTCTTTCCTTTTTTTTTCCTTCCTTCCTTCCTTTTTTCCCCCCTCAGGAGGCCGTGACACGCATGGCTCTGGCCGCCGCTGCTGCACCGATCCGGCGGCTGCAATTCTCCCCTAGATCCTCCAGACTTTTGTATCCAGCGTGTGTGTGTGTGTGCGTGTGTGTGTGTGTGCAAGAGTGAGCGTGTGTGTGTGTGTGTGTGTGCGCGCGTGTGCGCGCGTGTCCTTGGTACGATGGCCTTCAATCGCCCCGAAACAGCAAACGCTAACTAAGCAGATCTCTCGCCACCAAGATCAACTCCCGGCCCCAGCCTAATTGTGGTGGTTATTTACTTTACGCTATCTATGTCCCAGGCCCGGACAAGCCCTTCTGGCTGCAGCCCTTTGAACAAAGTTAACTGGAGGGAGCCGAGCCCGGGGAGGGGGTGGGGGCGAGGGGAAACCACCGGGGTTTAACACGGGGGAACTGACAATAATCCGGTAATGTCAAGTAAAAGTTAAACCTCCCCCTTCCTCCCCTCCCCCTCCCCTCTCCACATCCCAGGCAAGCGCAATACAGCAAAGCAAAACGAGCGATTTCAGACCTGTGCAAGGTGCTGGTGGCGAGAAGAGACGAGCATTTACCCGATTGTTGCTTTTATTTTATTTCCCCCTCGCCTCCCCCCCCCACCCCCCAGCACCACCCGCTATTGCAAATGTGGGCTCCTTGATGTTAATCTCCTCTCCGTGGTCTGAGTGTATGTGTGTGACTGGAGCTCCCTCTCTCTCAGGCTGCCAGCGCCACGCAGCACTGCACAAGGAGAACTGGAGTAAGGAGAAAAACAAGAGCAAATCCAGGCTGGAAATCTAAATCAGTACCAGCCACCAGCTCTCCGATTTTATCAACGCAAATGGAAGAAGAGAAAGGGGGAAAAAAATCGTGTGTAAGCTGCTAAATCAGTCGTGACCACAGTGCACACACGATTATTTTATTCCTTGTGTTAGCTTCCTTCTCAGACTTAAGTTAGACATAGTAGGGAAAAATGCAATCTCATTAAGAGTGTTTTATACCAAAACAAGAATTTCCTTAGTGGCGCCGGAGCCAAGCCAACTTTTCAGCTATTCCCCTTTTCATTTTGAAGAGATGAATGGTGAGCGTAGACCCGATCGTTCTTAAATCAGGACACCATCAGGTGACCAGTCTGCACGTCTAAATATAACACCACATTGTCCTGAGGAGCAGCTGCTTTGAAAGTTAACTGGAAACATCTACTGAGAGCCTGCAGTGTCAAGATACATATCTGATCTATACCTGATCTGTCTGATGCATGTACTGACCTCTCCAATAGCAACTACCCGCTCTGCAGAGATACTGGGCCACATCCTCAGGAGCTGGTCTATTTTACACCAGGAGAGAACCTGTCCCAGGGTATTTCGGGAAGCGGGTGACTATCAGGTATTACATGATGCCCTTTTATTCCTCGCCTTGGGTTCCGTTATTCCCCAACAGGATTGTTACTGTGGGAACCTGAACAGGTCTTACTGCAACAATATATTTGGACAAAGGGCAAGAGTCAATCTTGCAATAGAGAAAAAAAAGTCTTCGTCACACATCAAAGCTGTATTTTTAAAACACACATCTCTAAGGATCCTCAAAGCATGTCAAGTATTTGCGGGCCCTGCTGTCTTCTCAGATTCGTGCAAATAAGGAGCATTTCTATTGAAACTATCAGCATCAATGTTTAAAAATGAGGTAAATAATAAAACAATCAAGCCCTGAATATTAAAGTTTATAATCAAATACTTTAGACTACCTACAATCATTTATTTATAGTCATTTAAATATAGTCTACATTTTGGGGTGAAAGGATTTAAACATTCTGGATACTCATATAGTTTTAGCCTCATTAGCAAAAAGCAGTACTAACTGCAGACAGGCACTTTGGGGGAGATCTGTTTGCACAGCCACGATGGCTGCGGAACACGTACAAAGGTGGACTTTGCTGCAGAATTGCCCAGAGCAAAGCAATGAGCCCACGCAGATGACAAGCCACCCCCCTGTCAGTCCGCCTGCGCAGTCACCACCTCCCTCCACACACAACAAAGCAGACAAGGAAGAAAATTCTGCGCTCAAGAGCTTTTCCAGTTTGGGTCAAAGTAATTCCAGTATCACAGGTTGGAAAATGGCAACATAAGAGTGAAAATAAAAATATTGTTCATTCAGGCGCTGCAGCGCACACTTACAAAATTACTGATAAATGACATAAAAACCTTCCCATGGTGGGTAATGCTAAATAATCCTGTTAGAAAATAACAATTCCCAATCTACCATCTCCAGATCTGTAAAGTAAAATTCAAAGCAAAACCAAACCATCTAAAAATAGAGAAAAGCTAACCCAAATACAAACATTTCACCATGTGCTCTGAAGCTTACTGGAGCTGGACATTGGCAGAGAACCAAGGAAAACTAATTCCAGAGGTGGGGGCCCTTGACTCAGAAAGCTCTGCTCCTAATCCTAGAGAGTTTAACCCCCAAAACCAACAGAAACTTCTTAGATGGTTTGAGTGAACATGATCATACATAAGAAGAGAAGGGCAGGCCCTACACTTTATGAAAGTCAGTACAAAGATTTGTATTTGGCTGCTGAATTTCAAATTTGCCTTTCTTTCTTTTCTCTTCTTTTCCCCATCTTTCCTTTTAGTGCTGCAAAAGATTTACAATACTATCGCAAAAATAAAATTAATACAAATAATTCATCACAACAGTGTGCTCCCAGTTGTTCTCTGCACAAACCAGGTTTCTGCCCCGCTGCTGTTATTCAATAGATTTCAAGAACTAAGTAGAACATATTTTGTCAGGCTAGGGTAAAGGTCTGAATAATCACCACAAATTTCTGTGAGGGAAATAATACTCTTTAGGCCAAACATACTTTGAGATGCAAACAGTAACTACAAATCTAGGAGCACTAACAAATTGGACAGGAAAACGAAATCTGAATCAGCAGGCTGAGGAGATAAGAAATACGACCTCCTTCCAGTCTCATAAGTGGTCCTTCTCACAAGTATCATGTTCCCCAGGTCCAGGCAGAAGCACATGAGCTTTCACCCTGCATTAGTCTTGGCAAGCACTGAGAGAAGAGTGGGACTACAGACCGTAATAATGCAACAAGCCACAGAGCTGAACAGTTGATTGGTATTGCCTAATGAAAAGTTTTCGGTACCTTCTACTAACTTGGTACGTACATCGAACTCAAAACTAAGTCCACAGAACAGTATTTGGAGCTGAGGCGGAAGAATGGCGAGCCAGAATCCTGCATCACATGGCAACTGTCTTGGAAGATGGCGCATTGAGAAGCAGAAACCAGGGAGTCTCACTGGAGGGCAAGTCAATCCACACCAGGAAGGCCGTGTTCATAAGAAAACAACATTGTGTTGAATGCTTTCCAGATGTGCCGACAGATCGAAAAAAATTAGCATGGATCCTTCACTCATGTTCACTGTGGTAAAACAGCATATAATTTAGCTTCTGTGTAGAATAATAAAGTACATTACTAAATATGGACTGTCTATTACCATACACAACATGCATCAAGAATTTCTGAGCCCAGATCTATTGTTCATTTTTTAAGAGAAATGGCATTAAAATAATGCTGGTGAAATCCATACTACAACTCATTAACACACGCTCCATGCTCCTGCATATTTTGCGGTTGTGGGTTGTGCTGTAAAACAGGTGTAGGTGACTCAATAGATTCCAGAGACACTGACATTCTAAAATGCAAAAGGAAAACCTTTCAAGACCAACTACATTATTCATGTCTCAAAAAATTAAAATTAGGGAGTGATGACACTATGAATTTAATTACAAGCAAAGTATCGGAACAATTTGATGGAAAGGGTCAAAGATTGCTTCTTCTAGAATCCAGTGTCATTTTTGCATTATTATTCTTGGTTATGATCAGATGATAGTACAACATACTGTGCAAGCCACATGGCAGGGGAATCCTCTGTAGTCCTAATTAATAAGGCTAGAAATGGTGGGAAGACATACACAAATTAAATGATTTGCCTAAGATCATAAAGTAGTTCAGTGGCAGATTAAACAGAACATTTATGCCCTTTCCATGGTCTCTTCTTTCGGTCATTTGTTTCATTTAGCAATTTGTCACTTTTTCTTATGAATAGGTAAGATAACTGCTCAGAAACTAACTAAATCATTTATTGATATTTACTTACATAACAATTCTTGTTCAAAGATATTTTCAGGTTTTTCTCAAGCACATTTATGTTTATGTTAACGTGGATAAACTGAAGATGTTGCACATCAAATGTACAAAAATGGCTATTACAAGTTAGCAGGATATATGTAATCTTTATAAAAACACAGCTATCATTGTATGAGAGATGGAGCATTTGGCTTTCTGCTGCCTCACATATCTGTTGGTTCAGGATTCACCTACCCACTGCATTCAACATTTGAATAATTTTGACCTTTTACCACCCTTAGACAATTCAAATCAAAGGTTTCTTGTTGTCAACACAAGCTCCTTGGGGCCTCACTCAACACCGTATCTGTCAACTTGCATTCTAGGCTATTTCATTTCTTGCTTGAAAGTTGCAAACAGAGTTGCTTTCGCATGAAGACTCTGACCTTATCGATAATTCCCTCTGTACTATACATTTCAAAGTCGCTAACACAGATGTTCATTGAGTCATTTTCCCACCCATCGATCTCTGCTTCTGTTCTCCAAGGTGCTTTACTGCAAGTATGCAAACATTCAGTAACCTGGGGGGCTCCTGTAACTTTCGAGATCTATCTAGGCAGGTATTTTCTGTCTCAGAAAGTCTATAATTGTATATGCTTAATAAATGCTGTCCTAAAAGAATTATGTTGGACGGGGATATAAAGACATTCTGTGGATATTCTTAGAGAGTAAAAGCTGAAAATACTATTTGAATTCCACCATTCTCTACACAGTGCAACATGAAAATGGATACATTACAAGCTGCATCTTCAAAAGCATCTTGTCTTCTAGCTTTCCACCCACAATTTTGATAATATCAGTTCTCCCCTGCATTCTAACATTTTTGCTTACAAGTACTGAAACCACAAAGAATAGCTGCACAACTCAAGCCTTCAGTGGTATTTTTTGAGCCTTTTAAAGACTTATCTCCATTCCTTTTTTGGAACAAAAAAATCCTGTAACCCTTGGGAGGTCTCCTGAGCTCCTACAGCTCCTTTTCTGGAAAGTCATCAAAATAGAATTGATAGGCTTCATGACTTTTAAACATGAACATAGCTCCTTGTAGTTTATATTCTACATAACTGACAAACAAAACTATTCTCGCCATAGTCAGAGTTTCATCCTTCCTTGCAAGATACTGCAAAGAGAGCAATGGCCATGCAGACCCTGCTCTCACTTTGCAAAGCAGTGTCATGATTTGAGCATGTAAGTATCTGTTCTGCAGGGTGTATGGAAGGCTTTATTGCCCTCAAAATTGCTGTGTGAGGTAGAAAAAAGAAGCAGCTGTTTCTGCTGGCTTTTCTGAGAGTTGGCCTGGGCTCATAGTTAGTCAAGACATCACTGGGTGGGACAGAAGGCCTAACCTAGCAGACTCAAAGAAAGGAAACACAGCTCTGAGGCAAATGGGCGGGCAGCACAGCCACACAGACATTTGTTTCACACAATCTGAAAACATCTGTATTTCACTGGGTGATGCTGCAGTCTTCTCAGTTCCTGTGGTAAGCCTGGATCTGTGCCAAAATGAAACATTTGACCTAGTTTTCAGTTTTTTGGAAAGGAAAATCTCCATTGAGTTCACTTAACTTAGAAAATGGGGGAAAAAGTAATTTGTCATAATAATAATTTTTTAGAAACAAATAAACAAAAGGGAGATGCATTAAAGCAAGGGAAAAAGAATTGGTCTATATTATTTCTTAATGGATGCCAAATCTTCATTGCCAGAGATTAAACTTTCAGGAGCAGACAAAGGCATGAGAATGCTCTACAAGGGATACAACTTCTCCAGTGGCAGCCAAGGGTCGGTGTGCAAGGACTGGTCCACTGAAGTTCAGAGTCCCACTAACAGGGAGAGACAGAGATGACAAGAATATGCATGGGTTTAGCCCTCAGGCATATCTGCTTTACCAGCTGACCTGAAGCCCACACACAGCACACAGCTCTGCTGTGTAAAGTGCAGAGGAGGTCTGTGTAGCAGCTAGTGCAGGTCTTAGGAGCACTAACTCCTGTCCGATTTTCCATGCTATGGAGTGTTCCTGTGTGCCTTTATTTCTGATATGCCCGGTGGGATCTGTCATGGTTTAACCCCAGTCAGCAACTAAGCACCACACAGCCACTCCCCCCTCCCCCCTCCCAATGGGATGGGGAGGAGAATCAGGGAAAAAAAAAAGTAAAACTCATGGGTTGAGGTAAGAGCAGTTTAATAACTAAAGTAAAATAAAATATAATCCTATCTAATAATAATTAAAATATAATAATAATAGTAATAATAGTAATGAAAAGGAATATAACAAATAAAAGAGAGAAATAAAACCCAAGAAAAGACAAGTGATGCACAATGCAATTGTTCACCACCCGCTGACTGATGCCAGAGCTGCGATCTGCCCCTCCTGGCCAACTCCACCCCATTTATACACCGAGCATGATGTTCTATGGTATGGAATATCCCTTTGGCTACTTCAGGTCAGCTGCCCCAGCTGTGCTCCCTCCCAGCTTCTTGCACACCTGCTTGCTGGCAGAGCATGGGAGACTGAAAAGTCCTTAGCTTAGGATAAGCGCTACTTAGCAACAACTAAAACATCAGAGTGTTACCAACATCATTCTCACACTACATCCAAAACGCAGCACTGTACCAGCTACTAAGAAGAAAATTAACTCTATCCCAGCTGAAACCAGGACAGGATCCTAGAGAAACATCCTCAGAGATGGAACATGCCATGGGGTAAGGAGAATTCCCAGAAGTTAGGTGTTTATCTCCACTGATCCCTTTCTTCCTTGCTTTTTTTTTTTTTTGCTCTCCCAATCTCTTCTCACTGCTTCTGTCCCTTGTAGTAGAGAGAAGCATAAGGGCTCAATGTGCTAATAGCATCTTCTTTTTTTTGTAGCAGACTGCTTATACACATATGCAAATATAGTTTTGAGCTGGGGTGACGGGTTTTGTTTAAAACTGTCAAAACTGAAGTCTGGAGAATTTTCTTGATGATGAAAATAGATGAGTAATCCATTTGGTAGTATCTGTGTAAACAATATGCACAAAACCACTTTCTTAAAAAGTTTCTGCTTTTAATTTTTAACTTAATGCATACTGCTCAATTTGACTGCTTCTTCCAACTTCTGCTAACTCTCTGGCCCTGCTGAGATATGCCCCATTCTCTCCTTGTTCCTTCTGCAGATTGGAAATGCATCTAAATTCACCAAATTTCTTAGAGTAAAAAAAAAAAAGGCATGTTAAGCATAAATTAAAGAAACAAAGTATGTTTAAGCATAAGTAAGACCAGACACAATTCATTAAATCTTCTTAAAACTAAAAATTGATAACAAGTATGTACATTATCAATTACTCTCCTATTCAACCGCTGGGACTTCAGTTTAGGGTTTTACAGTTTTGTCCACTATATTCAGGTCTTAATCTGCAACTGGCTGAATCCAGCGAGTCAGAGAGTATATATTTAAACAGTATAGTCTTCACCACTTTAATTAATCCTTAGGAAAGAGTCTGACTTTGCTGTCTTTCCCTAGGATAAACCTCTTTTGAGGTCAATACTACAAGGTGGAATGAAGGACTGGGCTTTGAAGGAGAAACAGAAAATCCTGAACTTTCCCTTTCCAAAATAATTTTGAATTCCATAAATAATTTCAATATATGTGTACTTTGGAGCTAACAATGTCTCCTTAATTGTAAAGGCCACATTTTCACTATTTCTGCTTTTGCAGGATGCTATAGGGGAAAAAAAATAGTAAAAATTTTAAAGAAACATTTGCTGAGTGGGATATCATACGTTTTCTAAAAGCAACATAAGAAATTTATTTTTGTTTAATTTTTCTACCCACAATTGTAGAGTTAAAAACAGACATTTGAACAACTGAGTGTGAAGCAAGATAATGAGGATACATGACAAGACTATAAGATGCAAAAACCTAGGAAACTGATGAAAGTGAAAAACCCTGCTAACAGTTTTCTGACTTTGAATGGCAAACTCAAGAGAGATGAAAGATGAATGCATCAAAAAACATCCTTTTGTTCCTTGAAAGAATAGGTTATTGTCTACTTGTATTTCTTGGACACCATCACTGGTATTGCACTCACAAAAAACAATGGAAGACACGTCTCTGCCCCAAGGAGTGTACAATCAAGAAGCCAATGGAAAGATGTCCAGTAATTTCAAAATAGTAGGATTAGACCCAAAATTAGGCAAACGTACTTGAATAGCAATGCCTGCCAGCATATTAGCAATAGTTCAGCAAAAGACAACAGTCAGCCTAACCGTTCAAAGATAGATGTTTTGATGACAGATTAAAAATAAATAGACGTGGTAATGGAAATAAAGAAAATAAACTGAAGTTGCAAGGAAATGTTTTTATTAAAAAGCTGATGTTCTCAGGTCAAATATGCTGTCAACAGAGTATGATGCTTAAGGTCTCAAAAAAGCACTCAGGGCTAAACTTCAACTTTGTGCATGCAAATCACTGGTATGTGTGGTTGTTTATCACTGTCACTTGTACAAGCAAATGATAGAATTTACATCTGTAAAAGCCCATTTGTGCTTAGTTTGTATTCAGTTAGCACATACAGCTGAGGTTTGTATGCGTATCTGTATATTTTATCATTTGCTTGCAGAAAAAGCAGTGCTCAAAATTGTACCTGAAAAAATAGATGTCATATTTTGAAAATCTGGTTCTGAGTAGTACTCAGCAAAAGTAAAAAAAACCCAATACAATGCTGCAGATATAATCTAATCTATTTCCAGCAATGACACCAAAATAAGATAACACAATTTAAGATCAAACAAACAAGATGCCAGGCAACATGTAGATGTTAGAGTGTATTTGTCTGTTTCCTTTCTTGTGCCCTTTAATTGACAGTGAAGTAGTTCATCATTTTGAGAGTCGATAGGGGTCAGTTAACTTCAGAGAAGTTACTACTCCTTTGCTACAAGTAAGCACAATTCATAACTCAGTACTCCTGTTTGATCCTGCCATGAAGACCCACGGCATGTCTGTACTTTACAACGGTGCCAGTCATGTAACCAGAAATAAAATTCCTGGATCAGGACAGGTGTGAGGCTGAGTTAGTCAGCTAACGTCTCCCTATGCCATCTTCAGCATTGAGCTAGGTCCTTCACTGAATTCTGCATCAGCACAGTCCCAGCTATCCCAGCTCAATGGACCCCAATGCACTGGGATCCATTGGGCTCTGCCTATTTGCCTTTAAAATATATTATTTCATTATTTATTTGTGTTTGACAGGGTATTGTAGCAAGAGCTAGAGAAAATTTATTTAGAGTGAATGCTTAGATTCTGAAACACAAGACTCAACTGCCAAGGAAAAGAACTGGACTGCTAGGCTGTTCACTGTCCAGTTTAACTCTTGCACTTGCCTCTAAGAGACAATGTTATCCCTCACGCAACAAATCACAGTCACGCATAGTCTGTGAGCTTACCTGTTCAGCTATTCGTCTCATTTCATATGAGCACCAGGAGAACTCTCAGCTGCAGAAAATAGTTGAAGTCAGAGTCCAATAGCAATCTGAGAGATTATAATTTTACTTCTTCATCAGCTGCTTAATCTATTCTCAACCTCCAAAAGGTACTTTCCTTTGATCTACCTGTACCTACCTCAACTGAAATTCAGTTTCCAGAGTTTAAGCTCTGGCCCTCTGGGAACACTGTGCCAGCATGTGAAACTCGAGTCCTCACATCATTCTGCGTACATGTAAAAGTAGTCAGGATTCAAGCCCTGAGCTGTAATAGCTCTTAAATTACCTTGTGTTCTCATGAAAGTCAGTTCACAGCTGAGCATGAGATAAACGGTATTCCACCAAAGCAGAATTTAGTATACTTAAAAATGGAATTCAAGTTTGAGAGCTAGAGGGTATGTCCGTGAAGACAGAGCCTACGTGAAGTAGATCTAGTGAATGTTTTCTGGTTTAATGCAAGAGCTTTGTCTGGAGGACAAAGAGTCAAAGAGCTAAACAGCTATTATTAGAAATAATAGAGCTGTACATTAACCTGAGCAGGTCTGGTACTGGGAAAACCCCTATCTTCTTAGAACTAAGCAACAGCAAGATGCCTGCTGTTTCTCATGACATTATCACACTGATGTCTCACAATAACAAAACAATTTTGCAGAAAAAAACTCTTTTGTGTGCCTTCCATTAAATCAATTTGCATTTCTATTACTTTCTAATGAGAAACATTACAGTTTACACACTTGGCTATATTTATACAGATTTTATAAGCATGTCAAGTTATCTGTTTTGCTAACCCTACAATAACTGCTCTGGAATAATTATTTGTGTGTTTACTATATTAGGCACTTCTGTCTTTTCTAAAGCAAATTAGAAGGAAATTAGGAATTGACATCCTAGATAAGACCAACAGGCCACCTGCTCCAATACCCTGACAGTGCCCAGTGACAAATGCTCTTCAAAGGAAAATAAGTAGGCAAAAGTATTGAATAAGTATGCAATAACTAGTCTGTACTAGACATTTCCTCTTAATTCCCACCACGCTGTCATTAATTTATGCCAAAAATAACAAATTTTATCTACAGTATAAAAAACATTTCTTACTGTAACTCCTGTAACTGTTGATGTTCTCTTTGCCCATATAAAGGTCTAATACTCTAAGAATCTTATAAGGCTCTTTAAAAATCCAAAATAAGGTACAGCAAAGCAAATGCAAATCAGTAGACATTACTTTTTCAAACAACATGGCTAATGACTCAGTGTTGTTTAGATATGCATTTTGATTTCTACAGCTGCATCTTCCAGTGCAGTGCTATCAGTCAGACTGAAGTTCTAAACAATCTGGTGATTCTACAGTCCTGTGACATCTAATAGCTGATTTATTCTTTTTTACCTGTCATAACAACATAACAATCTATTTAAGGAGAACATTCAAGCTCTTAAGATTTGCCTCCTACTAAAGAAACCTGTATTCTGGGACATGATTCAGAGGGATGGGAGGGTTAAATAGGTACAAGCAGATAATATTGCCTTTTGGTCATTCTTTCTCAACAAACTAACTTCAAGCATGCCAAGCTGAGAACTTTCTTATTCTCTATTTAGGAAATACTTAATATGTTTCAAGTATATCTGCAGCGTACACAAAAACAAAGAGGACAAGAAAATATTAAAGCTAATCTCTGTTTCATTAAAAAATCCACTCAGATGACCAGATGTGCATTTAAACATATGGGTATATATCAGTATATAAAGCACAAACATATATAAGGCATATATGTCCGTATCATGCAGACACACCTACACCCCTATATGTGAAAAGGAATAGAGGGTAGATGGCAAACAAAAACATCCCTGCTTCTTAGCTCAGTCCCATTTGCCATATTTCAGGATGAACTAGAAAAGCATTTACAAGCAAGAAACACTATGGCATTGGGAAAAAGTAATGTTCTCGAGAAAAAAAAGAGTGTTGATCAATGGAAATTGGAAAATTCCCTTCAAACACAAAGGAGAATTGAAAGCAGTCTCCAGGGGAAAAAATAGAATAAAATCTTGATTGCTGAAACAATTCTAAAATGCTGGAAAAAGAAATTAATCTGAGCAGAAACTCACTAATTGGTGTAGCTGATTATGGAAAAGTATTAAAAGAATAGCAGTCTGATTCAGAGAGCCAAGACTAAGTTTAAATGAAATTGATGCAGCAGACTGGCTGAAGAACAAGTTTATGATTCATGAGTAGCAGACAGAAGAGATATAAATTGAAAGGATGTAGGACCATATTGGCCATATATGCCCTCAAGTGGAAATTCAGAAAAGCTGTAAAGTTAAAATCACAGGTATTGATTTCACTAAAATGACGAAGAGATACCGTTATATTGGAAGATCTCATTTGGCCAGTTCTGGGTAACAAGTTTAGTATGTATTACTTGTCATAGTACAAAGAATTCTTAATTTCTTGAGCTGAAATTTCACAGCTCAGGTCTTCAAGTGAATCCATGAAAGAGTGCTGATTTAGTGCTGGTGTGTATTTTAAGAGTCGTGGGGAAAAAAATTCTCTGGAGTAATTTCTTTTTCAAAAATGAAAACTTGAATTTTTGGCACAGCAATCAAGTTATCTGTACTAGTTAAAATACAACTCCCTGTTATCTCACTAATACTTGACTAAAGAGATTTTGTCTTCAGGAGGCAACTGAAAGGAATGTGATGTAGGGACAAAGTAAAAAACGACAGCCTTTACGACTGATGGTGGTGGTTCAATGAGTGAAATCCCTATTCTTCTTCAGAAGGAATTTTGTACCAATAAACATTTGCTCTACACTGAAAAATAGAGAATTCAAAACAAAATAGTTCAAAGAGGAGAGAAGTGTTAAAAATTTATCTTGAAATCCATCATTTGGATAGAACAGTTTCCTTTTAATGTTCAGGTGCTCATTGGTAATCAAATTTTGGTTTTACTTCTCATCATTTAACATCTCTAATAACCAGGACACACTCAACATTGTTTATTATCTTGAAAACTTTTCAGTTGCCTGATAGCTCTAAGTTTTAGGAAAAAATATTCATCCTAACTGCAAAAGATAAGATAAAACCTGTTCAGTTAAGTACAATTAAGGGCTAAAGGAAATGCAGCTACATTACATCACTTAAACTGGTTTACAATTAAACCATCTTAAAAAAATCCTCACAGTGATATTTCAAGATTTTCGCACAGTCTGAGAAAAGTTGTACCTAATACGATATCCAAAGGGATTAAGGTGGATTCAATTTTTATAGACATAAGATAGTCAAAGGGAAACCTTTTAGAAGCTTTATTGGAAGGCTTCAGAAAGAGGTAAATATGATCTAGCTTCACAGACTTCCAGCTACCAGAGGATGATACAGCCCATTTGTAAACAAATGGTTATTCATCAGCTGTAAGAGAGATGAAGATTGCTAGGGATTCATGAGTAAGTCATCTCATTTCTCTTAGTCGTGGCAATGACTCAATTCTCCTAGCTAGAGTGGAGTTTCAGTTTGTTCCACCAATCTTGCAACAGACTATCACTTGGATATTTGTTTTTTTCTTAATTCTAAGCAACAGTGGTCACAAGACGTGGTATCTGTGGGGAGCATTTACCATGACAAAGCATTGCGTACTTAGCAGAACTATAGTCAAAATACTCTTTTCTATTTCATTACAAAACTTCATTTGTAATTTTATGTAGAAGTAAGTATCAGTGCTTTTTAGAATGACAGCAAGCAAGAAATGAAAATAATAAATAGTAAAAAAGTATTAAAGTTGCGTAACAGCCTAGTTAGTGCTACTGTACAAAGGCAAAGGAAACCGCTCAATGCTTACCAACACAATCAGTTTGTAAATACAGAGCACCACGCGGTGTGTGGGAATGGGTCGATTTCTGTCTCCAGAGCTCTAGTAATTTGGGAAACATAGCTGAATGACCAGAAAGAAACTTCCCGAGTTTCTGTCCTTAGCCCTTGCAAATTCCTCATCACTGAACGTTTTCCAGGCAGCTGCATTTTGAGCTTATACATATATCCCTGTCTTTTAAACTCTATGAACTTGAATATCTCTCAAATACTCTCTTTCCTTAGATATTCTGATTTAAAGTTTCCCTCCTCAGAGACACGTCATGACAAAAACACAAAGCATCTAGACTCTTAAGGGTATTCTGAGAATGACCGATTCATATCAGGTTTCAGTGAAAAACTTGCCATTATGAATTTTCGATGAAGTAAGTATATGTTATGCATAAAAGCCTAAAGAACAATAAGACTGTTTGGAAAGTCAGTGCAACTTCCTAGCTTTTAAAAGCAAAAATTATAAACAGAAGTTACATCACATGCATGTACTCTCAACTGGTTTGAGTTTTTAGGTGCAGCACAGACCTCTGACATGCAATCTAGAAAAGTATTTGAGTAGTGAAAAGCTGTCACTCTCTGTGAATCAGCCACAAGAGGCAGTTGAGACATGCATTTCATCTGGCCTACAGAATTATTGCCTGGCAGGAGCAAAAGACTAGTTCTAGGGGGCAGGCAAAGGTAATACCTATCTATCATTTTCCAAATGTAAATCCTCCACTGATGCTATCTCCATTACATCCATATTACAGTCATAGATTCCCTGCTGGCCTTCCTAGTCAAACAATTCCCGAGATCCAGACTGTTCCCACTCCTCTCTATTATTTTTACATTTTAACTCCATTTTTCTCTGTCTTCACATCTTTTGGCTACTAATTTCAGTTACTCTCTCTTCTCCTGTGCTCCATCGCTGTCGCCATCCTTGTAACACTCAGATCCAGCTCCTAATGCTCCACTTAGGCAGTTTTCCTTTTATTGCTGTGGCATCAGCAGGGGTTCTTTGACACTAAAAAAGAGATAATCTCCTGCTACAAGCTTTGTTCTCCAAACCACAATACTTGTCAAAGAGAGGAGGAATTGCACAAAGTCCCACTCAGCCCCTTCAGTCCAGGCAAGGAGCAGATCCAGTGCAGACAAGCTTTGGAGAAGATAGCTGCCAAATCCTAATGGCTAAAAACGTGGAAGCTTTTTCTTTTTTTTTTTTTTTCCCCAGCAGGTTATAAATGCAAGCCAAATGTAGGCAGATTTTCACAGGATAGCTCATGCCAAATTTTAGGCCGCTGCTCCAGAACATGAAGATAATACAGTTTCCTTGGTAATTGTAAACATTTTTCATAGGGGCAAAAATATTTTCCTATGAAACCTATTGTGAGGCATAGATGTGCTCTGCTTGCTTAAGCCTTCCACAACAAGTAAAGAACTACAGGCATTTCAGCCTGAGGTAGACACCTGCCATGGAAAACTTCAACTTGAGTATTTAAAATTTAGCAAAATTGTATTGTATCTTAAGACACTTAATAATGGGAAAAGACAATGTCTTAAATATAGGGATTTCTTATTCTGCCAATTATATGTGTTTATTTTAGATTTTGACTGTACCAGTATTTCCTCTGAAACCCGGCATTGTGGGGATCGAGTTATTTCCTCTCAAGGGGATGACAGTCATTTTGCAGACAATCTTAAAAACAGAATTTAACTAGAGTTGGCTTCTTTGTTCTTCAAGGGCATGGGAGATACTTCAAAAAGGCTAAACTGTGAACTGAACAAAGCTTGTTTTAATAATTTTTGTGTATGCATTTGCAAGACATCTGAAAAAATACCCATGTGATTTCTCCAGTTGCAGTGATACTGGATGTGTTTCCCAGGACAAGATTAGGCAGATTGCCTTGGGTTTGCTCCACAGGGGACAGGTCAACTACCTTTACTGCATGCCATCAGCAACGTGCCACTGAGGCATTTCCAAAAGATTAAATACTTCTCAGGATTAAGAGGCCTGGTTAAAATGGAAAATTTCCTTTTTTGTTTTTGCTGCAATACCTATTATGGAGCTATAAAGGGGATTATGGAATCTTAAATCATCAACAGTATCGTTTGCTGAGGTCTTTTTGTTCTTTTTGCTTGTATGTATGAAAGTATGTGCATTTACAAATTGTATATGCATGTAAATATCTACTAAAATAAATGCAGAATAATATGTTGTTTAGCCTCGCTCGACAACTGCTGCATTTCTCAAGTCACTGGGCCAGTTAAGCTTTGCTTTGTGGTTGGGGGGGCAGTTGGTATAATTATTAAAGAAAAGAGATTTTCAAAGATTCAAGGGATTGCTTATCAGCAAATACTTCATGCGACTCCATAATACTTCCCTGTTCTTTAATAGAGGTTCCTTAAAAATTCCTTTTACAATCAAGAAAAATGAAATTTTAGAATTATGTTAATACTGGTAAACTCTATTTCTTCTTAATTTTTTCTCAGTCTCACATAGTCACTCTTTCAGTTTATATTATCTGACTGACTAATACAAGATTCACGTTTTTTGGAATTTACTCTTTTTGATTGAAATGTTGTTCACTACATGATACGGTACCTCAGTCAATCAAATAATTATTTAAGAGATTATCAAATCTTCACATGACACTTCCATATTTTTAGTATTAAACTTTTTTTGGTGGAAACAGTTGTAACCTTCTGTCCTTGTGTTTTCTCATCACACAAATGAAGGCTGGCACAAGGTACATGATTTCACAACATGACAGGTCAGTCTCAGAGACTGCAGGACTATGGATGGAGGATCTTATTTTTGGCAGAAGGCTCACGTAGCCCCCCCTTTATCTTTCCAACTATTTTACTCCTGAATCTGACCCTCTCTTTAAAATGGGAGTCATGCAGTGAAGCACAGAAGCTCAGATGGCATAGATCTATTTTGAAACTTTTACTCCCAATACATCTCCTCTAGAACGTCTTTACTTAAGAAAATCAGTCTCAGATCAGGGCCCCATTGTGCTAGGAGCTGTACCAAAAAAGAGAACAAAGATGACTCCTACTCCAAAGAACAAATATAAAAAAGAAGACGGGGGGGTGCAATAATGCTAGCAGATTTTAATAGGCAGTTAGGCATTAGTATAAGCATTAGTAGGCATTAATGCTTTATAGGAAGATAAAATTTGACATTAGAGACCATGCTGTGTAAGTTAAGGCTTTTAATCTAGGTAGGACAAAAAGAAATGTCTAAGGAAGTGCCAATGGAAATAGTCGGAGACCAATAGCACTGTACTTTCCACTTCTGCCAGAATCAATCTCACAGTAACTGAATTAGTCTAAGGTTTTACTTGGTCTAGCTGGAGAAAGGCTGACAAAAATAGGTACATCCATTTGCCACATTTGTATTAACACTGCTTCAGGTTAGTGCTTAGACAATAAAATGGGGCCCTGCCCTGAGAGAACGTTCCACTTGCACTGATTTCGTGTTCATGCTCAGCTGCCCAGCTGCAGATACATTAAGATTCTTGCTTCTTTGCAGCTTAGTGTTTAGAACTTGGATAAGGTTTTTCCCTAACAGCTGGCCAACTGTTAACATTTTTCTACTATTTTAGAACTTTTTTTTTGTGTGAGACAGACTGAACTACCATTTCCTAAGATACCTGCAGCTGGAAAGGATGAATGCAATCATGGCATAAAATAAAGCTGTTCAAACCCGGCAGTGCCCTTGGAAGATGATAGCTGTGCAAACTTTCTATGTTTGGGCATATGTGCACAACAAAATGACATGCAACTGTAGAATATTCTAGTGACAATAGCAATGCAGATTTCCAGTACATTCAGCATGCTTTGGCATGCAGGGTACATATCCAAGGTCTCTTAAGATTCAGCACATACTAACATCCTAACATTGTCTTCTCATTTACTATTACTCATGTTAAACTGTACAGGTGCTCTTTCATATGCCAATTTCCATTTTATTGTACAGTATATATTTTGTTAGAGAATGCTTGAAGTTCTCTTCAGTTATCTCTTAGACATGCTATGTAGGCTTCATCTCTGGTTTTGTGGAGTGTATGTTTAAAGCCCACTTTTTAAGGCCCATAGTTGTCTCAGGCCCACACTGTTTGGATATGAATGATATGTTTATTGTGAACTTTAAGTGAGATAGATTTGGGGCCTGCTGCAGACTGAAAACTTAGATCAAGTCCTAGCAAGTTGGAGTATGCTTCTGTCTGAATTATACATTGGCCAAGCATCAGCTGCCTTGCAGTGACATAACATGGCCAATGACAAGTCAGCTATGTAAATCTTCCTAGGAGGGTCTCAATGTTGTGAAATACAAAGGCAGATGGACTTGTAGGTTGGTTGAGCTCCAGAAGCCTTTCTGAGCTTGTACAGTATGCTACAGGTGTCCTATATTTGACCATGCAAAGCACTGAGACACATCAAGGGGCACAGCAGCTTTAGTGAGCTCCGTGGTCCAGCCCCGAAGGTGCAATGTAGACATAATCATATTCATGAACGTATGCCTAGTTCTTTTACTTTTTTCCACAAGCCAACACTTCCAGTATCAAAAAGTTTTGTCATTTCAACTCTTCCTTGCAGAGAAAAGAAAGCTCTGAGATGCTTATAGCTAATAATGATATTAAGTACTGACAGTATTATTATTACAGTGTTCTACCTCCTCTCTCGTTCTCCACCATTGCACCAGCAACTCACTTGTTCAGTCTTGACTTGAGCAGAGCACTGCAGTTTCTTTCTAGCTCCTCCAGTGCTGGAGAGAAAACTGCAGTGCTGTGCAGCACCTGAAAATATGAGTGCGAGAAATATGCTTTGCAGCTCTTAGGTTGGCAGCATGCCCCACCGTATGACCTAGTCTGCAGGGAATGACCTAAAACAATGAAAATGGGATGCAGCCTCCCTCTCCGCCATTAACAGCTGTACTGCATCTACCTCTGGCCTCAAAGATACAGTGAGGGATTATAATTTCTCTGCTTATAGCAATGTAGCTCACATTGTGCATTAACGTTGCGCATGACAAAAATGCTGCATTGTGGTGATACATCCTCTCTTGCAACTAGCTCACAAAATTGGTGAGGTAAACTTGAGAACAAGATGCACTATCCTGAAAGATGATACAGTTTATTTATGTGCTCTGCAGATCAGAGAGCTGGAGAAGGGAGTTTGCCTCCCAAATCAAGTTGCTTGTTTTCTTCCATGTTCCAGTTCACATGCATATAGAATTTGCCATTCCATTATTGTCCCTGTAGCTTCTTTGGTGTTACTACTTTCCATATTTCTAATACTGAACTTTTTTCATATTATTTTTCTCTATATAATTAGCTTTGAATTTTCTAAGAAAACTTTCCTTGTTTTACTTATTTCCTTCCTGTATTTGTAACCTCCTTTCGCTCTTCTGTATTATCTCTGTTTTCAGAGATTATTTGCAACACCTCCTAATTTAGCATCATCTGTGAAACTTGCTATCTTCTTTTTAACACCCCCCTCTTTCAGATTATTAATAATAGTGTTAAATAAGACATGTTTAAGAGATTGTGCAGCTTCCTTCTCTGCATTCTCAATGACTATTTGCAACATGCAGTCTGAAGAAATCTGTTTCCCTGAAGATCGATATGAATAAATGGTAGCACAGATTGCCTAGGAAGCGTACTGTGTTCTGAGGAGCTGGCACCTCTCTGATCTTCCATCAACAAAAAACACTCCTACCTTATCCTCAGAAAGTTCACAAACTCAAGTTTTATTAAATTTAAGTAGAAGATTCACGGATTGTAGATGTAGCTAGAGACTTTATAAATCCACTGCTCTGAAGAAACTGTGCCCTATCCAGCCACAATCAATCTATTAACTCTAACCTAGACCACTTCCATGCATGCTAAAACACTGCTACACATGCTACTTCTGTCCAACACCAAGGGCCAGCTGAAACAAGATGATGTGCTGTGTATCTTCTTGCAAGGTAGCCAGAAAGGGTACTACACCCATACTGCTCATAATGCTTTGGCTGTCAATCACCTGCTACGAGTACTTGAATAGTGAACAACTCAGAGATGACTTCTCTCCAATATCCATTACTAACTATCTTTGGTCAAAACGCTCAGGTGTAATCAAGACACCAAAGAACCAGGGAATTTCCTGTTAGATCTTTCTCACCTCTACATTTCTTTTGGCAAAAATTTAAATAAGATAGTTAAGCTATTTATTCACTTATTTATTTGAATGGTGATTTAGTGCTTTGTTAGACCTCTGTGTGACAGACAACTCTCAGACTAGCACTTAACCTAACTAATCAGCTTTGCCTGTCTCTATTACTACTAACCAGCTGGAAAAAAGACTGAAGATTCATTTTTTTAATACATGTGAAATATTATATTAATATGCATGTTTAATACAGTACATCATGCATGATTGTATTTTGTTTTGTAAACTTTCAAGCATTCTATAAAGTTTGGTTACATTTTTAAGTACTTCTAATCATAATGCTGACAAAACTCTGCTAGCTCGAATAGTTTTTAATTTTTTTTTTTTTAACGATCACCAATTTGACTGTTTGTTAAGCTTAGGTAAAGTGAAATGGATCCCAGTATAGCTGCCTGGTGAAAATCAATGTAGAGCTCAAAGACGTATCAAACTTTATTATGGCCATTTTAGGGCATCTCTCATCATTGCATTTATCACAAATCTCTCACCATTGGCATTTACATCTGTGCTAGCAATTACTAGAGTTCAAGTTTGAACTGGGTGTAATTGATTTCACTACCTATTCTATTCAGAGTTAGCCACAGCTTCAAAAATAACGTGAAGCAAGCATAAACAGGAAATGTCATCAAAAGAAGGAATCCCCTGCAGCCACGATTCCTGCCCTTGCTCTATTCCCTCTCTTATGTCATCAGATATATTTATGTGGCTACATGGTGAACTGGATCAGCAAAGTAACCTGGCAAAACACTAACTCTTTGCTGGAGGGGATATGGGATTAATTTTGACCCAGACTGGTTTTCTGATCTAATTTACTAAAAACCGACACAAATACTTGAGCTGCACCAAGTGACACTGACAAAAACAAAGCACCAAAGTCAGAAGGACTGGACTGCAGCAATGTCAATCTGATGCTTTGAAGCTACGATGTTATAAAACAGTGTGGTTAAAATCAAGCGAGATTTCCTGGAAATCACCAATCTAGGTAGCATAATTACTAAAACAGGGTAAACTATTAGCTATTGGGTAAAACCATAAAACCTTATTTTTTTCCTTAAGTGTTTCATATTGCCTGTTAAGAATTCCTCCCTAGTCTGTAAAGAAGCTATTATTAAAACCTTGTTTATTTTGGCTTACTCACTTTTAATCCGTCTCAGAATTTTGGCCTTACCTCATGGCTACTTTATTTTTCTTACTAGTTTCTTGTGAAAGATTTTATCAGAAATCCTTTTGAAAAATCAAAGTAAATTAATTCCTCAAGATGCCCTTTATACACTGTACTGTTGACTCAAAGAATTTAGCAGGTCAAGAATGCATGATTTACTCTTGTGGCAACCAGGCTGGTTTGATCTTATCAGCATATATTTATCCAAGCATTTCGTTACTTTGTCCTTAATTATACTCCATCAGTTTTTTTAATACTGAAGAGAAGTTTGCCAGACTGTGATACCTGTAGTCATGCTCGAATCCTTTTAAAAGATGGGAACAGTGCTAGACACTTTTCAAACACAGAATTTTTTTACTTTAAGTAATGTATAGATTTTATAGTTTCACATTTTATGTTACTGCTTTGCTCTTAGAGTTCTTTTGTCTTTTAGTCAAAAGCAAAATGTAGCAAAGAAGAAGTATTTTCAAAGATAACTTATGTTTGCTTGAGGCCATAAAAATTACTATAAGACGACTGGCCTAAATGAGGTGATGTATTACTTAAAATATTTCTTAACATTAATATGTAATTATCTGAAACTTTAAAAAACCTCAGTAACAACAGTTGTCAGAAATAGAAATGTTTTGAGCATCACTTCAGTAATACTTTTATTTTTAAAAAGTCTCAAAAAGAATTATTTTTAATTATTGCAAAAATAGCATAAAATAATTTTAAAAGGCTTTTCATTGAAAAATTCGTGTGGGGTGATGACCATTTATCCTGTAGAATAGCAAAGTGAAAGCCTTCACATTTAATATTAATATTTTATCTGTCTCTTTCTGCCTCTTTCTTAATTCCATTTTTATCCACTTTGTTCTGTTTCTCTTTTTCTTCCCTACTCCTGGGGGTGGGAGGAAAGAGATGTGCTTTGATCTTTATTATAATTTGTAGGTTTTCCTTTTTTAAGTATAATTTGAGTTGTAGGACAGTGAAATGAGCCTACTTTGGATGTTCTCTAACATGTCTAAAAGCTGTGTAGCTGCTAATACTCCTCTGGACAAACATACTATTTTTGAAGTGAAAAAACTCTTAGAGACAACTTGGAGTTTGCAAGGCTGAATTTTCCGGTACTGAACTTAAACCTAATGTTAACCAAAAGGGATTATATATGAGGATCAAAGGACAATGAAACTCCATTATTGTTTAATATTGAAAAAAGCAATGTAGTCAAGATTATACAGTTGAAATGTAGTTTCTAACTGCTGAAAGATTTGCGTAAATCAGTTCCAAACATATAAAGATCCAGCATTTTGCTAGAATGCATTGAGAATTGAAGATGTGTGTAGAATCAGAGAAGCCTGTCTGTTTTTATTTTAACAGTTATCTGAACAGCCATATTTCAGTTATATAAAATTTTGTAAAATTTCAATAAAAATATTGTGTGAAAAAAATAAATACAACTTCAGTTTTCAACCTTAAACTTGAACATACAGCAAGCTTATCAGCAATTTTATCATGTCATGTAATGCTCAGTTAAAATAATTACTCCTTTGAATAGTTCAAACAATTCTACCTCATTAAGAACCAGTGAGTTTGTGAGAAAGTGGACAATATGTGAGTATACTTCAGCAGGGGAGTAGTGATAATGTAGTGATACAGGTTGCCTAACTGGTTCTTTGATGGCTGAATCCCAAGATACGTTATAAAGTAAATGCAAAGGATCTGGCTTTGAGCAACCTGGTCTAGGGAAAGATGTCCCTGCCCATGGCAGGGGGGCTGGACTAGATGATCTTTAAAGGTTCCTTCCAACCCAAACCATTCTACGATTCTATGAAAAAATAAACCTAATAAAGCAACATTTCTTATATTCTGTCATTATTTCGGTACCATCTTAGTATACAAAAAATTATATGCAAAAAAACCCCCCAACATCTACCAAGAATCCTCTGAAAAGTAGCTCAAGAAGGGCTACAATGGTGTTCTGCACTGTGCAAAATAACTGTTTCTCAAAACGCAGCTACTTATATCTCTCCTGACTGGGTGGCTCTACAGTATTTTTCCCATTACCAGATTCTAATGTACTCCTCAAAGTTGAGGTATCATGGTTCTGAAAACGGTACCAAGAAAACAGCGTAAAAAAGCAGCTGCTTATATACCATATACTTCTGAAGAGAACTGTGGTAGGAAACAGTATTCAGTGCATCTCCATCTTCAAAATGTTCTCCCATTAGTGATAATGAGCCAGCAATGTGCCCTCATCACAAAGAAGGCTAATGGTATTCTGGGCTGCATTAGGCAAAGCACTGCCAGCAAGTCGAGGGAAGTGATCCTTCCCCTCTGCTCAAGCACTGGTGAGGCCACACCTGGAGTACTGTGTCCAGTTCTGGGCTCCCCAGTACAAGAGAGAACATGGACACACTGGAGAGAGTCCAATGAAGGGCCACGAAGATGGTTAAGAGACTGGAGTATGTCTCCTATGAGGAAAGGCTGAGAGAGCTGGGACTGTTCAGCCTAGAGAAGAAAGAGAAGGCTCAGGGGGATTTTACCAATGTATACAAATACCTGAAGGGAGGGTGCAAAGAGGACGGAGCCAGGCTCTTTTCAGTGGTGCCCAGTGACAGGAGCCCAGTGACAGGAGGCAATGGGCACCAAATGAAATACTGGAGGCCCCCTCTGAACATCAGGAAACACTTTTTCATTGTGAGGGTGACTGAGCACTGGCACAGGCTGCCCAGGGAGGTTGTGGAGTCTCCACCCTTGGAGATATTCAAAAGCTGTCTGGAAACGGTCCTGGGCAAACGGCTCTGGGTGGCCCTGCTTGAGCAGGGGGGTTGGACAAGACAATCTCCGGAGGTCCCTTGCAACCTCAACCATTCTGTGATTCTGTGATAATCCTATCGTGATGGAGTAATTTTGCCACTAGGAAAGGCAAAACAATGCAATGGTACAAAAGCACAAAGTTTTTGCCCAGATTTTCCTGCATATCAGATGTGTCCTGAAACATAAAAGCCTTTCAAAGCATTTGTAGTTATAAAGATCTGATACTGCAGAACTGCAGCAAGAAGATGATGAAATAAAATATTATTGAATGGGAGATCAAAAACTGCGTAGAAATAAGAGAGGTAACACTCTGTGAATGCAGCCCACTCATGACAGTGAACAGCATTCTGTGCTTTATGAGGGTCACTAAACTATATTGATAATTACATAGATCATTTTTCATTTGAAGATTATATTAGGACTGTGGTCAGGTGGGTACCAAGTATAAGAGTACAGTCCCTTCTGGTACTGCTGCTCCTCCTATTTTCTTTAAAAGGGTTTGTGGGAAGAGGTCAATTTTTCTAAACAAATTTTAGATAATTTATCCCTAATTCTTTGCATATACATGCTCACTTTCAAGAAATGTGATCGAAGTCTGATATATGAATCTTTGAATAACAAATTACAGTACAATTATTCTTGCCAGAATTGTTTTAAAAAACTGAGAGAGAAAATAATTGGGAGATTATGTTCTAAAGAATGTAACACGATAGCAAAATCATCCAAAAGACAAAGACAATTTGATGAAAATTTTCTAATTGTTAGAAGGCCTTTCAGGAAACACTGGAAGAAACCAATTTTTTTCACAGGAGAAAATGTAAGTAGTAAATAACAAAGTTAGTATTTTATCCCATTTTGCTTTTAACATTTGGAGACAGTTTATTTATACTGAGAAATAATGAAGGAACAAAAAAATTTCTTCCTTACTAACATAGGATACACCACTACCATCATTTTAGTTTATTACAACTCAATCACTGTTATAGTTTTCCTCTGTCACAAATTCAGAATCCTAACATAAACTCTGTACCTAATGTATGAGTAGGTAAAGCCTAAAAGACAATCACTTCTGGATTTTCTCTTCTGAGTTCCGTCCCTATGTGCTGGATGATGCCTTGGGTCAAATGCCTTCAGGACAACTGACTTCAACTATGTGAAAATATACTTATTGCGTTCAACTTAGTCAAATACGTGCTATTTGATATCTCAAAAGAGAAATTTTGGGTTTGTGCATTTTAGAAAAGATTTATAATAAATTTCAGTTGAAGAAATGCCTTAGGTCAATATGGTTGTCCTCAAAGTACACTGCACTAATAGACAATGCACAAGTCTAATGTTTCTCTTAAAGCAAAGATTATGACCCATTGCCTTATAAATGGTATTAATTTCAATCTGATCTCCCTCTGCACATAAATACAAAGCCACCCTGTCAAAAGAATCAACAAAGCTTTCAGATCATGCAGAATACTTAAACACTGTACAGCCCTCCCCAGCCGTTCTTTTAAGTAGATGTAGACCTGTAGAAAAAAAAAAGCACATGAATTCATGACCCCTTTCCGGGGGTGGGGTGGGGTGGCGGGAAGCGCCTATCCCTTTCACACTATAGTATACTTTGACTCAAAACCGGCCCCTACAACACAGGTGAAACAAGTAACTTCTAAAATATGCCCAAGAGGCTCTACAAGCAGTGCGCATGAGGACGTATTTCAATGCTAATACATGCAGATTATATAAACATAGCCTTACTGTGTCTGACCTAAAGAACCATGATGAGAAAATAAAGACAAGAAAGAGAAGACAGCTGAGAGAGCTCAAGCATTTCTCTTGCAAGGCCTTCCTATAATAAATAGTATAACGGGAACCAAACAGCCTAGCGTAAGATATAACAAACCCTGGGCTTCCCTGGGATACTGCTCCCAGGAGGCAACAGCAAAAGAAATGTACTCTCATGTCCAAAGACAATGCAGACCACTAATCTTTCAAGGGCTGTGAAAGGAACAGAGCATAACAGTCTAAAAAGTGTCCCAAGTTACAAGCATCATTTTTCTGAAAAAAGTTAATTTGCCATTTGAATCTTATCCAAAATATTTCTTTTTCAAATAAAAGAAAGTATATGGAATAGCAAATAATAACAAATACTGAGTTATAATGCTGTATTTTAAAATATGCTGCAATAGGCTGAGACATCTTCATGAGGTATGGAAACTTCTTTCTTCAAAATCAATTAGAAATAAATTGCATAAAAAAGGCAGCCAAATCCCTACAGATTCCCAACATTTAATAGCAAATTTCCTTGGCAATCAAAGGGTTGAAGCACACACACCAAGTGGGGACCTACTCGGGCATTATCTTTTCCAGTTCAAATGTTGTATTTGTGTTCAAATTCCAGTGTGTGCTACTCATTGTTAAGTTTGTAACTACCATTGAAACACTAGGTCTGTGTAATCAAAAAAGTTTGCTGTGAGATTGTCATTCTCATTTGACTCTTATAGTTCATAATTTCCACATACCGCCATATATAGTAAGACTATATAAGTTATCATTATTCTCTGCAGTTCTTTAAATTAATTTCATATTCACAAGACAGAGCTTGTATTGAATCCAGTTGAGACTCAGAAAGGCAGATCTCGGGTGTAATATTTCGGCACACAATGAGGCAAAAGGGAGTAGCTCCGACTTTTTTTCTAAAGGTCTGAGCTTAGAAGTACACCCAAGACCTTCATTAAGAATATGATGGCCCGCTTGAAGGCTTACAGAAAACAAACACACTAGCACTCCAATCTGTGCATCCTGCCTTGTCTGAAGAGCAGCAATGAGTTTCTATATCTGACTCTCCTTGATACACTGGATGCAAAAAAAAAAAAAAAAAGTCTTTCTCAAAAAAGAACACAGACAGGATGCAGCCCTTTTGAATTGCAACGCTCTGGACTTGATCCGTGTCAGAGAGATCAAAGCAATCAATTCTCACTGATCAAATGAGTTACAATAAAATACAACTACCTAACTGGACATGTGGACAGAGTAGTAGTTCTGGCTAATATAGTACATATAAAAGAACTACACTGAGCCAAGAGTTGGCTTCCTTTTTACAGATGGGTCAAGTAAGTTACTTCAGAATGAGTAGTACTGCACCCCTTAACAGACCTGGAATTTCTGTAGGCCAACAAGAAGAGATGCAAATTTTAATAATGAAAATACATGGAGTTCCTCATAGGAGCAATTATTTATCATATATGTAATGCTACAAGTTCTCAGCAACATAACTTGTTTTTAGAAATAGTTTTAATTAATTGCAAAGGAATTTTAAAATTATGTTTTATAATTATAAATACATATACTTCCAAAATGCAAAAATGCCTCTAGTCATCAGTTATCAGCAAAAATATGTATACTTTGTACCTTTTTTCCTCGTATCTCTTCCTTCTCTCTCTATATGACTCACAAGCTGTTTTAAAACAACAGCTCTGCAACATGCCTCAGAATTAGTTCCAGATCTTTTAAAATAATTGCTGTCTCAGAGATAACTAAAAAGCAAAATTTAGCTAGCATATACATTATTCTTTTATGCAATATTATTTCTATTACTTGATCATTTAAAATACTGGTTCAGAAGGACATTTGTAAGAAAAATGATGATTTTAAACATAAAAAATGGGGTTCACATTGTCAAAGCATATAGAACCAAAAAAAAAAAAATCAGCTCTCTGATACCAATGTGAGCACAGATTAACTATCTTTGCTTTAGGTTAGGACATAACTTATCCCAGAGTTTTCACTTATTTGAAATGTGAATAATATTCAGATAATTGTATCTGAATATGAAATTATTGGGTAAATAGCATAACTGACATTAGTAGAAACATCATTAAAAGCAAATACTTAAGACAAACATTTTATTTATACACACAAATCAAAACAGACATCTTCACCTTTTTGGGCAGAACACTCTGGAAGAATGATTACAAAACACCAGATGAGAAAGTAAAGTTCCTGAGGTTAAACTCTCTGGAAAGGGCTATGGATTTTTTGTTTGGTTGTTTTTTTCTCATCTTTCTCTCAGATACAGTATTAGGGTAGCTGCGGGAGGCCTGCCTAGAGACAACAGGATTCTGGGGACAAAGGACCATACATGGCCATCTTCCATATTTCCATACATGGGTATAAGATAAGAGGAAAATACATTATTTATATATAGGTATATATGTAAAAAAAATTGAGTTTATTTCATGTTTACCACAAATACTTTTTCATTGTGCCCACTGAAAAGAAGATAATTTTAAACTGGTCATACTAAACATGGTTAATACGTTTCTTCACAACTAAACATTACCTCTGTGGCCAAGGATCACATTGGCATACAGGAAATCATTAAGAAGTATTTTACTGCTGTCCAACATATTTACATGAACTAATTTTATAACATACCTGCAATGATGGAAGAAGCTAAAGAATTATTGCTGTTAGCTATTTTTGATACAATGTAGTCAGCAGATAATTGTGTTTGCCTTAATGTTAACTAATGCCCCTCCTACTGTGTTTTAAAAGGAAGTGGATCAGCAGGAAACATTTAATTTACAGCAGCTTCTTGCTGTTTATGTGAAAATCAGCTATCAGAATACCAAACCATTATTTTATGTACGATTTATTTCTTCCTTATTGATAAAAATTCCTCTTTTAGAAGAAAACTTACATACCAAGTAACAGGGAGAAATATTTTAAAAATACATGAAATGTCAAAAGTTCACATTTTTGCATTTATTGCAGCCTATACTCAGGCTGTTTCAGAGTATTAAGAATATTTGTGGAACTGTGTCCCTCAAAGCTGTAGCTAAGGAAACACAGTTGTACACAACAATTATATATCCTAAAACTTCATACTATTAATCATTTTCAATGTCATTACTGAGCGTGCTCAGCAAGAAATCTGAAAAGCAAAAGGGGAAGGATTTTTGAATTCTGTTTTTATTATTTTAGGATGTTTTGTCTTTTTTTCTTTTGGGGGACCTGACTTAATTTTTTTTTTTGTCTGATTGACTGCGGTCCATATATTCATAAATACCACCTGTGGATGTGCTTAGATGAAATTCTATACAGTATTTTCAAGGGCTTTTCAAACTGAACCACAGCTAGCCTGTTTGGAATGCCAGACAAGAAAACAGCAAAATAAAACAAATAGTTGCCATTTAGCCTCTAGTATATTGGTAGTATTACACTGCAGGGTTATTTCACTTAGTCTTATTTTCTTACACTTTTACTTACTGTAATTCACAGGCACTTCATAGGTTTATCTAAAAAGGTTTTTGACCTCAAAAATACATGCTCTAAAACTGGTTGTGAAGTCTAGCAGTTTTAAGTAATTTTTAGTGTATTTGAGAATGGAGTTTGGTCAAGCAGCTGTTTTAATTTCCTGTTTCTGCCTGTCAACTATTTCCCTGGAAAGCACAGGCATAGCTAGCAAAAACAAAACTGGCCAAAGAAAATGATACAAGAGATTGAAAAGGTTTACGCATAAACAGCTGGAACTCCACTTGGAATCACTATGACAAAACAACTTGTGAATACTTCCTCTTGTCAAAACAGGGAGAAAGAAAACCTCTTACTGATACTGAAATTACTTCTATGATTATTGTTTATTTCAAAAATGCTTTTAAAATTAACAGTATAGATGAGGTTCAGGTTTCCTAAGTTCCACTTATTTGACCTTCTACATATGGAACATACAGAACTATATCTCTAGCCAAGACAAAAGCAAAGCAAGTCCAGCTTCTCTTCCCTCAACCCTGCCCCTCCTTTTCCATTCCCATGCTTTCCAAATGCTCTTCGGCTTATATGAAGATGAGTTTGGCTGAGAACTATAGCATGGCCATTTCAACCTCAATTTTTCAACAGACTTAGATTAAAACTCTGTAATTTCATAGCTCTTACTGAGTGGGGTCTTTTCACTCCACAGTTTATAAACAAATTAACTGATCATTTAAGATGCTGCACAAAACAATCTGTGGCATAGGAATACCACAGAACCTAGCCCTCTACTATGGAAGATCTAGATCACACAATTTAGTTATATGTCAAGTTGGTTCAACTGGTTTTAAACTGAAGCTAGTCCTACAGAACTATCTCAACTAAATAAACAATCTGAGACAAAGTAAATGTTGTAATCTTTCATTACACAACGCTTATTAAGACAACAAGGTGGGCCAGCAGACTAGCAAGCCATCCTGTGTTCTGCCACTGCTTCCAGTGCCAAACTGAAAATGTTACTTACACTGAAAAAATAAGAATATGGCTGCTAGAAATTAGGGGCTTACTTGCTTCTGTAATTTACATTATCTTGAAATTATTAGAAGTAAGATGTGATATGGCAATAACAGATGTCTTGGATTTTGGTTTTTTTCCTTATACTATTTATATATACTTATTGTAGTAATAGTAGTACCATTACAGTCGCAATCATGTGAGGATATTTTTAAAAAAACCCAACAATTTCTATAAGAAGAAAATCTTTTCTTAGGCCAAATGATACAGCTAGGAGAAAAAAGCACTAGCATACAAGCCTTCTTCCTGGGCCTGAAGTATACCTCTGACTTGCCTGCTAAAATGTTGCTATATCAGAAATAAACTTTTTTCTCCTCCTAGAGAAATTATTAAATATTTCATATGTATGCTAGTTGTATATAAGTAATTTCTGATGACGACCCTCATAAATAAATAAAAGATGTCTATATATCTTACATACCCACAACAACTGTTTCAACAGAGCATCTTAGCACACCTTTCCTTTAAAAAGATTGTATCATTTTGTGAAATGTCATTAAATATCCGTAAGACTCACAATTTCAAAAAGCTGAAATACGATCTCCAGCCTTATAATTTCATAAAAGAGCTAGTGGCTGGACATCAGCTGTGAAAAAAGACTCTTTCTTTTCACCATTTAGCAATAATTATAGTACTTAGCTTATTCTGCTGCAATTTATTAACAGGGCAGTGATTCCACAGTTCTACATTCTGAAAAACAGCTTTTCTGTCTATGAGCAATGAGGCAAAACTCCACCGCCTAAATATCTCACAAACTAATCTAAGTTATATAGATCTTTAAGTACATAATTTTACTGATAAATGAGACATTTCAAGGTATAAATGGTCTATGCTGTTACCCAACAAGAATTGCATCTGCTGTTGTTTTCATTGACATAGTTTGGACCAAAAATTAAAGCCTGATAAAAATCACAATGAAAAACTAACTCATTAGAAGTAGCAATACGTTATTTAGCAAGGTGAGCAGATGTGAATTTGCGAAAAGGAATTCTCACTTAAGAGTGTTTCTAACTTCTGAATAAAATAATTTTATATTTACTTTTTAGGGTTCCTTAAAATTTTTAACTATTACCTTATCTGTGTCTTCTTCAAAATTCTTTGTTACGGGGATCTTGCAACCACAGGGAGCCTCTTCCTTTCAACAGCATTGTGAATTTACTATTAAAAAATAGTGGTTATATCTCAGAACAGGGTTTCTATTTGTCCTTACTCAATCCTCACTGAAATACACTAAAAGCACACTTGTATCCACCTGAACCACAGATACATACTGACTAGCCGAAGAATGCAGAAATAACTTAGTAAATTATTCTTCATGTTAGTCACGGTGTTATCAAGTAATGAAGAGTTATTAGTTTATACCGTTTATTAGATTACATAAAAACATTTTTAAAAGCCTACTCCAAAACTTTCTCTTTTGTCCAAGTCCGTATCTGTTTTTATGAGTTTGTTCTCCCTAAGAGAGTAACAATAAATTCTGGTATTTGAGTGACCATTAGCTGTAACACTTTTTTTATTTCCATTATATATTAATATAGTTGGCTACAAAATGAACTTCAATCTACATTTAAATTTATCAGTATAGAAGTTTTTCCAATTAAAAAGTAAATGAGATGCTACACAAAGCATGTATGTGTAAAAAGTCAAGATTTGAGAAATTTGCTAGTACAGTTAAGACACTAGCCTTGATACATTGGCTGAAACATAGTGGGGGTTTTTGTCTAGGAATACCAAAAAGGGAAGGTAAAGAAAACCACGTTAATGGACATTTGACCAAAAGATTAGACTTATTGCCAAAGGAAACAAAACCTATTTAATGTCATAAATTGCTCTTCATCACCAGTTTTCCTTAGAATTGCTTATTAAAGTTTCATGATATTATAAGGAAAGTAAACTCTGGCCATTTGGCTAAGACAGTCTGGTGATGTGGGTCTCACCTCTGACACTGCCACTGACCTGTTCTGAAAAATTGGGTAACATGTTTCATTTCTTTGAGTTTCCATCTTCCTTCTCATTACCTGTCAGCTCTATTTATACACATTTTGAAATATTTGGAAGGGGTTACCTTTCAGTGTATTTCTACAGTGTCCCATGGAGTAGACATTTTGATGCACTTAGTACATATAATAAAAATATACTATTATTTATTAAGATTTTCTAAATTAGTATACACTAAGGAAAAACAGGTAAATTTATTGTGATATTACCAATAAATGGTAGATAAGTAATCATTAAAAAATACTAATGGTTCACAATCAGTTCAGAAGCACAAATCAACCAAACAAGTGCTGCTTGTGCTAACACTGGAAATCTAAAGCTACTTCCTGATTTGTCAGCCTGTGCGTTGAAGCCAGCTTAAGGAGTTCCTGCCCACATCAAATCTTGAACCACTCTGCGCAGCTAAGATTTGTCTTTGTCACTGTTTCTAGGACCTTAACGTAAGCCCTGTGAATACTTCTGTGCAAACAAATAAAAACCTATGGTCTCTGACTTTTACCTGTATTTACATAAATATTATATGTAGTTCTCAGAAAGTCTCAGTTTTAAGAAAACTTACAATTTAACTGTGTCTCATCCCTTTTTCTTATACATAAGACAGTAATGTTTCTTTTCCTTCCTCAAGCCTTTCTCTCTCGTTCCCCGAATCTCATGAATTTCAGATCCTACCCACCTTGTCAAAAATGTCTTTGGGCATTTGTAGTCACTCACAAGAGCAAATCAGTAGTGACCATACTTGTTTTTCAAATGCCTAGAAGGCCAAGAAATCCTGAAGTTTCTACTTAGAAATGCGATCAAATGAAAATGCATTACTGTTCTCGAGGTCTGTTTATTGCAAGTCTTCAGTCACACCAATGTTACTGGTTATAACAATAATTATTATTTCCCTCCTTATAATACTAACAATTATATAGTTAGAAGAGTGTGCTTTATATCTCATTATCATTTGTCTGATTCTCCGTACTCTCAGTCCTACAATATTGTTCTATTAGGTTCTATTGCGTAGCCTATCTGCAAACCTCTTACTTACCAGTAATAATGTATTCAACAACCTCAGCTTTTGTGTTCACATGTAGTTTGAAGAAATAGCAATTTAAATGTTTTCAACATGTAAGTTTAACTTATTTTAAGGTGATACTAATTTTATGCCTTTTTAACACTCTTTTTTCACAGTAGATTTGAACTCTTTGTAAGTTCAAGCAAACAAGGACTGACTGCCTAAACAGTAGTATGTAAAGTCCTGCACTTCTGTTTAATAAGTGATTTTTATAAAATGATGCTGTACGAAGAACAAGCATTTTTAATTAAGAGCAGCAGAAACTGCTACAGTAAATTCCATGTTTGGGTTGAGGTTTGTTCTAATAAATTGTGATTTTTTAACAAGAAAGCTTATCTAAGAAGTATGATGCCAATATGCCAATTATTTTTAAAACATCTCTACCGAGAATATACTTCAGATCAACTAACATGATGCTTTAGTCCTAGCTGCTGTAGATTTCCCCTAAACTTTTTTCTACAGGGCAAAATGGTGCACTGAAAACCTGCCGAAGCAACATGCTACTATTTAGCAAGTTCAACATTTAAAAATGGAATAGATATTATCCCTGTATCCTCTAGTGGATCATTGTAAAAAACACCAATTTGGCACGATTTAACATGCCACATAAAAACTGCTGTGAATGGAATAGCAAGAATATTACAATTTTAAAATAAAGTTATATAATGTAAATTATACAGAAGAGCTCACTCAGATATCTTCAGCATTAAAATAAATTTCTTTCTTATAGCTCTTTCCAGTGCAACTCAAAACATGAAGCTTTCTAAATCTCCTGTTTAAAGACTAAAATAATTCAGTATTCATCCTGGACATCTGCTCTAATTGACAAATCCAGATGAACTTTGTACTTTCTGCTTCAAATTTTGTCCTTACAGAATGAAATTATGTAATGGTATACTATTATGTCTAGCCTCACCACATTTCTAAAATAACTGTTTCCTCAACCCCATTTATGTTCAAATAAATGATCACAAGTATTCTGGACCAAAAATACTCCAGATAAATAAATCACAGAATTCCAGGCAAAGATTAAGTACCATAGTTCCCACTTATGCTTTCATTACTTAGAAGGCAAAGGCAGGCTTTTCCAGTAAGATTCTATAACATATTTTTTATGTTCTTGAATCAGGTGTCAAGCAAAAAATAAGTATAACTGTTATTGAACACCTAAGAATACTGTATTCTCTTCATACAGTTCTATAAGAAACAGTTGATTTCCTGTCCTTAGATCCTCAAGATTTTTGATCAGATTCATGACATTGCATCAGTTTCAACTTTCTGCTAGTAGCACTGTCAATTTATTTGTCTCAAAAGAGAGCACTAATTAAACAATTTTGGTATTAAAAGTGTACTAGATGACAGTCTATTAATCCATCTGTCAAAGACTGCTCATCCATTTTTAACTCTCTCATCTAGGTTAAGATTTCTCTTAAAAGGTCATAGTTAATTCAGTCTTCTGACTCTTACTTTTTGCACAATGTCAAGGAATGTTACCACAATAATCAGTAGTTCTGTGCTTTTAAAGTGAGAATGTTCCTACATTTAAAAAAACTATGTTTATCTCTCCGTTCATGATTCTTTTTCCTCAAGTGATGATAACTTTTAAATTGTTCAAATAACACATAAACAAGTGATATGACATGGGAAAACAGAAGAAAGTCACAGAATGAAATATTTTAAGATGCAATACTTTTAAGCTTATTCATTTTATTTCCTATTCCCTCTAACAGTTTAATAAAAATTTCTTCCTTAATTATTCACTAATTAATGAAGTCTGGAGAGATATGGAAGGTTACATAATTTTCCTTTTTTACATTGAATGGTAAGTATAAAGCATAGAACTTGTAAATTTTTTATTAAAAAAACCGCAGAGATCCTCATGCCAGAGTCACTTCGAGCACTGGCCCATCTACTCCTACACTTTGTATGGCTGATAAAATCAGCACCACTGCTATTCTGTCTCCCCATATTTCTCAGTGAATTTTTGTCTATCTCCATAAAACTTGGCTCCACAAAACCCCCAATACTTCCCTGTGTAGTCTACAACTGAATTCCCACATATAACAGAAGTGCAACATTTTGCCTTTTTAAGTGGCTACCGATATTTTTACAAATGTTGTTTTATTTTTATAGTTCTCACAGCACAAAGCAAGCTACGCTCATTTGAAAACAGACTGACTAGGAATTAATTCAAGCTCAAATAAACTTGACTAAATGACAAACTTTGTTGTTTTATAAAATAAGATAGTGTTTCCAACAGTTTATGATTATAAAATGCCATCATTTGCAGATTATCAAGGCAGGAGTGCAAGCAGATTTCATTCTGTAAGGTCTTTTCCTCCTAAGTATAGAAAATGAATATATGCACATTGTACGTGGCAAACTGAAAATAGAGGTTAATGTTATTTCCTTTCTTTTGCTTTTTGGAGAGACTTGTTTTATATTTCAGAATTTTAACAGAGAAGTAGAAAAATATCAAGGCCAAAAGGGACTATGACTAAATTAGCATGACCACACTTCCTATATGGGCCAAAGAATATCCTGCTATTAAATCAAAACTAAACGTCTTTGTAAAGATTCCAAGTAATGACAACCTAAATCATGTGTTCCAAAGGTTAGTTATCCTCATTGTTAAAAGATATGCCTCTTATTTATTGGTCTGAATTTGTCTACCTTCAGTTTCGAGCTTCTGGACCTTATTATATTCTTAACTGTTTTAAGGCCATCAAATACTAGAAATCTCATTTTCATGCACCTATTTGTGGACTCTGATCAAATTACATCTGAATCCTCACTCAAACATATTGAACAGATTGAGCTTTCTAAGCCTCTCATTATAACTCACATTACAAGAAGCCCACAAACATTCTTATAGCTATTTCTGAACACTTTTTCAGTAATTTCTCCTTTTTGAAATATAACAACCATAACTGAAAATAATATTACAGGAATAGGCTAGCTTATACCGTTAGCTAATGTTGTCCTACTTCTCTATTGCTATACCATTTCTATGTCAGCAAACAGTACAGAAAAAAGTGATCTACACACCTAAAAACATTACTCTGATCTAAGAGTACAAAGATCTAAAGTACAAGATCTAAAACAACTTCTGAAGAAAATAAACCAATATATGAGGGTAAATGGAAAATGAGATAAAATGACGTGACTACCAAAGTAATCCTGTTAGAATGACTGGATGTCTTTGATAAAGGAGCAAATTTTATGGACAAAGAAAAAGCAGGATGATAGGATTTATCCAGACCTCTGTAATACACTACAAAGAATTTTTACATAAAACGGGGATTAATGCTACAGTTGTAAGAAGCAAGGAAGTGGCTATGGAGGAGATGTCAACTCCTGTGTGCTAGACCTCTGCCCTAGAGTGAGGTTAGTAGCGGAGTTCCTCAAAGAGCATCTTTGGTAACAATCTTATTAAATATTTTTAAAACTGCCTGGCATAAAAAGTAGGCGTGATGTCAATGCCTCCTAACCATGCGTCAATACAGAGAACTGAACTATGATAAAGGAAAAACTGGGTGACTTGGGAACTGGAGTAATAGAAGTGTCATGACATTTAATAAGACAAAGTATGAGGTTGGGACACAGGCTCGGCGCTCAAGGCTTCTTAGTAGTGTATACCAAATTGGATTTTGATGCCCTCAAGGAGAGGATAAAATTACTTATTTTCTCAGCATGAACAGGCATCAAAACTATATTTCATGGTGATGACAGAGGAACCAGGACAGGAACATCTTCCCTGGGAAGTTTGTGTGTTGCCGAGCTAAGCAACATCCCCACCACCAATAACAGACGGCCACAGTCCCACTGCCTTCTGCACAAACGCCCTTCTGGCTCAGGGCTGGGTCTGTGCACCCTGCGCGAGGAGGACAACCGAACGCTGCCAGCAGAGGCAGAGAGGTGAAACAGGCACATCCCAGGTCAAAAGAACTTCCAGTTCCAGCATCAGATAGCCAAGATCCCACAGTTTGCTCTGTGCTCACCTCTGTCAATGGCCAAATTCTCCTAGAACACTATGTTGTCTCCAATCTGGAGAAATGAAGAGAAGGGGAGAAAAGTCACAACTGAGTAAAACTTCCCAGTCCCAGTAATATGTGGCTATGAAACCTAAAAACACCCAGCCCTGCTAGAAGTAGGGGCCAGCTTAAAGCCCTTAAATCCATCTTCTACTCCCCCATGCTGAAATGAACTGCTTTCTATTTTGTTATCCCCTCTAGCAGCTGAGTTGACAGGGCTGGGGAAGAGGTGTAGGCAGAAGGGGCTGAGCACACAGCCAGCATAGCAGCAGCCACATGAAATTAATGCTTGTGTGATCTCAGCACCCTGAGCTGCTAAGAGAGGATGAACTATGGGAGCAATTCTGTACCATGATGATTTTGCAGACACATCAGTCTGTCACCATACACAACTATTTATGCCTAAATCTAGTTCTGTGACAGTTCCTCAGAAACTAATACACAGAAAACCTATTAGGGAAATGAAGATCATAACATATTAGTCAATCTCAGGACAATTGAGCCACCAATGTGATGCAACACTACAAGGCAAACATGACCTTAAATCAGAAAATATTATTTCAGTAGAGTAAGAGAAGTCTTTATGCTATTTTACATTGTACTAATGAGCCCCTGTGTATACGGCTATGCAGAATTCTGGCAACTTAAATTAAAGAAAAATGGATTTAAACTGGGACACGTGCAGAGAAATGTTACTAGGATGATCAGAGAATGGAAAATCCCCTGTTTTATAAGAACCAAGTAAAAGAACTTATGCCTGCATAAAGTGACGTCACACTACATTTTTGCCTTACCCTCAATTCCATCATTGTTTGTTTCTGCCTCAGCACCACCTGCACCTTTCTACCAACCCAAATGCTCATGTAGCTATGCAGTGAACTGGGTCAAGGAACTAATTAGTCATTAAAAAAGCTTTCAATCATCAGTTTCCTGATGGGTTTTATTTTCTGAGCATGTAAGTCTATGCTGGCACACAGAAAATAAGGCCTGAAGCTGAGGTAAGAGTAGCAATGCCAATTTACGGTGCAAGTAGACATCACTGTTTGCTAGTAAATACACATTGAATGGCAACACCAAGAAGGAACATAGCTGTTTAAACATAAGGACAACACAAGCTCAAAGAAAATGGTTATAAATCTATCAGAAATCACTTCAGGCTGGAAATCAAAAGGCTTTTAACTATCACAAAAGTACAGTTGTAGTTCCAGTTAAAGGGACAAAAGCATAACCAGTTCTTACAGCAGAGCAACTGGCTATCTACTAGTACTTCAGAAGTTCTTTTTCAATCCCCTATTTAACAATTGTTATGTATTTTTGATAATAGATACACATTTTATTGTGTTAGAGTGTAGTATATTTAAAAAACAACTGATTTTCCAGGAAGTCCAGACTGGTAAATTAATAAATTAAAAAATTATATCACTTTTACATACTTATATTATGACATCTGGAAACGCTACTAATAGTAGTATTTACTAGTAAAGTTAAAAGAAACTTCAGACTGAGTATCATTTCTCTAAAATTCCAAAACTACTCAGACAGCTTTTTTCAAAGAATTAATCCCCTATATGCGGTATGAGACTTTCAGACATGCCTTGTATGCCCTGGGACCCATTACAATACTTGTGACCTGACTTTTAAGGGAGCTTGGTACTCAGGGTTTTGATTTTTTGGAAATTTGTCCACCTGTTTAGGTTCTAAAGCCATTGATTTGACTCCAAAAAGGCAAGGTATGCAAAAATAAATATATGTAGCTAAAAATAAAAAATTTTTAAAAATCACAAAACAAACAAACAAAGCCAAAATGTAGGCAATCTATTTTCATATATGTTAAATGAGAGTTTAATGTTAAGAAAAAAAAAGAGGCACCCTCCAAAATCTTTTCTGCAAGTTTTGAACACAGTTAGAGCTCGCTATTTGGCATCAGAAACTTGACAAACTATGGAGTCTTGAAGCATACCAACCTACAGCAAATCGTTTATATTTAACCATACATGGTAAGCTTTTACTTTTCATACCAATGAGTCGTACTGTAGCAGCTCCTTTGGAGGTCCACACTGGGAGCAATGAATGTGCATTGCTTTGTTTGTTTGTTTTCACATTCTTTGCAATGAAATAGTGACTTAGGGATTTATTTTTCTAACAACTTGGTGGAGATTGATTAGTAGATACTAGAAAAATGTTTTGTTACCATTTTAAAGAAATTCTAACAAATTTAATTAAATTGAGACATATAGTTTAAGGGTTAGCTGAATTACACTGTTGGGCATAACCACACAAACAAAATATTTAAATGCCACTTGTTAAGTAACATTCATATGTGACAATATAAGCCTGAACTATGTCTAACACATCAAAAAACACTAACCAAGTTTTCAGATTTTAGACTTGATATTGCTTTCTTCCCCCTCAAAGGATGCCCCCTTCGTGCCTCACAGTTCTGCAGTGGTACACTTGAAATATCTACTTTTAAAATACAGAAAATACACACAAAAGAGCATGTGAAAAATTTGAAAAACATATGCAAAAAATAGTAATATGAAAGAAATGCAAAACTCAAATAATATTTACAAATACAATTGCTTTTATCATATCTTAAAACACATTATTACAGTCTTCTAGATATGCTTTAAAAAAAAAAAAAGTTAAAGTCTATTCTGGCATAAAGAACACCAGAATTGTTTGGGGTTTTTTTCCAGTTGTTTTTTCAGCGTACCTTAAGAGCTCAAAGTCTAAAAGTGGTTGAGAGCAAAAAACATGGATATGGCAATTAAAAAATATGAACTTAATACCATGCTTATCATCAGTTTTAATCAGAACATTAGAAATTTATATTTTACAACAAATTTTATAAGAGGTCTCACTCTTCTCTTGAGCAATACTGCATCATTATCACCTGCTTGATCCTCTAGTACAGCCAAAAAACATTTCAAAACCAATATAAGCAGAAGCCAAATACTTCTGACAAACAAAATAAATTGTTGTACTGGGTATTCATGATATAAATGTACTCCTTACCTGTTGAAATATTAATACAGCTGTTGTAATTGATTTAATATGTCACACTAAAGAATAGTAGCAAAAAATTTCAACTTGCTTTTCAAATGACTACCTTTCTAGATGTGTAGATCAGTGGTCTTTGTTACTATTAATATTATTTTTAATAAATAACAAATAACATACAGTTAAAAACATAAAATAAAAAATATTTGTGTGTGTTTTTCTTCATCTCATCCTTTTTAAATTTGTGTATGTTCTATAATGTACATATTAGTACAGTAGCACATATGAATATTTATAAATTAATACATATTAATAATATTTTTAATGAGAGCTATGTGATTGAATATGCTTCATTATTTTTTTTTAAATCTGTGTTTAACACTTTGTGATACAGCAATTCGAAGGTCTGGTTCTAAGTTCAGTTTATTTCAAATTTTAATGGGTGTCATAGCTGAAAACGATACCTCACTAAGATGCGTAGATCCCAATGGAAGAAGTACATCATTGCCTGCACTTACTAAAATCATGATACTCATTTTTAATCCCATCCACCAATTATGCAAAGGTTTTGCTGGAAATTGGGCTAGTAAATTACCATCTTAGCTGATGTCAATCAGTTGTTCTTCCAAACTAATCAGGAGGTGTTGCATGTTTATATTTTTAACAAATAGGTTCAAAACCCACTGAAGCTCTTATTTGGAAGATTTTTAAATAGGTTAGAAAATTCTGTTTCCACATTTGTAAAGTGTACAGGTATGAGAGGTTTTATAGGTGACACACTTGCATTGTGTTCAGCAACAAAAAAAGCAAGGTTCATCACTAACGACAGTGGATGTCAATCGATATTTCAAACAGTCTTGATAATTTTTAATGGTTTTGATCAACTTATTGTCAGATCCAATCAGATTGCCATTGTTTTTGATCTCGTGTCTGACAAAGAGCTCGTACTAGGAACAGGAGAAGTGCCAGCTCTGCCATTTTCTTATTGTTTACTTGTGCTCAGTATTATCTTCAATCATGGTTCCTTTGCAGGAATATTTTAAACCACTTGTCCATTTTGTGAGGGTTAATGTAGTTAAAACTAGGTAATATAATCTAGAAATCCACTTAAGCAGGCACATGTAAACTGCAATATGCTTAAAACAAGCAAGTGAGGCCACCACTGTTAAACCCTCGGCGTTGTGGAACATCCACTCCTCCCCCAGGGTACCTCGTGTACCACTGTCCTGGTTTCAGCTGGGACAGAGTTAACTCTCTTCTTAGTAGCTGGTACAGTGCTGTGTTTTGGATTTAGTGTGAGAATGATGTTGATAACGTGCTGATGTTTTAGATGTTGCTAAGTAGCGCTTATCTTAAGCGATCCGCACCTCCCAGCTAACTCCCCCCTGTTTATATACTGGGCATGATGTTCCATGGTATGGAATACCCCTTTGGCTAGTTCAGGTCAGCTGCCCCGGCTCTGCTCCCTCCCAGCTTCTTGCACACCTGCTTGCTGGCAGAGCATGGGAAACTGAAAAGTCCTTGGCTTAAGATAAGCGCTACTTAGCAACAACTAAAACATCAGAGTGTTATCAACATCATTCTCACACTAAATCCAAAACACAGCACTGTACCAGCTACTAAGAAGAGAGTTAACTCTGCCCCAGCCAAAACCAGGACACAGACATAGGGGAAGCTTCTAGCAGCTTCTCAGAGAAGCCATCTCTGTAGCCCCTCTGCTACCAAAACCTTGCCATGTAAACCCAATATAATATTTTTTATTATTTTTTTTTTTTTTAAATAACAGGACCAGGAATTGCTGGAACAAAGGAAGAGAACAGAGAGGTAACTGAATTATCTTGCTCTACAAAGAGGTTGAAACTTCCAGTTTTGTCTTCTTTTTCCCCCCTTTAAAGGCAGACGAGTTGGAGAAGGCAAGTATGAGCAAAGCAACCACAAGGAGAATAAACAACAGCAACAAAGAGGTCATGTTGCTGGTGGCACCTTTTAATGTGGGGTTCTAGTGAAGGGCAAGGAATTTTCCCAGCGAGGCCTAGTAAGTCTGAACAGTTTGAACAATTAAGGACCAGCTTGTGTGTCTGCATGTTGGCTTCGTCAAACCCTCAGATGCCATCCAAGTGAGCTCTCAGTTATTTGTGATCAGTTGCAACTACATTCCTGTGGCTTGTTTCTCAGACCCAGTTAATACCTGCTTAATTCTGCTTCCCACTCCTGACTAGTCTGCCTGCCAGCTTACTGCTTCTTGAAATAAACTCTTACCGTGTCCTTCAGTTTAGTATATATTTTGATTCTGTGGCTTTCTCATTCCAAGTCTAATTCCTGAGTATGCTTTTTTCTTTTTTTTTTTTTTTTTTTTTTTTTTTTTTTTTTTTTAAGATTCTCTGTGCTACTTCTAATTTCTATTTCAACTTTGGCTCACCTTAACTTTGTTTCCAGCCTTGATTCTAGTCTAGCAGCAATCACTGAGCCCAGCTGTCTATTTATAGTATCTACCTCCAGATGACAGTTGTTTGATATTGTGTGGAAGTTGACAGTATAAATCAAGAAGTGAAACTTTCCCAAATACTGAACATGTTTAGAAGCCATTACTTGAAAACACCATCAAAACAATTTGAATTGAACACTGCTGTAATTTTCTATATAGCTACTGAAACGTTAATACTCTCTGGGCATCTGCAGGAAATCCAGTGTTGTTCTCCATCTTCCACTACAAATGCTGTTCAACTTGCATAATGTAATCATTCAGGGAGCATTAGGCCTCTGACTAACTCTAAAGTTTCAGCAGGTAGGGTGACTTACATGCTATGACATTACCTAAGCTAAAATGCAGATTATTTTCCTACAATTTCTGAATTAGTAAGATGTTACTTATGAAAACTGGTGATTTTGAATCTGAAAAATTTTAAGTGCAAAACAGAATATAATTTAAAATTAACCTTTTAGTAACTATTTCTAAATTTGATACAAGTCCAAATACTATCATTTATTAAAGTCTTCAATATAACACATTACCTTAATAAAACAATAATAAAATCTATACCTGCAATCTGCTTGAACAGACATACAAAAATAAAAGACCTATAGATTCAAAATCTACTTTATGGCTTCTGTTCAAATCTCATGTCCTTTTGAGTTTTCTGGTTTCACAGCTTTAAAGGAGCCTATCTGAAATTCTCTGTAGTGACAGAAGAGCATTGAACTGAATCTTAGTAACTTGATCGAAAAATCTTCCATGAAGGATCAGAGCAGATGGGTTTTGGGATCGTGCTTTCCACCTTTTGACAAGAAAAGAAAGTGAATGCCTGTAAGTTTTTGGCTTCTAAACTTAAGCAACCTTTCACATCTGAAAACAGAGATAATCTTCAACACATTCATAGCGCTCTTGGATGTTGCTATACCCATGTACCAGGACTTGCATCTGAAGAGCCCAAGCACTGCTCATATGAAGTGAAAAGACTACTTCAAAAATATGGACCCTTATACTTGGAATTTTTTGGATGGCATTGTAACTTGACAGTTCCTATTCAACATGACGTTTACCTTGACTGGAACATAGTTTAATCACACTGGACCAGATCCACAGTTGTAGGACACTAATGCAAGTTCCATTAAAGCCTTCTGAGAGTAGCATTATCAGACTAAACTTTGATGGTTTGCTGTTGTCCAAAACCTGTCCCCTCAGGTTCCTAAACAAAATCTATGTCTTCTGCTCCATACCACTCTTTAGGGTGGAGCTCTGAATGAACTACATCCTGCCACAGTGAATTATGAGAAATAAATCAGCACCTTAAAAGAGTTTTGAAACTGGAGAGACTAAGTCAATGGGAGAATAAAGGTTCTTGAGCATATCTTGCTGAAGGAAATTTACTGTTAAGAGTTACCTCTGTGTATTCTTGTTTGTGGAATTAGCAGCCTCTGATGATAAGCTTACAAAATCCTTAACAAATCTCAGGGCCGCTGAAATCAGCATTTGAAACTGGTGTTTGTCTTAAATCCTATTTCCAAATATAAGTATATTGTAAGCTGGCATAACCAACTGGAAATTCACTTTTTGCCCGTTTAATTTCAATCTTTTTTTGTTTGATCATTGATCAAATGCTAGAGCAAGGACAAGCAGTCAAAGGGAAGGATGGGAATTCCTCCTCCAGTGGCACTGTTCTTGAAAGCATTCATAAAAAATGACTTGGGAATATCTGAGAGTGAAGTGGCCACATACTGAGTTATATCTCTTCAACTGTGATGTTACCTTGAGCAAAGTGAACTTCGATGCAGAAGATGCAGTGGTAGAAAGTTTGTGTATATGGTGATAATTCTTAGAGAACCATCATTATTAACAAGGAAACTACATTTCTTCAAGGACCTCTGTACATTTTTACAGTAACAGTCAGAAATGCTGCACAGAATATAAGGAGGTGTGAGTTCTCTAGTTAAACGTAGGAAAAAGTATTAAGCAAAAAACAAAGCATAACATTTAAGCAGAATTACAGATTAAGGTACTGACTACTGAAGAAGAGACACTAACTCTCTTATGGCTACTCTACATATTTTAATTTGTGCATCTGCAATTAAGGCAATAGTACCTAGAATAATTCCAATTCAAGACAGGAACTTCAGTCAGAGTCACAAATGAAGATGCACCAGTTAAGTATGTAGAAAATCTTTGGATAACCCACCAAGTTTTTCAGTAAAATAGGCTAGAATGTTATCCTATAAGAGTTCAACATGTCATCTTAAGGATAGTCAGACTGATACCTCAATTCTATTAGCACTGCATTCAGAGACAATAATGTAGGTAGTAATTAATATGTATTTTTTGAAGTTTGATATTTTTAAAGCTTTGGGGGAATGAAATGGGATGCATGGGTTGATGCTAAATGAGACTTCAGGAATTCATCAGGTGAACTATTCATCCAAAAAAACCCAGAAAAACCAGTTCAAGAGCACAGAGATCAAACAGGGCTCCTAAAAAAAAATTAAAAAAAAAAAAAAACAAACCAAAAAAAACCCCAAAAAACAACAAAACAACAACAACAAAAACCCAACCTAACTATCTATCTAGAAGACAATGGACTTCCTTTTTTCCTCAGATTATTTTCTGATTGCAGACTTTCTGCTGTGCGGAAGACTGAAATTTTAAGACCACAGGGTGGCAGCATACAGCATAACATCATAGTTTAAGTAGTGGCATTTTTTCTTTCAAAAGAACTTGCACCGAAGAATAATCTTCCTGTTCTCTTGCTTTTTCTTAACACTAAAGCTGTGTAACTGGGATAGATAATGCCATGGCTGAGGAAACATCCACAGTGATAGTGCAAAGGCTGTACCAGATGAGTTTTAGGATACAGTGCTGGAATGTATGGTGCTAGTATGGTGAAAACGGATGTATGCAGTGCTGCTGAATTGCTGCTTTGAAGAACCACTGTTCTTCAAAAAAACACTGTTCTTCAAAGATCCTTCGGCTAATGGCAATACTGAATCACAGCTACTGTAGAGGATGAATATAGACAGAAAGATTATTACTCCCACTTGAACTCCCTGAAGAAGTCTGGAAGTATCTGGACAAAGAAATCAGGTTAGTACAATCTTCTTGGATTTCCGAAAGGCACTTAGTTACTTACCATAAGCTCTTAAAACAAGTAAGAATGCCATGGAATATGGGTCCTCAAATGACTAAGCTAATGACAAAAAAAGAAAATGGGTAAAAGGATATTTGGTCTGTTTTCTCAGTAATGGCATTTCACTAATGGAATCCCAAAATGGTCTGTGCTTGGCCTTTGCTGTGCAACATGTTCATAAATTATCTGGAAAGGGGAGTAAACACTGAGATGAATCTCTGAGTATCCTCTGATGATGATGATACTAACTTATTCCAGAAAGATGAAAGGCATAGGGACAAGGAACTGAAACAAACAAAAACCAAACAAAAAACCCTACCCAACTTTCTAGTCCTGATTGGGCAACAAAATTGCAGATGAAATCCAGTGTAAATTACAACCAAGAAGTGATGGAATATGTGAGAGAAATCTTAACTTTACAAACATGACAGGCTCCGAATTGAAAACTGACACTTAAATGTGACCCTGAGGTTATGACAGCTCTATGAAAACATTACTTCAATGCTCAGTAGCAACCAAAAAAGTAAATCAAGTATTAGGAATTATTAAAGATGGAACAGAGGAAAACATCATCATGCCATTGTGTGATTCCACAACGCTCCCAAATCTTATAAGCTGCATGCTTTTGGTTCCACAATTGCAAGAACAACATAGAACAAAAAAAGAGAGAAAGGCAACAAGGAATCAACGTACAGAATGACTTTCAAGTGCCACTACATAAGGTAAAATTCCTTAGCTCAGAAAAGGAATGACTGACAAGATGGTAAAATGGAGATCTACTAAAGCTTGACTGGCATAGAGAAAGTGAATAGGGAATGATTTCCACTGTCTTTTTTAGCATGAGAACTAAGTGGCATCAAACAACTTTTGTGCACTGCAGGCTCTAAACGAACAAAAGAAGATACTTCATACAATATGTAGTTACACCAAAGAACTCCTTGCCACATCACATAAAAGTTTATACGGGTCCAAAAGCAACTGAACAATTTCTGGAAAAGAAAAGAACAAACCACCAAGATCTTTGCTTGTAAAGGAAGGCCCTACAGCTACAAACTGTTGGAGGCTGAGAGAGCATCCTAGAGGAGTACTACTACATGTTGGCATTGTTCATGTACTCTTGGCTGGACATTCTGTATTGACTGATCAGAGAAGGGATAGTGGGCTAGGTGGACCAACAGTCTGACTTGCTAGAACTATTCTTGTGTTATAATTTTGTGTTATCTACGTTCATTTTCACCACTTCCCCAAACCCACACTTTCTGGTAGTTTTGTACACATAGCCTAGTTTCCTTTCAGAAAGAGAACATGTCAAGTTATTTGGAGGAAGAATATGAAGACAAGAAAAATGAAGATTTTGGAATAAGGAAATAAAAAGTTCATATATTATGCAAGATGGGGAAAGAAAAAAACAAAAAAAAACCCCCAAAACACAAGAGTAATATATTGGAGTACCTTTTAAGAGGTGACAAAATAAACTGACAGTAGAAAAGAACCACTGGGGGAGGTGGATCAGGTTTTTTTACAACAGTAAAGGTTTAAAAATAGAATTCTGTGTCCAGCAAGATAATCCTGGCCTGAAGACTAGTGGAAGGCCTCTGAAGAACTCACTTACTGGCAGGAATATTAGTAAGGTGACAGCATTTTCAGAGGTTTGCCACAACCAAAAGAGAATCAAGAGACTTCCAGAATTCCTATGGGTTTTTTTAATTTATATTTCCTATTTTACTATGTCCTCACAAAAATAAACATCTACAACAACAACAACAAAAGGGAAAAGCTATTACTTAAAAGAGAAAGTAAAATAGTAAAGCTGTGAAGAAAGTCCAAATGAATGTCACAAAACAGAAGTATTTTGACTACCAAGTTAGCAAATGGAGAGCAAATGATAAAGGCAGCTGAAGACAGAAATATTTGCCATTAAGAAACAAACACTTCTCCAAAGACAATATTAGAGTTCGGGGGGGGGGGGGAAGGTGAGAGGAAAAAAAAAATCTTTAGAAATAGGTTATTAAAAAAAACAATCAATGGTGTTAAGCTATGTTACACATTCACAGATAGGTGTGTGACATCTAGTGGTCAGACAGTGTAAATGCATTAAAAAATACAATGCTGTAGAGCACCTTTAGTTTTGCTTTCGATATTAAAAGCAGAGACCCTGAAGTCATGATCAGTGATGGGGCGGGGGGGGGGGGGGGGATTAAAATCAGGTATATACACTACTTATATTCTATATATATATATGGTTATTTTTCTAAAACTTAAGAAGAGGGGTTATTAGGAGAGCCTGTTAGATCTCAAGTTTTAGAGTGATATATGAAAGAAAAAAAATAGTTGACTTAAATGCTGTTCTACCCTTAAAATAGACATGCTTTCATCAACACTGTTAAATACAACTTCAATTATTGAGGAAAATAAACTAAATTTTGAGCCTAATCTGAACCCAAAAATCATAGACCACCTGACTACTGAATAAAAAAATCATAGACCACCTGACCACTTGCATAATGCTCCTTCAGCTGTGAATGGAATTGGATTTGAGTGACAGCACATACATACGGTATGGTTCTAGCAGACACAAGGACACGTGGAATATTAAACACCCATGCGTGGGAAACAAAACATATCTGTTTATTTGGAAACCCTTCTGGAACACAGCTTCCACCTATCCCTTGTTTTGGCTCTGTACACCTTTTAAGAGCCATTCAGCTCAGCACAGCGAAATCAATACTAATCATTTTATTTTGCAAACCTTAAAAGAAAGGGGTATATAGAATTTGTCACAACTATAGTACAAGCTTTCAACTATTACAGATACTTTCATTTACCTACTTTTAGGTTTGTGAAGTGATTGAATATTTCATGTTAAAAGTAAATATTATCATATAGTTAATGTTGAATTTCAAAGTGTAAATATATTGGATAACACATTCACTGAGACACCTATTCAAGTGCAAATTTCGAATGAATCTAAAAAAAAATCACTTTAGTTAACAGAAATATTAAATCAGAAAAACAATCTTTCTCGAATAAAATATTAATAAAGTGACAGGATGTGTTTTTAAAAACCATTTTATCTACTTACAATCATTTAGATAAATCTACTTCCATGTAGAAATACTAACAGACCTTTTTTATTTAATTTGCATATTGATACCTATCTTCTGTAGTGAGCACAGCAGAACAAGAAAGTTTTGCAGTAAAATAAGCTGTTTCTGTTCCTCAGCTCTAATTCATTCTCTGCCTTTCCAACACTTCTAGTTAAAAATAAACTGCTTAATTGTCTTTCCTTACAGATTAATAGCTTATTTAAAATAAGTAATGCAAATATACATTAATGGAACTAATGACAGAACTTTATTGTTGATAGTCTAAAGAATAAGTACATAAATGTACCCAATGTGTACTCATATCTGAGATGTCTCTGGCTAAAGATGTCAGAAGAAAGGCGTATTTCTTTATCTAAAAATTTATTTGTGATGTGAGGAATTTAGTGAAACACGCAAGTGGAAGAATAGCTGGGTTTTTGCAATCACCTTCATTCACTCTCTACAGTCTATATTTTAAGTGGTGAATGCTCCTTTCAGAAGAGCAGGAGCTTGCCTTTTAGGGACAACCAGTATTATATGAGCTTTGCTCATGACAATCATTCTTGGGATGTGCTTTCTCCTGAAGCTACCATGTTGTCTGGCTTTGTTGAATTTCTCCTGTTTTATTCACTTATAATAACCACAAAAGAGTTCACACCTTTAGAAAGTCCCACAAAACTTTTCTGTTACTTGTTCAAGGGGATTTTCTTCTCCCAAAGTCTCAACTAGTATTTGGTCTAACAGCTTAAAAAATGTTTATATATGACAAGAGCTCAGTAGCGTTGCAAATCACATTAATCAACTTTTTCTTTTTAAGCAACTTATAATCTTGACAAGAATTTAATATTAACTAAATAAAATGAGCATATGTAATGCTCCCTTGGCATTTAAGTTGCAAGTCTGCTTTTCCTAGATGAGAATGAAATATATTCTTGTGGAATACAGCAATGTGAGGATTAAAGTCTCCCCCCTTTTTTTTTTTTTTTAAGTAATAAAAATGCTGTCTTCAGCAACATAAGCAAAGAGCATTCTGAACATTTCAGAAGGAAAAATCTAATTCTCAGCAATAGGATGAGGTCATGTAACAGAATGACTTTTATGACAAGGATTGAAGTATTACTAAGAGCTTTCAGAAGACTCCTAGTCAAGGCATAAGGTAAGTTCAGAGGGAAGTCAGAAGTACCCCAAAAACAGGTCCAGAGAAACTAGAAATATCTAACACAATAAATAAACAGTGTGACTAGATGGATACAGAATGAGGGGGACTACATTGTTCTGCTACAAGCAAGTATCTTCTCCCAAGCATAATGTTGTACAGTATGCATATTTCCAGATAGCATCTTGACTTACGTACAACGTGAGTTACACTCAGTGTTGTATGAACTAAGCCACGACGTAATGATAAGGATCAGACAAGCTTTTCTGAATTAGCCATATGGAAAGGAGATATTGGTAAGAGAGGTGAGAAAACATCTATGCCACTACCGTCAGATCTGTATAGAAGCAGCCATTATGATACCATGCGATTCACAGTGCATCTGTCTGATTACTACTGGAATTGACAGAAACTCACAAAAATAAATCCAACACAAAACCATTCATGATCAAATTTCCATCCACTTATATTTGACAGCAAAAACTGAGAATACTTCCTATCCATTAGGTCATAATTTATCTACAGGTAGATCATTGCACCTCCTGAATAGCAAGCCTAGTGCAATACCACAATCTAACCAACACTCATGAAATCTTGAAACTTGCAGTTAAGTCCTGCTGGTAGAGTTTTGCACCTGCTTGGCAAAGCAAGCATCAGATGTACTTGAAAAGCTAGATACCAGTCTCAAAGTGCTACCAGAATGAAAAAAAAAAAATCCTCTTTTATGTTCATTAAAATACAGTTTTCTTATTTGTGTTAGCTGCTGAAAGACGCACCTCTTGCTCAGTTTTGAGGGGAGGACAGAAGGAGAGGGGTCAGAGTTCTGGAACACTTACATAAAGCTGCATCGCCCACCCTGCCCCTCTCGGTCAGAGACAGCCTCTCCAACAGGGAGATCAGATGTGTCTAATGATCAGAACAGATGGATGTGAAAATTGAAATAAAGTCCTGAAGCATATAATCTTGGAGTTCTCACTAGCAGATGGTTCTGAGGACTTTTGGAGGAATGCTCCACAGACCTCATGTATAGTACCCATTTGGAGGTAATTTTGCTGCCAATCAGTGCTGTAGGTAATCACCTTCTCAGACAGGTGTTAGGAAAAAGTCTATGAAAGAAGTCAACAGGACTATTAATCTCAGGTGCAATCTTGCTTCTCTTGCAGAGTGGCATAGCAAGCTTCCTCACAATCTTAACTGTGAGATATGCTTCAGCCAAAGGCAAGAACACAGTAATTCCTTTAAGAAAGATTTTTTTCTTTACAAGAATGGACACATCTTTATTGAGAAAAAGAACTGAAGTGTCTGAAAATAACAGAAATGGGTGTATTAAGAAATACATGAATGACTTGGGTGAATTAAGCAGAAGTCGTATCAGGCACCTGGCAAATACTTTTGGTCCAGCATAAAGGCCAAAGGTTCAGCTTGTCTCCACACACACAAAAAAATTCTTTCAGCCAATCTAAGACAAACTGGAAACCATTTAAATAATCAACTCTGCTTGAGGGCATATCTGTACACGCTCTACACCTTAACTTTTTAATAATCTGTTGGAGGTTCTAAAGATCAGTGACAACATGCTATCTTTCCTAAAGAAACCACTCAAACACTTCTCAGAGACATAAAAGGACAGATGGCCTTTTGTGGTGGGTTGACCCTGGCTGGACACCAGGTGCCCACCAAAGCCGCTCTATCACTCCCCTCCTCAGCTGGATGGGGGGAGAAAAATATGACAAAAGGCTCATGGGTTGAGATAAGGACAGGGAGAGATCATTCACCAATTACCATCATGGGCAAAACAGACTCAACTCTAGGAAATTAGCTTAATTTATCAGCAAAAAAATCAGAGTAGGGTAATGAGAAATAAAGTCAAATCTCAAAAACACCTTCCCCCACCCCTCCCTTCTTCCCAGGCTTAACTTTACTCCTTATTTTCTCTACCTCCTCCCCCCGAGCAGCACAGGGGGAGAGGGAATGGGGGTTGCAGTCAGTTCATCACATGTTATTTCTGCTGCTCCTTCCTCCTCAGGGGGAGGACTCCTCCTCACACTCTTCTCCTGCTCCAGCCTGGGGTCCCACGGGAGACAGTCCTCCATGAACTTCTCCAACGTGAGTCCTTCCCACGGGCTGCAGTTCTTCACAAACTGCTCCAGCATGGGTCCTTTCCCCGAGGTGCAGTCCTTCAGGAACAGGCTGCTCCAGCGTGGGTCCCCCACAGGGTCACAAGTCCTGCCAGCAAATCTGCTCCAGCGTGGGCTCCTCTCTCCATGGGTCCACAGGTGCTGCTAGGAGCCTGCTCCAGCATGGGCTTCCCATGGGGTCACAGCCTCCTTTGGGCATCCACCTGCTCTGGCATGGGGTCCTCCATGGGCTGCAGGTGGATATCTGCTCCACCATTAACCTCCAGGGGCGGCAGGGGGACAGCCTGCCTCGCCATGGGCTTCACCACGGGCTGCAGGGGAATCTCTGCTCTGGTGCCTGGAGCACCTCCTCCCCTCCTTCTTCACTGACCTTGGTGTCTGCAGAGCTGTTTCTTTCACATATTCTCACTCCTCTCTTCAGCTGCAATTGCTGTTGCACTGTCTTTTTCTTCTTCTTAAATACTTTATCCCAGAGGTGCTACCACCATCACTGATGGGCTCAGCCTTGGCCAGTGGTGGATCCATCTTGGAGCCGGCTGGCATTGGCTCTATTGGACATGGGGGAAGCTTCTAGCAGCTTCTCACAGAAGCCACCCCTGTAGCCCCTGCTGCTACCAAAACCTTGCCACGCAAACCCAATACACCTTTTCAGATTTTTCCTCTTAGAATGGTAGTCTAAAAACTAAATAAAAACAATTAAAAAAGGACATTCATACTTAGGTTGGTAAAGTTACACACAAATAACAGAAGTTCATGGTAATGTTACAGAATATTTTTAAAAAATGATCCAAGACTCCTTTCTGCACAAAATATTATATCTCTAAGGACTATTTTTATTTATTTAAAAACAATTTCTTTTTAATTTCAACATTCAAAATTCCAATTTATTGGTATGCACAGGTATATATCCACAGATATAAAGATGTGCTGTGCCTGAACACTCAAAAATGACAGTACTTCAACAGTTTCTGGCCCATGTAAGTGAATATTGAGAGTTACAGACTCCTGTGTAAATGTATTAGCATTCTGTTATTTCTATCAGTACAAAATAAGCACTGGCTATGGGTAACATAGCAAGTAGCATGCAATGCATTATTGATTTATTGAAAATTAAGGACGTCTGAAAAATGGTTCAGATAATATTAAACAAAAAATGGCACTTTTGAGCTGTCTGTTTTGTATTTCTGTAAGTGGAATGTAAGTAGTAACATCTTCCAGAAAAACATGCATGCCACTGAGGAACAAGTGCTGATACGCTGAATAACTGAAGGAAGAGGATTATAGTTGATGACAGCACACAGAACATACTCTCTTAAAATATCCGTAAGTTATTTTACATTCAGAATTCCAAAATAAATAAGACATAGATTTCGTATTTGATTTGTTCTGGCACAAATCTGGGTAAACTAGAGTGCAGGGCTACCCAACATGAAGTTATTAAAAGAAAATTATACCCACAGTCTAATCTCTGGCAAGCACTCAAAAGCAGTCAAAGCAACAGTCATGAGATATTTACCATAAAATAAAACTATCTGACATTTTCATTAGTATACACTGGCAAGAAATGCATACTGATGTTCCAAACGCCTATAAAAAGCAAAAACGAACACACACAAAAAAAAATGACAAGTAATTTAGAAAGAAAGTGCTCTTCCTTTTTCATATCAGTTGTAAGCTCCTATGAGGTTGCCAGCAAGTGCTAGTAGAAGAATATTTTTGGGAGAAAAATAGCAGTTCTTACATATAAAACCTTCCAAGTCAGACAAAAGGTCCACCTAGCACAGTACTTCAGAGTAGCAAAAAGAAATGCTATTTAGGGAGAACACATACGTCCAGCCAGTTTCTCCCAGCACACTCCCACAGCACCTACAAATGTTGGGTTAGGGATGCTAGAAAGCACTTACTTGCCTACTCCTTTTCTTACCAAGTCATCATTTTGTTTATGGCAACAATTCCTTTTTGAACCTACTTACACTACCTGACTCTACTATCTCCAGTAAATTCCAAAAGTTCCATGCCCACTGCATAAAGCAGCACTTTGCTTTATCTGTTTTAAATTCACCTCCTACTACGTTAATTGAGTGCCATCTAGTTTTAGTACTGTGAGATCTGGCAAGTAACACTTCCACGTTCCTTTTATTCACTGCCTTCATGATTATAGAAACTTCAGTCATATTTCTGCACCTTCTTTTTTCCAAATGGAACCTACAGCTTTGGTTACACTACTTGTTTTTCATACAACTGTTGTAGATATACACATGGTCTATCTGAAAGTATGCATAACTTTCATTTTTAAATCTACTTTGCATTTAAATTTTAGTTTTGAATAGAATCTTTTAATCCATTTCTAAAATACGGTTTAACTTTTCAACTTTTGACTGGATAGTAAAAAAATCTCCAAAATCTCTAAATAATTAGCATATTGTTCTTACATCTGTTAATACCTATATAATATGCAAAATAAATTTCCAACTACCTTTAAGCATGAATATATACAGTAACTCATACCCAAAAATATTCTATTAGTCATTTCTGTATAATGTAATTATTTTCCCAACCTTAAAGGAGTTTGGAATAACTGGTAATATGTTTTGCTGCAACCCAAGCTCTGGAACAATGACTAACCAGGAATTCAACACGATAGCTTTAAACAAAGCCATCTAAATCATACACCATACGCTGTCTGTTAACAGGATTGGAAGCATGTCAGGCCACCCTAAAAAGTAACTGAAAGAAAATACGCCTTCACAGGTAGTCTATTTGGGAGATGTATCCATATCTCTGTTATCATCAACTACTGCATGGAATGCATTAGGAGGAAGAAATAAAGTACTTATCTTACTTTGAAAGCTCTCTAAAGATGAACAATTATAACATCGATATTGACTTCATCTCAATTTTGTGATAAACCTCTGTATCAACAGAGAGCAAGTCCAATCTGATACATTTAACAAATTTAGTTCCCCATTTCATTGATATTCCTGCAGTGGCAGGACACACTAGCTGTTCATTTTTTGACTTTATGGATTTGCTTATTGTAAGTTAAAAAAACAGAAAATACAGACATAAAGCTTAGAAGATCCTTCAAAGATCAAATTTCCAATTGTGATTGTCTTTACAGACATTCAGAAATTCTTACCATGGATCTGAAAGACCTGTCGATACTAAAATCCAACAGTACTATGACACAAATATCACAGTTGTCCAATTTTGCTCAATTAGGGATCATCTTAATATCATCTGATCCCAAAATAAATAATGGTTGTAAAACGTCAATGGAAAGAACTTCCACTGGAATAGCATAAAAGATGCATGTTTTGTAATTTCTACATTCTTAACATTGTTATAAAAGCAAAATTCACAAAAGGAATTAGAAAGTTTTCCTGTTCCACAGCAAAGGTCTATGCGTTCTGTCAATGCTACAATTGACAAGCAAGAGCTAACCTTTGCTCCAAGAAGTGCTGCAGCTGTTTAGAATCAATGCAAACAGGCTTGGAAACTGTAGGCCAGGGCATATGACTGTCTGTGAGCACTATAAAAAGCAGTGCTGTAGGCACTGTGTAAGAGAGGGTAGTGCTTGGTGTGAGGTTCTCTAGAGAAATGGACAGAAGAACAGTTGTCTGTTAGAGAGCATCAGACAAAGGTTTGGAAGGGTTCAACATATTCATTTGTGGGCAAGATAATGGTATGGTTTCTAAGAGAGTAAAATGAATAGAAAGCCCCAAGGAATAGAAGGCTTTGAAAAATGCAGGGATGGGGTGGGGAGGTCAGATTTTGGTCTGTTGAAAGGATAAAATTGGCTTGCATGTTTCTATTGTTTCTGTATACCTAAAAACAAGTCTTAGATCATCAGAAAAGTCATCTTTGCTCAAAGGCAACTGGTACTAGAAAATGGAAATCTTTAACAAAGACTTCTTACAAAGCATTAGTCAGTAAAGTTAAATAGGTATCAATGGAGACAACATGAAGTACAAGCTAATAAAAAAATATCACTGGTGCTGAAAATTAGATATAAATCAACTTACCCCAATAACTGAGCACAGATTCAACAGAGAGAGATAATTTTGTATTTTTTCACAACTAATTTTTATTTTTCATACTAAAGCACACTTGAGAAAAAGAGCACATCTAAAATATTTCTGCACATAATATAAGGTAAGTATGTGCATATCTCAAGAAAAAAGAAGACAACCAAAAAAATTAAAACACCTGTAATCTTATCTTGGCCATCTGCACGCTTTTACCAGAACTACTTCCTAGAGGAAGCTCTGGACAGATATACTTACTTCTACCTTTATGGAACTTGGACTCTTCAGGAAAATACTTGTCAGAAATCAAACACTTACTAAATCATGAACGAGTAGTCACATTGCAATACCAGGGCTAATTTGTATAAACTTATATAGCATCATCACTTGAAAACAGTGCCTGTTTTAAGCATTTTCCATTTTCACTCTGATCCCACACTTTATCTAGATAAAATTTTCATTTCTTTCAGCCATAGGAAAGTCAAATTTTTGCTAATCCTTCAAAGAAAGCGTCGAACTGTATTTATTCTAAATTGAAAAAAAAAACCTGTTATAACAACTAGTTCAACAGATATTTTTCAAGGAAGATTTACTTATCAGTAAAGTTATTTTTTAATTCTTTTTGTGATCCAAAAGTAACATCTTGTACCAAAAGCATTTTATCTTAACACTCAACAAGGATACCAACAAACTGTCAATCAGTGGATATGTAACAGATTACTTCAGCCACTCACTGCTCTATCAGGTAATGAAGAGGGTAGAAGAAAAAAAAAAGGCAAAGAACTGTTGTGGAGAAAAAGTAGGATCGTGTAAAATATATTTGTCGATACAGTCTCTTGAGATCTCCATTTCTCCATAATTCTTACATCCGAAAGAATATCAGATATTTAAGATGCATAATTAGTTATATGCATATTAATAGCATTTCAACAACAAAATCATAATGTAACCTTCTATTTTCACTCATTTTGTAATTTACAAAACCAGCTCTGTTTTATCACAGAAGCATGACTATATCTAACAAATTTTTTGCTTTTTATTTTGTTAAATCAGAATATTGCACAAAAGGAGGAAGGGATTCCTCTTAAAAATGAATTGCTTTGGTGCTTGAAAATGAGATCAAGTATGACAGCAAAGACCCTTGCCCACATTACCAGGTCAGTGCAGTGATTAGAGCGCATGTTAGGCAGAACTTAAAACCAGGACTGTTTTACGTGTTTTAAGTGCAGAATATGACATTGTCGGTACACGTGGGGGGGGGGGAGCAGAAATCAACAATGTATATTGATATCAGGATATCAAGTCCAGACTCTTCTTTTTCTGTCAGATACATTCAAGACTACCAGGAAAGACATTCAAAAATGCGTTCTCATACAAGAGCCCAGCAGCAGAAAAGAGAGGAAAAAGATGAGAAGTGTAAAGAACATGGAGCCTACCTTCACTACAGTATACCTATCTATACCTCTCTTTTCTCATGGTTCAAAAAAGGTGGAAGAAAGAGTCCCCAGGAAAATGCTGCTTTTCTGGGGAGTACATCAATCTATCCTCAACTGTGATTACTCCCCCAAAATTAACAAAATTAATTCTCTTTCTTGGCCTTCTGGAACATGATGCAGATCCATAACAGAGCAGACCGGGACATCTCTACACATTTCTTTTCATGCTTACTAACTTATGGCTTTGAAACTGTCATCTTGGCTCTTGAGTGGTTCGGCAGTATTTAATGGTATAAAACAGAGGTGAAAAATTATGCCAAAGGACCTTCCTGGTTCATGAAAGAGATCTATCCCTTAGCAGTAGGACAATGCTTATGTTATCAGCAGAAGGCCCTGAGAAAGTCATTCAGTTTTCCTGAGCTGAGAAGTAACAGTTTTCTTGAATCAGCCAAGATATTTGTGTTTGGGGTTTTTTGGGGGGGAGGAGAGGCAGAGGTGTTTTGTGGGGAGGAAGACTATAGGAAGGAAACGTTTGTACGCCTTATTCCCAGAAGTTAAGTGGTACTGTGATAAATAGCTGATTTGGTACTATAAGAAGAATGAGTCATTTTCTGCTGAGATAGTTACATTAATTAGAAACTGGCTTAATAATTCTCCAGTTCAGTGATACACACTGTAAATGCTTTGTAGTCTCAAGTCTTCCCTAACCAATGGAACTCTTTTTCAATGGCTTCAATGTTTTAAATATCTTTATTTAAAAACCCCACAAATTATTCTCCTTCTCTTATGCTTTCTTAATGTATTTCACTAAGTTTTGTACAAGAAATCAATAAAGAAACAGCGAAACAGTGGGAAAGCCTGTATTTGAGCAAGTTCTGAAGACCTTTAGCTACAAAAGTAGCTAAATTTCCAATTTAAGTACTCATAAGTAAAAGATGAGCAGTTTGGGATTAACACTGAAATAAAATTAAAAAGCTTAGTCAGAAAAGGGTAACAGAATATTAACTGCTTTTATCATATTAGCATATGGAAGTTCAAACTTGTTGCAACTAATGAGTTAGCGTGCTCAGGACCAGACTCTGTTCTCTTCGCTTAGCTGAAATGCTACCAGAACACATTGTCCTGACAGTCAACAGATCTTTCTGGCTCAGATACCTTGATTACATACTGCTAAGGAGTAACAAATTAGACACCAACTAGTTCAGAGCATTCCACAAGTGAAGACAGCGCTTACGGCTCAGGATATGGTAGGTTTTGAATTCAGATAATTTAATGTTTTCAGAGAGCTACAAGTTCTGAACACTTGTACCTTGTAATTTTAACAGAGTAACACTTTGTTACTGGAAATAACAATAATACTTATACAACGTAAAGACTTATTATAAGGCTTATGAATAAGATGACAGAAGATGCTAGGCTACTTATCCGTAAGTCATTAACCTATATGGTAATTTAAATGAAGAGTTATATAAGAGAGTAAAAGTATTTCACAAGGAAAGAAAACATAATTAGCCATAAGAATTCTGACTGTGGAGTCAAGCAGACAACAAGAACAATTTGCTACGGGAAGCTGTCATAGCACACTGGAATTTTCTGAGGGTATCGTTAGCTCTTAACCACCTTCTTCTGCTGTAATCCTTGAAGGTAGCAGTAGACAGACCATGGCTTTAATTTAGGAGACATTTGACAGACAAATTAAGCCAGAGCTAACTACTACCTTGATAATAAAAATATTACTTACTCAGCTTATGAATTTCATAATACTAGTAATTACATGTGTTTCTTTATCATACTGAAAATATCTGACTGTGTTTCCTCTGGCCCATTTGCGCCTTATCCTAATTGTACTGCAGAAGAAAACTGAATGCGTACACAAAACAGGTAAGAAAAAAGTAAAAATAGCTAAATGTCAATTAAAAAAAAGAAATGTTTAATTAACTTGATTCCATACTTACTAAGCCAGTGGCAAAACTCAGGTGATGCTCTAAGCTTCCTCCCCCCATCCCTGATTCCTTTCTAATCCAAAACCTGTTTCTCTAAAAACTGTAATAAGAGCTTGTAAATTGCCGTATTTGGAATGGCAATGCTGTAGTGCCTTGAAGTTTATGCATTTTGTTGACTACATCCTCTTTCAGAACAGTGTTTCCTTCATAAAAATGACTGACCATTCTAAAGCACAGTGTTTACCACCAAATTAGTTTTGGACAGACCTCTTTCCGTTTCCTTTCTCTTCTCATTCGCACGCATATTTGTCTCCTGGCAACATCAAACAAAAGTAAAAATATGACTTCTAAAAATCTTTTCAAGACACTTGTAAAATTGTACAAAGCTTCAAACAGACAGTTCTTTCTTTTGATACATAGAACAAGCCTGACAGACCTAAGTATTTTAGCTACACAGAAAGAAAAGTTAGTGAGGTTTCCTGAATGCAAAAAGGGGCCAATTTTTGTTTTAAATCTCAAAATAGAGAAGGGACAAAGTAGCAATATCTACAAATAATATTCATCTAAGCACAAACAAGAAATGTTCAATTTTAACGCACAAAACAATTTAGCATTTCAAAATCTATAGGCATTAAGGGGACAACAAAAGAAATTTAGCTCAGCTGAATTCAGTGGAAGGTTTGCCATTGATTTTTCAACCAAAAAAACCCAACTACTTAAGCTACAGATGATGATGAAAGTTTAAACTTCAATATTTTATATTTTTAGCCTATTTAAAGTACTTTCTTCCTAATAGCACTTAATTTTTCATCTGCCAAAGCATCTGTTCTCTGCAAGGATTCAACATTTCAACTAACACGGGTTCCAAGGCAGCAGCATTAGAACTAAGCAAGAGACATGGATCTACTGTGATTAAAAATATTCTTCAGCTCTGAGATCCTCTGAGGAGCTTGCTATCACGGCTAGTAAACCTCCAGAAGGGCTTTCTGGGGGGGGGGGGGGGGGCGACCACAAAGGAAAAAACACACAGGCAAAAAAAACCCCAACCACTAAGCTCCTATCTGCAACTTGTTACGGTTCTGGATGAGGGAAAAGGAGGGAGGTTTTCGCGAGGAAACCAGAGCCTTTCTGAACTGCTAGCGCGCCCGCTCCCCTCAGGGCTGGGAGGGAGCCCGAGGTGGCCCCGGGGAGGTGCGCGACCGGCGGAGCCCGCGCTGGGGCTGCCCTCACAGGCTGATCCGGCCCCTTTCTGCCTGCCCGGCTAAGGGCTGCCCCGCACTGGGGCGAGCCGCTAGTTTCAGGGGGGAACCGAAGCTGGCGCGGTACCTGCGGTATTTCAGCAGCACCCATCACCTCGAGGAAAACCGCACCCGAGCAGCAAAGGGGTGCGGACGTGGCCGCAGGCGTCTGAAGCGAGGGGAGGTGGGCGAGTCGCGGCGTTGCGACCCTCCCTTTCGGCGGCTGACGCCTAGCTCACAGACAAACCGGGTACCACTAACCTGCATCGCCAACTCTCCTCCGCCCGTAGGCGGCCAGCGGTGCCTTTGAACAAGTCGGTCCCGCCGCCGCCTCCTCAGCGAGCCGCCCTTCACAAGCGCCTCAGCTGCGCGCAGCCCAGGCTGAGGGAAAGGGGCGCAGCGCCGTCCCCCGCCCGCCCGGGCCTCGCGCTCCTGGCGGAATTTCCCGCCAAGTGCCGCGGCAGGCGCGTGCTCGGCTGAGCGGCCGCCCCACCGGCGCCAGCGGGGCTCCTCAGCGCCGCTCTGCTCGCCGGCCCCGTCCGCCCCACGGGCCGAGATCTCAAGCGTTCCCCCGGGGCTTTGTGGGGATTTCTTCAGCTGTTAGCGGGCTCGCTGCTCCCGTAAGGCAGCGCCCGTCCTTGGCTGGCTGCGCCGGCGGGTTGTGAGAGAAAACGCAGCGGGAAGCGCCGGGTGTGAGGCAGCCCGCGGCGCCCGGTCCGGCTGCTGATCCGGCCGGCAGTCTCAGAGCTCGTCATCTTTTTAACTTCGAGCTTCATCTTCTTCGCTGGCACCTGGGTAAGACAGTTATTAGACAGAAACATGTCTTCATAACCTCTTCCACCGCAGGACCCGCTGGCGCCCAAGTCAGCAAGCCCTGCCTAGTAAAAATGAGTTTTGTACCTCTTTCTCAAATCCTTTTTTCCTGAACCTTTAGAAACTGCTCTCCCAGTTTATTTGCTGGTGCAATAGGAATAAAATTACTAATACATACTGTAAGGTTCACAAGAAAGATGTTCTCCTTTGCTATAGGGTCTGTAAAGTGTTTTTTCGTTTTTATTCACAGCTTCGTTCATTAAAAGTGTCACCCACATCTGTCCCTCATGCAGTCCTGAACTTGTATGGGGTTTTTTTCAGTCATGGTTTTCTGAGGGGACTGAAAATACGTCAGAATTAACTGTGGGAAATGTACCACCTTTGATAAGAAAATAAAGGTGGGCTTTGCTTTTCTTTTGTTCTTAGTCTTCACTTACTCTTTGCCAGTCATAAAATTACCCAGTTATGCTTCTGCATTTTAATTATTGACAAAAATCCTAATAAAATAATGAAGTATAAACATATCCTAAATTATTTCCCTAAGAGAGACCTACCTTTTTTTTTGTGTGTGTGTGTGTTATCAAATCCTTCCTTTCATATCCTTCATAAAGAGGCACTGTAACAATAGCCAGGACAGAACAAGCTCCAACTGCCTGAGTCACCAAAAACACATAGATTTACCTTTGTGCTGGTTTTGCCTGGGATAGAGTTAATTTTCTTCACAGTAGCTGGTATGGGGCTATGTTTTGGATTTGTGCTGAAGACAGTGTTGATAATACAAAGATGTTTTCCTTATTGCTGAGCAGTGCTTACACAGAGTCAAGGCCTTTCCTGCTCCTCACACCACCCCACCAGCAAGTAGGCTGGGGGTGCACAAGAAGTTGGGAGGAGACACAGCTGGGACAGCTGACCAAAGGGATATTCCATACCATAGGACGTCATGCTCAGCAATATAAAGCTGGGGGAAGAAGAAGGAAGGTGGGGATGTTTGGAGTGATGGCGTTTGTCTTCCCAAGTAACTGTTATGTGTGATGGAGCCCTGCTTTCCTGGAGATGGCTGAACACCTGCCTGCCAATGGGAAGTGGTGAATGAATTCCTTGTTTTGCTTTGCTTGTGTGCAGGGCTTTTGCTTTACCTACTAAACTGTCTTTATCTCAACCCATGAGTTTTCTCACTTTTCCTCTTCCAATTCTCTCCCCCATCCCACCGGGGGGGAGTGAGCGAGTGGCTGTGGGGTGCTTAGTTGCCGGCTGGGGTTAAACCACGACAACCTTCCAGCATGTTCTGCTGTCTGCCAAGATAGCTAGATAAAAAATACCAGCCTAGTCATCTTACAAAGTTTAGCAATTTTGGCAAGGGGTGTGTTGTTCCTATGTTTTTGCATAGCCCAGAGTTTTCCAGGGGGCGTTAGTGCATGGACTTTTTTCCCTTGGTTTTGTTAGAAATCCATAAACAACGGACTGCAGAAATCATGTTGTAAAGTGTTTGGGGTTTGGGTTTTTTTTTTTTCTTTTTTCTACCTCTACAGCTAGCTACTGACCTTGAACAAACCCATACTGGTTGAAGTCCTGATTCTGTGTACCACACTTAATGGGTGTAAAGTTATGTTCCCATCTCTCTCTCCGTAAGACATACTCTGCAGACAGGAAAATTCTGCACTTCCATTCTTACAGTGTTTGAAGGATTAATGGAGTGGTTTCCTGTTTTGCATAGGTCTGTGTATATGCTGTTTCTCTCTGAAAGACTTTAGTTCGTTACGAATTTCTACTGTGAGTAGCCTGACAATCCTTGATGAGTTGATGAAACAATATTGTATAAATAACTTCAATCTAATGGGTGTTTGAAGAGAAAGTATGCTGTAACTTTGAAAATTATATTCCATACTTCAGTTTGAGTGATATATCTTGAAAAAGAAATGAGTGACTCTTCTACAAGAATTTACGCTTCATATAATACAGAAGGGTTAACCTATAACTAAAACTCAGCAAATGCCCTTTGTATTTAAATGTTACTTGTGCTTTATCAACAGTTAGAGAAATACACGGCAAGGATTTTAATTGCATATATTAGTATTTAGTACTTCCAAGTTTTTACTGTAATGCAGCTTTGTGTCCTACCTTGACTGGTCCAGAAGGATTGCAAAGAGAGTGTAAAGACTGCTAAGGCATTACCTTTGGGCAGGACATCTTTATGATCTTTGTGCTGCTTCTGTACAATGTCAAGTACAAGAAAGGATCTGAGGAGAGCAACTATGACTTATTTTTGTATTTGCAAGGGTTTGCACTGTATGAGGAGAGAGTAATACCTATGATCACTCACATTTATTTTGGAGGCTAAGCTAATCTGAATGAATAAATAGGAGCGTTTAAAACAGCTTTTTCATCTGCCAAAGTGAATCTAACTTAATATGTTTTATAGCATGCTGATTTTTATATCAAGTTCATTTTATTCTAATTATATACAATAAAAATTTTGTATCATTCTAATTATACATTATTTAAATCACACATAATAGGAATAGTCAAGAGAATTCAACAGAGTACAGGGAGTAAGCTGTTCTAGGTGCATACTTCTAATGCATCAGTTATTTAATTGTTGTCTGGGGCCTTAACCTTTCTGAATCTTCTATCTTCTACTTACAATTTTCTAGATGAAAATCTGATGTGTTTTGGTATAATATAGCTTATACTAAACAACTATATTTAATTGCCGATCAGTGTTTTTTCCGTGATAGAATTTTTAACTTTTCTGTTTTGTAGTAAAACACACAGTCATTCCGTAAATCTGAAAAGCAAGCTGTGGAATCAGTTTCTTTAAGGGACATACCTCTCTGGTGGGTCATCAAACTGGAATGTATTTAGTACTGTGAAGTTACTACTCTCAGTTAAAGATACACCTTTTGACAGTGGATGTTCTGGCCCACAACCTTGTGTCCATTTGTTGTGTTGAATTATTTGCAAGAGTTTGAAAAGATTTGGGATTTGGTTTTGGTGGGGTTTTCTTGTTTTGTTTTAAAAGTCCAGTATTCTGGTTCTGCAGGCTTATGCTTGTGCCTGGCAATGTATTTCACTATATGTGCTTAACATGCTGGAATTAGGATGTCAAACTGAAGTACAAAGAAATGTCTTGCTAGTTAGATAATAATGCTTGGTAGCTTGCGAGATCTAGGCTGAACACCTTACAAAGAGCTATGTAGCAACATGATGGTGTTTTAAGAAGAATCTGTCAATCTAATGGTACATTTCATTCTCTTGGTTTTTAATTCCATAGTTGTTCAACAGAAACATTGTGTGCCCACGGGCGGCTGAACTATATATGTTATTACACTGTATAATTAGCTTTTTAATCCATACCCTGTTCTAGTACTTTCTGTATAAATGGGGTGATATAAATTAGTTTTTCTCTCTTCAGATATTAAAGTATGTTTTTTCAGAAAAGATAACTGACACCATGAACTGTTGTCCACTTAAATAGTCAACATTTCAAAGAAAAAAACCAGGCCCTCTACTATAGGAATAAATTCTGACATTAATTCTAATATTATTGTCTTTAAGCTGGTTTTAGAGGTGTACCACCAGGTTTTACAATATTAGCCGTTGCTTGGGGCTAGTTTTTTTTAACTGCTCTGCAGATATCATCCCAACTGTAATTTTTCATGGGAAAAAGACTACAAATTAAATACACGGATAAAAATAAATGTGATAATTAGTCTATTAATGCTATTCACAAAAATAGTTGACATATTTGATAGCCCAAATCCTTATATGCTTTTCTTCTGGATTTCATAATGGCACTATGTCAAATCAATGCTAAGTTATATAATCTGTATATCTGTATATCTGTTCTGTAACTTAATGACATGCAAACACATTTGTATCCATGCCATATTAATTACCACAAAGAAGTGTTAACTTGGAAATGGTATTTTTTAGACGTTAAAGAAGGACACTGCTTTTGGTAAGAAGGATTCTAATGCAGATGAAAACAGAGCACTGTACTACTGTGGCTCATAAAAAAAGCAAAGTTTATATGTAACCTAAACTTCTGGTGAAAATCTTAATAATGGTAGTATGCTGAAAACTTTAAAAAGTTGTTTTGAAGTCTATGAACATGATTAATGGAGATCTTGTGGCTTTGGTTTTTAGATGAGATGCTTGTCCAAAGAACAATCCCCTACCCACAGCAGATTGTGAGGTCCCGTTTCCATTTGGTCTTCAGGTTTTTAAGGAGTACACAATATTGCAGTAGTCTTCCATATACAGATCAATTTGGCATGCTAATACACTTCCCTTGCTCCAGCTGACTTTGTGGCACAGTTGCAAAAGGCCCTTTGGGACTCGGCCAGAGAGCTCTCATAACATCAAAGCAAACTGCTTGTTTTTTTAGCGGGAAACGAAACTCCTGTCAGTTTTAAATTAGTCTTGAACAGTACAGCTGGTCTCCCCTGTAGATCTACATTAGACTTGTTGAATCAGCTTGTTTTTATTCCTAAAACAGAGGTCCTGACCTGTGCTTCAGATTTATTCTTGCCTTGCTTTGAACTTGGCTGAGGAAAAAAAAAGCTGTGTTTCCGTCAGATGAGGTTACATACGGTGATCTTGTCCCGCTGGTGTAGCAACGGACCATCTACTGCCTTTCACCTCTGCCTTTGCGCTCACCTACACTTATTGCAAAAAAAAAAAAAAAAAAAAAAAAAAAAAAAAAGTATGAATGTAAAATGTTACACTGTGGCTCGCTAGCTCTTCAACTGTGCACAGCTGAAAGCTTCTCAAGAAGCTGGAAATAGTTTAAAAGAATGTAAAATGGGGGGGGGGAGGAGGGAAGGCCGTTCTGTTCAGGAACGCTCGGAGCGAGCTGTGCGCTCCGTCCGCTGGGAAGCGCCTTTCCCGCCACCCTACGTGCTTGCTGACCGGGCGGCAGCTCCCCCAGTAAAAGGCACCGACCGTTACTGCTCTATTACGGTCTTACTGTGAATCAGGGTGAGGAATTCGGTGCACCTCTGAACGGGGCGAAGTTCTTCCATGCCGGCGGTACCCTGCCGTGCAGGTGTCCGCGGGGAGCAGACCTTGACGGGCCGTCGATCCGCACCCTAGCCAGAGAGGCGCGTTAAGAGACGGAAGCGCCGGCCCCGCGCACCGCACCTATCTGCTCACGCCTCCTGCCGAGCCTCGGGCGCCGCCGCCGTGCCGGCCGTCGTGTCGCCTCCCAGGTAGGAGGCAGGAGGAGGCCACTCAGAGGCGGCGCCGGCGGCAGCAGCACCAACGGCAGTCACTCCCGTCGGAGCCGAGGCCTGGCTCCGCCCGGCGGGGGAGCCGGGCTTCCCGAGGCGCTCCGCTCGGAGCCTGCCCGCTTGCATGCCGGGATTTGTAGTCCGCCCGCCCCCGGTCAGGCGGCGGAGGCGCCTCTCTCCTTCCGGGAGCGGCGAGCGCCCGTTGGAGGGGGAGAAGGACGGAAGGGACCGAGGCCTGCGTCACGTGAGGCGTTTGTTGACTTCCTCGAAAGGCGGGGGGCGGGGCTGGCGCCCCGGGAATTTCCCGCGGTGGCGGAGGCCGATACCGCGGCCCGGCCGGCGGGGCGGAGGCGATGGGAGCCCGAGGGGGCCCGAGCGGAGACCGCGACGGCCGGCGCTGCCTCTCCGCCGAGGTGACCGCCCGTTAGTGACCCGCCTGGCCCGAGCGAAGGCCCGGAGAGGTTGGTCCCGGCGCGGGGGAGAGGCCGCCGCGCGGGCGCGGGGGGCCGGCGGGGGAGCTGCCGGTGGCACGTCGCCTGTGGGCGGCCCGGGCCCTGCGGCCTGCCCCCCTCCCCAGGGGCTGCTGGGGAGCTTCGTGCCCTGTGGCCCGGTGGAACAGGAGCGGTTCCCCCTGGGGGCACGGGCGGTTCTGGCCGACCTTTAGTTTCTCTTCTTAAAGTAGGGTCGTTCTCGTAGAAGGAGCAGGTTGGCAGCGTCGCGTGTGATGTCCCTGCCTGCTTTTGCTTTAAGAGGCCAAGTGTAGCTGGGTAAAGAGGGGCATCCCCGTTGAGGGGCGGTGAGCGTAGTTTAAAGGTACTGCTGACGAGTTGGGAATGGGTCTCAGGTAGGCAATAAAACCAGTTAAAAAGCTGCACCTAATTAAGCTGGGAAACTGAGTGAGTTCTTAGAGTGGCAATTTGTGCGTTAGTACAGGGGAATCTGGCAAAGGGAATGAACAAAGTAGCATCCTTGGCAGAAGATGTGAAAACAGAAACATGATGAAATACTGGGGCAGACTGGAAAGCAGGTGTTGCGGGCCATGTTGGTTTAGAAGAAGGGAGTACAGATGAGCGTTGAGATAGGTTTATATGCTAGTGATGCTTTCAGCTTTTAAGAAATTACAGCTTTAAATCCTGGTGTTTCACCTGGTAGGGAAATTACTCTGATCCCCTTAAATAAATCTGTCCCCAGCAACTTACAAGTGAGAGTGGGTTGGGCTGTAAACTGTTCTAGTCAGTGGTTTTAGGAGCTTTTGCATTTCTTGAGGAATCCCTTAATTTGCCTGCTGTCTTACACCGTGTGTATGCAGTAAAATCAGCATACTGGAAGCCAGCTCTGCAAAAAGCAGAGTGAGGGGAGGATTATTTTCATACAGTCAAGTCTGCTCTGGGCTCCAAAGGTCAGGTGCTCTTCTAACACAGAGTTTTATGAGAAGTGTTATTATGGACTATGGGAAACATTTAGTTTCCTGGATATTGGTGTGTGATCAGATGCTACTACTGCTAATAATACCAGTTAGCACATGTATCCTGGAATTTTTATTGTAGAAACCAAAAGAAATCTGAGATTACTACTACATTTTGTTCTTTGAATAATTGGTATTTTATAAAAGAACTTGTGATAGAAGTGTTTATCAGATGATTGCACTATAACATAAGTAGAAGACTATTGCCCCAAATTGGAAGTATAATTTTTGAGCTAACAACTCTGAGTGAAGTCAGAAGGCAGAAAACAGTGGTTGAGTGAACTCTAGATCAGATTAGATGAGGATTTTAGCCACCTCCTCCCCCCAAAACCCCACATTTTTTTCTAAAACTATGTATTATTTTTCAGTCGTCGTATGCTACAGTTTACAGTTCAGGAAAGTATAAAGTGGCCATTGCCAGAATACTAGCTAGGTTATGTTTTAAAATGAAAATTAAATAGTAAAAAGTTCTTTAAAAGAGCAAAGGAGATGATGTGACATCTTTGTGCGGCAAAGATGGGTAATAAATTAGAGATAATTTTAAGATTACCTAAATTTCAGCAAATGTTCTGATTTGGTTTTCAGTATGTCTCAGTTTTCTATACGACGGTTAAAAGGTGGGGAAAGTGTGAAAATTATCAGGTCAAATACATGAACAAACTGTATTTAGTATACTCACAGTGGAGAAATAGAATAACTTCATCTCACAATGTTGCAAAAACTGTACATGAAGTTGCAAATCCAGTAACATTTGTTCTTATGGTATCAATAGATGCATTGTATTGGGGATTGTGCATTATGACTGGAAAATGTTAAGTGTGGGATGTCTACTTAGGAAAGTGAAAACTACCCTGGAAAAAGTGGAGACCTGTCACTGCACATGCTATTGATATCTGACTTCTTTAGAATGGATTTTGAAGAAAATAAGCGAAAAGGTAGAAGTAAATGGGATAAAATGCAGTGTGGATTTACCTTTTGATACATGTTTTCATTCTTTCACAGGTATTTTCTAAACAGAGGAAGTCTAGACAGTCTCAGTAAAATAGTTGCAGTGGCAATGAGATCCAGTTTGTTAAAATGGCAACGATAGGATTAATACAAGAGTCAGGCTAGTAACTAGCTTGGTAGAAATCAGTGGTGGGTTCTGCTGAGGGGGACTTTTAGAGACTCCATATGTGATTTATCCACAATCAACTTTGCAATCAGTCTTATGTTTTTGCTATATGTTTATACTGTAATTGCATTAATTAACTATTATTGAAATGATTATATAATATTTTTATGTGGAGTTCTTAGTGTATAAAATGGTAGATGCTACTAAAATTTGACAATGCATTTGGGGAGAAGAAATGAAGTTTGAGAAGGGAAGTGAAGCATAAGTAACTTGAACATTCAAAGTTATCCACTTACAAGCTGCTAACAGGAACTTGTGTTCAAATGACCAGGTTTGTCTGAAACAATGAGATGTAAACCTGAATATAGAATCACGGAATCGTAGAACAGCCCAGGTTGGAAAGGACCTGGAAAAGTCATCTGGTCCAACCTTTTGTCGAGAAGGGAACCTAGATGAAATTATCTAGCACCCTGTCCAGTTGTGTCTTGAAAACCTCCAGACATTATGTTAGTGAATTGCAGGATGACCAAGGGCCATCAGTGCGACTCAGTTTAACTTGCCTTTTAATAGCTGTAATGGGTGAGGTATGTTTCCAGTTGAATTAAAAATTAATGCAATTATAGAAGGCTTTCATAATACTTATCACTGAACTTGTGAACGTATTGAACGTTAATTAATCTGACGGTTGAATTGAGTGGGAGGAAACTTATGACTGGGAGGTAAGACCTACTGTTTGTTTTATGAAAGAAGATTTAAAAAAAAACCAACAAACCCCTCTTAGCTTTCGTAAATAGTTGTTCTTTATAAACATTTTGAAATGGGAAGGAATGAACACCAAAAAGGTATCTATTAAAATAATATCCAGTGTTAGCATGAGAACATATGGGTTTTTCAGTAACCTTTGAATGTACGTATATTTGGTGTTAGAAAGGTTTAAGAGCCAGAAGCAGTCTTGCTCCTACTTGTGTTTCTTTGGCGGTATTGCTTCTAATTAGTTTCAAGACTAAATTTAATAGTTTAATAAACAGGATTATATGATGCTGAGAGGACAATATTTAGTTGACTCCAAATTTGGTTTTTTTTTTTTTCCCCTCTCTCCTTTTCTGATAGTTGGGGGAAAGTGGTTGTTGTGACAGCATCCACAGAAAGGGAGATTGAATACATTATGTTGAGGATCCATAGGGTTTGCAAATTAGCGATTAAGATATTGGAGTATGGAACTGTTCAGAGAACATAAAATTTATCAAGCACCGTTGTCATAAAATGGGCTTTTTTAGTACTTTTCTAGCCCTTGTGAGAGTAGATTATTTATTGTAAAAAGCTTGAGATTGAAAAAGTTGCCTGTTGTACCTAAGGAGATTTTGCTTGGCTCCTCTAGCTTACCCAGATGTTCCTGATAGATGAACTACAGTGATCTGGTTTGTGAGCTTAGAGACAGTAACTTTCCATTTCCTGGAGGCAGCAAAATGAAAGCGATTTGGAGGTCTGATTTAGCTGATGTGCTGACGTGTTTCTGAAAGAGCACCAAGTATGCTGAGGCTGCAGGGCTGTGCCTTTGTACGCATGGACTCTTAGGGAGTGCTTTGGGGCTGTGGACTTTGTCCATATGGAAGAACAAGCAGTGGCCAAAGCTAGCAGCTACTGAGATGCATGTATGCAGACTTTTTGTTCTAAAAACAGAGCAAGTATCTGTAAAAAGCAGTGGCGCTCTGTAGAACAGACTGTTCACGACGGGAATCAAAGAGAACCTAAGATTTCTGAGGGAGACATGCAAAATGATAGATGCTTAGACTGGAAGTCTTGCTTGTTTTAGCATCATGTGTCATATACTCCACATACTGTGTGGAGTTTTTGATGCTGACTGCAGGAATTCTGTTTTTTTCGTTGCTGTGCTGGAGCGTCTTTTAAAAAAGAAAGAAGTAGTACAACTTTTCTGAAGTAAAGGTGAGGGCTGCAGCACACTCAGTCAGGATTCCTGTGGATCAAAGGCATTTCTTGAATTTAATGTTTTATTTTTATGTCTACATGCATATATACACCCTTCTATGTAAGGCAAGGTAAACCAGTACAAAAATTATGCTCTTATTATTAACAGCTGGAGACTGTTCGTACTACCATCATGAAGTCAAACCCCTCAAATGTGGAAGGTAAACAAAGTGAAATGGTTCAGACTCTCAGTAGCCTTGAAAAAAAATCAGGAAAATAACATCTTGAAATTATTTGCATTTGACATTTGGAAATATTTTGAAAACCGTTCTGTTCTCTTTCAAATTAAAGGATGGGACAAAATGGGAATCTGCTCGATACTGGGAAAAATTTAATGTTATCCTGCTTTTACTATCTCTCCTCCTGATCTGAGAATGAGATTAGCATTTCAGGCTACAGAAATCTGTTTGTGCAGTGGTCTGTTTGCTGTTAGAGCCTCTGCATCCTGTGTTCCTCGTGTGTAAAATGTGTTTTATATTTAATTACCTCCCATGGCATTAATGACTAATATTTGTAAAGCTCTATGAAGAGAAAAGCTATATTTCTGTCAAGCATTAGTAAGAAATAGGAAAACATTCTTATTCTCAAGATATTTAGTATATTAAATCCTAAAGCTGTTCTATAACCTACATTAAGCATCCATGAACAACAGAAGTGGTTTCTGGAAACCATTCTTTTCTACAGTATGTGAAAGAAAACTTAAGTGGTACCATCTCTTCAAACTCATATGCTTATAAAAAATAGGCATAATTACTCCTGCTAGAACTTAATACTACGTCCTGTCAACAGTGTATTTGGGTTGGTTGTGGTTTTTTTAAAAACATTAATTATTTAATAGAAACAGTAGTACTGGTATTCATTTAATGTATTTATTTTTGGAAGTAAAGATTAAAGTCCTTTTAAATAGGCTGTTCCATGTGCAGATCATTCTAAAAAAAAGTATAAATCTAACATGTTTCTTTGTCACAGGCAAAAGTATTAGGGAGACCTTTCTTGGGATGGGATGTGTGGTAAGTGGGATTGTAAAGCTTGCTTTAAGTAGGCCGAGGTGGACATCAGTTGTATTCATAGACGTTAACTTGTCTGTATATTACTTTAAATATTTCAGTGGGAAATCTTTCACTTTAACTGGTTACTCTAGTACAGATTATCTCATGAGTTGCAACTCAGAGAGATCAAAATTCACTCAGGTGCTTCAGAGTGACAGCTCTGGGGCATTTGCAGCAGTGCATACAAGTGTAGCTTTGAATTGGAGAAGCCGAACAGAATAAAACTCAGGCAGAGGTCTGTGGTTGGACTCAGTAAGCCATCCTGCAAGCCCTTCTGGGATTGCCAGATTTGAGGAGTCATAACTTGTGGAATAATCTAATGCATGTATTGTGTCAGAAAGCACTTCTTTCATTGTTGCTTACAGTTCATATTTTTAAAATGATGTAATATAATACTGGAGAAACTAAATTTTGATTCGTGTCCTTAAAGAGTAAAATTAAAGGCTACAGCTGTAGTCGGGGATTTCTTACAGATACAGGCCCATTTTGTAAGGTTTTGTCTTCTAAGGGTTTCTGTCTATCGCTTTAATATCATGAGAGCTTCTTATGGAGGAAGAAGTATTTGTGAGTGTGCTTTCTCTTTTTTTTTCTTTTTCCTGACAGCAAAACAAAGAGCTGGGTGAACCGTGCATTTCACCATGACCTTTATAGAACTGCTGATCTTACACTGTTTAACGGCCAGGTTTTATTCTTGTATGAGCTTCTATCTTTTATTGGCCTTTTAATACGGGCTTAGCAGGTGCTGGAGAAGTAACTGCATTTATTTTTTTCTTTGGAAGTACTTAAAAAAGTTTTTTGCAGCATAGAGATAAACTGTTTAGGGGTTTTTTTGTTTTCTTTTTTAGGTTGTGTTGATTTATTTAGATATATTTAGCAATACTGCTCTAATTTTTCTAATGTGACTTTTTCCTCATGCTCATCTAATGTATACTGCGGTTAGTGGTGTGTATATTATAACTTACTTTTGAGTCGTCATGCACCTATCCAATACAGAAGTCATAGCACTTTTTTTCTTAGGAAATGTCTATCATACAGTTCTGTAGACTGTGAGATCTGAAACTTTTTGAAATGTGCAGTAAAAGGAATATTTAGTAAGCATGGACAACAGACTGATGTTTACTAATAGAGTTAACTGTTAAAATTCTTTTGTATCAACTCATACCTGAGATTTAATAAATGCATTTTTTCTTCATTTTCTTCCTCTTCTATAAATTTGTTACAATTTTTGCAGGTTTTTTTTTTTTAAACTTAACTGTGTGGTTTTGTAGAATAATTGTGACAGGAGAAAATGGGGAGCTATTTAGAATAAAATATGTAAAGACTTTTTCCTTTCAGATTGACTGACAATAGTATCATGAAATCTCTTTCGAAATCATAGTGGCTTGTTTATTTTGTGAAGCAAAGGTGCTTTCGGTTTCAAGAGTAGTGCTCCTTTCCAAAAGCAGAAATGTCCTTTAAGAGGTAGGGGGAAATCTCAAAATACCAACAGCTTTTTTCTGACTGTCTACGCTATGGCTTTTTGAAGTGATCTTGTGCTAAACTTAATGTAAATATTTTATTCTTATACTTCCTTCATGTGCTGCTCTAAAATTCTGAGTAAATTAGTGTTCAGTGGCATTTAAATTTCAGTTTACGTAAATTTGTCCACTTATTTAAACGTGATGTCTGTCTGAAGTCTCGGTTTTGTTTCCATGTTGTTGGGCATGATGACAATGGTAATTTGAATTGTGTTTCTTGTAAAGCTGAAATGACTGCACTTTTTTGTGGTTGTGGCAGTGTAATACGGTATGTGGATAAATACTAACACTTGACGTTAATAGAGATAATCAAAGATAAAAATAAAGTATATACAATGTGAATATTGTGGTGGTTTTCCCTTCTTGACAGGCTGTTGAGCTTCCAGTACAGAGAAGCATGTTTCATGATAATTTTATTTATTTTTAATAATTGAAGCAAAAAGTTTAAAAATCACACAATTCCTTCTGCATATCCCACTTACTTCATTTAAGCCTGCGTAAGGTGTGTTGCCACTTCCCCTCCAAAGTGCTACATCATCAGATCTGTTCTTTAAAGGGATGAGCCGAGAGAATGGTGTCTTATTTGGGCACCTGTCTCTCAGGAGAAGTAGACTTCTGTTTTGTAGGCAGTTAGTCGTCACTAAGTATGCAATAAGATTGGTCAAAAATGTGTATATTGGATCTTTCTGAAACAGTTGTCTTGTGTGTAGAAATTTAGAAAAATGTGTATTACAAGCCCCTTTGAATTATGTGGAATTATATGCTTATCTTCTAAAGAGCATCCAGTGCTGGCTTAGAGAGCAGCATCAGAAAACCAGAGTTGAATAATCCTGTAAACTAAACGAGATCTTTCAAGTAAAAAAATGTTAGTGTAACTAGTCCTCTTTAATAGGTGCAGGTTAAGTGTGTAGCTGAATTTATAAAATACTATTTGTGTATGCTGAGTCTTGTTTGGAAGGTCTTGCTCTTTTGGAAGCTCGTAAAGGCAGTAAGTTTTAGTTAGCAAAATACAGGATAAATATGGTCTCATCTTCTGATGTGGTCTCCTGTTTTCCCTTATTGCCATCTCCTGGTGGAACTGATGTGTGCAAGAAATAGGGAATGTATGATGCTCAAGTTTAGGAGCTATAGGGAAGTGGGAGGATAAAGATGTATTTTCTGTACGAAGTCACACAATCTGCTATTTCTTCAAGAGATAATGATAAGCTGTGACACTTCTTTAATGATATTTGAGTCTAGTGTTCAGAGAAAAGGAGATGTGTTGCCTTGAGAAGGCAAACTCTTGGAATTTGATGAAAAGGGTGAGAAACTTGTAGGGTCCCTGATAGAATGGGGGAGGAAAAGCTAGTATGTTATGCTTATCTTAGAAGACAAAATGAGCAATTCCTTCAGTCAGTTAATGCAGTTTGAATGATGTAGTGCTTTTGGTCAAGGTCACCTTGTGCATGGAGTGATATTATTCTTACAGTGAAAAGGAGGCAAACCTTTTTTGCAAGGCTCTTTCTACTTAAGTATGAGGCAGAGCAACAGGCATGGGAAGCTTAGGCTACATATTTTGTTAGAATACATCAAACAATATACAAGGCATCTGTTCGCCTCCTGAAGATAACCATTAAAAGGACTTCAGTTTCGGTTTGTAGTTTTCTTGTCTTTTTTCACTGTTGCGACTCCATTGCTGTCTATTTAGTATAAACGAGCTGTCACAGTTTTTTATCATGTTGTCTAACTGGCTTGGAGCAAATTGAGACAAATGTGTTAACAGTACCATTGTTCAGCTATAGCTGTGCTACAGCTCTTCATAATGCTGCAGTCCATGTAGCTTTTCCATTGCTAGCACTGTGAGAGAAATTTGACCACATAGATAAGCTCCAGGGCAGTTGATCCCTTTACCTCTTAGTATCTCTAAACAAATGGAAATCTAGTTTGAATTTAAATAGCAAATACACAGTAGAGGCAGCATTGTGGCTGTGAGTTTTCCCCCCACTGATGCCTGTCTTTCCTGTGATGTTCTGCTGGTCCGGTCAGTTTTCTGTTGAAATAGCTTTTTCCTGCAATACCAACTGTCTTCATTATGCTCATTTCTTTCATTCCAGCATTTCTGTTGGTTCATTAGCTAATTATCAGGAACCTAAGGATTTGTTCAAGGGGGGGGGGAATCTACTTTTGGTAGAAGTAGCATCAGTATTTTTTTTAAAGGGGGGAGAAATGTCAGATACTGTATAGCATTTGTTAGTATTGCATATAAATGCAAGGAATCTTGAGCTTCATAACTAAACAAGAATGAGCTGTGTCTTTTTTTCGTTGGTTGATTGTGGGTTTGGGTTTTTTTGAGTTTTTGTTTCTTTGTTTGTTTTTAAATCAAACCCCTGAACTTGTTCTTGATAACTAGTAACATTAAGGAAAATGCTGTTGGGGCTTTTCTGTTAAGGCCTGGAGGTCAAGAAAGTATATGGAGTTTTTTAAAGGTGCTATTTTCTTATTGAATGTTTTGCTGTGCCTAAATGATGTGTGTTGTAACAAAAAATGAATCTAATGGTTACTTTGCATTTGTCATTCAGGTGGATTTGCCTAGTATTTTAGGGTGATACTTTTCTTATGGTCAGGTTATTGTCAGTTTTCTCCATGCACCTTGAGGCAGATCATGTTATTGAGTATGTTTTTGTTCTCACCGTATTTGCAGTCAAGAATTACTGTAATTGTTGTTCAGCAGGATGTTTTCTATTGTGACCCAATAAAGAATAGCTATTCATGCAGCCTCTTTAAGGACTAATGCAAGCGTACCTTAAGATTCCATCTTAAAGTTTGGGAAAAGTATAAATATTTGCATTCAAGAATGGAGGAAATTTGGCACTTGTGCTCAAGAACCACAGTAGTTAGTTAATGTCTTGCAACTATAATCTCTTTTACTGCTCAGTGCTGACTTGCAAAAACTCTAATACGATATTCCTTTGGAGTTCAAATATTTGGTACCAGCCAAATTCTCAGATGGTGTTAAGCCTTGATAAAAATGAATTTGGGGGTTCATAAATCTGATGCGTACTCAAAATATTTTTATCAAGTAACAGTGAAAGATGCTTCTTTTCTAAGCAGTGTGTTTTCAATGTATAATGGGTTTCAAGATTTTTCTGCAAGAGTAAGATATTTCCTAATTATTCAGTCTTGTCATACTTAGACAGAAACACCCTGCAGTATTATTTTGGAAGGTTTTCAGACTTAAGACTCTTGATGAATTTGTCTTTGTGAAAATTTTGCACTCATATCTGTCTTTTTAACAGCTGTCATGGAGGAGTTGGTAGAGGATGACATCTGTATTTTGAACCATGAAAAAGCAGACAACGCTCATAAGAGAGATGGGGAGATTCCTGTTTCATCTTACAGTGGAGATGAGTCTGTTGCTTCACACTTCGCACTTGTCACTGCATATGAAGATATCAAGAAACGGCTAAAGGAGACAGAGAAGGAGAACTCCTTCTTAAAAAAAAGAGTGAGAATTCTGGAAGAGAAGGTAAGAAAAAAGTCTATTTACCAGCTTCTGGTAGCAGCTACTTTTTTCTTCCTGTCTGGATGGCGGAGCAGATGGTTAAGTATTTAAAATATGTACTTAAAATAATTTCCAAGTTAAAAAGTTTTGGTAAATTGTTTTATTTGTTGAAGTGAAACACAGTTTGTTCCTCTGGTAGTCTAGTTACGTCATACTGGGATTTTTGATTCTTACTGGGCATGTATGTGATGCAATGCAGTAGTGCCCTGCAAAGACACTAGCTTTGATTCAGAAAGACATGTAGTTGCATTGGATTGTTACTGTATTTCATCTGCCTCATTATGGTGTTTATTAACTTGGGTACATGTTACTTAGTATTCTTGAATAGTGAGGTGCCAAGTCTATAAACTGTCAGAATACAGGAATTGTCGATCAAAAGAATCTCTTGGGCTCAGCATACCACAATGATAAGGAAAAATTGATTGTTAAGAATATCTGGCTAGGTCTAGCTAATATCAGTCTCAAACATGAAATACACAGTTGCAATGCTTAACACAGAAGTGTTGGCTATTTTTTTTATGCAGTAATTCTCAAATGTAAAGGAATCTAGGAATTTGTTTTATATGCAGTTTCTCATGGCCTTAGTCTAGTGAAGTTCATTAAAGCTAAAAATTGACCATGATGCAGGCTTTTCTCCCCAAGTAAAAAATGCTATTGCTAAATGTATATCATCGTTCAGTAGTGAGTGTATTTGTACTGCAGAAGGTCTTGACTTTGATAGGTTGCTTTCTTACTAATATAAGATAGAAAGATAGATCCTAGAGTTAGAGCTGAGACATTTGTTAGAACTTAGTCCTAAGTATGTGCTACTGACTCTTAAAAGCTTACAAAGTATGTATTATTTTGTGGCATTGGAATGAAGGGGTTGAGTCACACTCAATACAATTTTAAAACACTTATTCAGGAATTCTTGGAGACTAGTTTGACAGAATTGACTTTCTGTCAAAAGGCAAAACTTTCTGAGTGCTTTCTTTATATAAGGTCCTAGGGTGGGGATAGAAATAGAGCTCTAGACTGAATATTCTCTGAGCCATGCTGCATGTAACATCTTTTACGTTACTCAAAATCACAATAAAGAGGACTTGATGACCTTGACAATCCCTTTTATTCTTCTGTCTTCTGGTTTGGCCTGGTTCAGCTTAATTGTCTTGGAGATGATACTATGTTTTCCATAGAGAAAACTTTTGTTTAAGTATGTGAATACCATAAAAATGTTTCTATGATAGAGGGGCATTGAGAAGGCCTAGACTGTTAAGTAACAGAACTGATTTTCAGTCTTTGTTAATGGCTAGTATACCTGTATGATAAAAAATACATGGTGTGTTACCCCTTTTGAGTTTTAAATTTCAAAGTGTATGGAAACTTCCAGAAAGTTTGGTAAGACTTATGTTCTTTCTGAATGGCTTTATTTGGGGAGGGGGGCGGAATGTAAGGGACAAAACTTAAAATGAGTAGTACACTTACTTTGAGGGTCAATATAAAAAGCAAGGGGCAGAAGCTTCCTATTTTTATGGCTTGATTTCCTGAACTTTCTTTCCAGCGAACACCTAAAAGAGGAGGTATTTAAGGTAGATACATTCTATCACCTCTTTGGTTTTTTTGTGTGTATGTGGCTCTGAATTTTTAAGAAAATATATATAAATCTGTTGCAAATGTCTACATTACATGGAATGTGTGTTGTGGTTTAACCCCAGCCAGCAACCAAGCACCACACAGCCGCTCGCTTACTCCCCTGCAGTGGGATGGGGGAGAGAATTGGAAGAGGAAAAGTGAGAAAACTCGTGGGTTGAGATAAAGACAGTTTAATAGGTAAAGCAAAAGCCCCGTGCGCAAGCAAAGCAGAACAAGGAATTCATTCACCACTTCCCATCGGCAGGCAGGTGTTCAGCCATCTCCAGGAAAGCAGGGTTCCATCACGCGTAACGGTTACTTGGGAAGACAAATGCCATTGCTCTGAATGTCCCCCCCTTCCTCCTTCCCTGAGCTTTATACGCTGAGCATGATGTCCTATGGTATGGAATATCCCTTTGGTCAGTTGGGGGTCAGCTGTCCCGGCTGTGTCTCCTCCCAGCTTCTTTTGCACCCCCAGCCTCTACTCGCTGGTGGGGTGGTGTGAGGAGCAGGAAAGGCCTTGACTCTGTGTAAGCACTGCTCAGCAATAAGGAAAACATCTTTGTATTATCAACACTGTCTTCAGCACAAATCCAAAACATAGCCCCATACCAGCTACTGTGAAGAAAATTAACTATACCCCAGCCAAAACCAACACAATGTGTTTTAATGCCTCAACAATTTAAAGCAAGTGTGCAGGCTAAGGAGAATGAAAAGGATAATGCAATACTTGGTCAAAGTAAGAACTTTCTATATGGACAGATGTAATTTGATGTAAGACTTCTCTTCTTGCTGTCTTACTAAAAATACTGAATATATTTTAACTCTGCTCCCCTCTTTCTGACAATCTAGTTGGTAGTGCTTATTCCCTCTTGCTTGTCTCTTGCTGTAGCAGGCAATGAGATAGTGGTGACCCAGAGGTTAATACTTGTAAAATAATTCTGCTTTGGCTTTTCTCACATAAATACACTGAAAAATACCTTTGTTTAAATTATGAGTCATTAAAAAAATTATGTTCGTTTTCCTCTTAATTTCTGTATGTTGTGTCTTTATATGCTTAAAACTTTTTCCAAAAAGCAGTTTGAACATCTTCAGAGCCTGGAAAAAGTATGATTGAGGGGTTGTCAGTGTGAGTAATCATGACTTGTGGATGGTTTTTAAATACTCATAGCAGTAAACTAGCAAGCATTAAGTATGGCTTGAGATTGCAGAATTTGTAGACGGCCTGTGTTGTACTTTTGTAAAAAATTTTGATCTGTATCAATGTGTTTGGTTAATTTATTTTCTAAACTAAAAAAAAAAAATGCTGTTAGTTTAATGTTGCAGGCTGTACTATTGCACTTCTAAAATTTTGCAGTTCTCAATATAACATACAAAACTTCTTATTTCTCATGTCTGTTAAACTTTTAGCTGCTTGGTTCCCGACTGGAAGAGGAATGCAGTTCAGTTGGACGTGAGCAAGTAAATAAGGCATACCAAGCCTATCGAGAGGCCTGCATTGACCGAGATAATCTGAAAAGCAAACTGGATAAAATGGTATGCCTTTTTAAGTAATGACTTAAATGCATGTTATATAAGTACTGCATAGTTAGTAAATGTTTACTGTAGAATGAATTTTATTTGCTGAAGATCTGTGGTATTTGTTTTATCACTCCTTTAGGTTTTTAAAGTACATTGATGATACTTTATGTAGGAATAACAATTTTAAGTATCTCAGTTTTATTACTGGGCTAGGCTAATGCTAAAAAAAAATCAAAACAATAGTTTGCTTGTTTTGTTTTGGTTTTGAAAAAAAAAGTTGAATTGTCAGATATGATAGAAAAAAGCTTCACAAATGGCTTTCCTCCCTCCCCCCTTCCCCCCCCAATAGATGAAAGAAAGTGCAGAATCCTTGAAAACCTTGAATGAACAGTTGCAGTCTAAAGAAGTAGAGCTGTTACAACTAAGAACTGAAGTGGAAACTCAACAAGGTATGCATTTGGTTACTTCATCTTAATGTATGTTGACTAGTCTTAGTGGTTATATTATGATCTCAGGGCGTGAAGAGGTTTAACCCTATATAGTGGCTAGGTAAGACAGGAGTATACTGCAGTGAGGTACCTTGAGCTTGTGTATGTGTTCATTCTTGCAACTGGTGACAGGCATGTTTTATTATCATAGACAAGGAGCTCCATGGTAAAGATCTGAGGGTGTCATGTTCTTCCACTGTAGGTTATCTAATAATTTGAGAAATGTGCACAACCTGACAGTTTATAGGCTAGTGATGTACATCTCTGGACCCCACCACGTTTTCCTTAGAGTGGGGTGGGGGCATACTTGTTCAAGTATCAAACACTATGCAGTTGATACCGCTTTCTCTGGTACCTGCAGATGATCTGGTATATTGTTTTGTTTCACTGTTGGGATATGACAGGTACAAGAGGATGTTGTATAGCAATAGCTGCAGTCGACAACAGCTATTTAAAGGGCTGGGGGGTGAGGAAAGGTAGAAAGATGCTGGTTGTAGAAAGCCTGGTGAAAAGAGGAAAGAGAAACAAACAGTGTGCCCTGGCAGTTCCAAAAGCCCAAATCCAGCTTCTGTTACTGCCATTGTAAAGAGTGCTGTGTCGATAATAGGTATGTAAAATAAAACACTATGGAAGAAGAAAATAATCTTTATTAATGTACTGTTACAAGAAAAGAGAAGAAGAAAATGCCATCTATGTAAAGTTAGATATGGACTGGACTTCAGATTCTTTACAAATGCAGTCATTTGAAGGGTGCTTGTAAGTATTGCTGTGCTTGAATTGGATTACTTTCCAAGAGGACCTCAAGCATGTAATGCACTACTTCAGTTGCACAAGCTTTTAGACCTAGAAGAACAAACCACATGTAGTAGTAGTATCACTGTTGAGGACATCATGGTTTAAGGAGGTAAGAAGTGCAGAGATTATAAAGAGAGCTCTGAAAATGTGGTGATTTCAGGCCTTATTTAGTAATCAGTTTTACTCATAAGTGGGCTCTGAGTACCTTGTTTAAGAAATATCAGTGTAACTTAAGCTTGTTTAAATTGTTAAATCTGGAAGTGAGTGTACCGTGCAGTTGAAGACTTGGGGGTTTTCTTCCTGTCATGTTCTTTCTTTTCTTGCTGTCTAACTAGCCTCCTACTACTGATTTGATGCTAGGATCGTCTTGGGTTGCTTCTTAATAGACACCATGTGAATTTGTTCTGTCTAATAAGACGACTTATGTAACTTCTAGACTTTGCCCTTTTGTTTTGATTGTATCTTTTGTAGTTCTGTTTGGAACTTCTTGATATTAAACTTGGGAAAACTTTGGGTAAATTATGTAATGATATAAATCTGAGGGAGGAAAAGGCTCATGTTTTCAAAGCATGTAAGAAGTATGCAAGTTGGTGTATACATCATGCGTGTTTGCCATTAACAGATTTTTGTATTTCCAGTGCCTTTTTATGCAGTTACTTCCTTTTTCTTTATGTAAAATCTCCAGTGCATTCTTGAAAAGTAGGGCTCCGTACTTTAAACTCGGAAAATAAGACTACTTTTCTGCCAACAACTTTACCAGCGTTACTATTTCTCTGTTGTCATAGACTGCAGTTTCTTCAGAATGTACAGGATAATTTTTTGTAGGGCGTGGGCTGATTAAAGTGAAACCTTACATATTGAGTTACATTTCTTGAACTGAGGCTGAAATCTGATTGTCTTGCTTGTCTTCTTACAGTGATGAAACATCTGAATTGTACTCAGTCCAGCTGGGAAATAGAGAAGCTAAGCAGTGACCTGAAAGTGCATAGTCTGCAACAGGATCTGGAACAGCTCAAGCAAGAGTGCAACAGTCTCAGAAAGGAGTTGCAAAACTCCAAGCAGAAGGTACCTTTATTTTTAAGGAATTTTTGTATTGACAGGTTTGACTGTTACAGCATTATTTTAAATCCCTTGTTCAAGCAAAATAAAAGGTAAACAAAGAGATATAAAGTATATAATTGAGTGGAAGATTAACACCCCAGTAAAATTAACCTTAAATATTCTCGTAGACTGGCTTGTTTCTTGGAAATAGTACACTTCCATAGGTGAGATTTCCCAGCCGTTGTCCGTATAACAACAGAAAATGAAGCTTTACGATTTCTTGTGAGTAGCCAATCAGATCGAAGTGTCCTGTGCTGGTATTTGTCTTGGGCTGGACTTCCTAGAAAGTCTGGGCAAAACCTGTTTTGTTTCTTGTTTTGGGTTTTTTGTTGGGTTTTTTTGTTTGTTTGTTTTTTTTTTTTCTTTTAAAACAATAGAATGCTTATGTTAAAAGATACCACGAACTTTAAGGACCTCTAGCCCTTTTCTTTAGGGTAGTTGCATGCAGCTTGTCAGGAAAGTGGATTTTTGTAACAAGGTTTCCAGAATCTTGCTATACTTGCTCCTTTAGTCTGTGGCAAGTGGCTGTTGTGAGGGGCTCGTTGTGTAACATAGATGTGGTTAGGATCTCAAAAAGGAAATTCAGATAGCTTAACAGTAATAAAATGCATTAAGTTTAAAAAAAATTATGTCTAGTGCATGCTTACTGGTTTACATGATAAAAGGTACAGTGGCAGTCTCTAGGACTCTACAGTCACATTGAAGTTACACAATAAATTTAAAAGATTTAAATGTGATTGAAGAGGCAGACTATTTTAGGTTTCTTATGGTCATTAAGAATTATGATTATGTAATCTTGAGTCACATAATATTTGAGTGAGCCAATATTCAGTGTATGTAAGACTCGGTGATAGAATCCTGGCGTGGCTATCATCCTGCCTTCAAACAGGATTTGGTTTAATTTGGAAATGTTTCTTTGGCTCTTTTTCTTATGGGCATATTTACATTACTACAGAAATGTACTTTTGAAGCAAATCTCCTAATCACCACTGCCTACTGTGCCTTGCATTATGGAGCAGTCAGGAGTATGGGAACTGGATTCCTTTTGGACGAAACTAAGAAGATGCACCCCAATCTCTCCTGGGCGTTCAAGGACCAGACTAGAGCTAGCCTGAAGTAAAGTCCTTCTCCCCTGCTGCCCTCAAAGCATACATAGTTGGGGTGTTGGGTTCTCAGCACTGAATGTGGCTCTACAGATCTGCTGCTGTCATACCACGCTCCTAGCTTACACGGACACAGGCTTACGTGCAGCGATTCTCTTGTCTCGCATTTAGTCTGTGTTTTTTCCACTAGGTGGGGATAAAGCACGTTACCTGGAAGGCATGTGAGGTGTTTTGTTAACTTCCGTTTCTGTTGGTGGTTGTTTTCACTTGTATCTGGAATTCTTTTAGGTGTTCTCAATAACTTGTAAATTCTGAAGGCATGCTATAACTTGTATGCAGTTCTGGTGTCTTCAGGTAGCTCTATAGAATAGAGTAACAGCTATATAAACAATTGATGATTGCAGATTGTATTGTGAGAATGAATGTTGCTAGAAAGAACAGACTAAAATTGCAGTTGTAAGGAATACTAGACGTGACACTGTTTAAATAATGCTTATGCCAGCAGCTTTTGTTGCAAAGAATAAATATAAGAAACAGCTTTTTTTTTTTTTTTTTTTTTTTTTTTTTTTTTTTAAAAACATCATTTCTTCTTGATCCCGGTAACTGCTTAATACAGGAAATAAAAAGGTACAAGTTTTCAAATGTGGGGTAATATAGCACAACTGGTTTATTTTTTTTTTTACTATGAAATTGAATCTCTGATGGGTGTTGGTGGGAAAGTCTTCAGGAGGGGGAAAAATTGTCAGGTGAAATACAGGGAAATGTGATCAATGGGCAATGACAAGTCAGCATTGTTCCAAACGCAGGTGGTATTTTCATTATTACTGTTTTTAATTACATTAGTTAGCATTTTCAGATGTTTTCTACCTTAGGCAAGTATACTTTCTATTTTTTTCTATTTTTAGATATTCTTATTTGGGTTTTGCATCGTAGTTGATGCAGTGTTTACATTATATTGACAAGTTGCTTGAAATGTATATAGGCCATCATGAAGCCACAGTAACAGGTATCAAATTCATAACAGCTTTGGCTAAAGGGAATGGTAATAGGAAGGGAACATGAAAACAAAGGATATGAATGGGAACTCATCACAGGTGAGGGTCTAATAGAAACATGACTAACAAAGTGAGCCCAATGTTTGATTTGTTAAACAGTCCTGTTAACTTCAGTGAGGCTGCTTGTATGCACAATTTAAAGCAGTCTTTCAGACTCAAGGGATAAATTATGTTCTATCATAAAAGTAACTTGTGGAAGTAAATCTATACTGAAACAGTTTAATTTAAAGGTCTTTATATACTGGGGCAGGGAAAGAACAAGAGAAGATGGATTACTTTTTTCTTTTTTTTTTTTTTTTTTTTTTAATGGAAGTCAAAAGGCTTTCTCAATTTTTGCTTTTCAAAGAATCACGAATTCCAAGAGCTCAGCTGTTTTAAAAAAAGAGGAGAGAGTATGGTGGTGGCTGAGCAATGCTTTCATGTAAGTAGGTAATTTAAGCATTTTTAAGTGGAAATTCTTAGTAGAAGTCTTTACATCCATTCTGAAAACCACTGCAGCCAACACAAATGAAGACTACTTTACTTCTGAATTTCAGTATTAGCGAACTTGTAGTTTCACTGAAGTATTTTCAGATAGAAGATCTGAAATCATAACGTTCATTCCTTCTCTATCTTCCCCTCACTCTGTTATGCAGAACCAGGCTCAAGACGAAAATCCATTAAATGGAGACCTCCTTCAAAGGCAAGACATCCAGAGGTATGAAAATCAAGTGGTTTTCATGTTTTATTTTTAGTTTACTGAGGGACAGTTATTTGAACAAGTAAATATTCTTGCAGCCTGTTCAAATGTGTTATTTCCAATTATATAATCTAATTTCAAGTCTAGGTATACTGATTTAGCAAGATCATTGTGATTTTCTTTTTTTTCTTTTTTTTTTTTTTGTTATGTTGGTAGTCCAGGATGATGATAAGAAAACATTTCCATCTTCAGATTGTTCTACAGAAAATGAAAGTTAAATTATCTTGTATTTAAAAATCAGCCTTTTAATAATTAGTTGACTTGAGATGGTAGATAAATTTCCAAGTCTCATCCCAGCTATAGATTATCTTCCTTGTGCATATGTTCCTGTATTTGCGTAGGTTATGGCTTCAAATCTCTTGCTTAGTGTTGGAACATACATTCTTACTTAGCGCAGTGCAATAATATTTCTACTAGAAGACATTTTAAAGGATTTTATTTTTTTTTTAATATTGAGGAGCCATTGTGTGACCTATTCAAAAAGAAATAGTAATTTTCCAGAAAAATGCTAATGTATCAGAAAGCATTTGTTCTCATTTTGCAGCCATTCAAATAATAATTGTGCTAAGGATTTAAACTCCTATATTATCCTGTCTTGACTATGTGTGCTGTATTAGAAAGTACATATATCCTTTAATTCTTTATGCAAAAGAACAATTCATGAATTCATGAAAGTTCCCAAATGTTCTGTCTTGCAGAAATGAAATACTAACTGCATCTCTTAACCTAGTTATGCCTATTTGTGTACTTACACAATTTTCCACAAGAGGGAAGAGTGATCCTGCATTATGACAGACTGTTTAGCATGATACCTTGTTGCTTACTTGGCTATTGAAGAGATGGGAAAGGAAATCAGTCACTAAGAAGAGAACAGCACAGATATTTGTTTTCATATGTTCTCTGGTGTAATGATGATAATACTATACACACTATACACAAATTACACTTTCACCTTTCACCTTGACTGGATAGCTAGCTAGCTAACACTTTTTCTTGTGGTTTCTGCTGGAGCTTTATAGTCAGTCTTACGTGCCTGAAAAAAGGTGTTACATCAAGGTAAAGCAGTTATCTCTTTGATCTTCCAGAGCAGATTTATTCCACACAGTGACATTCAGGTGGCAACCATCTGAATTAGTATATGTACAGTATAGTGTTTATTGTAATATGACATAAATAATGAATGTGTAATGTGTACTGAATATGTAAGCCTATCCAAAAATCTGTGGAAAAACACTTGGAAAAACCTCCTATGTGAAACATTTGTTGTTGCAAGTTTATGGGAGATGGAGGCATTTGCAGTTAGTTAACTTTTTGGAAAGTAATTATTTCACATTTGTTAGCAGCCTGCAAAACTGACTTTAAATTCTTGGTTTGCAAATCTAATTTGCTGTAGATTAAGATAGGCAATCATATTCAAAGTTTATGTTACATGTCAGAAAGCAGTATAGGATAAACTTCCAAGCACGTGGAATCCTTGGTTTTCAGTTGCAAATTCCGTGAAAATGAGACTTTGCAATGGGATTCTAGGTCAGTATCCACAAAAACAGTTAAAATATCTTATATATGATTTAAGTGGAATTCTGGTACCTGCATCCCTTTGCAAGATGCTTTTAAAAGCGCTAAATGCACATTACAAAATTTATCTAAGCACTTTCCTTCCAGGTTGGTGGCAGACACTGAACTGTTCTTATATTCACCACTTCTATATATAAATATTTTTAAATATTGGACAGTTCTGTTTTGATATAACTGAAGTTTATTTGATCTTATTTTTGAGACTAAACCACATGAATAAATGAAGTGTGGTTGCCACATCAACTAAATTTTAAAATTGTCATCTCGTAAAAGTTCAAAGAGCCAAATGAATTCTGCAGTAAAAAGGCCACAGGTTTAGCTGAACTTCTTGAAATACCAGTTCTGAAAATTTTAACTTTCTGTCTATCAGAATTGCTGATACCTAATAGACTGCCTATTAAACTGTCAGCTTCCTCTGTTCTTTAACAGAGTTTTTGAATCTGAATTTTTGTATTCTAGAGAAGTATTTCTGTGCATAGAAGTTTAATTTCTTTGTTTTAAGGGAACTCTTTTAGCATTAACTTGCAGAACAGAATAATAGCTGTTTCTCAGAGTGCTTTTGAACACATTCATGTCTGATAAATTTCATGCAGGGGTGATCCTAAATTGCTACTTCAGAGGGACAGAAATCTGTGTAGATATATGTTTGAAAATACAGTTGTTACATAGCTTAATAGTTCTTAGTCATCTCAACAATAGTTTGAGGTACTGAACTATTTTCAAATAAACGTCTTTTAGGTGAATATAGTGAGGAAGAAAGAAATATTCTGAAAACACTCATCCATGATACTTGTCCTCAATAAATGTGTTTTGGTAGAAAGTTAAGCATTGAAAAAACATTAAATCATTGATTTCATGTTGAAGTTGAAATAACTGCATCCTTATGTCTTTGAACACTAAGTTAATTATTAATCAACATAAATGTGGTGTACAGTGAGCCTTTGCTCAAAATTTTACCAAGAAACGTATGGTGATGCTGACTTTTCTGATTTTTTTGTTCTTGATTTTCTTACCAGCTAATAACCTGAAACTTCAATGTTGGAACAGTGCTGCTGTTGCTAAATATGTTTCTCATATTATGCTGTCTTATCAGAGAATGAATTGGGTCACTATTTTTTAAACTGTCTGATAAGGCAGTGTATTAACATAAATTAGATGACTTGAATATGAAACAGTATGTTTTATATTTTAGTTTAGTCTGTGTGTGGGTGCTCAGTTTGGATCTTGGATATCTAGTCCAAATTCATTGTAGTAAAATGAATGGTGTAAAGACCCAAATGCTGATTTTGATTGAATATTTTAAATTATGATCAATTAACGTTACTAGGATCGTAACATATGATGGTGTGTGTGGTCATTTATCAGAAGCCATTCAAAGTTAATACTCTACCTTGTTTGCAGTCTAGTGTCCATTTAATATATTTTGTAAAAAGTATTCCTTGGAGATTACTAATTTTATGGTAAGATGGTTAGTTTCAAACAATGAAATTGGAGAATATGCTTCATATTTCTTTCCATTTGGGGAACTTGAAATTATTAGTATCATCTAGTATGTTAATATATAATACACTATATATTGTAATATGCAAGAGTCAAATAAAATATACAAAGGTCCATCAGTTTAAGATAATTATCAGTACTGCTCAATTCATTTTGAATTATGGTACTGTAGTAAAATTGGCAGTGCATGTCAGGCAAAAACAATTTATTAACAGTTAATGCTTGATAAGCATGTTAATAGGCATGAGGGTGCTTTAGAGGTGGCAATTATTTAACTTTAAAAAAAATCTTTATTTTGAAAGTGTGCAACAAGCATATTGGGAACTGAAGAGAGAAATGTCTAATTTGCGTCTAGTGACTGACGTGCAAGCTGAGCTTCTACGAAAACTGAAAACAAACCCAACAGCGACCAAGAAAGGCAAGTCAGTGTTTGCAGTAACAGACCTTACAAACACAAACCGTTGATTCAAGCTGTACCATTTTAAAAAGAAACTAGCTATCATATCTTATCAGAATCTCATCAATTGAAGTTGATAAGCTAGACTATATTATGGTTCCAGCCTACCCATTTTCTGCTTTTGCTTCTGTCTCATACTGGTCAACTTCACACATAAAGGTGTTGCTGATGTGTTTTTTCTTCAGTACTGTATTCTGTTCCCCTTGTGGCTTTTTTCTCAGTCAAGTGTTGCTTATGTGCACAAGGCTGAGGTGTTAAGTTTACTCGTATTTGACCTTTTACCACAACTACTTCATATTGGGGGGGGGAAAATCTTTTTGCAAACACAGTCTTATTTTCCCAGTATAGAATACATAAAGTATTAATTTGGCAACATTTTAAAATCAGACTTTAATAGACTGAAATTCCCTTATGGTTGCATATTTCTTTATGTTGGTGTTCAGAAAAGTTGTCTTTTCTAGCAAAATGCTATGCAAGATGACATTTTCTGAATGTCAAAATCCTGGGGCTGCAAAACTGCCTTATTTCTGCTGCTACGTTACAAATAATTAAGGAGAAAATAATTTCCACATCAAGTATGTATAATTTCTGTGAGCAGTTCATCAGATGGTTCTTCTATTTCATACATACGTTTCTCTCAAGCCAAATGCTTTACGAGAGAGCGTTCTCACTCTGGTGGGACCAGACTATCAGTCTGACTGTTTCTCGCAGTGTTTATTTCCTTTGTTTTCTGCTCACTTCAGTTGTGGCATTTACTGTGTTCAGAATACAGAAGATGCCTGTGAAAGACCGTGAACTTGGTTACAATATATTGGTGACAGTCTCTGATGTCCCTGTCCATTACAAGATCAAGACATTTTGTTTCTAAACAGCTTTGATTGGCTTGGTGAGGTAATGATGGGATTCACCTCCAGGTCAATCCCTGCCTGTGATTGTCTGTGGCCGGCAGTGATTAATGATCACTCTCTGGTACTTGGCTGATACACTATCAACACATTTTGTAGACTTGGTCATATTGTTACCAGGTGAGTCTGTGTTCCTACAATTCTAAGACACGTTTGTCAAATAACTTCAGCAGAGAAACTGGGAAGTGAATGAGGTTTTAATCCTTAAGTCTGTCAAGGTTTGGTGTGATCATGGAGTATCCTTCTGTCCTTATTTTTGATTTGGAGTTAGATCTGTCTTGCCACTACAAAAGTACTGATTTTTCTCTTCTACCTGGTGAACAGTCTGATTTGCTGAGGTTGCTAATGCAGTTGCACATCCACAGCTATAAAAGACATTATTGATTGATTGGGAAACAATGGATTTTTGCCTTTTGCTCTGTCGGCTATTTTCAGTAATTTTTCAGAAGTATGTAAGAGTGGACAGGTTCAGCAGAAATGAAAACTGTATTTATCTTTTTTTGTTTACTTTGCTTGTCAGCCACTCTTACGAATGCAATGCAGATATATCTGTGCTTATATTTATAGAAAAATCTTGGCTTATGCAAAATACGGGTAGAATTGACTTAAAACTTCCACCTCCTATACCTGTAGTACTAGCTATTTTACCATTTACAAACTAGTTGCTGCTGTAAGAGGTGCGTAAAATCTGCAGAACACAATGTATTTATTGCTGTGTGCATGATGTTAACAGTATCAGTTAACATGCGGATTCTACTTAGTTGTCATTTATGTATGGAGGCATTTTCAACAAACGTGTGTCCGCTTATGGGGGTTTTTTTTACATTTTCAATCCATTTTCAGTGTATTCCATTTTTCTTGAACTTCTAAAGGTCTGTAGAGCTCAAATTGCTTTTTACACCTGTCAGCATGAAGAGGCCAAATCCAGTTCCTTAGCGTGTTTTTCAGATATGATGTCTGTGCTATTGGAAAGTGCTTTTGGCTGACATTTGCAAATTGGGTACCACCTTTTAATTTTTCGTGACAAATGGAAGTTGTATTCTTTGATCAAGATACTGGCTCCTCTTTCTGTCCCTTAAGAACTAAAGTTACAAATCACAGTTCGTACTCAAGATTCCCAGCTGTTCTAGAAAACTACCTGTAAGACGTGAGTTTCTTGAACTGCAGGGCTCGTTACATGTTTATGTAAATTATTGGTCATCTGTTCAGATGTGTGTTGAAGGTGCAGCTCTTTCGTCTTGGGTAGATGCTGTTCTGTTTCAAAATCCTCCCTTTCCTAGCATGGTTTAAAACTCCCCTGGAATTTCAGATGGCTGAACGTTGCAGTCTGTCGCTTTACTGTCAGAAGTCAGACAATAGCGGAGCACAGAGAACCTGTGAACACTGTGCGTTTCCCTCTTACTGCTTCATGGACAGTGAGAATGCGGGTTCCTGGCAGCCTGAGAACACAACTTGTTAAAAGAATCAGTAGAGTAGGAAGAAGCATGCTCTGTGTAAGCAGTGTTCTGAATCTGGTCGATTTCTCCAAGTGCATGAAAACCCTCTCTGTTTCAGCATTCATTCCAGTCTTGTCAAAAAGATTCGTCAGTTTATCTGTGTTCAAGTGGGAGCTGGGAGGTTTCCTTGGTGTTGGGTGTATTTTAGACATTGAGATTTCAGGATCTCTGGTTCATCTTCCAAAATGAGACTGAGGAGGTTAGTATGTTCAGTTTGTAACTTTTAAGTAGTTACTGAAGTAAAATACGGTCTGAAAATTTGTAGCTTGAAAACACTGGGTTTAACATCCTTGCTACACTGTAGTACATTTGGAGTATATGAAAAAATGCATTAGATAATGTCATTTTAAAATCTTTATCTTCTTTCTTCAGCTGCCCCTACTGCACCAGTACAATGCGTTGACTTGAACATTTCCAAGCGGAATGTGACATCTGGGGTAGTCTATAAAAAACTCGCACAAAATGATAAAGTACTCTGCAATGCTGTGTCTCCCCCTCTGCCGAGAGATGTAAAAATCCCATCTGAAAGGGTGACTCTACAAGCATGGACAGATGAGAGACCCATTCCAGTTGATGGCAAAACGTTTCAGGAACACCATTCTTATGGAAAGAGCTCTCTGGAAGATAATTCCTGGGTATTCCCAAGTCCTCCAAAGCCTAATGAGAATGTGTTTTGGGAAATGAGAAATAGAACAACTTTGTTAAACTGTCCAGCAGGTTACCTGGATCAGTGTAATCAAAACTGTCTGCACAAGAGTTAAACAATTTTTTAGAATTAACTGAGGCATTTTTAGAATGGTTCTGAATAGGCACCTTAACGCTTGAACTTTTAAAGAGGGAAACCAAATTGCCTGAAATGTTCTTTCTTTAATTCTAGTTCTGAAACAGAAAGCCTAGTCTTCCTCTGCTGTAAATCAGGAGCAAGTTCCTTGAAGTTAAAGTTGTGCTGGTATAATGTAAATATAAAGAAATCTAGCATGGGGCCTAGATAGTCTTGTACTGCAAATGGCATACATTTGCAGAAAATTACACTGAAAAGTGAGTTCTTGGGAATAAAACAAAATAATCCAGTTTTGTATTTGTTTGCTATTTGTATGTTATCAAGAAAATACTTGGTATCCTGTGTTAAAAATTGTACCAGCTCTGAGCTTATTTTTTGACAGTGTTTTTTTTTTCAGAGTAAGACATAAAATGAAGAATTGGATTATCTCTCCCTTCCTCCTTTCAATTAACTTTCTGAGTCCTCTGGTTTAGAAATGCATTTTTTTGTAATTTTTAACCAAGAAAGGCGAGATTTTTTTGTCAAAATCTTGATTTCTATTAGATAGTGGCAAGAGAAAAATCACTCCTAGGCTATCCTGTTTAGATTGCACTATTTTGGGCCTTATTGTGTATTATAAAGGATCGTAAGTAATGCTGCTGAACACTGTGAATCCTGGATGTTCAGCTCGTTTCCCTCAGTTGATGCTGTAGGAAACTGACTTAATTCTGCGCACAGTGGTGCCTGCCACAGCATCATCCTGTTCACAGTGCAGTTATCCATATTGTGCCTCCTTTGCACAGCACCAGAACCTTGACTTTTTATTTGTGTGGTGGTGAAGGCTACTAACTTTTATTAAAGAAACAAAGCCTTAATTTAATCGGACTAGGTGTTGTAGCATTGTTGATACACATAAGAAGTATTTTTGTGGTATCTTTAGTATGCCACTGAGAACTAGAGTTATTTGAATTGCAACTGCCTGCTTTATAGATTATGGGTGTCTGAGTACTGTTTGTTGGTTGTTTGGGTTTTTTTCTTTTAAGGCCAAGAACTGTTTTTAGACAAATACAATTTATGCCTTTTTTTTTTTTAACTGCTCTGCTTCATATCTGGCTTAATCCAACAGGGTTAAGTGAAATGCCTTGACTGCTCAATACGTTGAAGAAAAATGCTTTGTATTTTAGATCCATGATACCTAACTTGTAATGGCTGGGAAGTCAATACTTAAGTATGTTATTTACAGGTGGGTGGGTGGGTGAAGTATTCAACTTCGCAGGTCCAGTTTAAGATCAGTGTAATAAAAATTAATTTCACAGCTGTTTAGTAGCAAATTATCTTAAAGTAGCAAATTATCTTAAAATTGCTTGCAAATACATGGGGAAGCTATGACTGTAGCATAGCTGTAGTAATGGTGGGCTGTAAAAGTGTTACCAAGGTGCTACGTGATCTATGTGGTTCCAGACACTTTCTTCCCTGTGGAGTAAGTACTTCATATAACGCCCATCTTCTTCTCCTCTTTCAGTTTGTCTGTCAAAGTTGAAAAAATGCCTTCCAGATACCTTCTACTGTATTAGTGAACAGCATACATAAATAATGTTTCCCATTCACCAGATATTGTTTTTATCTTTCTATTATCTTGCTCACGTATACTGGCTTGTCTGTGATTAATGGAAATGGTGTCAGATGCTGGAATTTATTCTGACCAATGAACACAGCTGACTCAGGGGAGTACAATCTCTTGGAAAGTAATAGAACAAAACCCAATATGCATAAAACAAATCCAAGTCACTAGGCTTTAGCTGATAGAACCAACTACCTGTGTAATAACAAAGCAGCAGAAAACATTTCTCATGTGGCTGCATAAGCTATATGGTATCTAGTTCTAACGTAGCTTACTTCTTGGGGTTCCCCACCTCAACATTACAGAGGGGTTTTTTATTAAGTAATGTATTAGCCAACAGACATCAGCATGAGTAATACTTTGATTTGTGCAATGAAGGAATTCTACTATGTAAGATTTTAAATAAATTTATTTTTGTTTGAAGTTGGTTTCACTTACAAATCTCCTTCCTGTATTTGGCACAAAATCTTTTACTCAGTTTTAATTTCTTGATTGTGTATAAATGTCATTCCAAATACAAACAATTAAATTTGAGGTTCATCCTCCTCCATTCAGGGAAAAAAACAAACATCATCTGCTGTAGACTGCTTCAGTGTATTCTGGGAAAAGTATTCTCTTGGATGTTGAAACCCAAAGGACTTAGTTACCTTAAGCTATGGCGTGTTCCTGTGGTTTGACTACTTGCATCAAAAGGTTCCTGGTCAGCCTGTCCGGTCCTGTGTGACAGGGAAACTTAAAATTAAGCTTCTCTGTGCAGTGCCTGAGACTTTCCGGGCTTTGCCTTTGACTCTTGGTTTATCTTCTGTGCTGCTTCTCGTGCTGGAGAAGAGCAGCGGTGTTTGCCGAGAGGGACTTCAGAAGAACTGCTGATACCGGAGAGAGGAGGGCAGGATGACGGAGAGCTTGCTGTAGGCAGCATTTCCAATCCAGTCACTCATTGCTGTGGCCAAGCAGTAACGTTTGAAAAGGAAGTCCCCAGATTTGAAGTCACTTGGGAGCTAACTGGCTTGTGAAGCATCTGTTGGTCCGAAGCATACAATCAAATTTTGACTCAAGATGGAAAAGTCATTTAAATCCACGCCACTAGTGGCTTACAGTGCTGTTTCCATTTTCAGAAGTGAAATCTTTTCATCACAGTGACAGCAAATTACATGCAGAGGTAGCTGTAGTAAAGGGGTTCTGGTGTTTTGTGTGCACACGTGCCTTTGTTATATAAAACCGTAAAATTGCATAAAGGAAGGACCAAAGTCCTCACGTAAGTATGTTAAATGACACACACAAAAAAAATTAACTTGAATGCAAACTTTGAACATTTTAAAACTCCACCCAACCCACTGATTTGACAATTTTTAACTTAAGCAAGCACTAATTCCATTTAACAGAAATGGAAGACAGCTTTTGGGGCAGAAGGAGGTTGTTGCTTTGCACATTTAAGTGAGCATATGGCCAGCTGATGAATATGTATTTGGATATTTGGAAAGTTGGACTAACCTTCTAATAACTCATATGTAAACTTCCACTGTTTTGTTCATTTTAAATATTTTTAAAATTTGATCATTTTAAGTCTCCCTGCCAGTTTCATGGGTTTACAACTGATTAGTTTTCCTGTTATGTGAACTTGCCATATTGAAGGAAGCAAACTCCCAAATTAGCTGTGATGCACTGTCAGATTTTTACGGCTGGAAAAAGACGCGAGCAGTACTAGACATATGGTGGAGTTACAGTAAGACAATACCCATTCCAGGTAATTTAACACAGGCCCACATAAGTATAATATGAACTATACTGGTGATGTAAAGCAGATTTAATTTTATTTCAAAACCAACTTGCAGTAGACTTTGAGACTCCTGCGCTCAGACACCTGTATTTTTAATGATGCTGTGGCCTGGTAAAGGAAGAGTGAAAAGCTCCGGTACCTGACTGACTTGCCTGTATTGTCTGCTGATCTTCAGACAGGCCTTGTGAAGAACAGTGGTCGCAGAGCAGTAAGGTGTTTCTCTGTTGCTTTGTGTAGTTTGAATGCAAAAAGGCATGTGGGGTTTTGGGGATGTTTTTTGTTTGGTTTTTTTGGTTTTTTTTTTTTTAGGGGTCAGGCTTTTGCCCCTTTCTGTAGGGGGAGTGGTGTGCTACTTGCAATTGTATGAACATAGGACAGTGGACAAAAGTATTTCATTTTTTTTAATTATCATCAGCACTAAAGGTAAACCCTAATTTTAATTGAGTTCCAGTTGAACCATTTAAAAAAAAAAAAAAAAATCTGTTCTCTGTAGTAAATGATGTGATGTGAACTGAGATCAGTGCCCAGCAGAATTCATTTCATTATATTTTAAGATGGAAGAGACAAAGGGGTTCAGACATCAAGATACAGTAATTAAGTGGTAAGATGATGGTGTTTGAGTATGGATGTTTGATCTAGGGGAGAAGCATGAAAGAAATAACCAGGTGCTTACTGTTACTGAACTGATTTTTAACTAGATGGAACACTTACATTTCAACTGTATTTGACCATTTTTTGGACCAGCAGAGTAAATGGAGAACACAGGAATTACTTGCAGGAATTGAGGAGGAGTATGGCTGTACTAAATATGAGGCAGAATGGGTTTCTGGCTTACAGATTAATTACTGGGTGATGTCTCGGACTGCAACGGTAGGTAGTTCCACCCCTCTTTGAAAACCCTGTGCATTACAAACTGCCACTCAGCTTTCCTCCGAGTTTTCATTTTACTCTATGAAGGCAAGCTTTTACAATAAGTATATGACACCTTTTTCCTCCTGTGTTTTAGATCTCGCATTTGTAAGGGGCTCGTCTCAGGAGTTTGAAGAGAGCTTTAATACACTGAAAGAGTGTACTCTCAAGTGAAAAATGTCGGTGTCCTGGGCGCTTGCCCAGTTCTCCCAAGTGCTATGAAGAGGCAAAGATAGGCCCCTTTGCTGCAGAAACTCTGACAGACGCCTTGCTGCACCGTGCAAGGGTGCTAGGTGACAAATCAGTCTTCTAGTTTTAAGACCTTATTCCATCAATGTCAATCAATAGTGCCACACAGTGGATGGTTTTAAAGTGGCTGAGCACATGGTTCCCATTAAAGGAGGTAAGCACGGGGTGCAGGCTAGTTGTACAGCTACAGTGAAAGCCATGCAACTTTGTGAAAGCTCCTAGTTGTGACAGGCAGTGTTAAAATTGGAACTGTAAACACTTGGTAGGGCCACCTTAATTTTTAAGAAGGTCACATGTTAGAAAACATCAGGCACTTCTACAAATACTAACTACGATGGGCTAGCGCCATTGCTGTGCTTCAGACTCTGGCTGACCTACTTGAGTTAGTCCCTGCCTCTGCACTTAGGTAACCTTTTTATATCAATAGGCTAACTTGAAAACACTGGAGACACACCTAGATTAATTCCACCAATTGTCTACTACGCAGAATAGTAATGTATAAGAATCCTTCAGAATTTATTTCAAAATGAAAAAAACATATGAAGAAACATCTAGGGGAATATTAATTAGAGTTGCAATCCCTGGTTTAGATGGAGATGGCTAGATGAAGGACGGCATGTCTGCACTGATGTTAGCTCCCTTCCTAATCACCTACAGCTGGCTACTCTCAGTAAGTACAGGCAGTTAACATGTTTTGTTTTGCTGGGAGGTGGAGAGGCTTGGGGGGTGGGGGAGGACAGCCAGGCTTCCAGAGCTATACCCTCTCGTCATTCATGAGTAACTTCTGACAAAATAGGAGCGCTTTTTAAAAAACACTCAACATGTAGCAAAAAAACTTCCAGTTCACTGCTGAAGCACAGCTGAAGGCTTTGTCAATACTATTGATGTTTTCTTACATTGATTAGAATCTAGGGGTGCTTCCTGTTAACCTGAGTAGGAAGGAGAGGGTGCAGCTGAGAAAAACAAAACCAAAAGCAATTTACTAGTATGAGTTTGTCACTTCATAGTAGTCATTCTTTCATTTAAACTTTAAATAAAAGATGTAAATGCAATTAAAATACAGGATAATTCAGTACATGCAATTTCAGGCTTGACAGTAGCGCTTGGTTATCAGCACAGAAGTGAGTTGTTACAGTCCTTCCCATACAGCATGTATAGAATGGTGCGGGAGTAATACCTGCAGGTTAAACTGGGCTTTGTTCCACTACAGGCATTAATTCCTTCCCAGCAGTACTGGTCAATGCACTGGGGTTCCCCCTCACCTGCTGAACATCCTTTCTGCTAAGCCAGAAAAGGAGAAACCCATTGCTGGTGCTGCTGTCTGCGTTCACCAGCTGTGGTGTGAACCTGAGTAAGACCCAGGTGAGCCCTCGGTGCGGGCACGTACCACTGGCAGCACACACAGCACTTGCCTTGAAGAGAATGCTCATCCAGCCCAAATCCTCTTTGGAAGTGCTTTTGACAACAATTACAAACACTCAGGCTCACTTTTGAGAGGTTGAAAATGTAGCAGATTTTCATAGTGGGGTAACAGACCAGTTGCTGTCCTTAAAAAACATTTCACCATCTACCTTAAGCTTCCTCTTTTTTAAATACATACAGGGAAACAACTAATTTTCCACTAACTGATTTGGAATGTTTTTGTTTTCCAAAATGCTTGAACTGAGGAGCCAAGAGCAAGTACATGTGTGGGAAACTTTATTCCACAGAAGCTATTTTAAGGTGGTTAGTTTTAGAGCTGAATGCCACTTAAGTTTGCCTAACAAGGCAGAATGCTACACGTTTTCAGTTTTTAATTCACAAGCATTCCCTAGTCCTCTAGCCAATCTGCTGTCTAATAGCAGAAACAACATTATTATTGATTATTCCAGTAAAACGCAAAACAGTACTAAAACAGTACAGTGAAACAGTACTAAAATAAGTACTAAACCAGTGAAACGGTACTAAAATAAACAAGTCAAATTTTGCATCTTCTGATGGAAAAGCAACAAATCCTACTACTTACTCATTTTTTTAATCAGGGCATTAAAGTTACCATGTGAGTAAGTTTTCTAAGTACAGACTTCCCTTACTTGCAAAGAAATTTTTTATTTCAAAATGCTTCAAAAGATACTCCAAAATAGTAATATAAAGTTTTACAGACTATCTCTAGTGAAGCCATTTATGCATTTGAGAGTTCTACAACTAAGCAGCTTCAAGTATCAGTATATAAAAGATCCTTTGTATGCCCCTTTTTAAATAGGGACTTGCTTACACTTAGTTTCTGCAAGAAGTGACCTGCATCTTACATACCCAGTTTAGTTGTTTACTCACCTCTACCCGTAATAATTTTGCAAGTGTGGTCACTCGCTCACTCCTGAAGTGTGGAAGCTTACACAATCATCTTCGTTCTGAAAGAGGAAAGCAGGGGAGGATACTGCTCTCAATGACTTTGCCTTCAGCGTGCCTTCTCCCATTCTCAGGGAAGGCCTAGATCAGATGACTTTTTCCTCTAGAGTTGAAAGGGTCGGTCTGGGCCACACACAGGCATGGAGCATCCATCTCTTCTGACAACGTAGACTTAAAAATGAGTCACAGTGTAGGCAAAAGTACTATCAATCAGGCTCCCATATGGCTCAACATTTTCATGAATTGGTTCAAGAAACTCTTCTCCTCTGCATTCGTCACCCTTCTCTTCTAGCAAGAGCATCAAGAGCATCTCCATACACCCTCAGCTTCAGATGACAAATAGACCAGTTTTAGCTGATCACAAATTAGGTATACATTAATACAACTTAAATTATTCACCCTTAAGTTTTTATGTAGCCTGCCACACATAACTAGACACAAGCTTTAAATTCCAAAAGGCCATTTGTAAATTGGTAACAAAATCTCAAGTCCAGAGGAACAGACCTTTGCAACTTCTCTTGCAAACTGCAACAGCATGCTTTAATCTTTAATTACAGAAAATTAAAAAATTGACTTCTTTTAAGTTCAGACATTATTTTATTCTCCATTCATCTCATTTTGTGTATTTCAGTTAAATTCCACACAGAGGGGTACAGATGATTTAAGTCTGTTTAAATCAAGTCAAATCAAAGTTGGATATAAAATTTGAAAAGTTCATTTTAACTACACATTTGAAGTAAGCTTCTGTCTTTTTTTCTTAATTCCAGTTGCTCTGTATTCTTCTCTTTGCTTCAAATATTCTGTTTTGCATTCTTCATAGAATAATGGATCAGAATAGCTACAAGACAGACAAATGCACAATACTGTTTTTCACCTTGGAATATGGAACAGATATTGCATGAATAACACTCATAACTGATCTTCCTTTCACACCCAAAGAAAATTTGCCTGCCTTCAATAATAAAAGACCTTTTTTTATAATGTACATAAGTGTTAAAGTTATCTTTGTAAACTCTAAATACTGAGTTGGTCTGCATTCTCTCATGATACTGCTCTCTCTTGAGGCATAGTCCTTTTCAAGCCTTTACAGTGAAGTCATGAAGAGGAAAGGTAGAAAAAGGGAAAGACATTTGCTATTTCAGTTCCGCTAAATAATTTGTTAGTTAGCTTCCTCAGCATGGGAATCTGCTGGAGTACACTTATATTTTTTATGCACCCAAGCAACTACTGGGAACAGGTTCAAGTGTGTGTCTCGAACAGTAAACATGTAGGTCTTTGATCATTAAATTCAAGTCATTTTTCTCATAATTTTAATAAGTATAATTATTGAAGCACTAAATATTTTTTTTCAGTAGTATTTTGTTTGGGTGGTATTGTTTTGGTTTTTTAAAAAAGGCAAAGGTACAGACAAAACTGAGTAACTCCAGCAAGTTCTCACTGCAGTTAGGCCTGAACTCTTGCCTGGCTGCACATGTTTTTTCATCAATTCCCAAATACCTGAGAATAACTGTCACTACTTCAAAGGCATTTAATCTTAATCTCTGGTTTAACAGGGCAGGACACACATTCCACCAAAAAACAAACCAACCCCCTTCTCCCCCCAGTCAAATTCAAAAAATCCCCAGCCCTCACCCTGGGAAATTCAAGAATCTAACACTTCAGCCTGATGGCACTGGGGATAAAAGAGACATTTCGATCCACCACGGCATCAAGTTGACCTCTCTAATATCAAACAGTTTCCCATTGCTGCTGCTATTGCTGTTCACAACAGCAGGACACTTTCAGGACAAAGACTAAATCTTAAAAAACAGTTCAAGAAGCAAAATTGAAACAAACTTACCCTGTCTCACTAACAGGGTATGAAGGTGCTTTTACTGCTCACCCTCATCCCCACATATGTAATTCAACATAGTGAATACAGGACGACATGTCATCTGGGCTGAAAATCTAGATCCGTCACCATTTAAATCAAGAAGAGAGTCTTTATAGCCATCGGACAGCTTTATTAAAGAAATAAAATCTTGTCAGGTAGGGCCCTGACCAGGAAGTTTTTTAATAAAGCAAAGATAGATACAATTTTCAGAAAATACATCAAAGTCACTAACCTTGCATAACCCTTTTGAGAAGATTTAAGATTTCTACTCATTTCTAGATTAGTACAGGCCGTGCAACAAAAAAACCCCAAAAACTCATGAGGGACTTACTAGCCAACTAGACAGTCTTTCAGTGCTGTGTTCTCTTGCCGACACTTCACCACCATAAGAAGACCAGTTTCTTGACAGCATTTAGTAAATGCTGGGAAAAAAAGAAAAAAAAAAGACAAACTAAATTAAAGTTGGAAAAATTACAATTGGTAAAAAAAATCCTCCTATGTGTATACTATTCCATATAAAAAAACCTCACAGCCCAATCTGATTTATTATTATTGTTATTAATATAATTATAGTTGGCCTGGAGTCTCATACTGTTTGCAAGGTCTGTGTCACTTGTTTAGCAACAAGATTTTAATTGGGATTCTCCCCTCATATCATGTAACACGTTCACACACATACTGCTGTTGCTAATACCAACAAATTTCCGAAGTTACTCTTGCAGCAAATCCATGATTCTTGTGCCTGCTTTTCATACTGACTACTCAGGGCTATCACAGCAAAACAAAAGGAAGCATGAACAATTAGGTAAGCCAGCATTGTCAGCGTTTCCTCTACAATGACAGCTTTTGAAATTACTGAAGCACGTTTGTATCTACAAATTAAGAGGGCAGTAATGTTGACAGCAACTACTCTCTCAAAGAAATGCCACTGGCGATCACCTCCTGTGAAGGTTGCCGTGGGACAGGAGATAAGAAACTGAGGTCATGGTTCTTTCCTGGCACGTCCAAAAATCGCTCCTGGGAGTGCAAGGAGGAAGCCAGCAGTTTATCAGCTGGGAGTGCCAGGTTGTACTCCATGGCACTACAGTGCTCCAAGAAGGACTGCTATCTTCTCTGTATCTTCTCTGCGTTGTGTAGTGGTCTGTAGCTGTTCTTCAATACGGAGTTTCTTCAAAGTCCAAATGGCTAGTAAAGAGCATTGCCCACAAAAATACCGATGATCATCCACATTTCTGGGATCATGATCTCTGGCATTTAAGAACAAGGGAATATAAAAGGGGGAAGAGACAACGATCTGCCTCTTCCCAATCTGTTTGCTCAAGGAAGTGAAAGTACCCGGTCAGTCTTAAGGGTCTCAAGACTTAAAAACAAGTCAGTGACATACTGAAAGAGAACAGCAAAGTCACGGTTCAGGGTGTGGTTTTTATCTGGGAGTAACTAAAAGTATACCTCATTGTTACCAGCACCCTGTACAGATGTTTCACTAAATAGTAACTCTAGATAAGAATTAGCTGTTATTCCTATCAGGAGATTTCAAACTGTTTTGTTATAAGGGGTCTGAGTTAGCAATCATCTGCATTTAGCAGGTGGAAAAAAAAGAGAAAGCCAATTGTCCAAGATCAACCAGTAGCCAGGCCAAGAACAAAGTCAAATCTACTGGGTCCCCTTCTAGAGTTCCATCCGTTTCTCCTCTTCTGAGCTTCTCCTGGTAGTGCCTCAATATCCAGCAAATTTAGGGTTGCTGAACATACAGAAATTGTTATATTCTCACACATCTTTAGCAAAACTTACAGCTAATCCAGTAACATCAAAACTTAATGATGCTACATCATACAAAGGGTAAATCACATTATTTATACTCGGTGTGTATGTACACTATGTTTACATACATTGACTATATGCACATTGAGTATCATATGTATATATATACTCAATGCATTGCTCTTACTCTGTTTTGTCCAAAAACTTGTACTTCATGTACTCACACTAGAATCTTCCACTTTTTGTACACAGCAATCAGATACGTAATATTTACAGAAACAGCAATTTTTGTATCACTTCCCTTCTTTAAGCTTACCGTATAGATACACCTTCTGAAGTCATGCTGGGCATCAAAAAGGCACCTCAAGCACCTACAAGTTATTGACCATGTGAAAATATAGGCACGACTGTTAAACATACCAACTGTAGCATAGTCCTGTACCTGTCCTTGTATGTTTTCAAGACATTTAGCTGAAGTTTCAGCTTTCCCTACTACGTAACTGTTGATCCTGTATGATTATGTAACTTCCATTACATCAAAACTTAAATAAACAAGAAAACACGAGGTTTGTGCCTATAAAAGCAGCAATCCTGTCCTTTGCTCATAGCAGATGCCCCCTGAAATGGGCATTAAGCAATCGCAGACCTCAGTGGAACAAAATCCACCTTCTAGTATCCTGGACACTACTGGCAAGACTTTAAGGAGAAAGATCCAACAGCTGCAAGCAACCCCTAGGTGAGGCTAACAGGCTTGCCCATGACTATAATAATTAGGCTTTTGATAAAATAATTTACAAAAAAAAGTAGTATTTGCTGAAAGTGTCGATGACAGTCTTAAGTGTCCTTACACTACCAAACTTACATATATCTTTGCAAAACTTTGCAAAGAATTGACGTCTTATCTACTTGGAACATATTACTGATGAACAGTTAAAACGTGCTTCAACACAGCACCTAACGTTATACACCGGTGATATCACCACACACCATCTGAAAATGTATCAGATGAAAGTATGCAAAAAAAAGGGGTTAAATTAATCAGTTAATTACCAGTTGGGAAGACACTGTAACCTGTGCTCAAAGGTATTTATTAACAACCATACTCAACTTCTAAGATCTCGTTTGGTATGTGTTTTAGTTTTAGACCTAAAATCATCCAAATACACATGCACAACTTTGAGGATACTTCTGGATAGCTAATGTTTATGAAGCAGTGTAAGCTCAGAACAATACGAGAAATGTGTTATTAGGTTATCAAAATGTTTCTTTGGTTTTTAAAGGTGAATCTGATGTTTCTTCTCTTCTTTCCTGGACTGTTTACACTGAATGTCCGTCCTTACATCAGCATCTCAGAAAAATCACACCTATTGTCACATTTCTAAAAATGTCCTTTGTTTTTTCTGGGTAAAACATCAGAAGCCTTTGAAAGCTTATGGTTTGTCTAGTGGCTAGTTTGATTTCTACTCTCTACAGGCACTTCCTTAAGTGCTGTGCTGGTTTTTTTGTAGTAATCATTCCTTCTGGAAGCTGTGAAGTAAAAAAACCACTGAAGACAACAGGAGGTCCCTCTCACTTGTTAGCTCACCAGTCTTGATTGGTTAAAGGCGTGATGTCCCAGTGAACAAAACCTGAACTGCAACTGCAAGCATTCCCTGCCTTCAGAAGGCCCCGCTTGCGGTACATGGCCAGGCACTGCTGCAAAGTGATAAAACTGCTTCCAGCTATCTAGCTTTAACATTGCTGATGCTTAACAACAGAGGGGAAAAAAGGAGCAGGTTAAAGCATATTGGGCATCCTCATATGAGCACACAAAACTTGATTATCCCTCTCTCCTCTTACTTCCAGCATTTCAAAAACCCTTTGGCATGACGTAAGGAGTGTGGTGCACTAAACCTATAAAGGTTTAGTTATACACATTTACCAGAAACCTTACAGGAGTCTGGAGAATGTTGTTTTATTTATGCTCTGTCTTGCTCACAGCTCTTTCATGAAACAAAACGTCTCAATGTTGAGCAGCACAAAGAGTGCTAAAACTACTGGTTTGGAGAATAATCTCACAAATAGTGCACAATAGTTCCAGATATCATCTCAAACCAAGAATTAATCTCCATCTCCGTAATCTTGACAATCACCACTCATTCCTCACTCAAGCAATATCTGCATTGTAGACCAAAGCTTCAGGGTACATAGCAAGATACCACAGAAGGAGCGGATACACAGGATCTGATTACAAACCCATTGTAGTTTAACACTTCAGCAGCTACGAGCGGTAATCAGAACACTAGGGAACCCGGTCTCACACTCAAACGAACCTCCTTCCTGATATACTGCACGTGATACAAAGAACAATTGCTCTTTCAGAGCAGAATTGATCTTTTAGAAATCTTGTGCATCATCCAATCTTTACCACTTCAGCAAATGGCTTTCCATGACTTTACAAGTTCGTGGGCTGATACAATGTTTTCTTTCTCCTTGCAAGCAGCAAGCTACCGAAACAGAACCTCAGGCAGCAGCAAAACTAGATGTAAATTTGGGCCAGTCTGCAAATTCATTGCAGATCGTAACACAACAGAAAGAAATGTTTCAACTTTTATTGTTTGTTTATCCCAAATATTTACAAATACAAGCTAAATAAAATGAGGGACGGAGCTCAACACAACAGGAGTGAAAATGCCTTGTTAGAAAGGGGGGAAAAAGCTTGCCCTCCATAAAATGAACCCTGATGCAGCTTTGCCAGGACAGCTACGTACGTCTGCCACTGAATGCTCTATGCACAGATTAGGACAGATCCAGTACTGCGTCAACGAGCTGCAGGTCCCTACCAGTTACCACAGAAACTGGCTATGGACCCCTCTTTCACCTGCAGCAGTTATGGTTCATGACATCATATCTGACATAGGTTAGCCCCACAGGCTCTTCTCTGTGGCATAGGCTGTGTCTAAGGGGAGGCACACTGAGCAAAGAACTCTTCTCGAGGCTACAGCTCAGAAATAGTTCACTGAACAGTCCATCAGTGATTCGAGGCCAGATTTCGTCGTCTTCCTCTCTCTCACGAAGAAAGCTTTGCAATTCTGCTGTAAGGCAAATCCAAAATGAGTTTTGGGCACTGTTCAGAGAATTTTAAGTCTCATTACTTTTTGGCCATTACAGCCACATAGAGAGATTTTAACTGCTAAAGCAAACTTGCAATTTAGTACCTTCTCTAAATCAACCAAACATGTAAGGCCAAATGGTATCTTTGCCAAGACGAAGGTCTGCTTTCAACCGAACAGAAGCTGAACAACCATATTTGAATACAGAGCAATTCAGTTTTGCCAGTTCTCACCTGCTAACTATGGCATGCTAGCATATATAGGTGATCTGCCTATGATGGGAAGACGCACTTAGCTCCTACGATTTTCAGGGACAGACACGACAGCTTTGTGGCCAAGGTCAGTGATGAGTGAGCCCTTCCATGGACTGAGACTCTTCAGCAGGGAGCATCTCGGGCCCTGCGCAGCGCAGGGAAGCTGCTGAGTTTGGTCCCCAGCACCTCAGGTCTCCCAGCTGCCCAGGATCCAAGAGCAGTATTTCACTGGGTCTCCCCATCTCAACTTACCTACTTAAGAAAGCAGGACATGGAGAACAAGGGGAAAAACAGCTGCTTTTGTAGGTCCTGGCACATGTAAGGTCGCAGAACAACGGAAGAAAGAGCTTTTAAAAGCCGCCTAAAATTATTTTGAAAGCTGTCTGGACATGCATGTTTTTATTTTTTATAAAAACCCTATTCCGAGTCTTTGTATAATTCTGTTCAGATACAGAATTATACAAATAACGTTGGAGGTATCGAGAATTATTTTTGAACGTCTGACTATTAGTATATTTGATGGTTGATTATGAACTGCTTTAAGTTACAGACCACTCTTTTATTAAGATTTCTTTGATAATTAGCTAGAAGGTTGACACAGTAAAGAACTTTGTTTACAAAGATCTTTACAGTCCACATAAATCTTTGCAGAAAAATAATCAGTATCTAAGAAGAATGTTTTTCTTTAGTATTTTTAATAGCTTTTTCCCCCAACTCTGTTTTATAACTTTACTACAAGATAATACGGGAAGCAGATGGAAACCGAAGTGAAACTGGGTAACAGTTCACTGATCTCAGAATAGAGACTGGACAAATGATTTCCCTGTCTATCCAAGCAGTGAGAGAGGCATATGCAATAATCAGCACATTAGAGTGTTGATTTTCAAATTTTAAAAGATCAGATACATTGCCAGAAAGTTAGTTACAACAAAGTTGGGGGGGGGGGGGGGGGGGGGGGGGGGGGGGGGGGGGGGGGCGGTCCACCAACAGATGTCCTGGTACATACACTTCCTAATTAGAAAAAAGGAAGTAAAAAGCCAGGGTACTGGCCATTTTCATCTTCTTACAACATATTCATTCATAGGTTCAAGAAATATTTGCTCCTGTATGATGAAAATAAAAACTTGTAGGATTTTGACTCAAAGGGACAAACCAACATCTGGCATAACACAGAGCCACAGCTCTGCTGCATAAAGATAATGATTTTCTTCCACACCATTAAACCAGACAAGGTTAAATTTAACATTCTTAATCTCAGTGTCTGCAGACCTACCAACAGCGGACAACAAAAACAAAGCACCGTATTTAAGACGCAAGTGTTCTTTATGTAGCCTACAACACCCCTCCACCCCCAAGCAGAGGTAGGCTGCACTCTTCACTGTGCTGCATTCAAAATGAAATGGCAGAATCGGTGTGTTGGACTGCAAAAGCTTCAGTTACATATATGTAAAGAAAGACTTTATGAAAAAAACTGTAATGCCCTGCCCCAAGCATTACAAATAAACAGAAAGGGGGTTTTTTGGTGATTTAATAAAGGGGAGCAACCAGCAAGCAGATTATATTTGTAGGGGATTTTTAAAAGTAATTTTTTTTTACCTTAAATATTTAAAAATATTAGATACCTAATTATTTCTTTCTGCAAACATGAAAGTCTTTCCGTGTGCAAAGCAAAAGAACAAAAAGTGTTTGGGACTTATCTCCAGACATCCAGCTGCATGGAAACTGTGTTGATATAACAATGCCAAGGGATCATCATTATTATTTTCAGTGTATGAACTGTATGTAGCATGAAGGCTATGTCTGGAAGTTCATCTTTTTCAGATTCAGATTATAACAATACTTGGCACTTTCATATTGACTCATATTGCAAAGTGTTGTGCAATTCATATAACATTAGAACTGTAGTTTTATGAATCATAATTATGTATCTATTTTGCAGATGTTCTTGTACACAAAATAAATGAAATATTCCCCATTATCAAGATAAATTGATCCTCTCAGGTCTGGCTCTAGTTTATTTAAAGACTTTACAATTTTACTACTTAAGAGAAAGTCCTACAGAGGTGTTATCTCACCATTTATATTTTCTCAACACTTATGATACTGCTATCACACTCTTAAAATAAAAAAAGGCTTGTATCATGATCCAGACCAGGCTTATGTTCTATTCCTGGGGTAGGTTTTTTCCTTTACACAAAAAAGGAAATAGTTTTGTCCAACGTTTGGGTCATTCCTTGAGCTCTACCACTGGGTGGAGAAAAGATGCCCAAGTAACAATGGGGATTTGGGGGGCGATGGTGGAAGGAGGAGGAAACTGTTCCCTTTAAAATGTAAACAAGGACAAGATTTTTAAATCTATGTTTGTAAAATGTGTACAAAAACATTAAAATGATACAAAACATTATCAGGAACATTTTATGGCGAAGTTGTTATGCTTTTAAATTTTGTATTAAATTGTGATTTATTAGCTTGTTACTTTGAGGATTACTCAGTATGCACAGAATAGATTACTGGTGCATTTAATGAGCCAGAAGAAGTAGTAGGATGAACATGAAAAGATTGTTCTACATTGTAGAGTACGAGCTATTTGATATTTCAAACACAGTACAAAAGAAAGCTTCTCTGTAGATTGATCATGGTTCAGTTAACATCACTGAATATCTAATACCTCCAACTCAATTAATTCTCACCTGATTAAGATCAGTCTGATATTCAAACTAAATCACCTCTCCAGTCAAGTAGAAATCAATATTTCTGATTTTACTTTTAAATTACAGTAACAAATAAAATACATGCATCGTCAGTATGCCAGGAGTAGCCTTCCTATTCTAGTCTACTACAGCATGCATAACACAGCTGATTAAAGTATTATTCTAATTTGAGCAACAATATATACAAGACAGATTAATTTGAATAGAGGGAGATAGCATGAAATAATTAAATGCAAGTTATATAGGGCAAAGAGAAAATTGACATAAAATAACCTTGATTCTTTCAAGTGAACCTCTGTTATCAGATCAAATACTTTGTCTCCACAAATATTCATTTGCTATAACATAATCATATACTTTCCATTTTCCTGCCCATCACCACCCCCCCAAAAAAGCTGCTCCATTTCAGCTTTTGTAGCTTCAACATACTGCTGGGGGCATCTGTCCTGGGGCATCTGATCAATACGTAGTAGCACACAACACAGGACTGGGGAGGAGAGATGATTCCAGGAATTTTAGGGAAGGGATATTCACCGTGTTAAAGATCTCTCTTCCTGCTCAATCTTTTCCAGGGCACAATCAGCACGGAAAACCAGCTTTGTCTTAAAGTATACAATGCAAACAGAGGATCCTCCAGTAGACTACAGCATCTCTTGCACTCCTCTATGAAACGCTGAAAAGTCACTCGTCTCATGATTGAGAGGTGAACGTACAGCAGGACAGAATCGTCAGGAAGGCAGATAGCACAACTGTCATCTGCAGAGGAGGAATATTTCCCAAAAAACTAGAAACTGTTTCTCTAAACACATTGCCTTGGGGTAAAGAATACATGTTACCAATATCCTAGAAACAAATCTGAAGACTTTGCTTTCAAGGACATTTACAGTTAGAGATGAGAAAATAACATACTGAATCAGACAGAGGGCCCATTTGTCCTGTATACCATCCTTCTCAGAAGCCAGTAATAGCTGCTTCAGAAAAAGGTGCCAGAAAGTCTATTTTATGGAAAAACATTTTCTCAAGTGAGGTTTCTTCCTAACCCCTATCAACGGTATGCTTGGCTTATACCTTGAAGCATGACGTCCTCACAAGCCTTTCAAAACCCTTACGATCACTTGCACAGTGGGTCTGAACTGACAAGCCTCCAAGAGAAGAGGAGGAAGAAAGAGGAAAAAAACACCCCAATACCAAAAAGGCATAGGCTAGCCTGAATTCCTTCAACATCTATCTGCTGAATTCCCAACTATTGCAATTGTGGTTATTTGTGTCATACCATGGATGCCTTTTTCATTAGCAAGTTTTCAAAATCCTACTGTAAAAATTAATTGGCCTCAAAGTATCCCTCAGCCGAATGCAGAATAGGCCAAAGCAGTAGGGAGGAAAGGCACTCTACACAGATCAAAAATGTTTGGGGGTCGTTTTTTGTTGGGGGTTGATGGTTGGGTTTTTTTTCAGAACAATCCAGTTACTTGCTCTGTAAATGCCATCTACCTTCACTTAGAAGCAACAGTCTTCAAAGTTTTCATCTCTTAAATGCATAGATATTACAAGTTTCTGGGTCTGGTCAACTGATCACACCTGGCAAGAGATTTTCTTTTCTGAAATTAAGGCTTAGAAGGGGTTTTTCAAATGAATATAGGAAATCAATGGCTTATTTAAACTTTCTGTTTCAAAAGTTATAAAAAATTATTGGGTTTTTTGTTTGTGTTGTTTGTTGGGTTTTTTTAGAAACCACAATACCACACCAATTCTGAAAACACATGTAACACATGTAGGGATTCTCCAATATCACTTAATTCAAAACAGAAGTCATTGCTCAGCTGCTGATCTACTTTTTATTACAGAAACATTAACAGGGTTTCTGTTGTTTTCAAACCCAACAATCATTAAAGACCGAATTTCTGGAAAAAAAGAGGCTTTTAAGAAACTAGCATCAAGGAATGACAAATAAATCCAAGAAAGCCATGAACGATGAAGACAGTCCCATTCCCATACGATGCAGAGGCTCGCACTGGGGGAACCTCTCTCACCGGACTCACTACACGTGCTCTACAGTCTAAAATTTGTTCCCATTCGGACTGAGAATTGTGGATGTTTGTCAGAGGTATATCCAGAAACCCCACGCAACAGCAAGGAAGTACTTCTGTCTGACCCAATTAACCCACACTTGTCCACAGCAGATTGCTGGACCTTTTCTTCCTAATTTCATAATAAGCACTATTATGAAATAGTGAGACATTCACTATGTGACAGTGAATGAAACTGAAAAGCAGCAAGTTTAAGAAAGAGAAAAATTGTTTCATTATTAAAAAAAAAAAAAAGACTGAAGAACACAGCCGAACACAGTAATTCAAGCCAACCCATTCCATACAACTAACAAAAAATAGACAAATACTTTAAACTGTTAACAAAAATACGCCAGACTAAAGTAATTAGAGTTAAAAAACAGAGTTCTGAAAAAAAACACACATGCAATCTCACGGTACTTTCAGCAGCTCTTAGTTCTGCCGCTTGGACAAGGACAGGTCAGCTCTCCTCATTCTACATTTCTGTATCAGTCCCGCACACATGAGATCTGACCAAAATTACTTTGGCAGGATGAAGGGTGGAAAGATTAAAGTTAGTTTTCAGTTTGATAACAATTCTGAATGCACACATGAAATTTGACTAGGGAAAGTGTTTTCCTAAGTAATCACGGAGCCAGAAAAGATGATTTTTAAAAAACATACACCTTAAAATGTCAGATAGTACTTTCCTGACTATCGCTGAATGCTGATGAAATGCTGTGGTAGACATAATTTATTAGTAATATGCGTTTAGTCACTAGAATTTCAACAGAACTTGGACTTCAACAGCAAATGGAGCTTTGGCACAGACGATGCAGAGAAATATCTACTTGTTAGCTTCAGTGTAGTGCGCACAAGCTTGACCTGATCTGATCTCCCATCCCAGATTTCCAGATTTGTCAGCATTTTTTGTATGTGTGTGTATACACACGTATCTATACGTGTGTGTACATATATACATACATACACATACATATGTGTGTGTGTGTATTTTGCCCCAAACACACAGAAATATAGTACACTGTCACATTTATGAAGGAAGTTCCAGCAACCCAGCTCTTTAAGAGCTAAGAGACAAGTCCTCCTGCCTCTGAGTAAGCAAAACATCCAGAGCACAGCAGTACAAAGAAGAGGGTTATGTCCTCAGAAGACAGGGGAGAAATAGCAAGGGCATAACTATTACATATAAGTCTTACAGTGACTGTACTTTGTCATGCAAGGCAAATTTAAGTGCTCAAAGATGACAATCTGCTGGGCTATTCAGGCAGATTTGTCAAGAAAAGCAGACCTTTTCTTCCCATTGAAATTACAAAAAAAAAAAAAAAATCCTTTTACGCAAAGTAAACACATTGCCGTGAAACAGTTTACTTGGGTAAATCATGATCTGTCTACTAAAGATACTTGCTTTAAGAGTGTTCTTGTCAAGTACAAGCACTGCCTTCTATATACGGTTTCAGGTAAAGCCCGCCCAACGAGCACAGCCACCTAGTTAAACTGCACTGTTTTTAAACAACTGCTTCCTTTAAGACTGACTTGATCTAATTTTCCTCCCACCCTGCAGTAAGTATCCCTGACATCAAGCGTTACCATACCAGGCGCTGGAAGAGGCAGAACTGGAACAAATGCAAGTTCCCCCATGGCTACTGTCTGTCACTGCCTGCTTCTATATAAGCAAGTCCATCCAACTTGAGCTGCGCAGAGTAGCCTCGCTGCTGCTTATCCTCCCACCTCCTTTGGGAGCTGCTGAGCCACGCAGGGACAGCTGAGAAGTTAGCATAACAGATGATTAAAAGAAACAACATTCCCCCTCCCTCTGTCCCATAGTGACTGACTCCTTAGCTGAACTCCAAAGTTTAAAAAAAAAAAAATCTATTTATAAAAGACAGAGATTCACCGAGTGGCAAAAATAGCACTAATGTCCTTCTACCACACGGTGGAGATAGAGCAGGTAATTTATGTAACTCTTGAAGGGGCAATTACACAGCTATTCCACCATGACACCAGCTCTAATTTACAGCATGCTGTTTCAGGGATATTTTTTCCCCCCTCAGTTCAATTTACTGTATTTCCAAAAGTATGATTTTAACTCAAAGTTTCAATACCGAAGGGTTTTTTAAAATTATTATTATTATTATTATTAGTTCTCCCTCCTCTGAATGAAACAAAATATCCTCTAAGCAAAAGTGAAACTGATTTCAGGGTTCCAGCTGGAGGGTGGGGGTGGGATGGGGCGTACAGAATAGGGTCAAAATTTCAGGCCTTCTGGGCACTCCAAACAAGGATACAATATTAAAGATTAATACACTTATGCTCTTTTAAAAGAGGAAGTGACTTTCCCTTACAGGTCACAATTCATCCTATATTCCTTCCCAACCATCATTCCAACATCTCCAAAACAGGCTACCATGTACTTACCTTAGTTTGCAGTGTAAGTTTAGTCTCTCTCTTTTTTCAAAAATTACTAGCCTTCAGCATATGCTGGTGTGGAGGTGTGGGAAGAATTCCTGCTGAATGAGGTACTACTCAGCATTTGTAAGGATGACAGAACACGAGGCGCAATTTTTCAGAAAAAAAAAAACCAATTGTGCTGTGTCTATATTCTGAACTATATACTGAAGAGTAACTTGACCTTTTGCAATGGTGGCCACAGTGGGATAAAATATGTATAATTACTTTTTCAAAAGAAAGTGCATCATTGACTATGTAGGCAGTCAGAATTTCAGACTTCCCTATTCATTTCATGATTTTTAAGAGATGAATTTTAACTATGTGACAAGAAAGCACGCTACCAAAGCTTAGCAAGATCTGGACATTTGGTAGGAACTGTATAACATTTATCTTCCATCTTCTGTAAATTGTTTTAAATAAATTACTGTGATAACCAGGTACCTAAAAAGGACTGAATACCAGACAGCAAATAATCCAGCCACCATACTCTTCCTGTATCTTTGAAACTGTTGCACAAAAGCTTTTTCAAATGACAAAGCACTACAACTCAGTATTTTGTTCGGGTCCTGGCAAACTCGCCATGAGCTGTAAGCACTGCACGCTGCCCCGCAGGAACACGATGATGACGATGCTCCCCTTGATCAGGAATTCCCCCATGCCACACACCCTCCCCAAGCTAGTAATACACATTTTCTTCAAACTTTTCAGAGACATTAAACTGAACAGATGAGGCCAAGGCTATCCGGAACAATGCAAGACTGGCAGCTTATTACAACCTTACCTACAGAGCAGTTGCGTTCTCGACCAAAAGCTTGCATAAAGACAGCAATCCGCTCAGGTGCTTTTACTCATGGAGGGAAACTGATCACGGAAGGGAGGAAAAAAAAATCCTAAAAACAACCAACCCACCCTCCCCTCTAACCTACCATGTCTTTTGGTCTGATGTACAGCTTCCAGGAATCATTTACTGCCCAGGAAGATTGGGCATGGACATTAAGCATCAGAGAGCAGAAGGCAGAACTGATGACATAGAGCTCTGCTGATAAAGTCACTGGTTTTGACAAGGAAGCGCCAAGCTGAAGCTATGATGTCATGCCCAAGCATACAGCAGAGACAACCAAGCAGATGCTTCTCTGATGCTACTGGCTGTCGGAACCAAACAGTACCAGGCCAAAGCATTATACATGTATAAGGGGTTGTAATAATAGACCTGATTCTACAGAGAAATTAAGAGATGAGGCCATTTCTCCATAGCAAAGGTTATAATTTTGAAGACAGTAAAATTAAATACTTGTAGACAGAGGATTTACAAACAAGGCTTTGACAAATCCGCAAACAAAATGCACCAGGAACTCTTTGTCAGCTATGAAAGTCCCTCAGAAAGGAGGAACTGTTCTTCAGTGTAAAGCTTAATGGGCAAATGGCATAAAAGTCTGTATAACACCATAGGCTTTACTGGCACAAATCCAGACTTAGTTTGATATAATGAAGCCTCAGGGACAGTGCTCTAACTTCTGACAGTCGACTACACTGTGTTCCTCAAGCTGTACGCACACACGTACTCAAGTTTGGCAGGAGGTGCTTGTTTAAGTGCATCTATTCTGCCTGCTCCAAGTATCTTGTTTCTATGCAAAAAGATTTGAGAGTAATACAGTCTCAACACTGTTATGAAAGAAACAGCAAAAAGAGTCACATAAATGTGGCTTCCATATTTAGAAAAACAACTGCTCTTTAAAGAATTTATTTAGCAATTCTTCAAATAAATATTAGTCATGCATCTGCTACAAAACAACTGGCAAAGGAGACATTAAAAGTTTAGATGAGGAGAAATATATATGTGGCTTTAGTTTAGAAGCCATTTTAGTCATTCTTCCCATGGCACGAGGATACGTCCTATGACATATCATATGCTACTCAAACAAACAGGAACTACTCAGTTTTTGTCAACTGCTTTCTAAAGAAGGAGACAAAGTTCATTTCTAACAAGTTCAGTCACAGGATCCATAAACAGGGCTCAAGCTGCTGGAAGGCAAGATGTGACAGAAGACCCCTGCGCATTAGCCAGTGGCAGCTGAGGACACTAAGAATTCAAAGCAGCATTCAGTGGCTAGGACACAAGCAGAAACTGACTGAAGATCTCAATGCTGCCGTTACTGCGGCCTTCTCAGCAGCACCATTACATCCCCGTGTAACCTTTTGTCTTCCATGTCTCCTTAGGACTGAAAGACCTTTGGGGCGTATCCCGACCTCTACCTAAGGATCCTTCCTGGTTGGGACCTCTCAGTGCTATGACTGGATAACTGTGAGTACCTTCTCCACCAGTACACCGAAACTACAAGAACATAATCTAGCTAAAAATCTTTCCTCCATTTTCTGGGTTCTGAACTAAATGAGCTTTACTCATTGAATGCAGATGTACACATGCCTCCACCACCACAGATTTGTCAGTATGGAAGTTTTTCCAAAGACTTCTCTCCCCTTTATTCTGAAAGAAAAAAAAAAAAAACACCCAAAAGCTAGCATATGCTGTATTAATGTAAAACCCCTAGAGGGCAACTAAGCTTCAATTTCAACCTGCATAAATATTCAGCTCCTTAACTAGTTTACAGATTATGTAAACTATTTTCTTCAACCTTGGGTTTTTTCCCCTCATTTAAAAGAAATGAATCCTTTTCATTCTCAAATCACATTACTGCTGCCTATTTAGTGTAAGTTAATCACCACTGCCCGACCAGAGACTGAGTTCTCAACCCAACAAAGCTCAAATGTGTGCAAAAGAGAACAATAAAGAAAACACATGCAAGGGCCTCATTTAAACAAAGACAGAAAACAAGCATATGAAAGTCTGAAATCACTTTCTTTGCATTGAAGACCTTTAACAATACATCTTGTTTATTATTCAGCTTAGTATTAATTTATTGCATGGCATCTGTTTTCTTGTACAGCAGGCTGGTTGCAAGTCTCAGATTTATGAATTTAAGTTTATACTGTTGGGGTTACTTGCCTGTTTTCCCCTACATACTATGATTTCAGCCTTATATATCATAAGTATTTGGGGACACAAAAAAAAGTGATGCAACAGGAAATAAGATGTCAAATTAGTTATGAAAAATAGTTTCATTTATTCTTCAGTCTTCAACTAGAGTCTGGGCCTGCTGCTAGTGGTGAAAGGGAAAAAAAAAAGGGAAGTAATTGGGGCCATACAAGTAAAAAACCTTCAATTGATTCCAAGTATTCTCCCCAAATTTTAAAATTGGTAACTCCAGTGTCCAGTTGAGCCTTGTTTGTAATGACGTAGCAGGCATCAACTGCCTTTTCCCCTACTTTCCACCAAATCTTGGTGGGAGCTGAAAGGCACTTACTACACTGTCAGTCCACATCTGCACAGAACCTGCAGACACATTGATGTTCAATGTCAGAGGAGGCACTAACAAATCAACGGGACTCCCAAGCGATGTGGAAGCAACCTGAGATAGGGAGTAAAAAACAGCTCAAAGGAATCCTTAGCAAATGCTCACAAAGCCCAAGGCTTTCTACACAGCTTTTGCAGGAGATCAAATATCCTAACAAAAATTCAGAGCATAGCCATCCTTGCTTTATGCATACCAATGCAATGCCACATATGCATTGACCATGATAGTTGTCCTTCATATATGGTCTTATCCTCGTTTACGTGTGTGAACAGAGACTAAAAACAACTACCAGTGGAATTCACTTTACCTAATTTTAGCCACCTAAAATTTACATGTCTCGCCTAAAGCTGATTCTGGAAGCACCTTGCTGTCGTCCTTGCTGCCTTGACACAAAACAGAGAGAGAGACAGAGAGAGATAGAGCGCACAAGGTACTTCCAGAATGCAGTTAGGTCCCACCTAAGACATTTAAACAGGGTGACTGGTTTAGACTAGACATAACTTTCAGATGACTAGAACTGGGATGAAATGTCTCCCATCCTACATGACTTAACAAAAAATCATAAAGGAGGAGTTCAAGGAGCCAAGGGTCCCCTCTCTGAACACTGCAGAACAGTATGAGGTAACTGCTGCCCCACTGGAGCTTTGAAAGACTGCAGAAGGGAGAAGACGAGGGCTAGACACTGTTTCTTATTCAGATTAATCCCCTCTGATTGCTTGAAATATAACAGGCTTAAAGTGATCATTCTGACTTTTTGCCATAAGTTCAGCCAAGGCTTAGAGACTTGAGCACTGGAGAACTGTTAGTACAAAACCTGCCCAAGTAAAAAGTTATTGTGCAATCAGTTAGGGTTTGGACACACAAAACACTGGTTACTACCGTATCTCTTCATATGGATGCCCATAGTACATTGTAGAACCTAAACTTTAGTATACCAACCTTGTAATCAAACTTAAGACATTGACTATATTACATTAGAAACTAGGGAATTCCACCTGCTTCACATAAAGCAATTATAGTCACTGTTACAATTTACCCTTTATGTGAAATGTATCTCGGTGGACCTGAAATACGGTAATGCAAACACTAAATTACCTTTAAGTACTTTTAACACACTCACAGAGGTGATTTTTTTCTCCTCATTAGAGCAGCTGAATTAGCTTTCAGGCAAGTCAGGTCATTGTAACTCAAACACTAGGGTAATGGAGATAAGTAACGTCAAGTCTGGAACAAACAGCACTGCACTGAGACCACTGCTTATGCCTCAGAGCGAAAATACTTTTGTGAACTACAAGCCTTGGGTAAGACCATGAGATCAGAATTAGGTTGCACTAATAGAACTGCCTGTGAAATGTTGCATCGGCTTCCTAAGCTCAACTAGTTACCATTTAGAAGAGAACTTCATTCTGTAGTCATGCCTATCCAGCAGTTTTCAACAGAGACAATAATATATTTTTGCATTTAAAAATCCAACACGGAATCTTACCTTTCATTAACAATAGCAGTAATGAGACACTAATTAAATTCAGGTACATAAATGCATCTTTGAATATGTAAGTAGTTATCTAGAAGAGAATGGAACTAGCATATTTAACTTAGGAAAAAAAAAAAAAATTAATCAGATGCCATATTTTCCTGAATTGATATTTAAACAGCAAGAGCAGAAGAGAAAAAGATGAGACCAGAACTATTCATCTGAATTACTAGTCTGTTGGGAGAATGTAGCTAAAGCAAAAATCGCCAACTCTGTTAAATATCTTCCTTCTACAGAAGTGCAAAAATTATTTTTTGAGGTTGTAATTTACTAAGTATTCTCTGCCCAACAATAAATGTTTCTCAAAAGTTTATGCACAGTCAGTAACTAGTATTTACATGAATTTGATGGCAGAGTGAAGAGGACAGATTCCCCAAACAATATTCTGTTTTAAAACTGCTGAAGTTTCATAGTTACTCAACAGATGAAGCATATCAAAATGAACTTACACAATAGCCTTGCTGAAGCAAGAGGATTCTTTTCCACACCATTCTCACTCCCCACAAAGGACTTAAAACTTTCTCAAGCTGTTTTAAATGTATAAAATAAAACAACTCCATCACATATACACATATATGGTTTTTATTTTCCAACTAGTTAAATCAGGAATAGTTTTTAAAAGTATAAGATGAGGACACCTCTATTACAAAGAGAAAGCTGAAGAACCATTAATACTATTACTCAACAGTAATGAAGCATCATTAGATGTAGATAATATAAAATATTTTAAACATAGGACATTGGATAGAAGTCATTGAAGACACCACAGAAGCTCTGAGCTCTGTTAGTACCCTGTTAAAGATTAATTAGTTAATTACTAATTAATTAGTAATTAAATCTTTGGTTATATAACCCCAAACAGTATACATTCTTTTATATTCTTCTTTTCCATATTCTATGGAAAGCAATGGTAAGTTTCTGTTCACTAACTAGATACATGTCAAAGCCTACATTAAGGTAATAATGCAGAACAGTGCCTTAAAATAATGTAAGAATGTAAACATTATGGCCTGGCAGAATTTTTTCCTGAAATTCCCAGCAGGCAGAAGGAAATATGCCCGTTTGCATCCCTGACAGTCTATGTGCTTGCCCTGCTGCACTGGGTCTCACTCAGCATGCCATGTTTCTTCAACCGTGTTGACTTTTGCTTTCAAATATCTCCCTCACTGAGGTGCTCTGCAATCTGAAAAGGAATAGAAGGGACGTTGCCTGCACGCCCAAACTTTCTGCAAGCTGCATTGTTGGGGTAGGAAATAGGCTGGCACACAAGACAGGCACCATCTTCTCCAGGGTACTATTCTATAGCCATACCCAGGATGGGTATCATGGACAAATTAATGCTTGTGCAAAACCTGTAACACACCAGGTTTTCCACATTTAGAAGCTCAATTTCTTCAGCAATGTTTAGACTATACTTTTGTTATGCTTCTTAAACAATGAACAGAAGGCACACTGTAAGTTGGAGAGTTTATATGCATTAAGAAAGAGCATTAAAAAAACCACTCGGAAAACACAAAGCACAGAAACAAGAGGAGGAAATCAGGACAGATGAGGAATGACAAAGATTATTTACACCAGAAAAAATAAAGAGTACTTTTCATCATTGGCCTTATGAATTCTTTTGACTGGGCTGTCAGATTCACTGTAGAAAACTACCACCCCAAAGGCAGAAAAAAAAGTAGTAGGCAACAAAGTATAGTATTTGAAGTTGCAGACTGTGGTCACTCGTTTAGTAGATATCATTTTCTTCAACGGGAAAGCACTAGTTCTCCCATTTTTTACATCATGACATTAAGGTTTTTGGGGTTTTTTGTTTTAAATTCTCCATGCTCCTGAAAACAAAACCGGAATCTCAGGGTCCAACGCCTTCCCTAAGCTATCTCAGGGACTCAGAAGTAGAAACAGTTTTCCAGGATGGTTACTGAACAAGCCTTTTATTTTCCCCTTTCTTTTCCCCCTTTTTGCCTTTTTTACATAAAACAGATTGTCCTGTTTCTTCCATTCAAAGTGATGCTTTTATTCAGACCACTACCAGGAATCTGCCCAATGACTGAGAACATAAATAGCTTGATATACAAAGAAAAGTTAGTTTAGACATTAAAAACACCCCAAAACTTAGAAAACCAAAAAACATTCCTTGAACAGTAAAAAATAACTAAGCATTGGAACAGCTTGCCTATAGAAGCTGCAACATTAATCAGATTACAGGACAAACACAGGCATACTAGATATGGCCACAAGAGAAGATGATGGCCCAAAGTGTCTTCTAAAAGTCCTTTCCAGCCCTGCATTCCTCTTACACTTGATAAATGTGCCCTCCAATGTGGAGGTAATTTTCTAGAGCACTCAGGTTTGACAATCTCTTTATAGAATTGAAGCTAATGCTATTAAAACACAGTTAGACCAGTCTAGACCTCACCAAGAAGTCCTGCTTTCAACTGTCTCCTATGTGCTTCTACATTATACACTTCCTATACATTTCCCACATACTAAACAATAGCATTCAGAAGTCCTTTTTGCCAACATAAGCTGTTTCTCCATAAAATGACTTTTAAAAGGTTAGATTGACAGTCTACAGTCACAGGTAAGATTACATCTCAAGCCACACCTTTGCAGTGCTTCTTCATCAACTTCATGAGCATCCCATTACAGCAAAGCATAGAGGATATTTCTGTCACCAAGAAACAAAGCAAGACCTGTATCAAGCCTGGTATGCAAGTGTAATGATGAATTTACACACATAAGCAGACTGTATGGTTTAGTGTTTCAAAAAGGACTATTTAAATAACCTTAAAATATGTTGTTGATCTGGAGGCTTGGAGGGCATATGTAGTTTATACTGAAGAGCGGGAAAAAGAAGAATGACTAGATACTTCCTTGAGAGATTCTGGATCAGAGATAAGAAGAAAGAACGCTATGAAGTGCAAGACATTGTATATGATAAAATTCATACAAGAAAATCCTGAATTTGACTATTAGAAGTGAAAAAAGGCATTTCAGAATTAAAGAAACGTTTCTTTTAACTCATTCTAGGAAAAAGGTAAGAAGGTAGATCCCTTAATACCATAATTAAAGTCCAAAATTCCCTACAACTATTTCAACTCCTTCCCAATACAGTGGATATCAAGAGAAGAATCTGTTCACTCCAAGGGAAATTTTCATACACTGCTCTTCTACACTGTCTTCTCCAAAATTCCTAATCTAAGTTCCTTTCCTACTCATTATCCCATCAGAATGATTACCTTCCATCCCTTACATGATTCCTTTCAAATCCTTTACTAGTATCCGTCTCAAATCTAGAATACAGCACCTAAATTGTTTTTCTTGCTCTCTGATCATAAATTTAAAGCCTCACCTGTACCTCCAAAGCTCTGTACAGGTCTAGTATTCCTTGTCCATCCCCTTTTGCATCCTCTGACCAGCTCTGCAGCTCTTGATGCCTCATGCAAAATACTTCTCGCCTTCTCTCATATGCTTACACTTCATGTAAAGGTATCTATCCTGATCTTATGCAGCACACGTTCCAGGTGCTCTTTTCTGCAAGGTTCCTTTCTTCTTATTTTTGAGGGTGATAAACCACTAAAGATAAAATTTAGAGGGATGACAATAGAGCACAAGTGTTTTATGACCTTTTATTACTGTAGCCTTTACTCCTAAGTAGAACACTCTTCAGAGCGCAGATCTCCCTACTCTTTTTCTATGCAGCACCACAGAGACGACTATTGGAAAACAATTACAATAGCAATAAAACTAAATTTGGGGGTGGGAAAGAGGGAGATTATTTTTTGTTGCTGTTATTAAAAGGACCTAAACAATAATGTACAAGAACGTAGTTTTACTCAGCAACAGACAACGTTGTTTCTACTTTAAAAAAAAGTTGTGCATTGTCAGTGGTGTTACCACAGGATCCATTAACTTCTATATCAAAGAATAAGTGCCGGAGGGACAACTCACTCAATTTAAGCTAAGCAATCTTTAGAACTACTGTTCCACATGGAAAAAGTTTAAAGTGTTTTTATCCCAAAACATGATGAAAATTTGAGATGTCATTAAACACACTCTGATGTTTCCAGAACACCAATAAGCACGAAGAACACTTAGACCACCACATCTTGTTGAAAGTGTGTTTATTTGCCAAACTGCATTTCAACTTTAACTTGCATTCCCCTATTGCCTGATAAGGCCTGTGATTCCTGCCCTTTTTTTTGACTGGCTCTGCTGACTCATAATATTCCACACAAAGATGTGTACAACAGGTATAGTTCTCCAGTTTACAGGAAATAATGGAGATCAAAACTACAACTCTCATAATGCACTGCCTCATAAAATCAGAGCGTATTAGATGAAACTGCAACTACTATTCTGATTCCTATTTAGCTCAACTGGAATTAATACTTCAATTTTTGTGATTGGGATGAGCAATTTTCTTTGGCAAATACACTTGCCAACTTCATGCGTTTTCTAAAGAATGGTGGACAGAAGTTTTCCCCTATTACCTTACCCTGAATATCATACGTTCTTTACAAGGTCCATACACTGCTTGTAGGCTATCTGAAAGCTCACTATTTATTGTATTTCTGAATACACAGTAGCTACTTTTTGACCAAACTAAGTTCTATTTTCCACTGCTGAATCTAATGGTATCTACACAACACATTCTGGTTTCAACAGTTGAAAAATAACCTATTTTCTGTGTGAAAGTAACCCCAGGGTAATATTCATAATTCATATACAATATAAATATTTATACACATGCAACGGGAATATAGCATGACCTCTTAGAAGTATTAGATTCATTTACACAAAGTGCTAACTGTGTTACTGTTGAATGTAGTATCTAGAAGGGGTTTATAATCCAAAACTGCAAAGCAACTACCTAATATATCATTAAGGACATGCAGTTAAAATAACAGTTACCATAAGTCACATGTAGCACCATTAACAATGCATTGCTATGTGCAACTATGCCACAGTAATACAATATTGTAATACTCTAATATGTAAGCTACGGTATCTGTAGGTTATCACCACCGTCAATGCATGGATACAAAACAACCCTACAGAATCCCAAGTATGCCCTCACTTGCTGGCAGTAAGAGTGACTGACAGAAGAATCATGACGTGTCAAGTGGGAAAGAAAACTATGCGAATCAGCAAATAATGTATATAACATCTAGGAAAAGATACAAACCTGGTATTAGTAAGAGGCTGCAATAGTAACCACCCTAGCCTCCCCCTTTTGTTGGGAGAAGAACTTGACCATGTCTCCCCTATCCACTGGCTGCTGCCCTACGGACACTCACCTCACACTCAGTCAGCAAAAGTGGTTCTCTAAGGACTGATCTAAATACCACGAAATACCCCAAGATCAATAGCTACAGGCAAGTTTGAATTTCTGTATTTTCACAGCTTACGCCAAACCGACCTCACCAGGACCCTAAGACATGGAACCAGATATTCAACCTAACAGTATAGAGTTTACCAGTGGAGAACTGGAAATAATTAGAGCACGTAAAAGGCAATCTTAGCCTCAAGGAGCTAAACACCAGACATAACCCAAACAGATTCAATTCTTCAAAGATCACAGGATATACATTAATGCTAGCGTCTTTCCTGAAAGAAACAAGTTTGAGGAAAGGATGTCAAAGAAGAGACTCTTACACTTTTCTCATCACTGGGCAAGGAATTTCGAGGTACAGAAGTCACATGAAGAGAGAAGCAAGGATCCAGATTTGATGGGGAGTTTGTCAGGGAGTAGTGATATGACTAAAGGGTAGAAACAACTGATGATCTTGGATCTTAATTTCAAGTCCAACACTTCCAATAATCCAAGAAATGGTACAAAAGGACAAAGGCACTTGTTTTTCTCCTTTCTATACAGTTAAAGCACTCCCATTCTGCAGATGTTAAAACACTACCAATCCACAGTCTGAAAGAACAGTTTTCCTCCTAAAACTGGATCACCAACTTAACACCACAATATAATAATTGTATCTCCTCATAAAAGCTGCAAAAGAAGCAATCCTATTGTTCAACCTTCAGCAGTTAGCTTGGTCAATGCTCTTGTCATGGATATTACTACCATGTACTACAATAATCCAAAAACACACAGGCATCCTCTATTTAAAGCAGTATTTGTTAACATCATGTAATTAATCTATGCTATGTTAATATATTTATGCTGGACAGGGAAAACAATTTGAAATGCAGGATCTTAACCGGAAACTAATAAAATCTCTAACTTGAGAAAACCAAATTGAAAGACTGGACAAAACGTAGGTAACCTCCTGAGGTTGTCACCTACGAGCTCTGAACTACCAATATCACTTTAATATCTACACATAAAAATCTCTACCAGGTAAGAGAATCAAAATTAAGACGGCGCTTGTAGGATATGGCAACCTGGCTGAAATTGATATTCATTAGAGTACTCTTTGCATGAATAGGAGCATTTGGACTCTGTGGTCTTTATCAGAGCCCCAGCTGGTAATGGTTGAAGGTTAATGCCTTACCCCATTCTGTTCAATTTTCTGTCCTAATTAGTCCTCCAAATCTATAGCTGTGAGCACCAAGTGTCTGTGCTCAAAAGAAACTAATTAATGCTAGCAAATTAGATCAAGTCCAAAGATCCAACAGCCAAACTCTTAAATGCTCCTTGTTAACAGGAAGTGTAGCTGTCAATAACTGCTGTTGGTGGCTATAATGAGGCCTCTTTCTTTCATTGAAAGTGATTTCATTTCTCTTTGTCCCTGTAAAAGCTGTTCCATTCCCTAATAAAAAAAATAAAAAACCCCACACAACTAAGTTGCAGTGGTAAAGCTAGCAGTCTGACCCATTTCTTGTCATCAGCTGGGTTGAAATGACATGGAAGGAGGAAGAAAAAAAATAAGCAAATAGGGTAAGTTCCCTCGCTGAACATTTTCTTCGAAGTCCTAAACTAGTTAGAATACTTAAATTTCCATCATCAAGCAACACAATATGCTCTCATATTTCTTTTCTATCAAATCCCCTAAACTAGCTTAGGGTAGTTAATGCTGTAAGTATCATTAAAAAAAAGAGACCATGAGATCTAGGATCTCATTTCTTCAAATTGTAATTTACATATAGCTGTTCTCTCTGCCCAGTTTGTTGGAGCAAAGCTCAATATACCATAATCCCTCTAGAGATTGTATTAATTCACATAGTTAAATGTGATGAGAGTAAACATTCATTGAAAATATATAGAGCTGAATCATTTTTGCAAAATAAAAGCAATTGTGCGCAAACAAGAACATCATATAAAAATTCAGCATCTTACTCTTGAGAAACGCTAGCCAGTGAAAAACATTTATCACCAGTACTAAATATAGCTGTACACTATCAAAACATCTAAAATACTTTAAATAACTGACAACTGCACAACATGTACAACAGCAATCTCAATAGTTTCATATAGGGTCATGGGGTCACACACAATATGACTATAATGTACTTTAATATTCAGATAATAAATACAACAGAGGATAACATTCTTCTCCCCTTCTCCACCTGGAGTTTTTTGTCATTGGATTGCAACTATGTTCTCAAATTATACTAACCTTCCTCTCACGAAAATGAAGTTGCAGGTAATAAGGCAGCATTCTTTTTTCATCCTTATAAGAGAACGCTATTCCAGTCATAAAATCTATGATTCCTCCCATGTAACCTCTCAGGCTTTCCATCAAACTCTGAACAATATGTACACAAGCACATGTAAGCAATTTCTGATCACAGAAGCTCAATTAAAAAAAAGTTACCAGGAGCTGTCATGTTAACTCATTGATTTTTATCAGTTACTTCACCTTCTTGCTTTGGTCAATTAGGAGATCACTGTATTCCCAGATACTCCTAAAATACGTGAATTTAAAAAAAAAAAATTGTAAGGACTGTATTTTCACAATGAGGCAAAGCAGATGAGCAAAGTTCAGTTATAAATGGTGATTTTAGTTTTAATTTGCTTCAAGAAAATAAGACTCATCAAAATTTTTAAATGTGAGCTGTCATGTAATTTCCCACTACTATCAGTCTTAGCATCTTCCAGTGTGAACCTCAGAACCATGACTGTAGGTACCAACAGGTTAATTCTCCCCCAGCATTCGGCAAGGGTTTGCATCAATTAACAGAACTTGGCCTGCAATACAAAGGAAAGTGAGCAACACCACCGAGTAACATCAAGCTGAAATTTGCTAAGTATTTCACACATTTCATTATCTGCATTTCTAATAAGAAAGTATATATAACAAGACTTTTTTTTGAATAAGGAATATCTAAAGGTGTGCTTGGGCATTTAAATGTGCAGCATCACATGTAATTCAATCAGAAATTTCTTTGGTTTTATGGGTCTTGATGTGTCAGGTGTAAGGGTCATGGTCTAGAGCAGGTGGCCCCTACGGGGACAGAGATAATGTCAGTGACAGGACTGTTGAGTAGCTGCACATTATCAAAACTCTGGTTGACACTGGTCATGCTCAACTGTAGAGAAGCCTGCAGTAGTGCTGCATCCCATCATTTTCACTAAGTATCAACATGAGCCCTGAGGAGGAGAGGGCTAATGGGGAAACTGGAGAATGGGAGGAGGGTGGCTGCTTGGAAATGTCCTTTTCCAGCCACACTTTCCGAACCATTTTTTAAAGCCTTGCCAAGTATCAAGAGTTTTTTCAGCAATGTGAATCCAGTTGCCCTAATTGCACAGTTCCTACAGACAACAGAACCAACATAACAGTCTTCTCCAGGGAAGGTCCTCAACTCAGCACAGGTGGAAACATCCCCCTTTTGTCTCCCGCTCATTAAAAAAAAAAAAATAAAAATGAAAGGACAGAACAACTTGTCATCTTGGCCAAATGGATATCTCCCACAAGAAGCTTCAAATAAGAAATGGCTACATTCTTATTTGCAGAGTCACAGGCAGGATCAGGTCTTCAATCATCCAAATTGTTTCTCTTTCTTCACTGCCTTCCTAATGGCAGAACCAGGCTGATTTGAACTATCTATCCCTGTATTCACCCTGAAAAGTGTGTAGCTCAGTTTCCTACTTAAATCCTTGAGCCTTACAAGTCATAATTACAGAAGACATCTGCAAGTCACTCTTGGTGACCTTGAAAGGCCCAAACCCAGACCATGTATCAGTAGTAGACAACAGAATTTAGAAGAAAAAAGTTTAGAACTAAAACCCCTTGTTTCTGGAGCAAGATTGTTTTTCTCCCAGCAAAAAAAGATTGTGAGGTTTTGGAAGGTGGGCAGAATTGCTTTATAATATGACAAATACATAAAACATATACAACAAATATAATACAAAATTATGATCTCATGACTGACTCTGTGATCCAGTAATTTCTTTTTGGGATCTCAACTTAAGACAACTTCTTCAGAGTCCAAACCCACAACCTGTCAAAGCCAGACAGCTGTTTCTGTTTTTATTTTCCAAGCCAAGTAACCCAAAATCAAACTGAATTGAGTGTACAATCCTTAAAGTTTGTTTCTGTCCTCAACAGTTCTTCTCTACCTAAACCCATCAAGTTAAGTTTCAGAATTGGTAACTCTGAACAGCAGAGTAAGTGCTCTTAAGAAATGGAACAAACATTTCTGTAGATATGATCAAGGTCAACCAAAGCTCTTGCAGGTTTTTTTAGTGAGTGTCCCTAGTTTCAGGGCAGAGGGGAGTCATGGAAAGCACAGCACAGCTAAATGAAACTACAGAAGTCTTGATAAGCTAAAGATAACCTTTCTGATGAAAAATCCTAACTTCAGGTTCCTGAAATTTGCTATGATTTTGCTTTAAAGATGTTTACTCAAACTTAGATTTTATAACTGGAAATTAAAGCCAAAAACTTGATAATTTTATAGAAAAACAGCTTGCTTAAATTATTTCATAAAAGTAATGGATGAGGCAATGGCAAATAAATATTCCTTTTAGCTACTTCAGTTTGAAAGCATGTATTTTTATATGCCAAGACACACCGATACAGAAATACATGGAATTAATATTATTTAAGATGAACTCATGCTACAGCTTGTACAAAGACAGTGAAAAGTTCCTGTACAACAATGTTGATGGGTTTTTTTGTTTGCTTGGTTTTTATGACACTTTTGATACTCCTGTAATAGCACACAATTTCACATACATACAGTGCCTGAATATTAACACCATAAAGCAATATGTACATACTGGTCATGGAAAATTGACTAGTGTTTTGCAGAAAGCATGTTTACCCTCTTAACAAAAATACTAATATAACCATTTTCACTGAAAAAGTGCTTGAAAATCTTAGAACACAGAAATTATTCTGCAACTGAGATGTACTAAATTCTTGAGAAACATGCAGCACACGCAAGAACTATAACGGAACAATCTGAAAAAAGTTCAAAGTAAATTTAAATAATCTAAGTAAAATAAAATATGACCAGACACAATACTTACTTGTTCTTAAAAATTATCAGATGGACACATTTTCATGGTTATTTAATCCCTAAGCTACTCTGGTACGCTAACAACCAAGCACAGCAATGGGTCACCCATTTAACCGTGCTAGGGTAGCACGATCACCTCGAGTTAACAAAACCTTTATTTTTTATTTATTTTTTAACCTTTGGGATTTCTTTTCCCTGGATGGCTCTTGAACACGTGCTGGACAGGCTGTCACTACTTGCATTATTAGCTCTGATAAGCACACAGCTCTAGGTGGTATAGCTGCAGGCTAAGGTAACGGTCTGTATACAGATGGACCCCCGTGCTCACGCAGAGCAGTATTGAATGTATAGGGGCTCCCCATAGGGACACATATAAACCTAGCGTGATCAAGTAAATTGTAAAGGCCCATACTTGTAGAATAGCTTTGTTTCCTGTATTACCAATGCATTTACCTCAATTTCCTAAAGACAAAATGAAACAAAGGTGCATTAATAGGCGTTGTTCAAACAAAATTAACATAAAACAGAAAAATCCTACACTGAGAGCAAGTTAAATGAGTAGCTATGCCACATAGTGTAAACAGCACAATTTCGTGCACATGTGTACACTCTGTAGCACACAAACTGAATCACAGGCGTTTTGATTACTCAATTACACAGCTTATGCTCATAGCTTGTAATTGTTTACAGCATAAAAACCATAACCTATTTACTCTGATTAACACCTATCCCTGTGTACTAACAAGACAAATTTATGCCAGGAATAATTTCACAATGGATTTAGGAGATGATAAATTCTCCTGTTCACAAAACTGCTTAAGCTTTATTTCCCGTGGTTTGGTCTCTCCCTCCCCTGTCCAGATTAAAACATGTACAACAAAATAGCTGAACTTATGCTACCACCTTTTTTTTAATAGGGATATCAATGTGGGTTTTGCTTGTCTTATTTGATCATAAAAATTGCATCAGAAATATTGTTTCCACCTCTAACTTCCACACAATTTGATCAAAGCTGGCTTACAGGTGACAGAGGAATGAGGGGGAGGCAGATGCATCCACAAACCTCATTCTCCTAAAGATACACAATTGAACTCTATTCAGGAGAAAGAATAAAAAAATTATAGTTTTCCCTAACATCACAGAAAGAAAAAAAGAAGATCGCATTTTGCTTTAAAATTTATGGAGGCAAAAACATGGAGAAGCTGCAACATAATGGTCCACAACTCACAGCTCAAGAATCTCCAATATTGGTTGCTGCTACAGAAAATTAAGATGCTGAAACCAAAGTCCTCATCTTACACAGAGAACGTTCAGAGGAGAAAAACACACAGACATACCCCCTTTGGTCTACACCCAAACAAAATTATACAAATAGCATGCTCTCAAAGTAAACTTCCTCTTTCAATGACCCACATTACTGTAATTGCTTTTCCTCTTCATTTTTTTTCCTCAACAGGTATAGAGTTCAAAGTAAAAAAGATTCAATTACCATTCAAATGAAAAAAAAGGTGTATTAAGTCCTTCTGGCAGCACTGGAAGTTACCTGTAATGTGATGCCTCCTTCCTTTGGCAGATATTCCCAACTCTTTTCCCACTTACTCATCTCAAAATTATTATAACACTACTCTTTTACGTCTTTTGGAGAACGCCTAAAAGCAGCTGCTTGAAAATACGCTGGTCCACTTTAACTAGACTTGACTCTAAACCTGGTGATAAATGTCTAGAAGCCTCCTTTGAAGTTTCTTAGGTAATAGCAAAAGACAAAAAATCATATACCATTGGGGAAACAATTGTTTTTCCTGCTATGGTAAAAATCGCTGAAATAATACATGCAAAACAATATGGCAACAAACTAAGACGCACTCCTTTGTCAGTAAATACTGTTGGAAGATGCATAGAAGACGCTGCTGAAGACTTGAAGAAACAAGTATTAGAACAAGTTACACAGCGTTGGAGGTTTGCTATAGTTGGATGAAAGTACAGATGTTTCTAACTTCTCTCAGCTTATGGTATTTGCATTTCAATAATGAAATGCATGAAGAACTTTTTTTTTTGTGAGCCACTAAAGGAGAGATGTACCGGAGAAGATATATTCTCAACAGCAAATGGCTTCTGTAATAAAAAACAATGTTTTATGGAAAAACTGTGCAAGTGTAACCACTGATGGAGCGGCTACTCTGACTGGAATAAAAAAGGAATTCCAGGGTAAGGTTACAGAGATAGCACCGCACATGGAACTCCTTCACTGCATCACTCCTAGGCGAGCTATTGCAGCAAAGAAGTTGGAGCCAGGAGTGCACAAAGTGCTACAGGGTGACATCGATGTGGTTAACTTTATAAAAACAAGTCCTTCAAATAGTAGCATCTTTACCAGACTTTGTAATGAGATGGGGAGGGACCGTGAAAATCTCTTGGACCATGCAGAGGTTCGCTGATTATCTTGTGGCAAAGTGTTTAGAAGAGTTGTCAAACTTTCTTTTTGCATTTTTCTTTTACAAAAAGACAAGTGTTCCAAATTTGCTGACCTTTTTGGTGATGACAGGTGGCTGTGAGTAGTTTGCTACCTAGCAGGTATTTCCAAAAAATAAACACACTTAACATGTCCCTTCAAGATGAAGGTGACATTTTAACAATGAGTGAGAAAGTAACTGCTTTTCAAAAGAAACTCATGCTATGGAGAGAGCATTTTGAAAACAGATGTTTGGATATGTTCCCCTTGTTATGTGATTTTTGTTTTGTTTGGTTGCTGAACACAATGCAAGTGTGTCACCTATAAAAACCTCTCATATCTGTACACTTTAAAAACGTGGAAACAGAATTTTCTAACCCATTTAAAAATCTTCCAAATAAGAGCTTCAGTGGGCTTTGCACCTATTTGTTAAAAATATAAACATGCAACACCTCTCGATTAGTTTGGAAGAACAACTGATTGACATCAGAGAAGATGGTCATTTACTAGCCCAATTTCAAGCAAAACCTTTACAAAACTTGCGGATTGGACTGAAAAATGAGTATCACGATTTTAGTAAGTGCAAGCAATGATGCATTTCTTCCACTGGGATCTACGCATCTTTGTGAGGTATCGTTTTCAGCTATGACACCCATTAAAACCAAGTATTGAAATAAACTGAACTTAGAACCAGACCTTCAAATCGCTGTATCACAAAGTGTTAAAGATTTTAAAAAATAATGAAGCATATTCAATCATATAGCTCTCAATATAGTTATTAATAGTAATATTTTAAAGCAAAAAGGTTTTTGTACCATTGATAAATAACATAAAAAATATTTTAAAGTACTGTTTATTTCATCTTTACCTCATCCTTTTCTCATTTCTATTTTTTTGTTTTATAATGGACATAATATACTAGTACAGTGGTACATGTATATAATTTATAAATAAATATACATACATTGGGATTGCGCACTCAGAAATTTTTTACTGATGGGGTGCGTGATCAAAAAAGTTGAGAGAGCACAGATCTAGACGACAAGAGGCAAGTGCCCTCTACTGAAAGCATGCCACTTGTATAGAATAATTCTGTGGCCTAAATTTTTTTTCCATTCTTACATCCCTCTTACAGCAACATTCTCAGCTAACCTGTGCATAAGTTGCTCTATCTTTCTGGTACTTCAAAAAGTTCCAGATTTCTTCCAGGAATGTATGAACAGTTGGGTGTCAGAAGAAGTGGTGATACCCAACTTTATAGATTTATTGTCCAGTACTCTTCAAAAGAAAATGAAAACATGCAAAAGTGGACTGCATCACCCTATTTCAACGTCTGTCTAATAACACGTGTGTGTTTATGTACATGTATCATTAAAATATTGGGGCAGAGAAAGGATGCAGTTAGTTGGGAATATTTAAATAAATTTATCATAATGAAGGAGGCCGTAACTGAAGGCTCACATGAGGAAATTCCATTTATATAAGTATCAAATATTACATACAGGAATATAGTAGCTCTTGTGTTGCTGTCATCACATAGTCTAGACCGAGATGTGGAAAGTTTAATATTAATCATACTAAATTCCACAGCCCTCGAGAACAAGTCATTTTGGAAAATAGTCTACATCACCAAGCAGCGAAAGCCAACATGGCAGATTTATACGCTTTACTACTGGTTTCACAATGAACAGATAAGATGCAGATTATACACATTAATTCCCTGACTACTTGACTTCAAAAACAAGGATTACATTCAGGGCACAAAAGTGAATACATCTGATCTCCCAATGAATAATTGACTCTTACCTTGCACTTTATCTGAACACAGCTCCTTGGCTCGCTCCCTCATTATTTGTGGAATCAAAACATCTTTTTCTACATGTCTCAGCTTAGAATTTTCTGCAAGAGTGAAAAAAACAAAAAATTAAAAAAAAATCTTTTTTTTTTCCTATCTATACATCAGAGAAAGTCAGCCTACAGAAATAACATAGCATTGTTTATATAAGATACACTCGTATACTAAAACTGTCACAAACTAGCAGCATAAAGTACCATGGAAGGACCACACAGATCAAAAGGCAGCAAAGTCCAAGATTTAACATTGCTCAGATACAAATATGAGCATTATGCTGAATATTTCTGTTCTGCTCAATGTACACAATGAACCAAAAATAATGGAGAAAATTCTGGGAGCACATTCTAATTTCTGCCTTACTAAATAGAAGGTCTGCATACAGACTGCACAAAGGTTAAGAATTACTTTTATTTCAGGATACTAGTATTTTTCTTGTACATTATCTCTACAAACTGGCTTTTTTACTCACTGTCATAAAGCTGAGAAATATAGCACATATTAGAGCACAACCTGAAATTCGTATTGCTACGTGGAAGACTTCAGTTGTTTAAAAAAAACCTAAGAAGCCTCTTAAATAGAGGACCTAGGAGTTTTTTCATTGAGAAATTCAACTCAACAAGAACAAATGCTGCTGCCTGAATTCTGCGCTTAAAAGTACAGTTGCAGTTTGCTTTCAGTTGTCTCAAAACAGAATTCAGTACTCTGAGTACAGCTAGTGATTTTGAGTAAACACAGACCATTTAGGAAAAAAGTCCTGCATTTCCAAATCCACTTTCTTCAAAACAAAGGGGTGAGAATTTATCAAGCACAGCTTTTTACTTCTTAGCTTCTGAGTTAAAAACTCTTTAAAGGATATTTGTTCAGAACATTGTATAGTCCAACATCAAATACCTCGTTTTCCTCCCCAAACACACTATTTATTCACCCTCTGATGTTTATATTACACTTCAGAATAGCATCAGCTGCGATGCTCACATCATGAAAACTCTACTGTCAGATACACTGTTGAGTAACAATCATTTCATTTAAAAATTGCTTATAAAAAAAATGTAGATGAAATGAAAGAAATTAAAAGTGTGATGTGTTGAAATTTAGGAAAGAAGCAGAACTTAAGTTACATACCGCTTTCAAACACTCTATTTTTCAGAGCATCTGCAGTTACTTCTAGATCAAAAGGCAACAGAGACTAACATTTCTCTAGCCATTTCTAACTCATCATGTTTTAAAGTTTACTAATGCTATGAGGTTACATTATGAGGTTACACAGTATTGAATCTGTGATATTACTAGGGGAATCAGGTAATGAAACAGAGGATTACAATGAGCAATATACAGAATCTGAACTAAAGACTTATCTTTCTCCTCAAAAATTTCTTACTTGGAATTTCTACAGCAAAAGAAAAAACAAAGTGTCTTCTGTAAATACAACAAAAATGCCAAAAACAAATAGCTCATGACTTAGATTTGCTTCTACGTTCTCATTTTCATGACTGAGATAAAATAATTACAATTAAATATCCTTCATTTTAACTTTCTGCAGAGTATCAGTACAATTTCTGTACCGAGCATTTATTATGTTACAGACAACACAGAGGTGTCATAAAATTTTACGCACGTTTTTTAAAAAGCGGGACAAACCAGTTCAGCTGAATGACATGGCAGGAAACAGCACCACCATGCTACGTGCCTCAGCTCTACTTTACACAACTTCAGTCAAAGCAAGCTGGCACTACTGCAGTCCTGCTTCTCCCGATCCCTATGATGCTCTTTCCCCTCTGCCCACACAGATGTGCTCTGCAGCCCTGTGGTGAACTGAAAGGGGAAGTTAATTTGGTTTAAAGGTAAATAAATTTCTTGTCAGGCAATTTTTCAGCCAGACAAATTCTCCAATCCAGTTCACTATATAACAGTATAAAAGGACCAGGAGAGGGAACTGTGTGAGACCAGGAACAAGCACAGGGAAGACTGCAACTATCATGAGCACCATTAGCTCAAACTATAGCCTAAGCTTTTGGTTGGCGTTCCCCCCTCCGCTCCCCCCTTTTTTTTAATTAGTTATACTGGTGCTTAGAGTAAGCAGAAACGAAGCTAATCTATGAGTGTGGATACAGGTGAGCAAGTGGGTTGCTAGCTGCCACCAAAAGGGAAGTTTTGACAGTCCCCCATTGCCGTCACCCAACCCTATCACATCAGCACTATTACGCACCTAACGACACAGTGAGCGACCAGTTCAATACAGAAAACTAACTCAAATACATACAAAAAAAGTGCTCCTCAGCTGGTTTACACTTTGGAATAACTAGATCTAATTATCAGAGTTTTAATAGTTACTTCATTTAACTTTTATACATCACCATACATGGAAATGCAGCGGATAGCACAGAAGTCTTTAGGGCCTGGGAAGGGCGGCTGGGCTTCCCCCACTGGCTGAGGCGGCTAGAAGCGACCACAGTTCCCACAACAACAAAGCACAGGGCTCCAACGCAAGGATCAGCCACCCACTGCTGACAAAGAGAAGCAGATAGGAACACAACTGAAGGCTAGAAGGGAAACAGGACAAGGGCATCCTCCAAAAAAAAACAAAACAAAAAAACCCAAAAAACCAAAAGAGAACGCCTCCCTGTTAGCCCAGAACAGTCAAAAAGGATTTTCGAGTTTTATCTGAGCTTAAGCACCCAGTTTTCTGTTTGATTATTCAAAAGGAAAGGGGTATAAGACTGATAGCAAGAAGTAGCTGTACTGGTGATAACACCAGCTCAACCAGAACCATGACAGAGCTGTGCTCCAGGCAAACTCCCTCTTTTTAGTCCCATGCTGTCAAACCTGCAGAGGCTGAAAATGCAGGAAGGAGAGGGCACATCAGGACACAGGGAAGTGTCCAGTACAAAGAATCAAAAGAAAGCTACAAGAGTAATTCAACGGTATAAAGGAAATAGGAACAAAGACCACTTATAATCTCATCTACAGTTTTAAAAGGAAAGTTTGTTGGTAAGTATCAGTTTTAAAACCATGAAAAGCACAAGCAATTCAAATCATCTTACGATGTCTAGGAGGTAGTTTTAGGCATCTGGGTGCAACCGTCTCTCCAAATAGCTCAAAGGCAGATGTTCAGTTTGGGCAGTACTGTATCTACTCATGAGTTTCAATTGTAACATCTCAAGTATTTTAATATTCTTCCTTGATTCTAAACTATCTATTGCATTACAATTACAATGATTTTCCTTCAAGGATCTTAAAACACTTTATTGAAGTTGGTATCTCTAGCATTTATACAAAATACTAAAGAAAAATAAGGCACAAATATTAACAATACTGGATACCAGCTAGAAAAACTTGTTTACGTGCAAAGTAACTGCATTTCTGATATCAATATATAAGCACTTGCAAGGAGATCATCATCAATCCAACCTAATCAGCTCTGCAGCAACATATATGGCAAGAACTTTCAAAGAAACAACACCTCAGAAGCAAGACTTCATCAAAAAACATGAGACAACCATGATGCGAAACCATCAATTCCTTTTGCCTTTTTTCAACTATATTACAGTTTCTAGACTAAGTACTTTTTTCCCCTTTTGAAAGTTCACTATTCTGCACTAAGAAAGGTAATTCTTATCCTAATCCCAGATTTGCTGCAGACTAGTCCCTACAGAAGAATCTCATTACAATAGACCTACTACTATTTTATCTTCAAAACATCAATAAAATTATCCCCAGACAAGCAAGCAATATGTTTTCCTACAGTTTACCTTCTGCATTTGAAAGCTGATACCTTTGGTTCCCACCCACATCCTCCACACACTTTGCCTGGTCTTCTGGGTAGGCTGTTTGAGATGATCATGGCCTTTGGCCGCAAATCGAACCAACAAGAACACGCTCCCTCTCAGCTTCCAGAGGGCCAGACAAATGTTAGCAGCAGCTTTTCCCTCTCCCCCTGCCAGCCAAAACTCGGGCATGTTTGTTAGAGTAACTTAATACTCTGAGATTCTACTTTTACTTTACATTCTGTTGAAATTTCCTAGTACCATCAAAAATTACAAGGGACAGATGGATGAACACAAGCTGATTGAGTAAAGGTTACAAAAAGCAGACTAAATACAATTAACAATAAAAACTAAGTATTTTGTAAAAATACACACAGAAGTCAAGCCAGAATTAAAACCCAATGCAGGCTTGCAGGTGTTACAGCATCTAAGTCACTAGCTCCTTGAAAATGTGAATACGGCTACAGCCAAAGAATCTGTGTTGTGAAACTACTGAATGTTTCCTAAAGAGAGAGATCAGCACATTCTAGAATGCTACCACTCCTTGTGGGGATGTCACTTTTGTCACTATGTCCTGCTGGTAGTTTACAGCTCTGCTTTCATCTCTCACGACTTCAGGTAGCAGGGACACAGATTACTCAGAAAAGTTGATAAAAACTTGAAAACTTGTCTACCCAGATATTTACAGAAGCCTCATACCTTCTGCATCCAAGAGGAAGCGAGTCAAGCGATTCCAGTAACAGTTTTTGAAACATGCATTTTTCATTACACAACCTGTAATTTGGATCTTCTTGCTTCAGTTTATCTATGCACATTTTTTAAAAAAAGCTCTAAGTAGTACTTTAAATATTATAGCTATTTCAGTAAGAATCACAGTATATATGAAGAACAGCGAAAGTTTTAGGAAGTTTTTAACATTTTCACTAGCAACTGTTATACCTCATGTTTTTCTTGAAGTCCCAGTTACATCAACTTTTAGACATCAGTTATGTTACTTACTAGCAAAAATGCTGTAGAAAGTTCAGTCAAGGTTCAAGAATCCAAGTTAAAAAATATAATACTCTTCAAAATATAAACATTTTAAAACAATCACTTTCATTATTTTGGGGCCTTGGTTCAGAAATGTGGAGGGACATTTTTGTTTTTAAATACACTTTACTATTTTTTTTCCCTACCAGCTGCCATTAAAGATAAGCAGTTGTCAGTGAATAGATTTCTAAGATGCCTTTCTTTTTTAAGCTAAGAAATAGAACTTGAAAAAGTATTAATGAAAACTTCAGCAGCAGAAATAATAGTTATTACAGTGGAAGGGAAGAAAAACAAGACGACACATGCAGAATTCCCATTCTTTAACTTACACCCCATTTAAAGAAAATCTCCACTCTAAAAAAGTATAACACAGATCTTTTCCTGGAAGGGAAGGTCTTGCCTTCATCTGTGATGAGCCTACTAAACTTGAGTTTACCAGCCATTCTCTCATCTTTTCCATATGCAGACCCATAGTATAAACAACACTTACAGTTAAGATGGGCTGGAGAATGAATAACAAGTTTATAGCTAAGTTCTGTAAGTGCATTAATTTGGGGGATTCAGTGGCTTTTCGTATGACTTGGTAAAAATTATTTCTGTGCTGTAAATACTCTGTTTCATCCCAAAGTTTCGTTTTAAAACACCTGCCTATGAGCTAATTATAAAACTACACTGAAAAAGTACACTTGTATTAATAACAGAAGTAGCAGCACAGTGTTAATTGCATGCTTATTGGCAAAAATTCCTTTCATCAATCAGACTATTGGCTCTGGAGGCTAAATTTTTTCAAAAACCATTTCAGATTTATTTTAGTGTACTTGTAACAGTGTTTTGAATAGGCAAAGATAATTATAGCTTACTACTCCTCCAGGAAAAGAATGCATTCAACTCAAAACTTTCATCTCCTTTATTCTGCCTAGCTTATCCACTTTGTTTTAAAGTTACCAATCTTACGTTAATTCATGCAAAATCATTTGCGCACATGTGCATCATAAAAACAGTTATCAAAAGAGTCTGTATCATTGAATACATTATGAACTACTTAAAACCTCTATTCGAAAACACTAAGTCACACATTGGAACAAATTAATTTAGAGATAGACCCATTAAAGTCATGGGAGGAAAAAAATATATGTTTCTAAAATCTAAGGTTTTTTCCTACAATTGTAATTTTATGTATCAATGTAATTAATACTTTAAGTACCCAATCCTGTAGCCTGTGAGGGGGCTCCTGTGCCCTTACCACCAAGAGGTTCATGGGGCCAAAGTGACAAATAGGTTCAGCACACTGCTTTGTAACCCCAGTCCCACAAAAAACATTCAGGATCCAGTTAAAGGTAATGGATTTTATCAGTCAAAAACATCCAGTGTGAACTGACTGATGACGGACCAGGACCAAAGACCTTTATGCGTACGTGAAACGCTACTGAGTTTGGTAATTTCATTTGTACGTAGGTGTCTGCATATGAACTAGAGTCTTAAGTACTTTGCTCTCTACTAAGGTTTTAAAGTATAGAAGGACAACATGAAGTGACAGAAGTGTTATAATCCAAGTGAAACAACATACATGATATCCTGAAACCCTGATTTAAAAGCAAAAGAGGCTGATCAGTGCAGCTTCTCTACACAGAACCATTTTTTCTTCTTTAAATGTATATAAATAAATTTTTTTGTATTTAAAAAGTCACAGATTTTGAGATCTTTCTATCTAATACTGACATCATTTTAAATTAAGAGAGAGTACAGGGATGACAACACCAGGGAAAATTTCCAAAGCTTTAACTTCTCACCATTCTATCATCACCTCAAAGTCAATTTTCACCTTTTTCACTGGCTGAGTTTGTTATCTTACATTTTGCTTTGGGGCTCATGTTCTTGCAATATGGCAGTACTGGATTACGAGAATACTGACAAGCCTGTTTGCTAAAAATGAATAATGGCTATATTACAGCAAGTCTGTAATATCTAGAAAGAAAAGGAAAAGCAGACCCAACAAAGCACACTTATTTGTTAATTACATGTGGACTGCAAATGCTCACACATCCAGTGAGTAATAAGTAAAGCCAAGCCTGAAGTTGCTTGTGATTTTTGACACAGGGAGATTTTTTTACACTCTTGATCACACAGCAAAGCCAGTTATAGGGCCCGAAAATTATTTACAAATCAGGGCTTAATATTCACTACTGAAAATAATGCACGTTCATTAACATCTAGCCTGAACTATTGTTCAAGTATGACAGACCCGCCAGTTAGGAAAACTTAGGGTGTGAGCGACCTATAAGGGGAACACCCCACCCCACCCCAAAACCCTTTGCACAACCGTAGATGAGGATTCCAGCAAAATGCACAAAACACAAAGTCAGTAACAACTAGGGCCGTGGACTGGCCAAGGACTAAAATAGCACAGACAGCCTTAATTCTGCCATTGTAAATCTTCTGAATGCTTCATTTGGTAACTGATGTAAAATCCTCAACACAACTTTCTGTCACTTAAACAAAGACACCATGCAGCAATATTTCAGCAACCAAATACACATTTTGGGGTTTTTCTGGGACGGTAAAAATATAGTAACAGCACAGATATGACTGGATACCTACACAAAAGGTTCCACACTTTTTAAGCGAAGCCCAAACTTTTGACCGCCTCTTGTCTGAAACCGGTCCCAAGAGTACAAACCCCATTTCTTCTATGCCCTTTCTAACTAACAGTGAGTGTTGTCCAAGAATTTACTGCTTACTTCCACCTCGAGTAAGAAATAGAGAAAGGTCCTGCAAAAATCACAAACTATCTCAGTACATAAACCAAACAGACCACGTAAAATAGAGCTAAGCAGTGACCCCAAGAACTGTGCAATAATTTGCATCAAAAACAAGAGATGAGTAACAGGTAAAAGCTACATAGAAAGAGCAAAGTACCCAGCACCTGGATGAAGAAGGGATGCGGGAAAAATCTAACAACCAATGAAACCCCTCAAGTATTACCAGAGGAGATGCTAACCACCTAACATTTCCCACCATGCCCAATAATGCTAATCAGTGGCTGCAGCACTATCTACTCCTCTTTACTAATTTTCAGAATTGTGTGATAAGGGGTGAAGAAAAACAATGTAAACCACAAATAAAAGCTTCAAACTGCCCAAACTCCTTGAGGGGTTGAATATTTAGCTCCTTAACCACTCCTTTCAAGATAAAAATTAACACCTTTCATTCCAAATAACTAACACCACACACAAATTAAGAGCAAGGCTGTGGTGGGTTGACCCTGGCTGGATGCCAGGTGCCCACCAAAGCCGCTCTATCACTCCCCCTCCTCAACGGGACAGGGGAGAGAAAATATAACAAGAGGCTCATGGGTCAAGATAAGGACAGCTTAATAAAGCAAAAGCAAAGGTCACATGCAAAAGCAAAGGAAAACAAAAGATTTTATTCTCTACTTCCCATCAGCAGGTGATGTCCGGCCACTTCCTGGGAAGCAGGGCTTTAGTACACGTAGCAGTTGCTCCAGAAGACAAACGTAAATAACAAATGCCCCTTCTTCCTCCGCCTTTCTCCTAGCTTTTATTGCTGAGCAGACGTCCTATGGTATGGAATATCCCTTTGGTCAGTTTGGGTCAGCTGTCCTGGCTATGTCCCCTCCCAAGATCTTCCCCAGCCTACTGGTGAGGGGGGGGAATGTTGGAGAGACAGCCTTGATGCTGTGTGAGCGCTGCTCAGCAGTAGCCAAAACACTGGTGTGTTATCAACACCTTTCTAGCTGCCAATACAGAGCACAGCACTATGAGGGCTGCTATGGGGAAAATTAACTCCATCTCAGCCAGACCCAATACCATCTCCACCCCTTATTCCATACCATTTGCGTCATGCTCAGGTCCCACATAATTTAATACACATATATATTTATCTTCTAACCATTCCATTGTATTTAATTGTCATTACTGAAATCCCTTCTTACCAACACTTAGAACTTAAACTACACACTTAAACCATCTTTATACCCAACACGTAGATTTATACATTCTCATTAACTACTATCCCCTGTCCTTTAATAGAGAGATATTACTCTCCTATTCCATGGGCTTCTTCCACTCCTCCAGATGTTCACAGTCTATGACTTGGGCCCCATCTGTCAAGATGGGTGTTCAGGACAGGAGAAGCAGTATGTTCGATTGTTGGGCACCAACACCGGCTTGGTTTGGGTCATCGTTGCACTTGTCTGGTTCCTTGCGAAACTCACTTGTCGTCAGTTCAGGTCATTCCTGCTACGTTACTTCCTACAACATACAACTCACATCACAGATTATTTTTCCCGCAAGGTTAAACCTCCTTAAGGCACACACTGGGTCTCTCCATCCTTCCGCATTACCCATCAAGTGCACCCAGGTCCTTGAGCAAAGACAATCCCACGAATGGGTTTGCGTTTTCCCATGGGAGGAGCAATCCACACCACCTTTGCCAGCCAGTTCCCTATGTGCACTATGGGGACCTTATCTCCTCTCACAGTATGTAGGGGTTTTGTTTGGGGAGGACCAGGACGGTTAGCAGATCCTCTGGTGTTAACCAGCCAAGCAGCTTCTGCTAAATTTGTATCCCAGTGTTTCCATGCTCCATTGCCCAGTGCTCTCAACATAGTCTTTAACAGTCCATTGTATCTCTCAATCTTTCCAGAGGCTTGTGGGTGACAGGGAACATGATACACCCACTCAATGCCATGTTTCTTTGCCCAGGAGTTTATGAGGTTATTTCAGAAATGAGCCCCATTGTCTGAATCAATTCTTTCTGGGGTACCATGTCACCACAAAATTTGGCTTTCAAGGCCTAAGATGGTGTTTCGGGCAGTGGCATGGTTTACAGGGTATGCTTCTAGCCAACCAGTAGTTGCTTCCACCATGGTGAGTATGTAGCACTTGCCTTCGCATGTTCATGGCAGTGGTCCAATACAGTCAATTTGCCAGGCCTCGCCATATCAAAAACCCAGCCACCACCCTCTATTCCAGAGAGATTTTACTCGAGTGGCTCACTTTATGGCAGCACGTTTCACATTCATGAGTGACCTGTGTGATGGGCTCCATAGTCAGGTCCTCCCCTCAATCACGAGCCCATCTGTATGTTGCATCTCTCCCTAGACGTCCTGATGTTTCATGGGCCCATTGAGCTACAAATAGCTCACCCTTACGCTCCCAGTCCAGGTCCACCTGAGCTACTTCAATTTTGGCAGCCTTGTCTACCTGTTCATTGTTCCGATGTTCTTCGGTGGCACGGCTTTTGGGCATGTGAGCATCTACATGACGTACCTTTAGAGCCATGTTTTCTACCCGGGCAGCAATGTCCTGCCACAATGCAGCAGCCCAGCTGGGTTTACCCCTGTGCTGCCAACTGGTCTTCTTCCACTACTGTAGCCACCCCCATAGGGCATTAGCCACCATCCAGGAGTCAGTATAGAGACAGAGTACTGGCCACTTTTCTCGTTCAGCAATCTCTAGGGCTAGTTGGATGGCTTTCACTTCTGCAAAGTGACTTGACTCACCTTCTCCTTCACTGGCCTCAATGACTTGTCGTGTGGGACTACACAGCAGCTTTCCATTTCCAATGGTTTCCTACCACACGACAGGATTCATCAGTAAACAAAGCGTAGTGCCTTTCATCTTCTGATAACTCATTGTATGGTGGTGCCTCTTGGGCACAAGCCACCTCCTCAGGCAGTGCTCCAAAATCTCTGCCTTCTGGCCAGTCCATGATGTCTTCCAGGATTCCTGGGTGGTTGGGTTTCCCCAATCAAGCTCGTTGCATGATCAACGCTACCCACTTACTCCATGTAGCGCTAGTTGCGTGATGTGTAGAGGGGATGTTTCCGCTGAACATCCAGCGTAGCACGGGCAATTGCAGTGCTAAGAGGAGATATGCTTCTGTACCAACAACTTCTGAAGCGGCTCAAGCCCCCTCATATGCTGCTAGTATCTCTTTTTCAGCTGGAGTGTAGTGGGCTCCTCTCTCCGTGTGTCCACAGTTCCTGCCAGGAGCCTGCTCCAGCGCAGCCCTCCCACGGGGTCACAGCCTCCTTCAGGTATCCACCTAATCCAGTGCGGGGTCCTCCATGGGCTGCAGGTGGATATCTGCTCCACCATGGACCTCCATGGGCTGCAGGGGAATCTCTGCTCCGGCACCTGGAGCAGCTCCTCCTCCTCCTTCTTCACTGACCTTGGTGTCTGCAAAGTTGTTTCTCTCACATATTCTCACTCCTCTCTTCAGCTGCAGTTTCTGCTGCGCAGTGTTTTTTCCCCTTCTTAAATATGTTATCAGAGGCACTACCACCGGCACCAACGGGCTCGGCCTTGGCCAGTGGCGGGTCCATCTTGGAGCCAACTGGCATTGGCTCTATTGGACATCAGGGAAGCTTCTAGCAGCTTCTCACAGAAGCCACCCCTGTAGCCCCCCTGCTACCAAAACACTGCCATGCAAACCCAATACATTCCACCCCCTGCCTCTGTGAATCACATATTCAAGAATTATTATTAAAATCCACATTCATCACACAAGCTTCACTCACATCAACAAAAAGAATTCCCCACACCAAAACCAAATTGCCATCATCACAACACCAAACAAAAGTGGACAATTTACACATAATCCACCCCTCGTCCCTTCACCACAATTACAACATAAATTCCCCACAATCATTCTGCTCTTCACTCTCTAGCTGTATTCAGTCCATGTTTTGCCTGTTACCTCTCCCAATTACTATCCTTATCTTGAATTCTTCATGTCCCTGTTCGGGCACCAAAAAGGACTGCGGTGGGTTGACCCTGGCTGGATGCCAGGTGCCCACCAAAGCCGCTCTATCACTCCCCCTCCTCAACGGGACAGGGGAGAGAAAATATAACAAGAGGCTCATGGGTCAAGATAAGGACAGTTTAATAAAGCAAAAGCAAAGGTCGCATGCAAAAGCAAAGGAAAACAAAAGATTTTATCCTCTACTTCCCATCAGCAGGTGATGTCCGGCCACTTCCTGGGAAGCAGGGCTTCAGTACACGTAGCAGTTGCTCCAGAAGACAAACGTAAATAACAAATGCCCCTTCTTCCTCCGCCTTTCTCCTAGCTTTTATTGCTGAGCAGACATCCTATGGTATGGAATATCCCTTTGGTCAGTTTGGGTCAGCTGTCCTGGCTATGTCCCCTCCCAAGATCCTGCCCACCCCCAGCCTACTGGTGAGGGGGGGAAATGTTGGAGAGACAGCCTTGATGCTGTGTGAGTGCTGCTCAGCAGTAGCCAAAACACTGGTGTGTTATCAACACCTTTCTAGCTGCCAATACAGAGCACAGCACTATGAGGGCTGCTATGGGGAAAATTAACTCCCATCTCAGCCAGACCCAATACAAAGGCTTTTGAATAACAGAACCAAATACCATTCTTCCTGCTTTTTTTTTTTTTTTAACTGGAAGTGAGGATTAAGAGACAAGAAAAAACAATGCCTACCTTTGATTTCTGTACCTATTTATTTAAAGAACAATCAGTACATATAATACAAATGAACGAAGATCTTAGAAACTAACATCATGTATATGATCAAAACACACCGGTGTTTTCAAAGGTTGTAGAGCTTGAGGTGTTCTGACACGAAAAGACGGCTGAAAGCCTTTTGGTTACATTAACACAAGGAATGCAGATGTTATTCTGGATTTTAAACTCTAAAGAATCCTTTCAAACCATTCAGTATTATAAAACTCATTGGAGCATCCCAATATATCTTTTATTTTTTAGTTCTTTTCCCAGAACAGTTCTTTAAAATGTGGTGTCAAACAACTTCAGGAAATCACAATTATCTTCTCCCTTCATGTTCCCAATACAGGTCAAAGGCACTAGTAATATCAAAAAGGTCATTATCATTCAACTCCCTTCTTGATGGTGGCAACTTATGCTCTTCATCACAAAGATTATCGAAAAGAAGTTTAATTAAAAGCTAAAACTGTTCTCCCTTTTACTGATATATTTTTGCCCTTTAAATTCAACATTGCTTTATCTCCCATTATTTTTTCCTTTCTATCTTTTGAAGCTATAATTTCATTCCTTTCAGTATATTCTTCTAGCTCTGTCTTACTTCCCATGACACTTTGAAATAAGTCACAACCATTCTGCAAGACCAAGTGTCTCCTTCCCCTGATATACCGCTGCTGTATTTAACAACCTAGATTTCCACATGACAGTAAGAAATAGACATTTTAAGTAGGTTAGGAAAATTATGAAATCAGTCTTCAACCCCTCTGTTTTTAAGACCCCAAAAAATGCCTAGGATAGGTACCAAAACCTGTACGGTATATCTAAGCTACTGTCAACGACCCTACTTTTCTCTTTACACTTTTGTGAATCTTCAACTAGGGATCCAGACATCACCATCTGAAAATGACAGCTATAACCAAATGCACATTAAACAGAAAATGAACTTCCTAGTAACCCATGACCTCTACTACTGCAAACAGCACCCTACAGAGTTTTGGAAGTGCTGCATACAAAAATCAACTTCAGTGCTGGGCTGCAGCACATTCATTCTGAAGAAGGATAAAACTAAATAGTGTAAGATAAAATTTTGTCAATGGATTTATCTACCAATTTATTTACTGGATGCAATCACCTAATGACACAGCCACAGTTCCTTCCCAAACCGTGGCTGTCAAAAAACTCCTCCCATACAAATCACAACATAATTCACAGGTTCTACATTCAGAGCTTCAGAGGACTCCTTGATATTCACTCCCTACTGCCTGGCAAAGCCATGAGAATATCTGTGTCTTTTGTGACCATAAAACGAAGCATCAGTCACAGTAACAATTTACTAAACTGTGATTCTCCCTCTTTTTTCTCGTATGCGAGCCAAGAAGCAGTTAACAACGATGACATTAAAAACTACTGCACCAGGGTATCTGAGTTAACACCTTACTGATATGAACAGGGCAGCTCACACCTCTTGCAGCTATTGTTCCAGTTTCTCTATAACCTCACTTAGACATCTCCGCTTTTAGTTCATGTTCTGAGGTTTTCAACATAGCCGTAACAGCCAGGGACTGATGGTGGCAGGGAGGTATGCAAAAGATACTGGATAACAAGGTAGCAGATTTAGAGAAGTGTCAGTAAGCAATGCCACTGTTCAACAGATGAATCTCAGTATTGGTGTCACATAGCATGTACCCAAAGTACATCCTCAGTAGTCCTACCATAGCTAACATACAACTACAACATGGATTAGGAGGGACATAAAATGTCATTATAGACATAAATAGGGAAGCAGAATGCTGAGGAACTTCATTGTTTGGAGTCATCCTTTCTGCTATACCCTGAACACACAATAGCTTGAATTAAGCTAGTGTAATACCTAGACTTTTTCCAAAGGACAACTGGGAAGCAAAATTACACTGTAGATGAACAACCACCACTTGAAATGCAGCGGTAAGTTTTATAACATTTTCTTAATTTAATAACAGATCAATGCTTAGATGATACAATCAACAAAACCAGAACTTGATGACTCTACAAATGCCTTGTTTGCAGGGCCTGGAGAGCCAGGCCCAGGACAGGTTTCCATCAGAAACTGAGAGCCTGGCCGTGGCCGGCACCCTTCAGCTTTTGAAGAAGCCGCCACAGGCTGCATGGACCAAGGTGCACAGTCACAACCGCTGCAGTTCACCACCAATTACAGGTGTCTCAACACCTTGCGTTAGCTGAAGCATACCAACGCCTCGCTGGGTTCGTTCTGCTGGGGGATTGGCCTTTTTAACACCAACGTACCCAGCCGAAAGCACCTGCCTCAGGAACAGGGTGGATGAGTCACCATTACACAGGCGTAAGTACACGGGCTTAAATTTACCTCTAGGGATACGTGGCTGTAACTGTTTAGACAAGATCTTGGTAACACGAAGCCGAGGACAACGTAACCTTGGTATTTTGCCTTCACGTTTGTTACACAGCCAGGGAGGCTACAGCAGGCCGGGCGGCAAGGCCTCGCGGGCACCTCGACGCCCCGGAGTAGCCCGCGCCGCCGCTGAGGCGAGGCCGGGCACCGCGCCCCGCAGGGCCGCGCTCCGCGCCTTTGCCGTTGGAGGTCACGTCCGCGGCTAGAGGGAGGAGGGCGCCGGGAGCCCGCTGCGGACGGCGGGGCAGCCCCAGCCCGCCGAGGCTCGCGGAGAGCGGACCGAGCCCCTTCCCAGCACCCGCCGGCGGTGCAGCCCAGCCCGCTCTCCTCGCCGGCGTGTGAGAAGGGGCAGCGGAAAACGACGGGGATTTCCCACAGGAAGCCCTGGCGAGGCGGGCGGCGGCGGCGGGCCGAGGCGGCAGCGGGGGGGGGGGGGGGGGGGGGGAGGGAGGGGGAGGAGGAGAGGGGGCGTTCCGCCGCCACCACCGCCGCCGCCGCCGCCGCCGCCGCCCCCCTCCCCCTTCCACTCCCCCTCCCCCTCACGGCACGTGCGAGCCGCCGCGCGTGCGGCGGCCGCCCCTACCTGCGGCGCCAGGGGGAGGCTCCATCTGCGGCTCCACGCTACGGCGGCAGCTGCGCACACTGCGCAGCCAGCCCCTGCCCCCTGCCGCGCAGGCGCGGCGCAGCCGAGCCCCACCCCCTCTTCCCCGCACCGGGCAGAGAGCGGGGGCGGGCGCGCGTAAGGCGAAGGGCCTGGAAAGCGGAGGAGGGGGGTGGAGGGTCAAGGCGCATGCGCCAGCTGCGCCGCGGGGAGGGGGTGGGGAAGTCTGAGCGCATGCGCCCTGTGATGGGTTGGGCAGGTGGGCGGTGGTGGGGCGTCATGGCGGAGCTGGCGGCAGCCGCCATTCCGTACTTGAGCACCGTGGTCCCGCCGCCGGGGCAAGGTGCGGTGAACGGGGCTGAGGGAGCGTGGGTGGGCTCAGTCTCTGGGAGTCACTGAGGGGTCCCCGCAGGCCCGGATACAGAGAACACCAGCTTCCCCGGGGAGCCGCAGGCAGACTTCTGTGTGGGTGCAGCACCTGACAGGACTGCAGGCCGGGGTGTTGCAGCCTCCGGCCGAGGGAGCCCTTGGGGTGTCCGAGGCTTCCACAGCAAGGGCTTGAAGTGGAGGAGAATTACAATGGTGGCCATTTTTATCGATGAGTTGGTTTGTGCCCTTTAAAAAGGGCTTCCCAGTGTATGGGCAAGAGACCTTCTCTCCTGTCTCTGTATGTGTCTGGGACCACGTTCCTGCAACAGGTGTTCAGGTGATGGAGGCATCAGGAAATTTAGTGTCCCACCAGAAACTCGGGCAAAATATTACTACGGAAGCTTCTGTTGGCATGGTGGTCAGCCTAGTGAAATGCAGCAGTTGGGTTACTCCATACCTCAGTTACAGCTTACATTTTTTTACCTGTATTTGTGCAGTTCAGCATCAAGTGTTTCAAGTATCTCCATCTGACATTTTGTCAACATCCTGTCATTTTTTTCAAGCATTGCGTACATAAGAAAAGGACCTTGCCATGTAAAACATTGCGTAATAAATGCTAGCAATCAAAAGGTCAAACAGATGGTTTTAATATGCTATAGAGGAATGAATATGGGCTATTAGCTGCCCAGTTATTAAAAAGATGCAGGTTTTAAGGCAAAATTTGAATAACAGTGTGGTTGCTCATGAAAAACTTTTATACAAATTAGGAGGTCTATAGAAAGAATACAAAATGCTTTTTTGGATAGAGTCACTGAAAGTCTGACACTGTTAAAAATTACTATCGTGGTTTAACCCCAGCCAGCAACTAGGCGCCACACAGCTGCTCACTCACTCCCCCCCGGTGGGATGAGGGAAAGAATTGGAAGAGTAAAAGTGAGAAAACTCATGGGCTGAGATAAAGGCAGTTTAATAGGTAAAGCAAAAGCCCCGTGCACAAGCAAAGCAAAACAAGGAATTTATTCACCACTTCCCATCGGCAGGCAGGTGTTCAGCCCTCTCCAGGAAAGCAGGGCTCCATCACGCATAACGGTTACTTGGGAAGAAAAGCGCCATCACTCCAAATGCCCCCCCCCCCTTCCTCCTTCTTCCCCCAGCTTTATATTGCTGAGCATGATGTCCTACAGTATGGAATATCCCTTTGGTCAGCTGGGGTCAGCTGTCCCAGCTGTGTCCCCTCCCAGCTTCTTGTGCACCCCCAGCCTACTCGCTGGTGGGGTGGGGTGAGGAGCAGGAAAGGCCTTGACTCTGTGTAAGCACTGCTCAGCAGTAACTAAAACATCCCTGAATTATCAGCACTGTTTCCAGCACAAATCCAAAACATAGCCCCATACCAGCTACTGTGAAGAAAATTAACTCTATCCCAGCCAAAACCAGCACAATGACTAATTTATCTGCATGTCCTTTTGGTCTGCCTGTGTAAGTACGCATTGAGACATAAGTGAAGTATACTTTAATGGCAAAGGAGTAATTCTGGTGGTATCTTTTATTTATGAGACTGTAGTATATTTGACCAGTCTTTCTTTAGTTATTAGTGACATGAGGCAAGGCTGACCACTTCTGGAAACAAAACATGGAATAAAAAAAAACAGAGAGAAATTACCATACATTTAAAAAGCTGAGAACATGATTCTCCAGAAATTAAGAGACATTAAAAACAAGGAGACATAGCTGAAACTCAGGACTTATTTTAACAAATACAATCCAGAATTTTCAAAGAGCCTACCCTCTTTTCCTATCTTCAACATTTTAGACTGACAGGTGGTATGGAAAATTAGTCATTTCATGCAGTAGCGTCTTACACGAGGCTGCAAAAATTCTTCTAAATACAGCATTTCCTCTGTTATCCTGCATTGCTACTTCCTGTTCAGTGGAAAGGTGAGCTTTAAACATTACATTCTCAGGGAAGTGGGAAGTCCAGGAGCCTTCCCCAAATGCCAGACAGACCTTGTATGCATCTGGAAGATAACAATAAGCAGTCTAGAAAAAATCAGTAGGAGGGATTTTGATCACAATTACGAAGTTATTTATTCTTGAAATGAATTTTCATTAAACGTATGAGTTTCAAGTCCACAGTTTTTTCCCAGATTTACATTATTTTCCCCATATGAAAATTCAGTCCCTTTATTTGAAAATGGATTGTTTCAACTTGAGGCCACACTAAGAGCCAAGTTCTTCGTGCTGATACGTTCACAGAAATTAGTAGAGCGTGATGTAGGCAAAGTCTTCCACATGAATGCTTTTGGCCTTACTGATCTAGAGCATTAAGTGTCTTCATGCTTTTTTTTTTTTTTTAGTCCACAAGTTTGATCTCATTCCTTAGAGTAAAATGTGGATATTCCAATTGGTTTCTGTAACTTTAAACTATACCACTTCAGTTAATGTTTATACACTGATTTGAGAATTTTAATTGAACAGGGCTGTGAAAATGCAACTTATCAATTTATTTGTATTTGTTTTATTAAGGAGTTTTGGACTATGCCACTTCCGCAATGAATGTAAGAGAGTGTTAAAAAAAAAAGATACCAGCCAATCTGCAAAGAGTTATTATACATACGCAATGAGAAAATACAAGAAAACACATGATACAAAAAGAAGCTTTCAGCATGAGAACCAAAAAGGAGAATGTATACTTAACAACAGTAAGTTGAATTAAAAAAAAAAAAAAAGAAATAATTGAAGTTAGTAATTTTTGCTGCTCTTAAACTCTTGGCTACTGGTGTTCATATATGCCCTGCAGAATCAGAACTGTGAAGATTTCTTTTATTTAAGATGAAGATCTTTGAACTTATATGTCAGCTCTGTCTATTGTTGTGTTAATTTGATCGTTTTCAGGGGCAGGATACTAGGCTAGACAGAACTGTGCTTTGAAGTAATATTTTGGTTCTTTGATGAAGCCAGTAAATAGAAAAAGAAAAGTCCAACAACTTTGTAACTCAAGTTGTCCTCTCCTGCTTCTTCTTCCAGTAACAGGCCTGGAAAGCAGAAACAGGATGTTTCTGCAAGCCTTGTTTTCACATCTGACAGACAAGAATGAAGAATGCTAAGAACTGCAAGGGAGTAAGAGGCATCTTGGGGAAATAAAAACAAATACAAAGGAAAAAATGGATAGAAAAACTTTGTTCTGGAGATTTGAGGGGCAGAAATAGTTTTTGAGTGAGGGCATATGCAGATGTGGGTCTGATAATATTCTCATGCTATTTGGGGCTATTAGGAAGTGTTGAAATGAAAAAGTATCAGAGAAAGTGTTATCTTGACAGATAAGAAATGAGACTGACGTTATGCGGAGCAGGAATGGCATAAGTAAGACAGAAACTGTCCACAAAGGGCTTTAAGTTACGCTAAATAGCTTGTGTCTGACTTGGGAGTCAGTGCAGTGATCCCAGGAGGTGGTACAGTGGCTGACTCAGTGACACAAGAAAATTATTTTCTTATAGCAGTTTGAATGAATGTAAACAGAACAATTTTCACAACCAGAAAAGAGGAGGTTACGGTGTTAGAGATGTGAAGTGTTAAAAGCTGTATCAAGAATTTTAGTAGCATAGATAAAAAAGCTAAACACTTTGTAAATGCATGTTCTGCATGCTTTTATATGCAGTCTAGATGTTAATAAGATCGTCAGCCTATATAGAGAGAAAAGATAGATTTACTTCCTTCATTAATGTGGAAGTGCCTGTTACGTGAACTCCATCCTGTAGGAGCATCCAAGAGTATAGAGGGATGGTTTCATTAAAAAAAGAAAAAAAAGTGCAAAGTGGGTCTTCCTTAAACATGAGGTCTAACTTGCATCTTATCCCAGGAGAGAGTTTTGAAATGACATCTGGAGTATGTAATTTGTGTTTAGTCAAATCTTTTTTAATATGAATCTTGCACAAGTTCTGCAGCCCTGTGAAGTTATGCTGAAATGTGTGGGGCTTTTGCTGTGTAGCACTTCGATACAAGTTAGTACTGTATGCTTCATTTAACTGACATACTTATCTAGAAAACTTGCTTAATTGGGACGTGTCCTGGGGCGTTGATGTAAGACCAGTAGTACTTAATATACACAACTTTTACTTAACAGGGCCTTAATGGGACAGTGGCTACTGCTTACTAGTATCTGCCCCTGGTTATTTAGTGCTGCTTATGTCATCTGTCTGTTACAGTCTCTTGGAACCTGTCTATAAAAGGAAAATGTTCCCTGCAATTAATTCCCTGAGGGTAAAATACTGGGTGCTCTAGTGAAAACAGACTGATGATGGTGGTCACAATTTCTGCACTGATTATTCTTTATAGTCTTGAAGGATGCTTGAGATAATGTTTTACTTATAAAATTAAAAATAAAAATATAGTCATAAGTAGTGTTGGATTGCAGTCATTTCTGTTTCTAACATTCATATTGTCATTTGATTAGTTAATCGCCCATTTTCAAAAGTGTGAACATATTTTCACACTTCAACCGAGACAGTGTTAACAATGAAACTATAGATAGCAATAGAGATTAATTATCTATTGCACAAGTCTCCGCACCTTGTTCTTACCAGATAAACAGAGCCTATCTGTCTGCACACAGGTGTGATTTTTTTTTTTTTAAACTCCAAACAATAGCCTTGGTCAAATGAGTTCAAAGGAATATTGTCAAATGGCACCTCTTCAACATGTTCGCTGTTGACATTTTTGGTCTTGTTTCATGAAATACAACTTCCAGTAAAAGGCTGTGATTCTTTGCTAAGCTTACCCGTGTGAAATACATTCACTCATAGGTGAGAGATGTGGGGGAGCTTTAAATGAGAATTAACATTTAGAATGAAAGAAACCTTTCCTTCTCTTCTTAAGGGAGCATACTTTTACTGAAGCCACTGTAAAGTTGTTCAGGGCCTTATTTGCAATTGCCATCTGATATTTTCACTGACTGGAGACACATCTTCCAGAAGAGGGAAAAAGATGAAGGAGGAGTTTGTAGTGTCTCTTTGTTGTGCAAGTTGCAACATTTTATATTTATTCCCCCATATAAATTAAACCCATCCGTATGTCTGTTTTCTAAAGGTTTAAGGATCAGAGGTCTTTACAGCAGAATCTGCTATTGTAGGAAGAGGAAGCACTAGGCATGTTGAACTATTTCTGTCCTGTCTTATCAATCTATAATTCTGCTTGTTCTAATGAGTGGATGCTAGTAGTTTGCAGACCTCTGAACCTGCAGCCTGTCAAGTCTCACATAACTGATGCGGTAGACTCACATAGACTTCTGCAGTATCTTCCCAGTGCAAGCACTAGCGCTGTGTTGCCTTGGCCTCTCTCTTGCTCTAGAAGAACTGCAGCTGGCGTGTTGCTAGGTGGCACGCTCTATGGTGGCAGGCCAAGTCCTGTGGCCTGTCTCTTACCAAGAATGATACCTTTCCCTTCGTGGGCCGAGCCTTTCCACTCATGTTTCAGGGGAGTTGGAAGCATCCGATCAGGGTAACTACCATAATTTATTTGTTGTCTTTCTAGCAAGACGTCACTGAAGTAGTATCTAGGGAGCTGGCCATCTGCTCAAGTAGAAAAATTGCATCAAATAATAATTACATTTGCCAGTCACTACTAGATCTGATGGGCAGAGTGAAAAACACTTCAGTTCCCTTCCCTTCCCAAAGTCCACACACAGCAGCACAACCTTTCACTGGCTTTTGTTTCCTTAAAAATTCCTCTTTTATCTCAATGGATTCAGATGTACCCCAAAGTTATAAACTATATACCAGATGCAGATGACTTGACCGGCATCAAGATTTTCAAATAATAGTAGTTCAGTAATGTATAAGGAAGGGAAGGTCCACCACCAAAACAAACCAGTCTATAAACTTTCATCATTTCATTTACCCTGCTTACAAGGACAATTACTTTTCAGGCTATGGTCAGAATGTTTTCTTGTCTGAACACATTCACAACAATTATTGGGAGACTGTCACTTGCATTGAAGGTTTTATTTGGAAACTTATTTCAGCCATTACTGAAGCACTGGATTTTCATTTTCCCTCCTTGCGGCTCTGCGTGCAGTCACAAGTTTTCTTTCTGTTCATGATTTTCTTTAAAAAGCTACTTAGCCATTCTCGTGCTTTATCCTTTCCCATTTTTTTAAATGTCATGCAGAGAAGGGCTAGTCCCTGATCATAAATGTTTAAAAGGAAATGGTTCTATGTTCAATGCGGCTTCTAGGCCACAGTAACCACTGTGTGGTGCAGTCATCTAGGTGTGTGAGCTGGAACTAGAGCCCTCCTGCTGTCTTTCCATTAGTACTAGCCTGGACATTTCCTAATCACTCCCTGGTCTGGTTTTAATTTGTTTGAGGTTTTTGTGCCACAGTAGAGAATGTATCTATGGAGGCAAGCTCTGAAGTTCTAAGGTACTTTCCAATCCATTCCTTAACGTAGACAGGTGTTACAGCTCCATCCTTGATGTCAAGAGTCATTAGAAGTATAGAAAAAGAAACAGAGTAAGCCTTTAATAACTGAAACACGCTATGTAGTCCGTCCTGTTTGAGCGCTAGTCTTGTTTGTACATACTCCTTTTGTGTAGAAAATCCCTGCTTAGAGACCCAAATCTTCTTAACTGCTGGTTGATTCTCTTAAGAATCACTGTCTGTTTCTTTAGTTCTGGAAATGTTTGCTTCTTACAGGACACACCACCCTGTAACATAGGATCACCAGTCTGCCTTGGAGTTCAGCTGCAGTAGTTGCTTCTTTCACCTCTAAACCTCAAAAAGCCTTATAGATAGGGAAACAACAGAACAAAGAGCTTAAGCAGTTTGCCTGACATTGTGGAGGAATGCTAGTGGTAGAGTAGAGATCTGAAGATCAAGCTCCTCAATTTATAGTCCATTGAGATGACATGAGATCGTAACACTACTCATAGTTCAGGAAATTAGGTCTAAGTACAATCCATACTTTTGCGTTTGGATTGGTGTCATTGGACATGGTAAGATCTGAGTCATTGGGGCAGAAGACAAAGGGGATGAAACAAAAGCTGCTTATTAATGTATGTAGAGAAGGATGCAGAAACGAATGAGAAAAAATGTCATTGCTGAATGTGATCCTGATACTGTCTAAAAAAATCTTTCTGTCAGCAGATGGCTTCTTTTTGCATGCATCAAACTCTCAATATTTAGCTTATAGTAAATCCTCATACCCATCTGTACCAAATTTACAGTAGGATAGTGTTATATAATTATCTACGATGTTATATTTGCATACCTCCGTAGTTTACGTTGTTGAGAAGTCTGTGGTTGTTTGTCTCCTTCTCCATAAAATATAAAAAACAATCTAAGATACTGGGATTTATGTTCCTTAAAACTTAAAATAATGAAATATATTCACTACACTTTCACTTGTTTCATATTTAAACTTGACACTTAAAGACTGATAAACAGGATGTGAGTAGAGGAAGATGCTTTTCCTACCATGACAGATATGATCAAAACATGTTTTTTTTTATAAAAGCTTTTCCCCTCCCTTTAGTTTTTAGGTGTAGAAGAGTGATGCAACAATAATAATGCTGAACACTTAGCTTCTCCATATTCACCAGGCTGGAAAATTCAATCTGACTTTAAATTTAACACTACTCTGCTAAGGAGCCTCAACTGACCAGCACTGATTCTGTGGTTTTACTTACTGAGATATGGATGTTATCAAGAGGTAGTATTGGCAGTCATAAAACTCCATAACCTGAAGCTCAGTAAGGGGAAAAAAGTTTTACATGCTTCTTTGTGTTCATCCATTGCTTTGGAAATCAACTTCTTAGTTTCTAGTATCTTACCTATATGTTGTGCAGTTAAGCATTCACCTGTTTGTAAGTACAGGAGTCTTATTGTTGAAGGCAGTGAGATTATCATGTCACATAATTTTGAGCTGAGAAATAAATTCTCATTGTAGCTGCAAACAAATGTGATTTCTATCCCCATCTCCCTTTCTCATCTTTTTTATGTTGCTGAGTATGGTTTTATAGCTGCTGTACTTTCACCTACTGACATTCATTTCAGTGTTAAGGGAGCACTGAATGCAGGGAAGGGAGATCTGATTTGAAAACTCAGCTCTTGACAAGTATTTCCAAGCAATGTGATTCTGGTATGTTTCTAATTATCTACCTTACTGCGATATTTACATCCTTAAGTAATACAGGTTTTGTGCAACTCCAGTTCTGATGGCTGGTTGGTGGGGGTGCAGCAAGGGTTAGTTGATGTGGCAAACCATAGTATCGTCTGTAGAATCCTGAGATATTTTTTGAACAGATTAATATGACATGTTCTAACACATAGAATCCAAATGAAAACTCAAAAGATTTATCCCATTGATTCCAGTTGTGTTTAGAAGGTCATAAGAGCCTGACGACTTCTACTTTCAAATTCTTTGCTGCAAAGCATTTAATTAACCATCTCCTTTGCGTTACAACCAATGTTCAACCTTCATTCACAACTGAAAAGTATATGAGGATATGTAATATAATGAAGTTGGATACAAAAATAGATAATGGAAACCCTTGGCAAAGTTAGTAAAACAGATCTTATAAGATCTTGGAAGTGCTAAACAGTTCTGAAATTTCAGTGACAATGGTAACAATTCTAAGTTAGGACAAACTGAAACTGGGAGTTGAATACAGATACTGTGATTCAGGATTTCATAGTTAATCTCTTTGTTTTCCAATTAAATGTTTAAGATGTGTCCTATATTTCTCGACTTTTCCTGACAAGCTGCAATTTGGGATTATAGATTTTACATAAATATTTATATTATTTACCTATCTGTCTCCAGCATTAGTCTGATCATTGTGCATTAACATCAGTATCAGGGATTGGGGTCTGTTTCTTCAGGCGTTATCTGCATATCTGTTCCAAAAATCTCATAATATAAACAATTGAGATGACATAACAGGCAGAATTGAATAAGGGCAAAGAGAGCAAGAAGACATTACAAATGTCATATTTTGTATGAACATATCTACTGCATATCTGTTATCATACATACGTAATATGTGTGAAATGTAGTATATGTATTATATATAGAGGTATTTAATTCTCTTTCCTACCTATCCTATAGAATTAGGAAGGAGCATAGCACCAAAGAGGACATGATTGAACAGTGATGTGTAAAAGAAAGCGTAACTAAGGTTTAACTTTCTGTCATGTTTTTACATAACTAGGGCTAAGTGTTAATCAACTCAGAAAAGCAGGGATTTCTGGTCAGGCTATTTTGAATTCATTGTTTCTTGGAGTTTTTTTACCCTACTTTTTATAACACCTTTTATTTAATTTCAGTGACTAATTCACATTTTAGAGAAAAGAATAGTCAGTGCTTTAAACTTTCAGTAAGGTTCATAACATCTCTGAGATTTCCCAGAACTTCTACAACAAAATTATGGGAGAGCAAATTTGATATTTCTGGTAAGTCAAAGGCTTGAAACAAATGGAAAATGATTGTTTTAAAAATTAGCAATTACATAAATTAGCATAGAGAAGTAGAAAAGCATAGAAAACAATTAAAACACCCATCTTCCCAGTGTTTCTGTGTTTTACTTTGAATAGGAATTTGGATATGTAACTAAATCCACTGCAGAGGATAAATCAACATTTTTTTCCTTGAGCATTGTGTTCTACGACACAAACATGTAAATCTCCCTCAGTATCATAATTTGTATTCAGTTAAGTACCAAAAAGTTGATTGCAGAGTGTGATGAATCAATTCCCATGCTGGGATAAGCCATAGGAAAGGGAAGCTGAAGTTTGAATTTCATCATTATCTGATATGGAACAGCAGATTATGAGTAACAGCAAGATTTTAACCCCTGTGTTCTAAAACAACATTGCATTTGGAATGTCAGAATAACTCTTTTTCACTTGGCTGTGCTATATACTGTTGCTAGCGTCTATAGAAATAAAAGTTCTGTTTGTTCTGAGGGACCTTTCTCCCTGTTTAGAAAAGAAGGTTTTAAGATGTGGAAATTTGCATAGCTTGGTATTTATTTCCTCAGCTAGGAAATCTTAGCAAAATGGAGACAGCCAAGTTAGCTGGAGAAATCATAGCACCTTTAGAGAATCATAATTTTATTTTATTTTTTTTAGTATGTTTTTATTGGGTTCTTAACAAGTGCTTCTTACACCTTCTTGTTTAAGCTTCTTGATTTTTCATTCCAGAAATATATACTGTAAGTATAGTATCTTAATGTTACATCTTTTCTTCCATTGCTATTTCATGCATAGAAAAACATTTCTTATTCTTTAGCTCTCTATTACAAGTGTGATGGCTTGGCCCTTTGTAATGCATAAGGATCGCTTTTTGTCAATTTTAGCAGGAGAGGAAGTAGTATGTTGCAAAACTTCATCTACCATCTCTGGCAAATCATATTCTTGTTATGGTTCCAATTTCAAACCCATTGGTATGCCAGTTATGCTGTCATCCAGTATCCTCCAGTTCATTAATATCATTCAGTTTTTACCACAGTTCATCTCCAAATTTGTCATATTAATGGTTTTTCTTGCCATCCTTTGTTGTCCATGTAAGTTTTTGTTTACTTTTTTAAACATAAGGGTTTGGTTGGTGAGTGGCACCTGATCTGTACCAGTATTGACAGAGGTACTAATGCAAATCAGGTATGTGGCTGAGCTGGAGTTTCTGCAGATGCACTTTTACAGTCCCTTCATATTCAGCTGCTTCTTGCTTAGCCATTTACACATTAACTTGCTTCTTACCATTAAAAATACTGCATATGCATGGATGCTACCATTTTGAAGTATTGAAATGCATTTGCACTTTTACAACAGTGATGGTAGCTATTAATACTATAACTGAAAGTAAATAAATACTTTTGTAATTCAGCTTTCATTCTTTGAGTTGACTTGAAATTAAGTCTTGTTAGTCAAAAAATTAGGGGAAATTTTAAATTTTTTTTTTTTTTTAAGCTCATGTATGGTTTACACAAGCACGAATATATGTTAGTTACAAAAATTGAAGGAGTTTGCTGTATCTTTAAGCTTCTAGAATAGTATGATGTTTAAGAATGTCTCACATTTATTTCAGTTGTAGATTTCATTGTGGAAGAGAGAGCTACTCATTTGTAAGAGACTTAGAATATAATCCTAACTAGGACCATCCGGCATAAGTGCAAGCAAAGTACCTCTAGGAAGGTGTAACCAGTTGTGGCAGTTTAAGCTCCGTTTGTGTTCTTATCGTGTCTTCAACAAAGATAGAAATATAAAGGATTGTTCCAAAGAAAATACTACGGTACCTAGGTTTGTATAATTAAAAGATCATTTTGAACAATTTAGCATTAAACTAAAATGACTGTCCGGATGATGATTAGGACATCCATCTATTGAATACAATTTGCATTGAATTCTGTCTTACGTAGCCCAAGTTCTGCCTGAGCTAACACTCATCTAGAACGTGGCAACTGCACAGACATAATTCTTTTGATATCAGGGGAACATACGTTGGCCATTTTATTGACTTTCTATTCATCAAGCCATATTCTGCTTTGAACCTAAAGAATTCAAAATGTCCACTTCAGCATAATTTTTTTCCTCATAATTTCATTCCATTGGTATAGCAAAAACCCCACAGTGTACCACCATCTGCAAATTCTGAGTACCAACCAGGTTAGGCCCCTGCAGGCTTCCCGCTGAGGAGCCTCTGGTTCCTTGACAGGGGTGACACTCAGTCTCCAGGGTCAAGGCCGTAGAAGGCACCTTCGGGAGACCTCCTGCTGGTGGTGGACCAACACTAGGAGGGTGAGAAGCAGCTGCAGCAAGAGCTGCTCACCAGCCTGCCCGCTGGAGGTACGGGGCTATGGCAGCCCAGAGCCAGGATGGGGGAAAGCGGCAGAATCTCAGCAGCGCGGTTCTTGCCAGGTTAGGGAATGTGTAACGGAGCAGCTGTTGGATATGCAGTGACAGTTACCACGACCACCATGGCTTTGCTGGCTGACAGCATGTCTCCCAAAGGGGGGTAAAGCATGGGCTACTCTAATCAGATGTTCATTCGGAGAAAAATGAACTTTCTGTCATTCAAGTCCTTGTGGGTACTGCAAAGAGAACAAAAGAATACAGTCATTAAAAAAAAAGTCACTGGCTACTGACCTACCTGTCAATAAGCATTAAAGAAATGTGATGCTACTGCTGAGAAACTATCAAATTTGCTTTAAAGAGCAATGCTAATGTCAAATATGAAGTCAGAATCGGTGTTGATTTGTAACAATCATGCTGGAAACCAAGAGATGCTTTTAGTTTTATTGTGAAGGAAAAATCCTCCACAACTGATACTTGCATTAACAAGGGAGAAAATCTGCTGCTGAAATATGGAGAGAAAAGAAGGGGGAAAAAGGTAGGTTTTCATTCCAGGCACAGTTTGGATATGGTATATTCCTCACAGTTCACAACAGCAATTAGGCTCTGGAAATTGGCAATAAACCCTGAGAAAGGATGAACATATTGTCAGAATAGTTGTTTTTTTAAAGAGGTGCATTCAATCTGACTCAGGGAGGAGCTGGAGTCTGCAGTGAAGGGAGAGTAGCAAGCACTAACATACGAAGCTGTGCTACTGTAAAACAACAATTTTTCTAGGAAGCGTCTGCAAGACCCTCCTCAGAAGACATGTACACACCAGTTCCATTTCTGCAGACTTAAATACATATCCTGTTTCAGAAAAGAGAAAGAGCTTTGTGGTCTCACTCCAGCTTTTACTGTGTTTGATGTACATCAGAAATACCCTCCTAGCTTTTCACACACTATCAGTCAGAAGACTACTGTAATTCTGTAAGTGCTGGGCTGTTCTGGCAAGGTGGTTTTGCCATAAACTCTTCTTCGCACTTTTTCGTTCAGTTTCTCTCTCCTCTGTCATTTACTTCAGACCACTTCTGACTTCTGCAGTAAAAAAAACCCAACTTGTAGTGTGTATAAACATGAATGATACTTGCTTAAAACAAGTGTTTTTTGACTTCGGTCCATTCCGTAGTCATGTATGAAGCTTCTATGTTTTTATTCTATTTTGGTGGTTAGTCGGAAGGCCATATAGACATTTGGGCCTTTGGGAGAGATTCTTCCTGCTTTTCATTTGAAAGCAGGTCACTGCTCTTATTGATTTCTGGACTACTAGATATTGTATGTGTCAATGTCAAGTTTTAGGTCTCCTCTTGTGTTGGTATTGGTGATGAAGAATCCAGTATTTGGGTTGTATGGGGGCACACCTAGGTCATTTTACCATTAAAATTACCAGAGAACCAGAAATGCTCTCCTGTTTTCAAGTAACAAATCTCAATGTTGTTCAAATATATTTAGAAAGTTCATTTGTGTAATTGTTTGGGTTTGTTGGGTTTTTTTCTTTTGGCATTTCCAGCAAAAACTCAACAAGGAACTTACTTCTTTTTTTCTTTTACTATTTTATAAGAACTAGACTCATTCCTGGAATGCTAATATTAGTGTTACCCATCTGAGAGAAAAAAATTGAGATTAAGAGAGGGTGAGTTATTTTCTTGCAAAAATGATGATGAATGATGACAAAACCGTCCATGGGGAAATATGTAAAACTATTAAGGTGTGTAGGAATGAAATGGTGTTTTATGTAAGGTTTGTATAATCTTGTCTGCAATACAGAATACTTTGAAGAATGTTGCCAAACTGTTAGCTAGAAATGTATGAATTTCTGTCCAGATCTTACTGTAAATGGTAAAATTAGTTCTGGCCCACATTTGAAAGGAAAGATCTTATATTTTTCATATTTAAATTGATGATATTTTAATATTACCAGGAAAAATTATTGATAAAGCTTATAAAACTGAATGCCATTTTGGCTGGGAAAACTATCTTCTCCCTGTCAAGTAGCACTGGATATTTTGCAACATCCAGCAGTGCAGACCAACAGCAGTCTCTTTGAGGAGGGGATCTCAGAAGATTCAGATCCCTTAAAACTGCTCAAACCTTCCCATGAAACTTAGGAATACAAACCACAGGATAAAGTGGGTATGTTTATTAATGACACTCTTTTTTTTTTTCCCCTCTTCACTTCCACTGTCTGGAGACTGCAGCAGAAACCGTGTGACCAGATAACTGCCTTTCAAATAAGTTCTTAAATTAACCTTCTGTCCTTGAAAACATAAGCAAAACTAAGAATAACTTAAGCAACCCCAAGCATTTCCAAATGTGCACATGCATTTGGTGGGACACGCAACTAGTATTTCTTCTCAGCATAAATTAACGTATAGCAAAAGGAAAAAGTAAACCTAATACTTGTATGTATAAATTAAAAAGAAATCCTTGTAAGCAATCTAGGAACTGGTCATTCAGCTGACAAGGTTTTTGTCTGAAGTCTGCATATGAGGTGCAGTGTGTTGAATTCCCAGTCTGAAGTTCAGGCAGAAGAGAAACAACTTCAACAATTACATTCAGGTATGAGGAGAGAAATGGGCACATTCTTACTGAATTACTGAGCTTGGCTTTGAATTGGCTGGTTTTGGACTATAGGAGCAAACTTTCTCCACTTGTGCCATACTGGTTTACCTTGCCCAGAGTTCACTTTTTCCAGTAGAAATGGGATAAAGTTACCAATAAGGTTCTCTGTAAGCCATCTTTATGTGGTTGAATTGATTCTTTTGTCATGTTAAGGCACCTTTCTGGCCTGCTTGGGAAGGAGTTGTGACAACATCCTTGCTTTAAAAAGTCCAACAGCAGGGTAAACTCTGCCTAGCTTTAGTGGCTGTCTTCTTGAGATTCTTTCATTCCCTCTTAAGCAGGGTCAGACTTTATTTGCCTCATGCCTGTGACCTACAGTACCCAGTGGTCTACTCTTCACAGTCACAGGCCTTGAAAAGTGTCACTAAATACTCACTTGATCTGTGCTTGATCTGTGCAGCTGTCCTGAGGCAAGTGGCTTAAGGGCAGATATGATTATTTCAGAGTTTTCTGAAAATCTGAATTAGAACATTCCGGACAGTTATTTATCATAGTTTGCTTTTATGCTATATTATCTTTTAACAATAGCTGCACATTTTTTTTATGTCATCTTTCTGATGCAGCTGTTCCATATTTGCCAAGGGGTTGTCCTTCTTCAGCAGGAAATAAAAATGGCCCTATGAAGATGGGTTCTGTAATCATCTTAAAATTGTGAGTCTAGAGGACAAGAAAGAGAGGAATAGAGGAGGCATGTTCAGCAAGGAATGAAGAAGAGCAATAAATGACTTATAAGTTCACCAGGATATCACACAGCTCTTGAGATAACTAAAAGGCCTACTACCAATCACTTTGAAGAAATCATGTGGAACCTATACCCCAGCAGTAATTACAGTGGCCAGACAGCTCTGGTTTTTGGTGTGGGAGCACAGATTTTTCCACCCATCCCACTCTAGCAAGGCAGTTTATTAGGCCTTCTACTCAGCTGGAGGGGAGAACAAAGACAATTGCTGTCCTGATCCAAGCATTAGCATTCAGTTGTTTTCGTAGGCTGTTAAATGTCTCCTGGAAGTGTTCCTGTTTATTGCTGAAGTGTCTTATTTTGTGAAAGCAATGATATGTTTAGTTTGTTTTGCAAAAAAACCCTGTGAAACCCAAAATCTAGTATCCCTCACTAGATTTGTAAAATTTACCAGCAATTAATCGAAACTCTAGAACATGCCAAGGCCAGTGTATTGATGAAGTTGCAAAAACTAATATTAAGTGATGTGTTGCTTGACTGTGGCATGTCGTCAGTGCTTTTAAGACCTCCCCTTCACAGTTCAGCACCTCAGTGTGCTCTGCCAGAATGACCAGGCAACCACTCCGTTTGTCCTGACAATGTGTCCCCCTCTCCTCTTGTAGCTTCACAGATGCTCTAAACCCAACACGCATCAAGAACAACAGGAGTATTTGTTCTAACTGCTACGTCAGTCCACCAAACAAATATGCAATATGAAGTTACAGAATGGAGAGAAATGATTTTAGGACTTTCTACTTCCCTGAGAAAAGGGCTAGTAACCTGCAGTGCTTTGGGAAAACATTCCAGGCGGCAGTGGACTGGTCTGAGGAATAAGGGACACTTGAGATAAGTACTCAGATAAAGGTTCTGGGTTTTGCTCTCAGGCCTCTTCATGTAAATAAGAACATGCTGTATTGGTAAGGAGAGTGAACATTTCATGCACTCTAGTGAGTTTAGGCTGTGGCTGTCTCTCAGCATAAATGCACTGATAATTTTTTCTAGTTTAACCCTATTTTGGTGATAGTTTCAGTTTGACTCATTATTACTCACTGAAAGACTTGAAGTAATGGAAACCTTCAGAGTTATGAGAGATGTTATGTAATCTCATCAGTCATTTTGTGTTTGCAATGTATACTATAACTTTAATTTTTAGTAATTTGAATTCTATATAGTTAAATGGCCAAAGTATCTGGGCTTCCTATCAAAGTTTAATTATAAATTGTTACAAAAATGAATAAGTTACATGAAGCTGATTAGCAAAGCTTGTGGAAAAAGCTTTTGGCAAGAGGGTAGCTTAGGACATATTTCATGGGCTTGTCCAGAGGTAGCATGTTTTTGGAAAAAAAATAATTAGGGTAATTAGGAAAATTGTAAGTAAGACAAGCTATTTGTGTTGAGTAGCAGCACAGGAAAAAACAGTGTCTGATGAAAGGTGGCACAATTTTTCTTCTTACTAAGTTTCCTTTTAATTGTATGAAACATTTTGAGTTTGTGTTGCCTCAAGATAAAAATGTAGGAGGCTGAGAGATTTTTCTTTGGTACAGGAGGAGAAAGGCAGAGAAAGAGGAAGAAAAGAATAGTGAAGACAGTGGCAGAAAATAATATTTGGCATCATAAAATCAGTAATATATGAACCTCCTAGTTGGAATAAGCACACAACATTTTCATAGGTTTACCATTTCAGATGTTTGCATTTAAATGAGAGTGACTTTTTATATTTATCTGGTTATGTCTGGTCTTATTTTTTTACATGAAATATTTGTGTTATATGTTCTATCTGAACTTTGGAAAGTATACCCAAAATACAGTGATAATGGTGGTTCTGTGAGGCTTGCTGAAATTACATAAGCTCTGTGCCCTTTGGGTAGGATCATTTCTTGTCTCATTTTTTGAATGTTTGTCTGTTTTCCTAAAATACTGAATAGCCTGTGTAAAATTCTGGTCTTCAGTGCAACAATAGCGCCCTGCTTTGGGACCACTGATTAGTCATGCAGTAGGGAGACGAATTTGTTGCTGTGTGTTTGCTCTTCTGTTGCTGTTCCTTCATATTCTCCATGATCTGTTTGGCAGCACGTTAGGAAGAAGTCTTATCTAGTGGTTCATTTAAAAGAACAATGTATTGGGTTTCTTGAGGAAATAACTACTGCCTCTAATTTGAAGATCCTAACTGTATCAGGATGAGTCCCCAACAGTTGGTTGCCTTACACACTAATGCCCAGTGGAAGAAGAATCTGTGCTACAGATAGTTACCACATCAGAAATAATTCAAAACTGCAAGAAAGAGAAAAATAAAAATAACTGAAGCTCCAGACAAATTGGCAGGCTGGGTTGTGTAAATAAAATGGCCAGCTAATTGTATTCCCTGGTGAATCCAGTCCAAATGGACCAGACGGGTTGAGTGCATAATAGAACACATGCACCACAGTTTGAAAATCTCTGGGAATACTGAGCTGTCTTGTGCCACCCCTGATGGAGCTGAAATTGTAGTGAACAGAATGCTGGAACCATGTTGTATTATCAGAGGACGTGGAACCACTTATTTGAACTAAACACTTAGTGCTGTCATGCTGGTGTGACAGAAAATGGCACTAAAGCACAGCTGAGTGGCTATTTTTGTCTGGATAAATACTCCAGTTTGTCAAGCTCTGTCTTCAGATCTGCTAAAGCACAAAGGTAGAGTTCAAAATTAGACGTTAACAACTTTACTTTATGTTAGCTCAGGAAGAAGTATCACCTCCTTTTTTTTTTTTTTTTTTTCCCCTGTGTGTAATTCCAAATGTCTAATAAATTAAAGCAACGGGTCTCAGGTTATTCAAAGAGGATACTTAAGCCTATGTTTCATACTGTATTCCATAAAAACAAATTTTGTATAAATTTACTTGTTACTTTATTTCAGTTCATCTCTTTCTGGCATTGCTGGTGGTGGATGTAGTCTCCAGTTTAAAAAGCATCCCTTGTAAGAGATGGTCTTCACTATATAAGTGTGACCATAGTTCCCGCTGATACAATTATCCGTACTGTACTGGAGCACTTAGGGTATTTGCTTTTGTGTCCCAAAACTAACAGCAAAATATAAAAAAGACAGAGGTTACATATATAAAGATTAGAGTCTTACTGGCTGAGCAACCAGGCTTAGGATATAAGTAGGAGTTCAGGGTTTCCATTCTTGAACTAGAAGTCTAAATTTAATACTTACTTAATAATTCTTTGGGGGCTTTTTGTCATTAAACTTGACTAAAGTTGGGGTTCAGGTAGATCAGGGGAAAATTGTAAATTTAGGGTTCATGATTTCTCTGAAGCATTTTCTGCAAATGTGTAAAGATGGACCATTATCCCAAGATGCGTTCATGGCACCTTGCAGTTGGGGAACGCTCTGTGGCAAGCTGAAGAGGATCAGTGTGAGGTTGTTGTCTAGTGTTGGGGTGAAGAGCCAATAAAGAGTAGATAGATGGTAGAGAAGTACTTCAGGCATATCTGAAGGCACCCCAGGGGCATAGCTGTCGGGATACAAAACTGAAGAGGGAGCCTCAGTATATGGGCTACCCATATGGAAGGACTGTGCTTCTGTGCAGGAAATCTCTTGGCTTTCTGGCAGGACTGGTTGAGTGGAAATTTTTTGTTCTATCGTCAATAATCAGAGCTATAATTTTAAACTGAGGTAGTACATAGAACTTAAAAAAAGGGCTCAGTAATACTGCCTTGAGTATAGCTAACGGGTGTTCTTGCTAGGCTTGCGATTGAATGCTGCTGATGTTGCCTTGAAGCCAGGAGCGCTATGCCCTGGGAGAGCAATGGGGAAAGACGAAAACAACATTTTGCCTCTATGGCCTCCTAAAGGCAGTGCTCACGAACTTTCACTACCCTCTTCCTGCAAATGAAGAGAAAGTGGTTTGGTCAGTGAAGAGTAGTTCTCTCTTCCTCCTTGTTTTCTTTCTTCTCATTTAAACTTTTCTTTACCTGAAACCGATCTGTGTCATGTAAATAGTGGTATCCAAGATACCAAAGTTAAGACTTGAATATTGCTTTAAAAATATGGCTTATTCAAAACCTTTTACTCTTACAATTTTAAGAATTTTTATAACCCATTTTTAAATTCTTCATAATATTTATACTGATTCACAAGTGTTGTTTCTGAATTTTTAGGTCAAAGCATATTAAGAGATAGAATATCTTCTAAAAAGTTTTGTTTCTGAATGAGGCATACATTGTACAGCCAGATTGTGCATGACTATCTGTGGGGAAATTTTGACCTCTAGTCAGACTTGAGCTGACTTCTGGGAAATCTCCTCCTGCTCATTGTCTGGTAAAGTATTGCCAGGCAGAATTTAAATAATATAAAAGTTTGAAATCAATAGATTTAATATATTAACATATTATCAGGGTTCTAGGATAGAAAGATTTTCTTGAGTTGTATTTCCCTGGTTTTACTGCAAATAGGATTAATAGCTAAGGCCAAGATCTGCCAAGTATTTTTAAGTGCATTTGGTTAAATCCTCTATATATTTTATAATTTTAAAATATATTAGCTGGATATCTACCACAATTCTTGAGTATAACTATTCAGTGCAACACCGTTGGCCATTCTAGTAGCTGGATAATGTACATACACAGAGAAATGCTGAGTTATTACAGGGGTAGCATCATTGTTGTTCATGGCATTACTCACAGTATTGCTCGTGGCGTTGCTTAAAAAAAAACAGGAAACCAGGTCAAAGATAGGAAGGGAGCAAAGAGGAAGTGTGATGGAGAATCAAAATAGTTTGTGTCCATTTTAGTTGTCAGTGTTTCTTAGTGTTAACAATTGGAAAGGAGTTTTAAAAGTAATATGCATATTTGACATTAACAATGCCTGTTTTATAGTGATAGTTATAAATGCCTTGATGTATTTAGCTTATCAGAAAAAGAGGACTAAGATGATGATTGGTCCTCACCAGCATGCAGTAGAATATTGGGAGAAAATATATAATGATTCATGCTTTATGCACCCATTAGAGAAATACATTACAAGATTCAGAGGCTAGAAATGAAAGCAAGACAAATGAAAATGAGCAGCATGGTCCTGTTTTTAACAAGCCAAGTAATGGATTCAGTATCAGTCACTTTTCCAATCAAAATGTTTATTTTCTTGCTGCATATCCTGTAGCTCAAACAGGAACTATGGTCTTCTTTGCTCAGGAAGTCAGCCACAGCAGTCAGAATGATTCCTTCAAAATATGTATGTAAATACATGAAACTAGTAGAATGTGTGTATAATTTGTAATAGATTCATTACCCATCTAAATCAAGAGACCTTGACAACACTGGTGGAAGCAGCAGTGGATGTGCAAGAATGCCTAACTCTTGAGAGTATCTAATTGTACTCCTATCTCAAATATGTAATTTTTCACTTTTCTACATTGTATTTAGACACAATATTCTTTCTTTAGTCTTTAACATTTATCCAGGTTAATACAAAAGTTATTTATTTTACAGTCATAGCAGAAGTTCCATTGTGCTGTGTGCACTGTCCTTGTCACAGTGTAAATATGCTTACAGTTAGGATGGCCTGATATGCCTTTAGCTTTCAGATATAGGAAGCCATACAGTTTGAAATTCTTCCTGGTTGAAGTCTGCTTTGAGGCTAACTTTTTTTAAAAAGCAGCAAAACAAATAAAATCCATCTGTTTTCTGGAAAAAACTAGGGAAAAATATGTTGTTTTCACTGTGTATTTGTTTGCTTAACTGCTGCTTTGCTGAGAAATTCTGTTGCCTTAATGTTTTCAAACAGGACTTTGCAATTTTCAGAGATTTTACTGTGTGCAAATCTGTTCAAGACTGATGGCATTTTAGTTGGTGTCTGCGTCTAGGGGATGTATACTTTAAACAAATATGTCTTACCATTTTACTTTTTCCTGCATTTCTATTTCCAAGAACCAGAATGGCACTGAAATAAACTGGAGTCTTTCTGCCTGTGGGATATGTTCACCCCTGGTTATGCACACAGCTCCATTTGGTGGATGTCAGAAAACAAAATGCAATTATTTGAGCAAATCAGAGTACAAGACCCTGATCAATTTTTCTTTGATTGATTCTTATGATCAGGTCAAAAGGGAGTGGTCTGAGACTATAGCATATGCACACCTAAAAAAGCAGATTGAAAAACACTGATTTCATTATGGATTTTTTGTCCTGACCTGTAGTTTGACTATCTACATAATAACTTTATTTTTCATTTATTCTGATAATGCAGTTACTTACTTATTTTTAAGGAGAATCAAATGCGAATATTTTGAGGCAATTGACTTGTAAATATTTATTTAAGTTTTTGGTTTTACCTTTGAACAGGAAATAGACTCCTCTGCTACTAGGCTGCACGTTGTAACTAGTAACACTGACAGATAGCATGTCAGAACTGCTGTATGTTCCTCAGGACAAACCCAAAGCAAGTGTAAACTTCATTATGTATTGTGCTCTGTACACAGTTTTACATCATAGCTTTTCCACAGGCTAGACAGACATTTCCAAATGAATTTGTTGAGATGGTTCGCTCTTGAATTACATGATGCCAACCTAGAAAATTGACAGGAAGCAATTATTCAGATTCTTTTAAATTTTTAATTTTTAAAGCACATTGTTATGTATTTCTCTACTAGGTAGGGTAAAGCATCTTCCTGGCAATACTGGAATGCCCTGAAGATCCCCAAAAGCCTTTTAAAGAATATTTTATTTACTGTGAGGAGGACTTGAGATAACCCTTTTACGTGTCTGCAAGATTTGTAAAGTATGGTGAGAACAGATTGGCAGTGGATGCCTTCATCTCAGACTTCACTGCGTAAGGTTTACTGTGTATGGTTTCAGGCTACTGGCAATACTATGAGCATTAAGAGTGCCATTGTAACATTAGTGTTGATGACATGGGAGCTAGTATGCATGGCTGAGGCTGAGTGCTGTAGAAGCTGATCCACCCAAAACTCAGAAGTAGGTTTCTTTCTTTCCTGCTGCTCTGTGTTTCCCAACAATCCTGTTTTACATACTAAGTCCAGAGAAAGAGGTGCTGGGCAAAGCCTTACTGTGGTGCTACCGGTTTGAAGAGGTGCCATGAATATAGTTTGGTTTTGTCTTTTTGATATTTCACGGGACAGACAGAACTTGTGGCAAAACACTTCATGTTTATTTGCAAACAAAAGTAAGCTTGCTTTCATCTTATATCAAGAAGCAAATTTTCTTACCAGTGTCCAGCCCTTGGGAGCAAGTAGATCTCTGTGAGGAAGAGCGGGGCAAAAGAGCTATCTGAGTTGGCACAAGAAATGGGATTGAATCCAGGCATGCATACCGTTGGAAATTAAAAGGTTTTTAACTTTAAGAGGAGTGAACTCTGGAACAACCTCTTTAAAATCTTAATGGGGAGAGCAAACTGAGTTGATTTAAAGGGGACATTTCATCAGTTCATGAACAGGATTAGAGGGCCCAGCTGTCTTCAACAGCAGGAGTCTGACATGAGTCATGAGTAACATAGGAAGACACTTTTGAGATCTGTGTGTTACCAGTTATTATAGTTCTGATTCTACCTCATCTGTTTTATTCCAAATCTTCTGTTTTGGGGATCCCAGTTCAGCTGAGCTGACTAAATGGTAGACCCACAACATTTGTGATGCTATATAAATACATTTTCACAAAGGAACAAGTACTGCATGGCAGGACTGGAGCAATTCTACTGTCCTCAGGTCTGTCAGCACAGAGCAGGTTTCTTTCTCTGCTTGATATGAAAACCCATAATCAAGGGGGTAGGCTGCTCTTTAAGAATATTTGGCCAGGCAACAAAAACATAGTCATTCTGTTTAAATGGCATTCAGAACCATCAGAGATGCTTTTGCTTCTGGTATTTGAAGAAAGATTTTATGAAAAATATGAGGTTTAAGTAACAACTTAATCTCTCTTTTGTGGATGAGTAATGAAGTCAGAAGTTGACTGTGCCTAATTAAAGTATGGATTCATTCAGTTTAATCACAGGATGATAGAAATGTTGTTTGGAAGGAACATATGGAGGTCACCTAGTCCAGCCTCCTGCTCAAAGTGGAATGATTGTCAATGCTAGAGCAGGTCAGCTGTGGTGGTGTCAAGCTAAGTCTTGAAAACATCCAAGGATGGAGATACATAGCTTCTCCCAGTAACCTATTCCAGAGCTACACTGCCCTGCTAGTAAAGAAGTCTTTCCTAATGTCTGTCATTAGCATTTTAAATAATACTTGCATAGGTACAAGTTAAGATTGAGAAAACCACCTCTCAGACTTTTTGTTTCTGTTTGATTACTTTTAAAAGTAGGAAGGAGTCATTTCCTGTGTGAAAGTGATCACTTGCCCTTAAAATGCCTACTGCCAGACAAAGTTACCACTAATAGGTAGGTAAGTTACCTACCAATGAAAAGGAAAAAATTAAAAATACTTTGTAGTCAACATATTTAATCTATGCAACATACTGCTAAAAGAAATTTAATTGTGCAATGTAACTGAATAGATTTTGAAAAAATTAGCTGCATCCAATTATGCTTATTCCACCAGGATGTAGTTAAAATAACTTCATTCATGCTATGTTCTTCTCAGCACATTAGGTTGAGGTTATTAAGGAAAGAAGGAGATATGCATCCCTTCTACAAATCTCTTCGCTTGCCCTTAGCCTGAGCAAGAATCAGTTTCTAATTTTCCCACAGATGTTTTCTGTGCCAAACTTCGTGCAGGTGAAGCACTGCAGGCATTTGCACATCTATAAATTTTGGAAAGTCTGTGATCCTTGTCTGCCTTTCCTGTGCTTATCTAGGCTATAGCTGGGTTCAACTAGAGGATCGATTGAAAATGTCAACTTGTAACTGGAAATATAAAAGGAAGCATACACAATATGAAATAAAAAGTAGAAGTACACTTCCCTTTACAAAAAAGAAAGTGCTTTACTTGATAAAATATAGTGCATCTAGGTGTCTTAAGCATGCAAGATGGTAAATTACTAACAGAAACAGACGTAATTCTTTAAACAATGCAGGCCACAAACTCTAAATCTGATAGTTCCGTCATGAGCATGGGTTACCTAATGAATTTGCATTAGCTGAGACAATTTTGTAAATGAGCAGAGACCACAGGAAGATATCTGACTAGGTACAGAGATAAAATAATGAGAGATTTAACCACTTGAGACTTGCAGTTTGTAGCAGTATGCAAACTGGTTAATTGTCCCCCATTTTGCAAGTGTGAACCTACACATCTTGATATATAGAATGTCAGTAGATTGATTGGGTTCATGATATGCGAAATGAGGAAGAGTGATCCTATTTAGATAACAAATGCCTGAACTCTTTGTCCAAAGTTCAAACTAAACTTGAATAATTTTTAAAGGTTCAAAAGCATATAGTGATCATTCTCAAATGACGCATACTGTTTTATTTTCACTAGAATTCTGTCTAGAACTAAAAAGAATAAGCAGCAAAAAAAGGTGGTTGTTCTGATGGAAGCAGCAGAACAAATGGCCTGTCATCTTGCTGGAATGTGTCTTTCCTTTCAGTTTTGCAGATTCAAAAAGAAGTAGTGTGAGTAAAATTCACAGACGTATTCCAATTGTATAAATGTTTAACTGAACTGAGTACCCATCAAAATTAGTTTAACTTGGATAGCTCTAAAATTATTAAAAGTTAGACATATGAACAAAAATTAAATAATCAAGGATTTACATGTATGTTGCTTCTTTTATAGTAAATATTAGATAATCTTATCTGTGGAAATTACTACTAGCTTTAGCTGAACTTATTTTAGAGTGAACATAAAATCAAGACAGTCAACATAAGACACAAATTTAGTCATCTTCAAGTATATAAAAGTTAGCTAATCTACTTTTTGGTGGCAGTCAAAGTAAATTTCATGTATGTATTCAGAGTGATATTAATAATAAAAATACGTAATTCACAAATGTAAAAAAAGAATAAGAATTTCACAGCTGTAGACTTCTGATAGTAAAAGATGTTCTGTACATCTCTTAATTGAAATGCTTGGAAGTTTTGTTGGAGGAGAGTTCTATCTTTTAAAGTTTCAAATATCTTTTTGTTCCAGGTGGTAAATGTTCCTTCATTTAGATATCTAGTCTTGCAAGAACTGTATACCAAGAAGGGAAAAAGACAAAAAGAGCAAACAAAACCTAGGAAGTCAAGACCTGATATTCAAGGTACAAATGTTCTTTGGTTTTTAAAGAAGAGTTTGAAAAAAGTTAGAATAAAAATCCATTCACTTTCTTTATAAGTAAAGGCACCCTTTTTTTTTCTTGTTCGTAGCTCTGAATCATTCACAAGTGAGTTTCAGAACCACTACAAATTCAGATTTTGGTATTTCAACAGGTGTTGTATATGCTGAAATACCTTCTAGATTTTTAAGATTTATCAGGACTACAAATATGTATTGGGTATTTCTTTCAGTTTGAAAGAGAATACCGAAGAAATTCTTCTCCCTGACTTTTTTAAGAAAGACTGACACCAGATTTAGCTATGATACGAGTAGTTCTAGACTTTATTCTACAGTAATTCATATTCAAGTTCCATTTTAGTTCAGATGTATTATTTCACTGCTTATTTTTCAAATGTGCATATTCATACACTTGCCCATAACATCATAAATATATTCTTTCTTATTCACACACTTGTGTATTAATACTATCAATATATTCCTTCTCAGCAGATGATGGCAAACATATCTTTCCTTTCCAAATTACTGTCTGCAAAAGATTTCTTTAATTATAACTTTTAAATAAGCTCTTGGTAATAACAATAACCAGCTGAATAAAGCATTCCTCTTCTTTAGCTTCGAAATTTTCTCTCAGCTGGCTTACATGTACCATATGAGTCAGATTTAAAAAAAAAAAAAAAAGATGTGCAAGTTCTTTGACTCAGGCTATACAGCATATGATTGAAGTAAAGAACATCATCTCCTTTGTTCACCAGGGGTTTTTATTATTACTATTTCTCTGGTCTTCTACTTTTCTGCTCCTCAAATAAGGCTAATTACAAAGGAAAAAAGTTGAAACTGGTGGAGAGAGATCCTTTAAAGCCATTCCTTTTGCAGAATGGAACAAAAGAAAGTACCAAGGGCATGGATAGGCCTTGAAAAAAAGAAAAGAGAAAAACCATCTAATGAGGATGTTGAGATAAGTGCTTGTGAAGAAAACTGGCAAAAAAGGGCTTTTAGTCTAAAATCCATAAATAAGTGGGCATTAGACGGGTACTAGAACATTTTTAACAAGAGAGGCCACCAAACTGTATCATCCTATGCAAGAGCTACAACCCTAAAAACTCTTCTTCTTAACAAGATAAGGGTTCTTCTCTTTGAAATATTAATTTGAAAAAGAAATACTTGAAAATTAAGGAGTATTATTCATGTCTGTGAATCCATTATAGAGGAAGACACCATCAAAGCTGCTTTAGATATAATTATGAATGCTGTAGACTTTCTAAAGGTCAAAGATCCTAAATAGTATGAAGAAATTGTTCACAGTATATGATGGTTCAGACAGGATTTGACCTCCAGTCTCTCTTTGGGTCTTCTAGGCTGTGCTAAAGAAGTACATGTACAGCGTCAACTAGAGAAGGGTTTAAGAATCAAATCATTTGCCCATCCTCCAAACCTATTTCTTAATACTCCTGGGTAATTGGGCACTCAGACGTGCTTGATATCCATAGATGTGCAGGTCAGGTGTTTGAGACTCAGTCTAATTACCAGAGAATGACTGCCAGCTAAGCATTGTCCATTTCAGCTCTCAGTAATGCTCTTGTAACACATAAAGGAGAAAAACAAATCTGAAAGGGAGAGAAGATAAAAGGACAGAGAAAAATAAACTGTAGGACCTGATCCAAAGACTGTAGAAGTTAATGGAAACTCCCATTAGCTTAGGTGAGGTTTAGATTAATCTCCGTTTTTAACAAGACTGGCAGTTCTTTATCCCATCATACATTAGATCTCCTTTCACCCATGTGTACCAGGAAGTTTGCATTTAGTACCAGTGATCTGATTTCTGAACATGTTCTAACAGATTTATGAATCAGTCAGGGAATTATTTACTTTAACTTTGTTTTTTCAGAAGTTTTTCTTAATATGAAATTTCAAGGGCTTTGAGAAAAGATTACAGTACAACAACAGTAGTCCCCAAAATATAGTAATAATAATAATAGCTTGTAAATCCCTCGGGCCATAACTGAAAATCTGAAGTTTTCACTGCCTGTGGTGCATTTTGATTATGAATAAGAAAAGTAATAAAATACTTAGTGCAGATTTATGAACAAAGTGTTTCCTAAACATATGGTACACTTTACACTGTTCCTTTCTTATTCACTTTTAGTGAAACTTCTGGCACATGTTCTGTGCCGCAGATGGACCAGCAAAATACACATGTATCTAGTGATCAGGTGTTTGAATTTGATTGCCAGCTAGCAGCTTTTGGTGTGATAGAGGATTCACCCACAGGTGTCCCACACACAGGAGAGTAATCTTTTGGCACTACCTTTTCACAGCAGGCTACCTGTGTGGCTGATAGCCATTGGCCCTTGTATGTCACTTGCTGCAGCGTTTCCCAAATTCTGCATCAATGATGAACAAATATGGCAGGATAATACCAAATGGTTTGATGTATCTCCTGCAATAATTCAGCTTTACTTATTATATTTTACAATTTGATTTACTGAATAGTGGAGCTGAATTAATATAAATGTTGGGTGGTTTTCTTTGTATCAATGATTTTCCTTGTATCAGGGTTTTTCCTTGTATCAAGGTTTTTCCTGAACCATCACTCATAAAACTGATGTTTTATGAGTTTTTGATAGCACAGATATTATGACAGATAATATCTTCTGCATAAAGATTAATAAACCAGCAACAACTGCAAAAGAAATGGTAAGAGTATTTTTGTGCTAGATTCGAGCTAGAGAGATTAATAATGTTCTTTACTAGTGAGACAGTCTTTTATTTTTCTTTATGTGGCACACTCAGTATCAGTGAAGCATCAGAAGTAATTCCATAATTAAATTCTGTTGATACTTGCTTTTAAAGCAAAATTATAATCCTTCTGTTTCACACATTAAAGATTGAGTTCAGTCTCTGAATAACACAGTAACTCTTCAGAGGACACTTGAATTTTCTTTATCACATTTTAAGAAAAATATTTACTGACTGTAGCAGAGAAAATATGTATAAATGCTCTCTTATTGCTATTTTGCACATTTTTCTCACATATCTTTTAGTTCAATTAGCTAAATAACCACAATTCCCACAAACCGCAGACTTCATAGACTCAAATAGTGTCTTAAACATAAGATGCTTTTGAAATATGAAAACTGTATATGCAGAGCTATTTCTCTTATTCCTTGTAACATACATGAGTTTGACCAAAGCTAGTCAATGGATCTACTGAGAGAGAAGAATTATTTGTGTTTTCCATGGGGGGGAAAAAAACCCCTCTCTTGGCTTTTTTTCATCAAGACGTTATAGAAGTTATGTAGTGAGATTGAATCCCACTTCAACGATCTATATGCATGTTGTGTTGTAGATAGTAGAAGCCCTACGTGAATGCTGGTTGTCTGAGACAAAAGGGAAAAATGTGGATTGAGTGGATAATGCTGACTGATGTTGAAGAATAATTAAATGGGGAGACTGTTAAATATTGTACCTCTATTAAATGTAATTGAATTAAGAAAGGGACAAAAAGGCGTGTTGATAATAAACTAAGTAATTTAGTTGCTCATTTATTTTCCTTTTATAATTTGTGTGGGCCCAATTTGGGGTTTTGTGCAAATTGTGTTAAATTTCTCTTTGGTTGAAATACAGTGTTTGTTGCTGTATTTCTTGACAAAAGGGATTACAGAAGGCTGGACTGAGGTCAGTTATTATTTTGGACCCTTTCTTCCTAAGGTAATGGAATAAAAAAAAAATTTATTCTTATCTTTCTGCCAGTACATATTGTTTTTCCTCAATAAGAATTTATTTTAGTATATTAGTAACGTGACTTCTCTGAAGTGTGGAAACGGAGCTGTGAGTTGTGCAATAAGGACATTCTGAAATACACATGTAGTCAATTACCTGAGCATTTCTCAGTCAACTTTAAATCGGCTTTTTGAGAAGTTGCGCCTACTGATAATTGTGATCTATCCACTGTGGTGTATGTTGTCTTACAGGTTTATATGTATTGCGTCATATCATGTTTCATTCACTTCCTTCATGCAAACAAATTACTAGTACCTGGTGTAAATCAGGATAACAGCACATGTCAAATATAGATAAAAACACACTGCGTTTTTGCTTAGATGACTGCTGTCATTAAAGGAGAGGCAGCAACTGGAATTGTATTATCTACTTAATATTCAAAACTATTCAGTTTATATGGAAAACTACTCAACTTACTTTCTGATGGCTTCCAATGTAAGTTAAAAAGGAAAAAATAATCTGTTAATTTTTTTTTTTTAATCTTATTTTCCTAGCCGTGATCACTTGGTAGTCTAAAAATAAACAAAACCAACTGACTGTGATGGCAATAGTAGTTTTCTTTCACTTTAGGCCTTATGTAAACTTTGGCAGGAATAATTGCACATAATTAATTACTAATCTCTAATTTGAAAAATGTGGGGCTTCTTCATATTCATATTTCCTTTCTTAAAAGTGCCAAACATAGCTATAGTCATCTCTACTTACCTCAGCAAAACTCTTCCCATGTGTATCTTAAGAGACTACTCTCAGCAGCCCTCCCCAGTTGCCTGCCTACCTCAGTAAAGCAGTGTCATCCATGGTTCAAATTGTTAGAACTCAGTGCCTATATTTCTTTGAAAGGACTTCTCCCTTGGGTTTCGTCTATATGCTCATTTGGAATTTCACCCAAATAAGGAAAAAAAGGACATTTTAAATTATGATTTATGTTTTTCTGTACAGAAGAGAAAGTAGGAGGAGATGGGATTGCATTTCATATGCTTTTGTTTATTAGCCTTTGTGAGTTTGATAATGGTGCCTTATTTTGGCCTCGTGAAATACCTCTTTTTAGGGTCTGTTGGTATGATTTTGTGCAAACTAATATAGAATCCTGAACAGCTTCATTAGGCTTTACCTTTCCTTGAATACATGTTGGAACACTGAACTTTTACTTTGGTATTCTGGGAAGCTGATACTTCCCTGACTTGGCTGTGTTGATTTCATTATATTTCAAATCTTTGGCACTCTGAGAAATTTGCTTCACCTGCACAATTTACACATTTTTTGTATGCTCAGGTGAAATGGTCTTTCAGTCTCTAGTTGAGGAAAAACAATGCCAAACCACCTCAGACTTTAAGACTCTAAGATTAGTAGGAGCGATTTCAGCAGAAAATACTGTCAAGCTTATGCACATTTGACTACTTTTTCCTAGATAAAGGCCCAGCTCAGTAAAATACATCACTTACTTAACTGGAAACTCTGCATGGCATCTATGTGCACAGTGAATGCACTGGATATCATAATTTAGTGAGCTAAAGGGTGCATAGGGAATATCTGAGAAAAAAAAAAACACTAACAAATTATGTTCAATAAATAACATACAAATATGAAATGAATTATTCTCAGCTCTGAACTTTTTGTAAGTGAAATGATCTGCTTGTGTTTCCAGTTGGATTATGAATATATCTTAGTGACAGTGTGATCCTACCCATTGCACATGACTTTTAGAAAACAGATTTTACTGCTTAGTGTGCCCAAAATCCATTATTTTGCCATAATATGCACTTTGCTTTATCTTACTGCTTGCTGAAGACAAACACTTCTGTGATGGTTGGAAAGCTTTCTGTTAACTCTTGTTTCCACATTGTTTAATACTGAAAAGGTGAAGACCAGAAAAACAAACTAATAAAAAGATACATTGAATTGGCTTTAAAGAAATATTTGGCTAGATGCAATAATAAATATATAGATAGAACATGGTGGCAGCAATCAGTGTATTTGTATGCTTGTCACACAGGGAAATTTCAAACTTGTGATATAGACCTCCATTCTCCCCTATATCTAAATGTCAGCTGGAGTTGGTGTAGAATGGTAGTACCTAGCATAAGCAGTTTTCTGTTCTAGTTTCTATGAGGAGGGAAAGCGAGGTCTGTGAAAGATCCTGCTTGTAAAGGAGCCCAGTTACTGTGCTGCCTTGTTGTGACACCTGCCCACGTCAGGACTGCTGGAACCTCTCTGACATCTTTCTCTGCTTAGAGTAAGTACGGGGCAGCTGGTTCAGGAAGCACCAGGGGATGTTCCCTACCACAGAGGGAATTTCCTACTATATACAGATTATGAGGCACAAAGTGGCCTTCTGTTATTAGACAATCCAGACGGAAGATAAGATAAATTATTAGAGAGTAAACATTTTATTATAAGGCAAGGGAAAATTTTCATTTTATTAACCATTCATATAAGGAAGCTGGACTATAAATTATCATCTTTATCCAGGTCAAAACCAGAGCAAGTTTTTCTAGTTCAAAGCAGAAAAATGGCTTTCTCTTAAAATGCCAAGTGATTGGTTCTGTAATTGGAAGTGGACTTCTGAAAACATAGTAGAACTTGTCAGATGTGTGTCTGCAGTGAAAAAACTGGTCACAGAAAATGAATAATTTCCCAAAATAGTTCACTTCTGGAAACAGATGTATCATCAGACATTAGTAGAATGGTGCGATTATCTCCTGTTTCACCCTAGGGGGAAAAAAAAGTTTTTTACAGTGCCGTTTTATAAACCTTATTATGTTAATTCTGTTAATAACCTTCTCCTGGAGAAGAATACATGCTGGGCTTGGGCTATCAGGAGGCTTTAAGCATCTAACTGATGATGCTATCTGAGAGTCTGAAATATCACTCCCAAAAACAATGTGAAAAAGAAACCCTTTGACTTATTCCATTCAGTAAGTAACACAGAGAGAATCAACAGTGAAACACTGAGACTCGAAACATTGAGCCTCAAAACATTGAGCATAATGATACATGTCACTGGATGTTTAGAGTATTGTCAGTTAAATGATTTATGAATTACTGTAAAGCATTAAGATATGTATTTTAATAGGGCACTCATTTGGGGAAAACAGTATTCATATAAAAAAGTAAATGCCAGGATGTGGTAGGTCTAATATTATGAATTTGTGTTAATTGAGTGAACATAGTCTTCTTAAGTGCAAGTTTGATGACAGACAAAATGAATTAAGACTCTTTTAGTTGCTACTTTAAATTGCTCCTTCTACCCCCTGCCCGTCTCCCCCAGTTAGCCACTGGCTGTGTTTTGGCTTTTACAATTCATGTGTGAACTGTAGAAAAATTACATGGACTATAATGCATTTTTAGTGGCAATTCTTATTGTGGAAAATGTGCAGGATATATGACATTAAAATGTTTGCTGAAGCGGTTGTTTAAACCAGGATGCCTAACTATTTCTTGAATGTGTTCACAAGGAAAAGTGGTGATATACAGTTAAATAAATGAGTGACAAAAGTGGCCTTGCTGGAAGCTTGGTTTGAGTCTTGGCTGTAACCCAGTAGATGGAACCCAGTCATGGAAATGAAAGAGAAGTTCTCTGAGAGTAAGAACTAGGCTACGCTTAGTACTGCATTTTGCACTGTCACGGTAAGTCAGATTGCAAGCTCACATATTTGATTCCAGATCCCGTAAGTACCCACTGTTGGCTCACATTCAGTCTCTTCTTTTGTGCAAAACAACTGGCTCCCAGACAAGAAAGCTTCAACTGGGATTGCGGAGCATATGTGATAGTTGCTCAGACCTTTGTGGTTCACTTAAAACTTGAAGAGGCAGTTCAGTAAATCTGTTGTAGGCCCTCTGAGGCCTATTGTGCAAGTCTCAGGAGTCTGTCTAGATCTAGACAAATGTAGAAGTGTCCTCCTTGCTGGGACTGTACCTAGACCTAGCAAGATTAGAGTAAAGAGCAGAGAAATGCTGGGTCCTGTAATTCCAGGGACGTCAGCTTCAAGGCAGGGGAGCCAAATCACCCTGATGCCTCTTATTCACATCCAGACTTCATCAGCTTTGTCATGCAGTTTGCTTGTGCAGGGAGTTCGGTCCTGACTGAGCAAATCAAGAACTGACGTGCCAGGGAGATTCTCTCAGAGTGTGCTGGGAGTTCATAAGACGTGTGAAATGCACAAGAATCACTTCATGTTTAATCCTGGAAAGGCCTCTCATTGCTGAGAGAGAAAGCAGATGAGCCCAACAAGCCTGTTAAAGTGAGTTGAATGCAACAGGCATCAGTTGTGAATGAATGTGGGATGACAATGTGGACACAATTGGCTTTAGCCATTTGGCTTTGGGAGCTTGAACCTGGCAACCAAAAGCACATAGACATGTCCATAAAATGCACGAAAAAGATGTGAGATTACTAGCCACCTTTTTCTTGGTGGTGCAACAGATTTACAATGGTATGTTGGAACAGATTCATTGTGTCCAGCCATAAAGAAAATCTAAGTATATTGTGTGTTACAGTTATAAAATTGTATTCAGAGATGAGTCTGCTTCATTCCAGTTTTTATTACTAAAATGATATAAATTGTATGGCCTATATAATATCATTAGCATCTATCTGGTAAGACACCTGCAGGTTTGATGATCACCCTTATCTAACGTAAGCAGAATTTTTAGACCTAAGTTTCACATTTTAGTTGATGTTAAAGGACTGCAATAAATACTGCTTTACCTGCATTCAGATTGATGGCTAAAATAGAAATAGGAAAGCAAAAATGAAGGAACAAAGCTAAAACTGAGAGTGGCAAAGCAAAACAAAGAGGAAGGCTGTGCAGCTCTCTTTCCACCAGTATTGCAAGGTTTTAGTCATCATTGTGGCTGAGTCTCTGCTGCTGAAAAAAGTTGATTGTGATGAGGTTTTCAGACCTAGGACTGCTTTACTTCTTTTAACTGATTATGCTGCTAAATCTGCAAATAATTATGTGAGTAAACATCATTTGTGGAAAAAAACTGTATCCGTGTACACATGCTGTTGGACCAAAGGTATCACATGGATAGCTACACAGCATTTGTACTAAGTGAAACAGAAACAAGGGCAACAGAAACTGTTTTCTGAATGGCATTTGGCTTGAAGACTCCAGGAGGCATAGATCTTAGGTGTAGCACTACATAATGAAAATGTATCTTCCAAGTATATAGTGGTGTATTTGTCTACAGATACAAAAAATATTTACAAAATTTATAGGATAGATTTTTTTAAATTGTTTAGCGCACAAGTTTACAAACATTATAGGGCCAAAAGTATATGTACATTTATATACTATGTAAGTTGCACTTGTAGTCAGTGAATCACCATGTAAATTAGGCCAACATATTTAGCTGAACTTTTGTGCTTATGTTTATACAACCAAAGGTTTGAAAATATCATCATCTTGGCATAGGAGATTTTCACTGACCATCCAAATATGGCTGCTTTGAAAATAGAATGATTGGCACCAACGTTACACAATACTGTAGGACAGAAAATGAAAGAAATGCCCTGTTCAATGGGTCTGAAGAACTTTCTCTTTTAAATTTTACCATGTATTAACTATGTATGACATTTCAGGGAGTAAGAGTTGTTTGTGGCCTGTGGCAATGAGTTAGTGAAATGAGACATTACTGAGACAGAAAATAAAAATGTGTCAGCATATCAAATTACACAGATATTGGTAGCCTAGATGTATTTGCTAGTTTGGAAAGCTATGTTTGATATTGTGAAATTAAAGCTCTGCACACTGGTTTTAGATAGCAGTACCACATTTCTTTAAAAATAACAATACTGAAGTAGCTGGGTGAAAAGAAATGGAATTCTCATCTTGCAGCATCACTGCAAAGAGAAACAATAAATAAAATATCTTCTCTTAACCTATTCTGCAGCTAATAAAAATGATGATAGAACTACTGAAATGCATTTCAAAACCAAAAAAAGCTTAGCAACCTCCTTCTCATTCAACAAAATAAGGAAAAAGCTTATTGAGGATTTATATGCTGTGTGTAAATATTTGATTTGTTTTTCCCCTTCTTTGGAAGAATATCTTTCTCTAGTAGTGCACTTAGCTACAAAATGCAAAAGGAATTTCTTCCCTCACATAGGGGAAGGAAGGATCCCTAACTTTATGTGGATTAGTTGTTGTTTTAATTTAATAATGCTCTATTTTACAGTATGTTGGCTGTTACATACTGTATTAGCTGTATTTTTACAGTATGTTTGGTTGTTCTTTTTATATCTTTTGATCCCATGGAAAGAGAAGCTGTCTTTCCCACAGCCAAAGACAAGCTGTTGAAATGGCTGCCAGCAGAACTGGGGTGTTAAAAAAAAAACCCCAAAACAAAAACCATCTTGCAAACTGGAAATGGTTGAGCCAGTGGGAAGTCTTTTAACATTCCTTCTACCCTACCCACTTGGGTGCCTGTCTCCCTCCTCCTGAAGTGTGAACTTCGTGAGTATTGAAACAGCCACTTTACCAATAGTATCTGAAGATGTCCTTCTTGCACCTCTGATATTTTAAGGACATAATATTTCCCCTCCTCTTTTATGTTGCTACGATCTCCATTGCCTTCTTTAGTGTAGGGGAATTTGGATGGGAATTTCTCAAAGTCTCAGGACTCACTGCTGCACAGTGCAAGATGATCCACCCTGTGTAAACCTCCTCATCTGTGCTGATAGGTGTTGTTGTTAGGGATTTGCAGTCCTGCAGCCCATCTCAAGGTTAAACCAGTTAGGTACATATGATGCTCAATGGATTTAACATTCCAGTTTATCAAAATGTAAAAGAAACAGCCTTTATCTTAGCAAGCAAAAATTTAAGGTGGGAATAGCAGTTCCTACAATACGTGCAAACTGTGGCTATCAGCTAGAACGTCAGTGTCCATCTGCATGCCTTACAGTGTTTTCTTTTCACCGCTGCCCCTGTTTGGAGTTCTCTGGTTTGTGCTGTCCATATTCAGTACTGCCAGAGCTTCCATATTCACTATTCTTATAGGAGGCTTTGAAATTTGTAGGAAAACACGAATAAATTTCATCCTTATTGACTTATTTTTTAGATTTTGTAGCATCTTCTAGGTCCTAGTTCTCATTTGTTTTTAAATGTAAATTTTAAAAAAAGCGTTTGCTGCAGATTTTAATTATTTTAACAGTTTCTGAAGTACTTCACATTTGTTTTGCAAAAGTAGTGTATATTGTACTGTGGTATTTAAAATGGTTCAGTACTGAGACCACATGCTTTACAGGAACTATGAATGCTTTTAATTTCAATGACTGATAGTACTTTACACTCAGCCAGCCTTTACAGAAGTTTCTCTGTTCTTATGTTCTACAATGCTAATGCACTTCCAGTCAATTGTATCTGTACTGAAGTATTCTGGTCTCTTCTTCATAGTTTTTACCATTGTATCCATGTGCCTTCCATCAGTGCGTTAAGCAGCGTGCAGATGACCAATGTCTGTCGTGTTTGTTCTTGGACTCCAAAGACGCAGCAGTGTGTTCAGTAAAGTGGCTTTATTTTGAAAAGGTTATATTAGGAAGCTCAGAAGTATATACTCTAACTTGAATAGGCAGACATGAGGTTTGTGATGATCTGTAGTTCCTCAAGAAGTGGTGAGATGAACAAACACTCCAGAATCTGCATCTTCTGTGCAGACAAGATTTTCCTGATTGTTGAAAGCTCCACTGAGCCAAGCAGAAGATTGTTGTCAATGATCATCTTCATCTGTGTGCATGAGGCCTTCTTTCGTATTGATACTCTTTGTGTCACCAAATGAATGCCCTAACTTTTGATATTCAGTGGCAAACCAGAACAAGGGGTGGAGGATAGGTTTGATGCAGCTGGTATACAGTTGCTGAGAAGACGCACTGCAGTGTTTTGTATTGGTTGTGTCATGCATGGTTTACAGTATCGCTCTAGCAGTCTAACAACCACATGACAGATGCAATTTTGGAGAGCAGATTGTGGTTTAGCAGGATGGAGAAGTCACCTAGCTGACTGAAGATATTGTTCAAAGAACTGCTATGCAAAAAGTTAGTGTTAGCTTGCTAAACTACATACCAAGCTTGTCAATTGCAGAATGCAAGTCATAAATTGTGTGGTTGTACAGATAGTGGTTTCTTTATGATAGAAATGTTTATAAAATGTTTCTCTAAAAAATAGATTAACTATAGAAGTATTCCACTTCGTCCTTAACTGAATGCCCCAGCTGAATGAGAGGAACTGTGCTAATGGAAGAAGTAGTAGTAAGAGCAGAAAACTGTGCAATAGCTATAAAATCTTAACAAAAGGATATTTTTTGAGAGAATTTCGGCACATGCTGAAATTAACTGACAGCAAATGGAATTTAGTAAAGTTACCACTGTTAAAAGTGAAAATGATGGTAAAACATGCTGTTGGTTCTTTAAAACAACAGCAAAACTCTCTGTTCCATCTTTAACCAATATAAAACAAAAGAAAATTTGAATAAAATATGGAAGGAAAAGTGACTACACTTTAGGCATTTATACTGCATTCATCTCTGTCATATGGAACTATTACTGTGTTCTCTATTACATATAATAAATTAAAAAATGGAGCCTGGTTTTGACAAAAGCTAGGAAAATATCTGTGAGGATTGTTTCTTGACAGTGAAAAAGGAAAAACAGCTCTTGCTTACTTAATCTTCCTAGTCCTTTCTGTCTACAAGGACATGCATTACTTCACTCTTGTTACCATGTCATCTTCCTCTTCAGTCCCTGTTAATGTCTTCTTCTGGTCTTATCCTGCTGTGACTGAGCATTACAAAGTTTTTCACGCCTCCATGCGTAAGTCCATCAACCAATTAGTTTTCAGAGCACATGATACATATAGATGGCATGGCAGTGGGTTCAGACCTAGGTCAGCATACTCCAAGCTTTCAGTCAATATGAAAAAGTATAGGTCTACATTATCAGTTGTATTGATTTAGAGAGTGGATTTTTCATTGTTGTTGCTTTTTCAAACTTACTTCCAGCTGTGATCACCGCTGTTATTCTGATTTTTGTCTCGACATTCACCACAGAATTTCTCACCATGACAAACACTGATTTTAAACAAGTACCTGACATGTATCAAAGTATGGGTCTCATATTGACTCTCTGTAGTTTTTTGTTTCACATCTTGGATACCTGTCTTTTAGAGCATTCCAGTAAGGTATCCAATTTTTACATCTAATCAGCTTCTGTTTTCTTCTGAAAAAGTTTGGAGGATTTATTGGTGAGGACTTCTGTAGTAAGTCTGCCTCAAAAATACGTCTTTCTTGTAAACTAATGTAGAACACAATGGGTAATGTATTTTTATTGAACTAAAGTGTCAGGTTTTCAAACTCCAAATTAAAATAATCAGGGATCAATTATTATTGATTGTGTTTAATGTAGATTGAAACAAATGTGAGTAAAACAGTGAGACATCCTGGATTAGAATGAACCCACCTTGGCATTTTGATGGAGGCAATGAATCATTGTACAAATATACTGAAGATTTGGGATCAAATGTATCTCAGCAGAAAAAAGGGAAGATGCTTTTCTGAAAAATATAGTGTCTATCTCTGCAACTTTAGGAGTTAGGAGAAAACTTTTCTGTTGGTTGCTTTGTCTTTTATTTTATAGTAGGGAGATTATACCTGCATAATCTCTTTAATTTTATTTAGTATGCTGATGCATAAATCTGTTTGGCTGTGATCTACTTCTGTCTTGTATTAACTTGATCTTTTTTTTCTTGTATAATTTCTGTTTTGTCATTATAACTAAAATGAGAAGTATGCCTAATAGTTTAAAACAAATACAGCTTTATATTATTGTGAAGTTTTGAGATTAAAACCGAGATGGTACTAACTATTGTTAAAGCAACACAAAACTGAAAGTAGCTCCATTCAGCTGCAGTCTGAATGGAAATGAAGAGAGGTGTCTGCAATTAGAAGGTACTGCTTAGGTGGGAACTACTGCTGCTTCATTCTCTTCCCTTTTATTTCTGCTTTCTCCATTCTTCTTCTGCTCTGAGGTAAATGAGATTACAAGGTCCCCTGTAATCAATAAAATTGTGATGATTTATATTAATTCTAAAAAAAAAAAATTTCCAGTAACTGGAATATACTAATATCAAAGCTACCCAGGGTCGGTAAAAATATTATATTTATTTATATTGTTGCTCTATTTTTATCCATATAATAATGAAGCTCTGATGATGAAATCCATGTCCCACTATCATTTATTTCAGTGGGGCTGGAAGTTTAGCTTAGATTTAGAAACTGTTTGGAAATCTGCTTTCTGGTCTCGGTTACATGTCTTTTTGTACAATCAGTCTATGGAGATCCGTATGATAAGTATTCTTGTGCTGAGACACAGTCCCTCTGAATTTAAATTAAAGACTACAAGGATCTCCTTGCAGATATTAGATAGTTTAATGGATCATGCGTATATGTTTAAAGGGTTACATCTTTTCATTGTTGTTGTTCCTAAGAAAAATGGTTGCAATAATGGGAAGCTCACTGAAACATATAACTTTGAATTCAGAGTATGATATATATATGAAATCATCAGAGCCTTTCCTTACCCAGAGAATTTCAAAATACCTTTCTAGTCCATACATAGAGTTGATCTGAGAAGGAAGGTGAAGGTGCTGTTATGCCTCCTGAGATTCTCTTGATAAATCAGAATTTTAAACAAATAAACCATAATTAGGCTCCCACAGATCATTTCAAAATATCCTCAGGTCTCTGACATATCCATATTTCTACAGCAGCCAGTGGTAAAGATGTCTTTAAAGGAAAGAACAAAACAAAACCCACAACCCCTCCACCTCCAAATCAGGACAGTGTCATATCATAAGAAAGACTGGATCACGGGACTGCTTGCCTACATAGAACTAAAAGTGAGCATCCACAATCAGATACACAGCCAACAACTCAAAATACTTCTGGAAAGCCTTTTCAACTTCAATCACATTTCCTTTACTACATATTGAACTGCTACTGTATGAGTAGCTTCAGTTCAGAGAGATAGGAGCTTGGAAAAATTTTAAACTCTAAATAAATCATTGACCCTCAGTACAAACCATGTCCATACCATGAGTTAAAAGAGGAGGTTTCCCAGGAATATTGAATAAAAATCGTCCCACATTTTCACATCCCAAATTCAAACTGTCAAAATGAACAGATTTCCATCTTTTCTAGACAAATAGCCTCTGCTACTTCTACTTTCTTTGACGGAGGTTGAGCTATTGTAACTCCATATAATACACTGAAGAAGTGCACTGTAATACAATACACATTTTTAAATAGTTCTGATATTACTGAAAAAAAAATGTTTTACATATCTTTTTCTATGGGAATGTTGATTATCAGTGACTGTGATAGAATGAGGTTGGTAAAATATATTTTTTCTGCAAGTTGAAAAAATGGCTACCCAAGATAAAAATCTCAATCCATATTTAGGCATCCAAAAATTATTTGATATTTTAGAAGTAATGATTACTGTGGGCAAGGTAAATGGAAGCTGCTGGGTAACCAGCAGTGTTGACTATGAGTCTGCCAGACTGAGTAGTTCAGTATAAAATATAGGTGTTTAACTTTAGACATCAATCAAAACTAAAAATAAAAGGCCTCGTGTTTCCTCCTTTATCACCAACTGTGTCCTGCTTTGCCTTAATTCCCAAATCCACTGAAGTGGATAGTTGTTACCAGTTGTCTCCAGTCTGTGTGAACATAGACAATTTGTTCTTTTTTGACAAAAAGAGGTGAATTTTGCCCAAGTATCTACAAAAGAAAGTATGGAATTCTGAGCTAGATAGGGCACCATTGTGGGAAAGATGGTCTAGAGACAGTTCACTAAAGCCTTTTTTCTTTTTCTGTTTACTTTATTTGAACTATTGACCTTGCAAAAATACTCAGCTTTCTGTGAGGGGTTTTTTTTTTGGAGTGGCTTTTGGTGCCTGAGCTTTGAAACATGTATGATCAGACCCAGCTTATCTCTGAGGCTGCTGGGTTTGCTAACTCGCTGTGCTGGAAAACACACCAATCTTGAGAAATCAAGCTAATGTCTCTCAGCTGTGCAGAAAAAGTGTGAACAGCTCTGTCAAATGAGCTACCCCCATCTCCTTTTTTGCAGGCAGCATCTTATACTCGAGCAGTCACTTCATATTTGCCATTTGAGCAGTTGTGATATAACTGCTGTTTTATTGCCTATAGGAGAGTTTCTGTGAGGAATCCGAAGCTGGTCTTTCAGCTACCCTGGCCAAAAAAGGTTTTAGTCACAGGACTCTATTACTGATGAATGAGTAAGGAGTCCTGACAGGATTACAAGAGAATATGAACACATAGCTCTGGCCTAAAGGTTGCTAATTGACCAAGTGGTAATACGAGGGGAAGTATTTTCCAGCCTTGAACCTCTTTACCCCCAGATAAGTATATTAAATGCCATCAGTTAACCCCTTGAGTGCAATGACCCAGTGCTGCCAGGGACATGCCTGCTATGATAGACTCTCACACTTCCTAATCAGCCGTGATGTATAAAGTACAGTCATAGGTCCAGATGAGTCATAGGTCTGTTCCTTTGTTGGATGGAAAGACGTCTCTGGGCATTTAAAAGGTTAAACACAAAATTTTAAGTGTACAGCTACAATGGCTTAAAAATGCATGAAAAATATAAAGCAGAAGAGCAGTCAGGAAAGAAATTAGAACAATGTAAAGTGAAAAAAAAAATAAGGAATTTTGCTTTGGAATTGAGTTGATGCTTTTTTTTTTCACTTGTTTTATTGGATTTTTACTGTTTTCTCTAGATAGTTTCCTGAAGAGTGAATGTGTTGAGTTATCCCCAGCTTAGTTCCTTCCTGTACTTATTCTCACATCATGGACATGAGTAAATTTCACTGAAAAATATCGAAGCTATTATGTCTAGTGGGGATAACTTTATGAATAATAAGTTAGACTTCATAAAAAATTTTGAGTCCTATAAGATGTATTTTCTCTACTTTTTTTTTCTGTGGCATCATTCATTTAATTTCCAGGCAGAATATTTCTGTTGTCAAGATGTTGTCTTCTAAAACAGTGTTTTTCCTATGGTAAAAAGATGTAAAGATCTGTATCAATTTGTGTGCGCAGAAAAAGACATTCAAGACTTCACTCTTGTTGTCTTAGAAGATGTTTAAAGTCAAAATTGTCCATTCTGGGAGATGAGTACTGCCCTCCCAGTTTAGTAAAGACTAGAATCTTCTTTGTACTTACATTATGCAGGACTTTACCTCTTGTCTAATTTCACTGACATTACTGGAGTTACTCATGTAATATGGTACCAGTCAGAAGATGTATCAGTGGCAGATCCATCCATGTGGAAGCTGTAGTTATTTAACAAAGGTTTTGTCTTCACCGACATAGAGGTATTTATCTGTATTTTACAGTGTGATGACTAATTCTGTTGTTTATGATGGGTGTCTTACAAATAATGTATATTTGGCCACCAGGAACCATCTCAGTTGCCTTGAGGCACCTCACATTGTTGCATTAATGGATGAAAAATTGCATTTGCCAATTACATTTCATAATTTGTTTCAGGTTTTTTCATGGTTTAGCATCAAGTCTGATAAACTTAGAAAGTAGTAACTCATAAGCTATGTTGTTGACTCTCGGATGTGAGATGTGTTACACATGCTTAATCAAAATCAACACACCCCATTGGAACTATTAAGAGCTGAGTGCTGGTTCTTCAGGTCAGGCCAGAGAGCAGAGCTAGAAGGCAAGAGTTCTCCTGAGATACGCAGTCATGAGACATTGTAGGCTTTGCATGTTGCCTTTGAGCATGAGCTGGTACAGTAATGGATATGGCATTGTCTTTTAAAGAGGAACACTGAAAATTGTGGAGAGAGATCCAAGCTGTGCATTACACAGCAGTGCACATCAGCAGTTCTATAGTGTGGGAGGCTTTTTAACTTTTCATTTAAAAAATCCTTCTTTCAAAGCACCAATCAGTCCTCCTTTGATCACACGGCACTATATTAACTGAGGCTGGAACAGGCTGTTTCTCAACCTGATTCTACACACCCACGTTGTTTCCAGCATCCACACTATATGACTGCAACCTGAGCTGAGGCTTCCTACAAATACTAGTTACCAATCTGGCAGGTGATATTCTAGGAGAGGTCCCTCTGTCATGTGCCACCTACATACACTTCAGGCTTATATGTGCTTGGACCCAAACTAAAAGGCAGCATGAACCTGAAGTTTTCTCCTGTGTGGACAGTTGACAAGTTTGGACTTTGAGTGCTTACCCAAACCCTGGAGGAGCTATACTGCCCAGTTTCCTGCTTGTGATCTTTTTGTTGTCTTATAGCTCCATATACACACTCATAAGAAGTTTTAGCCTGCCTGGACACAGCTGAGGAGTGTGGCAGCTGAGAATCCACACGTGAGTACTCACCAGCTACAGGTCAGTTGCCACATTGTGTAGATGTGTGCCCACCTCCTACAAAATGCAGCGCAAGTACCAAATAAAAACTGAGTATCCCACCTACAAGGGAATAATTGTGCTTGTGTTTCACTGTCTGTTTTGCTTACAAGATCCTGCTTTACAAGTGCAGGTTGATGGGATACATGGTTCCCTGCCATACAGCTGTTTGCAGTGGTCGGCTTGGAGACATACTAATGATGCAAATTAATATCATAATATTGATATCCATGTTAACTGTAACATCTTAAAAAGGTGCATCTTGTCTTTAGAGTGCTAATAATATACATATTAATCCTGTCTTTAAATTGTATTTTTTCTGATTAGGAAGAAATCACCACTTTAAATGTAACTGGTACAACTGGTAGGGTGGGTATTTTCTAGGAGGAATAAAATTTTTCTCCTTTTGAAATGTCAAGCTTTAAATAGAACCAATCCTAGGTTTGTCTTGCATACTCTGAACTCCAGAGCTGCCCAAGAGCTGCATTCTGCCTTCCCCAGTGTACATGCACTACCAAGGTCCCTTTCTTCCATGAGGCATCAGAGCAGGCCAGTCGGAAGTCATACTTTTTATATTTGTTTTAATTGGTTTTGGTTTCTGCATTATAATAAATTTAATCAGATTATGGTCACTTGACCCCCAGGGGCTCAACTCTAATTTGCTCTTACTGCCTGATCATTGGTTAACTAGATCTAGACATGAACCATTCCTGGCAGGGTTCTCTACACATTAGTTTAAGAAGCCATCATTTTTGTATCCATCACCCTTGCCTTCATTCAATCACACCTCTAAGGTTTCCCAATTATACAAGAGGTAGAAATTCCCCGTATCAAATTGCCCTTTGCCATGTATGCCATCTTTATCCCATCATGTAGTACACATCATTCTGAACTCCCTCGTTTCTCTGGGGGTAGTGAGGTTTGTGCCATTCCATGGGCCAGCAGAATTTGTCTGCATGTACTATACCTTGCTCTAACTACAGAGCTCTTTGTCCATCGCTCCTTTGAAATTTGTTAACACAAACTTACAACTGTACATCAAGAAATGGGGTAAATAGACAATCTATAAATATTCAGATCTGTTTTTTACATTTCTCTTTTAGCCTTGTTTTCTGAGGAAACAAAACTTCAACAATTTCCCAGGAAACATGTATATATGTTTATCTCCCTTCCCTGAACCTATTGACCAGCTTCAATCAAATCTGACAGAGAGGTCTCAAACTGTAGAGTTCATCAAGTTGCCTGAAACAAGGCATCTGAGCGGTGTGATAGACCCTGATCCACAAGACAAAGTGTAAATTCAACTAAGATTAGATCCCAGAGAATCCACACAGGGGAAGCTATTTAGAAAGACCTATCACAGCAGAAGCTTTAATTACTGATAAAACACAAACCCAAGACAAACCAGGAGACATCAGTTCTACTTTTCATGGAATTACCCGTTATTTTTTTGTGTAAGTAACATAACTTACTATTCCAAATAAAGCTGTGTGGGTGATCAGTAAAGAGTATTATCCCCAGCTTTACCGTAGACTTCATTACATAGAAAGTAGCTTAAAAGATGACCTAAAATGTGAAAGAATATTTCATCTGCTTTTTTATCCTTCCTTGTTAAGAACATTGTACTAGAAGGAAATATTTGACTACTGGGTCCAGTCCCTGCTAACCGTGGAGATCCCACTGTGTAATCCTTTTAAGTAACTGGCCAAGCTCCACATCAGAATAGCAGTGTTTCTTGCCATGCATCTTGCTCTACACTGGGCACACTTGATGCATTACAAGGTCTAGTTGATACAGTGAAAAAACACCATTTAGTAAGGCGTAAAACTGTTTGGTTCATGTTTACTGCTAATGCCTAATTTACCCAAACAATTAAGAGGGAATTTTGCTGTGTAATGCTTTCCACATTTCATCTCTTCATTTCAGGGCTAAAGCTCAGTCACAGGAAATGGTTAGCAAAGCTGGAGTTGGAGGAATACTTCCAAAGCACAAAACAAACACTCAAAAAAATTAAGAACTGTATACATAATGTGGGAAAAAATGGAAAATACAGTGGAGATTGCAAGAATAAGGGGGAAGAAAAGGATTCACAGTCACTTAAGACATAATATGATGAAACTGTCATTGCTTAATTCTTTGCTTGTTCCTAAACTCCTGTATCCATAAAAAAGAAGTCCACACTTTTAAAAACTATTTCTTACTTCCATCACTTCTATTTTATGCTTTTGTGTCACACAAGACAAGTTTAATTTTTCTGATATACTTTATTGCTTCCTACACCAAATGTAATTAGCAAGCATGAAGTGCTTTGTTCTTTTGTTTTCTTTTCTCATCGAGTGAACAGCTGAAGGAAAAAAAAATTCCTGTTTCTCCTAGAGCAGTCTGATTCCATTGACTTAATTAGTGTTATTCCTAATTTATGAGAGTGTTAATGTATTTATTTTCTGATAAGAGTTTATAATAGATCTTAACACAGTAATTGCCATCCGCTGTAATTCATATGTCTGATTATGTAGTAAGAAGAGAACTTTGCTATCCTACGACTTCAGTTACTGGGAAACCTTTCTTACTGTGCTCTTTCTCTTTTCTTTTCAGATGTCTCCCTTCGCTAATTATAAATCTACTAGACTCTTGGATTTCATTACCTCTCCCATCCAGCTGTTCTCCATTTCTCTCATTACTTTGCCCAATTTGTTCCTGATTTTCCAGGTTTCAGTAGACACATTTCCAGGCATACACAACTGAAAACTATGTGAAGCATTATATTCTGGTTAGCTTGTATAGTCATGAGATCACAGTAGTTATCTGTTCCCTTGAACACATAAATCAAATTCTCACAGCAAAAATCAAGTGATTCCAGAATCACTGGTTGTAAGTAGAAGGATGAAATAGCCCACATAAGGAAATATAAAATGGAGTTAAACACTAAAATCTTGCCCAGAAGCTTTCAGAAGCCTTGTTAGTGGGTTTCATAACATATAATAGAAGCCAAAAGGCTCCTGGTCTTTTTTTTGCTCTTCCTGTACAGAATGCAAAAGGGATTTCAAAGCAGTAAGATCTCTTAAGACTGGACAGTTTCAAGCATGAAACATGATTGTTATAACCACCATGCCCCTCTAGATTATGAGTCTAAAATCCAGAACTCAAGAATAGGTTTCAGAGACACATCTTAGTCTTATCACTGGTACCTTTCCAGTTCATTGTGAATTTGTTCAGATCTAAACAATGGAGATAATGGCAGGGGTATCACAGAGAGAGCTTAAGTTTCTTAAGTATTAAAATAATATAAATAATAATATATATATGTAATTCCCATTCAATGACCAACACATGTGGGGAAGTGTTTAGAAGATACCAATATCTTACCAAGCTTGAGGAACTCTACAGTTGCTTTGGGCCGCTACTGAAGAACATTTAAAAAGATTATGAATGCTTTTCCAAAACTCTACTTTAACCTTTACTTTCATCTTCAGATAAAAACTATTAATTTGTGCAGTGAAATCAGTCTTAGCTCTGCAAAGAGGTACTGACAATCTAACACTCTTAGGCCTGCTCATTCATTCATTAATCTATTCAAAGCCAAACAAGAGCAAAAAATAAAGAAACTCCAGGGAAAATCTTGAGGAGATGAGGGACTATTTATATCACAAGGCCCAATCTCATAACCCCTTGCACATGTTTTGATTCTTAAACATGCAAGTAGACCTACAGGGCTATCATTTGCAGGATTCACCAAATAACAGCATTTGTCAAATACGTCTTTTCTGTGACTCTCAATTATTTGAGAAATGACTAAAAGTACATCGGCTGTATTAGCAACGTATTTGTTTCTCTTCTTTGAGCTTTATCAAGAGTTGTCGCGCATTATAGTTTGGTGACAGTGCTAGAAAAAAGTGAAGACAGAACTGACCTCTCATAGCATTTTTGTGACCATGGGGCTCACACAAGCAGCTTGGCATCTGCCGGCACATCTTTAGCGAGTTGGCAGCCCCAGCGCCCTTTGCAGGTTGCAATCAAACCTGCCTTCTACAGCAGCCTCTTTCTGGCTGATTAAGTTTAATGTAATTTTAATTAAAAACCACAGTGTCAAAGGGTTTAGCTGCTCGAGAAATGAGCACAGATTGTGGCACAGTGGCAGCAGTCACTTGGAAAATGGAAATGCATCCTGACAATATTGTGTAGGGGCCAGATAAACAAAGCTGCAGCTACTGTACCTTGCAAAAAGCCGGGAGAGACCATCATTGCAAGGAACCTTATTCAAAAACAAAGTATAGAGCAGTTCTGGTTCTTGTCTTTTAGCAATTTTAAAGTGCATCTCAGCAACTGAGTAATAATTGCCAAGAATTAATTTCAGCCTTTCCTCCCCGTTTTTACATTTGTTCAGTGGGACGTTTAAATGTAAATTTCAGATTTCAGTCCTTATTTATTTTGAACAGCAAAAAATTTGCTTCACGCAATAGACTAATACAACTTTTCTCCTTAGGCTATAAAGAAAAAAATCACTAGAGATTTTACCAGTGCTGAAAGCAGTTTCCATTTTAGGGAGTTTTTTGCTTTTATCTGCTTCCAGCTTTTCTTGTCCCTTGAAGCAGATCACAAGGAGATTTTAATACTTTACATACTGCAGATATTGAGCAACATTTGGAGAATGACCAAAAAAATCACTTCACTGACAAAAGGTTGCATCATATCTACAAGATTTAATTTCACTAGGTCCCAGTATACATAGAGATATTGTTAATGATGGTTTCCCAAAGAAGTATCTCTGTAATATTTTATTTTCTTAGTTGCCATATTTTTTTGAGTAAAGAGAATTGCTTTGGAGTTATTAAACACCCTTGTCTTGGCAGAAGTTGCTATTTTTTAAACCTGTCCTTTGAACGCTTGTATTTGTGAAACGAAGGCTTGATCCAAAGTCCACTGAGATCAGTGGAAAATCCCCAGTGACTTAGGCTTTGGATCAGGTCCTGAGAAGTATACATGCAAATAGGTAGGTATTGTGGTAACATTGTTTGCAGGAATTCCTTTCAGCAAGAAGCCTTTTTATTGTTTGTAAATGCTACTGATGCTCCGGGGCCAGAACCCCAGGAGAATTCCACCTAGTGACGTCAATTCTGTAGAGGAGAACTTCCTCCGTCCCCTTTTAGGTTTGTGGGACATTTTCGAACAGATGGAGCCTATATAGGTGGGACGGGTTCCATCTGAACAGAAGGGTCACAAATGCACCGACTGAGAGGATAGACAGAGCTATGGGGGAGAGTTTAAAGGAGTGGACAGGGGGATGGGAAGTCTGTACAGAATCCAGCAGAGAGGAAGAAGCAGCTAAAATAAGCAGATGGGTAGACAAGGGGAAATAATATTAAGGATTGAAATATGTAACACACCTACAGAAAAGGTTAAGAGAGAAAATCAGAAGACAGAACTTCTGTTGCAATACAGTTAGGAGTCATAGAAAAGGCATGATTAAATGACACACACAAGAAGTCTAACAAAGAAAGTCCATTTTTAAAAGTAGTAATATTCCAAGAGAAGGGTTGTCTGAGCATCACTTGGTGAACGCAGGTACTAGAATGTATTTACAGGCATTGAAATTGCTTTGCTACATAGGGGGCAACATGATAGAAAGCTCAATGAAGACCTGAATTAGGCCTCTCAACTAGAATTTACTGACAGGTAAAGCATCTTGGACATGAATACATGAAAGTATGATGGATTCGCTGCCTCTGAAGAGAACAGAAGCAGTGAGGGAGAAAAAGGAAACAGAAGGAAACCAAAATAACATCCTGTCACAAAATCTGAAATGCAGACCACCCTGGAAGTAACAAGCCGGGGGATGAACAGAAAAAGATGACTGAGTATAACCAAATTATATAGGAGAGACACCCTGCAAAGTTACCAAAAAAAAAAAAAAATTGAACTTCAGCAATACAAATACAGAAATGTTTCACTTCCAGTTACACTGACCCTGGATCTAGATAGAAAAAGATACTTAAGTGCAGCTCCATTTACCAATGATTTTAGATACTGGTTTAAGAAGGACTTTCTCCCACCCTTAGCCTACCATCACTATTATCTAAATGAAGATTTAGATAAACATAACCAGCTTTTATTTAGTAGTGGTTATGATGTGATGATAAGATTAACTTGTTAGTATAATTTCACCAAGTGCAGCATTTCTTCCATAAAGCAGCTATGAGATCACAAGCTGTTTCAAATTAAGAAGTGCTACCATGCATTACACCTACTACTACTACTTTATGAATAAATATGCAGTATTTTGTTTGTTTCTAAATAAATGCTTTTAGCCCAAAGCCTTTATGACTTGTAATTACAGATGATTCTGAGTTACAGAAATGTCAATCAAGTCCAAAATTAATATCTGGCTTTATAATGGACCAGAGTGAAGCCTCAGAGCAGAAGACTACCAAGCATTTAAGAATAGTAAGATATCTTCCATTATTTGTAACACATTGCTGTGTACACAAGACCCTTCTCCTCATGGTTATGATCTCAGAAATCCTTAGGGTGCCAGAACCACTCAGCTTTGCTTCTCAGTTCTCTCTGTGTTTGTGAACAAGGTTCTAAGGATATTCCATATGGAAACATGCAAGTGGTGCTTTTATGATCGCCAAGGGAAGATGTTTCCCTGAAGCCTTTCTATGTTTTCAGGAAAAATCTGAGCATCTGCCTGGAGCCCATTTGAATCATATATGCAGTTCACCTACAACAAAATCTGACTGTGAATATAAAGGAAAATGCCCAAAGGGTTACACTACACAATAGCAGGATACATACAGCATTTCACTGGCATGCATATAATCCTTTTATTTATGAATCAAGACTTAGACGTTTATCTATAATTGTACAAATAGCTAGTTATATGTGATGAAGCAATGAACTAATCAATACCTTAGTAATAATAGGTATTTTAGAACTTCTGAAGTGTCAGAATATTTGACTTTCAAAGCATGCTGAAGAAAAATGCTACTATTACCTTGCTAAGAATGCTAGGATAAAAATAGAGCATAATCAATATCCGTCTTTATCTGGTTATGATGGCGAAACAAATATAAGACATAACTATTAATATAGATTCCAAATGATTAACTGGATACACTGGTAAATCTGTGTATTCTATGAAGTCCCTCAAACTTTATTAAAAGGATGTACATAGTTTTGTGTATGTCCAAAGTGCTGTAGATGTTATTGCACAATATAATTTTGGGTGTGTCCAATCCTTCCAGTTCTGTTACATGAGTAAAGCAAATACAGGTTAAGTGGGTGACCAGCCATTATTTGTTGAATGTATTTAACAACATATAAATTCCATAGAATAAGCTTCAGTAAAACCAATAAGTAGTGGTGATGCAGTTCAGCTATTAAGATTGGCTGTGGACATGCATGTCAGAATGCAAAGTGGTACACCTCTTCTCAGAGCTGCACTTTTTCAATATTCCCAACAAATGACTTGATCTGCCTTCTGTGTTTGTATAAGCATAACATTTTAGATTTGTGGAAGATGTGACTGTATAAGCAATAATCTACAGAGTGTAAATAAGGCACTGTTTTTTTGGTGCTGATTCTTGCAGAAGGTATTTGCTAAATTGTTTCCAGCTTTCTATAGCCAATGAGGTTTTTTTAAATACTCCACTGACATGGAGATAACATGGAGATTGGAGATTACAACACCGGTACCAAGTTTAAGCACCAGACCACTAGAAATGACAAACTTTGACCAAAACACGACTTCTACAAAGCTTCTCCATTGAGGGGTTTTGGGTTTGTTTATTTTGGGGGGTGGGTTTTTTTGTTTAAGTCTGCAGTTCTACATTCTGACTGTTCATTGCCAGTATAGCAAAGTATTTCAAATTTGCTTACAATGTTAAATGAAAAGTTATTTTAATATTATTTGTTTCACAGGTACCTCAGTAAGAGCAGCTTGATGATAATGATATCGTCTCTCTTGTGTAAGTAAAAAAATTTGTGAGTGAATTCCCTTCTACTGCCAGCGTAGCAGTTTTCTCTGCTATGCTGTTTACAAGGTGGACATTGTATAACTCTGCCCCTATTTAAATGATTTTAGAGTGTTTTTTAGATTAGTTATGCAGCTTCCTTTCTGCCTTTCTACAACAATAACAAAAAAGTTGGTAGATTGGAAAAGTGTGTACTATATACTATTTTTTCAGCCCTTCTAAATTAAATTAAATCCACTCAACATAGCAAAAGAGCCCTCAAGCATAATTCTACATACTACTTATTTGCAGTATTAAATATTCAGTATTTTTCCTTTTAAAAGCATATTTTTTACAATTGTAATAAACTTCCATGCTAAATCATATTTGGGTTTGCACTTAACCTTGTTTTTTTCCAGGTTGTCAAAACTAAGCTTTTCATACTCATCAGTCCTTCTGATATATAAAAAACTGAGTCGATATGGAAGGCAATTTTTAAGTAGCGTTTTCTTTCTATATTGAGCTTACATGCAAGTGTTCTTTTTACATAATGTAGAAGAGTGAATAAATGGGTACATTAGGCCAAGCAGTTGCATTAGTACAGTACACTCATGAACATTCATCATTCTAAGCCATTGGCTGTCTGTTTGGGTCAGTCTGATCTATACATTTCATATATTCTGTTGACTGACAGTCACTCCAGTATTCATACTGGAATCAAACATAGACATTTAGAAGTGTAAAAAAACTCAATCATAACATTAAGACACTACAGTGGCAACTAATATTGATTCCTAAGTTTGAGTCATACTTGACCTTTATTTATGTGCACAGGGGTTAATTTCAGTGAGGGTATTATGCATTAATTTGAAAATTTGCCTTCTGATTTCCTCTGATTCTCTCTCAGATATCATACTAGTGCGACTTTTAAGAGCAGTCAGTAGCGTGCTAATTATCATTTTTGAAGCAAAAGACTGCTAAACAAGGATATGACTTGGTTATAATTCCACCTACATTTATTTCAGAACTCGTGTACATTGTCTAGTTAGAATAAGCAACTCTACTATGTTTTGCAAGGATGTGCATAATGAATTTTGAAGGCTTAATGTATATCAGAGAAGTTTAATAGTACAGCATAAAGTACCTGGTGAACTCCCAGATTACCTCATTGCCGAATTTCATTTTCCAAATTCAAAGTATGTGAACAGAAGTAGTCTTCAATAAAGCTTTAACACTAGTGTGGCTACTTCTTTCCCCCTCTTAGAATTTATTAAGAAACCCTGCTACTGGTCCACTGAATCAGAAATTAAGTTTTCTCATTAACTAATTTTTCATTAATTTATTTGTGGTTTTAAAACTTTAATGATACCAAGTTCCAGCTGTCAAGGTACAGCAGTGGCCAGGGCACCGCAGGCCAGCAAAGCAAGGGCCTCATCAGCCAAGGCCTATGCCACTGCTCCCAGCAATGGAGCAGGGCAGACCCAGAGATGATAGCCAGGTCCAACCAAGAGTTGAGATTGCCAGACAAGTTCATGCTGAGAATGCAGGTCTGAGGTCAAGCTCAGGCAATGAGTGAAGGCCCCAAGCTGAGCTTAAATAGAGGTCCTGGGCCATGGGTTAGGGTGGAGGCCCCAGCTGAGGGAGGTCAGGGCCATTAAGTCCAACTAGTGCCCTGAGGGCCCTGACATGTTGAAGTGCACCTATACAGAAGTAACAATGAAGCTCCCAGTTTCAGATGAGCTGAAATTTAGCTAGATACAGGAGGCAGATTCCCCTAAGCCCCTGGTCAGCCATATCTTCCTCTTGAGCAAGACTGCATTTGCTACTCAGGCCTCTCACCTGTTTATCTTGATGCATCTACCCTGAGCATTACTCCATCAGGGTAGAGAAATACTTGACCTTTCTCATTTGCTGTTGCTATTACTTGCAAAGCTGGAGATTTATCAGGCAACAGTGGCTGTTGAAGACCATAAGGTGTTGAAGATAGCTGGAGAGCAACACTGGAGGCCTGTAATGAGCAAGGGTGGTGTGATGCGTTGTGGGAGTCTGGAATCTGTAAAGGACAGGCATGATGCACAGTGAATGGAGAAGTTTCAGGATACGGTAAAGGAATAGATGTTTCTGATCAAACATCAGTACCTCTAAATCAAACCTCAATAGCTTAGGTATTAATAACTTGCAATGATAATCGCCTCACACTCTTCTGGCTGCTGAGTACAGAATTAATATATTTTCATACACAACTATTGATTGGCTTGTAAAATACACTTTAAATGCTGTTGAGTAGTACACTTTTTTTTTTTCAGAAAACAAAAGACTCTTGCATACCATCCTCAAAAGACTGTTGACCTGTGGTCTTCTATCCATCTGCAGCAAGGAGTGGAAAACAGTAAGTGTCATCCCACTAGAAAATTAATATGGAGATTTGACTCTTTCTTAGTATTGGCTTACTTTGAGATTATGATCAATTTGTTTTCATAATGTAAAATCATGAAGATAAACAGAGACATTAACATCTTTGTAAATATATAAAACTGAGCTCTCATTCACAAGTTCATACCCATTTTAATTTCCTGACCACAAAGGAAGTTGTAGCGAGGATAAATTGGTACATTGTTTTTATTTGGTGAATGTCTTTTTGTTAAATTCTCCTTTTAGAGTAAAATAGCAACATTTGGAAGTGGAATCTTCTTTATGGGTATAATTTTATTATAGTAGCATGCATTGAACAATATCAACGCTGTATAAAATAAAGATGAACCTCTCTCCAAGGATCTTATATCAGAATTTCAGTCTGCAGTGTTGGCTCTTACGCTATCCAGTTCAATTCATCCATCTCCTGCCATGATCTTGATGTGCTCTGAAATTGCACCAAAGTATAGCTGGTCGCAAATTTCACACTTACCACTTTAGACAAGTGAAAGGTCAAGGGCTTACAACAGTTGAGCAGCTCCTTTTCAGTACCACGAAGCACAGACAGGCATGGAAGTGACTGCAGGTCAGATCAGCTGTAATTTATACTAACTATATAAGTCCATACAGATCCATCCCACTACCCCCAGACAGCAGAATGTGTATGTTTGAACATTGCTCACTTGTCTCACTTATCTGCTCTGTGCAACATTGGAAATAAATACACATGCACACTTTCATTTAGTGCCATCCTTTAGTTTTCAGAATAAACAAACATTAAGTAGCTCTTTCAATGAAAAGCCTTTCCATATTTGGAGGGACCAGTTTAACTCCTAAGACAGAATTAAGACTTTAAAATAGCCAACTAACCAAAGGAAAAACAGGAGATGGAACTAGAAGCGGTCTAATATCTTGTTGAGAACGTTGCTAGAGGGAAAACATATGACATATTCATTACATTCTAAAATCTGAAAAATAGGCATTGCTTCTATCACTGAGAAATGATACTCAGTGTTGGTTTGAATATTATAATATGGGATAAAGAAAACCTAAGAAGTACTAATTGAATTCCCTTGAATCATATTACCAGGCCCCATTACAGCTGGCAAAACTGGATTTATATATTTTCGTTTACAGGAATCTAACAGTATAGGACTACTGTTGATTATTGTAATGTTTATGAGTCACAGGACTAAGCTATGGATGTCTCCCAGATGGGGAGAAAAAGCAAACTTAACATTGATGACTTAGCTTTCATTCCTAAATAGAATAAAAACAGTGACTGAACCTAAAAAAAATTAAATATGTAACTTCTGATGTGTAGCTACTGTACAATTTGGTTTTGTCCTACGAAGGCCTCAGTTACAGATTCGCAACCAGTCTTGGCCAAGAAGAAATGAAGACCCCTTTGTCCTGCAAAAAAATCCCATTAATGTCTTTTTTTTCATTTTTAGAACTGGGGTTGTTAATGTTCCAATTTTGAAGTAATTTCTTTTCTGAATTGTCATGTTTTAAAAGGAATTTAAATATGTGATGATCACAGAATAATAATAAAAAAAAATCCCTTTTTGCCTATACCCACACTTTGGTTTGTTTTCTAAATTTGACACTCAAGTCAAACAACTGGTTTTCTTCCTCACATTGGTTACCCAACAGTGCAGTTCAGCACATCAGTTTATTCCTGATTAACAGAATCTGTTTTGTGGATATAAAATATTTGACTTTGACTATCCTGTTTTCACTATTAGTGGTCTACTTGAATTGTATTATACACTATTATTCTAGCGTAGATTATTCTTTTTGTGCAAGCAGTTCTGTAGTTATTATTATCAGACACTATAAAATATATGAAAATTTCTTTGGAATAGCTTTTAATCATGTGATATACAGCAAGAAGCTAATTTTTACATAACCCATGCAAAAAGCACTTCAGTTATTTGTTAAATCAGGATGAATTAGTCCCCCATATCCAAACTAGCTTTGAATACAGATAACAATGATACCTTAAAGCTTTCAATGCCAAGGTCTGGTAAAAAAGAATTTTGGAGTCCGTTGGAATTATTAGCTTAGGATGCACCACATCCAGTCTGTCCATTGCATAATACTTCAAAATTCTGTTCAAGCAGAATATATATATTTTCTCTTGGACAAGAAAATCATTTTGAGATTTCTTCAAGCATGATGTTGGCATAGGCTATACCATAGTATCTTTGGACTATTGCAATACAAATCAATAATAATGAGTCTTGGCCTTTTATGTCATCGGACATATCTGATGGAATATTGAAGATCAGTTACAATGTATTGCATGCATAACTGGAATAGTTGCTGGAAATAGGTATCAACAGAAGAAAAGCAGAAGCCATCACCAAATCACAATCAGCTACTCATCTGACATTGATCTTTGGAACTCAAGGAGAACTGGATCTTTTGAGCATAACTGCCCATCTTTCACAGCAAAATGATGGCATAAGTACATGTAGGAAAATATCTCCTAAGAGAAAAGGGCAAGGATTTGCCTCAGGTTGTTGCTCCACTCAATGTGAACTTAACTAAAATTCAAATTGTGAAATAATAAACCTGACAGAAATTAAAAGTTTATTCTTTACCTCCCAGTGCGTGCAGTAACTTAAAGCCAAACACCAACAAACAAATTGGCAGCTGGCATTTTAGCCTGTGAGGTGTTAGCCATCTGGTCCCACAAAATAAAACATTTATTTGATTTGTCTTAAGTATCTAAGTTAAGATATTACCAAGATGCAAAGGCATTAAAAGATTTTGCTTTCAGAATATTGGAACACCTTTTCCTTGGAATTTCATCAAGGGTATACATACCCAGTACTATGTATTTGTCTCTGCTAAGTCAGATGAGGAAGTTCAGAATAAAAGTTGTCTTCAGAAATTCCCATGTGGTTTTGAGTAACAGCTGCTGTAGCACAATCCAAGTGGCACACTCAGCTTTATATAACACTACCTACATTGTACTTTCTGTTACAGGGTTCCTTTCACTCATTCCTTTCTCGACAAGTACACTGGTCCCATCAGTTAGAATATCCAAAGGAATTTCTTTTTTCATGAAACTGCACTGCTAATGGTTTCTGCAGTACTCCTGATGTCTCATGATATTAAATGTTTGTTTGAAAAAAGTTTACTGTTGCTAATTTTGGCTTCAGCAACAAAATAATTTGAAGATACTACTGCTGTATCTATCCTTCATATGACACTGAAATGGTTGAATAACAACCTAATATTGACAAGATATCTGAAATCTGCCAAGAACATTTAATATTGCTCTGTCCTGAACACACCATTTGCCTGGGAATGTTTCACCACTAGATGATAGGTGATAAAACAAACCAATCACCCAAAGTGAGACTTAAAATAGCAGCAAATTCTTCTTTGGTAAGATTTGGCAGCGCTCTGTTTCTGTTCATCTTGCTCAGTGTTCTGGATATGCACAGGAAGACCCTTGCTTTCTAACACCAGAGGCTTTACCACAGAGCAAAGCAAGGGCTTCCTTCAGTGCCTGTTCACTGTTTGAGATTCTGTTGAAATTAAAGGCTTAGCTCCTCAGGTTTATGCAAGTTATGCCCACAGGCCCTGAAAAGTATTCTGGGACACTGCTGTTGTCTAAGGCTCTTATGCTTATTTGCATGCAGTCATTCAATGCTAGCCAGGAATTTTTCTGCTGATGTGGATTATCAATCAAATAAAAACTTCCCATGGATTTTACACATGCAGAAGAACATAGTAGTTTAAGCTTACTTACTAGTGACAACAGAAGTGTATATATTTCAAAATGTCAGTGGGAAACAAAAATCTAAAAGTAAATCCCAACTCCAGCACCTTTACAAATAAATTCCATGTAATTTACAACTACAGATATCCAAAGAGCTTAATTTAATGGTTATCCCAAAACATACTGCAGGGCAGAGTTAAGGTTGTTGGTTTCATAAGCTGGTTGGGTTTTTTTTTTTTTTACCTTATGCTAAACCTGGAATCCCTTCAGATGAACTGCAGGTATGGAAGGGGTATGCACCATGTTTGGTCTTTAGTGTTCAGGGGTTACAAGACACCATGCATGTCCTCAGCTCCCCATTGTGCTCACTGGGGAGACAGGACGCAGAGCAAATCAAACTACTTTCAGTTCTGTTGCCAGCACAGAAGCGCCACAAAACTGAGGAATAGCGATGTGTTGTAATTTACTATACAAAATTTCTTCTCTGGGTTACATGAACTATTAACATTTTCCACAAAAGCCACAAGGTGTCCCTTTCCAAGGGGGAAACCATCAAGTCTGTCAATACAAAATTAAAATTCTTCAATTAGGGGACTATCGCTTATCACAACAACATGGCAGAATATAACAAGGCACTGCAGAGAGGGTATGATGCAAGAAAGCTAGTACTTAAATAGAGGCTTTCAAAGGTAATAGAGAGATCAGTACATATTAAGGTTAGTCAGCAGTCTAGAACAGTAGGGAAAAATTTGAAAGGGACAAAGCGCTGCCTCTGCTATATTCACAGTAATGCTTTAACTACACAGTTAGCTCTCAGCACCATGCATTAACCATTTTTACAGTTTTCATCAGGGAGCAGCAAGGGCCAGAGGGTCCCTAAGGGGCACAGAGCCCAGGGGAATAACCTGGCCTGCAGGGCAGGGGTCTCATCGGCCAGTGGCCACCCCACAGTACCTGAGCAGGGCAGGCCTAGAGATAGTAGCCAGGGCCAACCAAGAGTTGAAATCACCAGGCAGGTTCATGGTGATGAAGCAGGTCTGAGGTCAAGCCAGGAAGTCAGTCTGCAGGTCAGAGTCAGGTCCAGCAATTGCCAGGCAGACCCCAGGTCAAGCTGGAAAGTCAGTCCACAGAGGCCAGGGTCAGCCAGACATATTGCCAGGCAGGGGCATAGCTGCAGCTGAGCTGAAAACCAGTACTCCTCCAGAGCAGCTTAGGAAAGAAATTAATGTGCAGGGCTGAGCTTAAGTAGAGCTCCTGGACCCGTGGGTGTGGGTGGAGGCCCCAGCTGAGGCAGGTCAGGGCCGCTAAGGCCTATTAGTGCACTCAGGCACCCTGTCTAAGTGCTATGTGCTACCTAAAATTTCTCTACCTGCTGTGTTTATCACATCTGCCAAATATTGTTGACCCTTGTGCTAGGATAGGAATATTTTAGCTGGTTTTGCTACATTTGTGCTGTAGCTCGAGTGCTTCTTAGCTAGATTCTGTTGGATGATACCTAAAAGAAGTTAATTTCTTTCACACAGGAAGGCTTTTCCTCAAAAAACCCCATAGAATCTGCATGTAAAATACTCCTTCTGTGCATTTATAAAGAACACCTAGGAATATAATGGTCTGGTCCTCTGTTTGAATGATTGATAAAATGGTACAGACTGGAAGGATGGGATGAGAAATAGACGTGACCAGACAGAAGCAGTTGTAAGTCTTGGACTCAGACACTAAAGGCGGGATTTAACTGTCTAAACGCAAGTACTTTCCATTTGAGGTGCCCTAGAGTATCCAAGATATCCACACATATGATCTTTGCCAACAGGCTTTAAACCAGGTACGTCAGGGGATGGTGATGACAGCTTGCAGATAAGTGAGGGAACAGAAGTCGGGGCAGTAAATACATGGGACAGGGTGACAGGAGCAAGAGAGCCCTCAGGAAGGATAAGACAGGTTAAAAGAAGATTTGCCTCAAGTGTTTGTGCACAAATGCACACAGTCTGGGAAGCAAACAGGAGGAGCTAGAGCTCTGTATGTGGGCGCAGAACTAAGACATCATGAGAATAACTGAGATGTGGCAGGAGCTCTGCATTGTAAAGAGCATACAGGCTCTTTAGGAAAGACAGGCAGGGAAGACAAGGAAGGGGGGGGTGCTATCTATGTGAGGGAGCAGCCTGGATGTATGGAGCTCTTTTGTGGAACAGAAGATAGGGTGACTGAGGGCTTGTGGGTCATGATCAGAGGAGAGGCTGGTAAGAACAACATTGTAGTGGGAATCTGCTACAGATCATGTGGTCAATATTAGGAAATGGATGAAGTCTTCTTTAAGCAACTCAAGGAAGTCACCAGATCACTGACCCTGGTTCTTATGGATTACCACCCTCGCACTGGGAGATTCTGCTGAAAAGGACCTGGGGTTCCTGGTGGGCAGCATACTGGAAGTATCAACAGGTGTGTAGCCAGTAGATCTGTCAGTAGACTGGCGCATACTGGGAGGTATCAACAGGAGTGTAGCCAGTAGATCAAAGAGTAATTATTCCCCTCTGTTTGCCACTTGTGAGACTGCATCTGGAATACTGCCTTCAGTTTTGGGCTCCCCAGTACAAGCAAGATGCTAGTAAACTTGAGCAAGTCTAGCACAGAGCTACCAAGATGGTCAGGAGGCTAGAGCACATGCCCTGTCAGGAGAACCTGAGGGAACTGTGCTTCTTTAGAGAGCAAGATTGTTTAGGGAAGGTGTGGGGTGCCTAGTAGCAGCTTTCTGATACCTAAGAGGAGGTTACTAGGAAGACAGAGCCAATTTCTTTACTAAGGAGCACAGTGGGAGAACAAGAGCCATAAATTGAAACAGGGAAGGTTATAGCTGGAAATAAGGAAAAAAATGTTCCACTGTGAGGGTAATTAAGCATTGGAACAGGAGCCCAAAGAAATTATGGAATGTTCATCCTTGGAGGTTTTCAAGACTTAACTGGACAAAGCCCAGAGCAACCTCATCTGAATGCGGTTTGATCTTCCGTCTTCCCTTGAGCAGAGTGTTGAACTGGAGACCTCTTGAGATTCCTTCCAGCTGGAAGGATATGTAATTCTATTGTATGTGGGACATACGTGGTGCAGAAACCACAAGAGACTCTAGCTCTTCTGGAATGATGGATGTAGGCTACATGGAAAATCCAAGGGCATGTCAGATGGCATTAAGGGCTTGTGTTTGGGCAAATGAAAGCCTGCTTGACTTTGCAAAGTGGCCAGGTGACACATTGATTTTCCCATTACAAGTGAAGTATATGCAGAGGATTATATACCTACCTCTTCTTTTTCCATCTCTTTTTAGCTGTTTTATCATTTTAGAATTCATTTCAGGGGAGTTTATCATTATGGTCTTTTGATCAGATGGAAAGACTTTTCTGGCAATTCCTAACAAGTAAAATTCTCTTTCCAAAATGCCATTCAAACTAAGGACCATGTTTCAAGGTTGGATCAGCACATTCTTGATGAATTTCAAGTCCGTACTATAATAGACACCACTGAAGCTAAAAATAGGGACAGGTGTTCAACCAAATAAGTAATAATCCAATGAAAAACAGTCTGACTTAAGATATTATTGTGGACAGCTCACAACAAAATCTTTATTCTGCTTTAATTTAAATACTGATGGGCTTGTGTCATATGTTGCTATATTAAGGGTGTGTCTGATACAGCTTCCCTGCCACAGGTCTTGTCAAGGTTGAGATTTCATGTTCACATACCAGTGTATGCCAGTGAGATGGATTATTACTTCCAACTGATTTTTGTTATTTATGAAAATATAAGGGAAATAAAATGCAGAGCAGAGATTTTCTAACTTCAACAACTTAATGCAGCTCAGAGCAGATTCAAGTTTTGTTTTTGCTATCTATATATTATGCTGTAGTGTCGCCTATTAAATTCAAACCGAGCAGAAGAAAAGGACGAATTTGCATATCCATTTCCCTTCAAGTTATGGATTTTTAAATCCACGTTGCTTGTGTCTATAGACTAATGAGTGCACCATTATGGAAGAGGCTTAGTATGTCACTGCATTTGGCATGTCCAGGTTTTTGCTCGGCATATAATATTTTGAGAGCCATTTTTTTCAAGCATAGCGTAATAGGCTTTAACTTTGCTAAGCTTTTCTGCCAGGCCTCCAGTGCCCTGCTGTTCTATTATATTGAACTTGTAAGCAGGACGCTCTGCCAGGCTCACCCAGATTACTGCTGCAATAAGGGCCCTGCTGAGTGACTAGTGTCATGATAAGTGCTAGGGAGGGAGTTCACCATCTTGGCATACTGTTCTCATCTTATTAAATTCAGCTTTGTGGAAGCAGGGAGTCTGCCTCTCGGCCTCACTGGCTCTGGCTCAGTCCAACTGCTACTGTCAGACAATATGAAAATAGGAACCACCACAGCTAATGGCAGGTGCTGCACCACCACAGCTGAGGAAAAAAGAGAGCTTTTTCTTTTTTTTTTTTATAGGCACTTGACTGGATTGATTTGAAAACATTTAGCTTTTTAATATTATTATAGCCCTCATACCCACAGATACTTGCTGTTCTTTTTGAGCATGTTTATTCTGTCCACTTTATACAGCCTCCTTTGTTCTTGTTTACTTACATGCAGGAAATAAAATGTAGCAAACAAGCCCTTGGAACAGGTCTGATACCATTCAGATTTGGTAAAGGATGGTATTGTAAAGATCGAGTCCTGACATCCGTATTCAGGCAAAACTCCCTACTGGGTGTTGCCTGAGGAAAATTTCCTGAATTCCAGTCTTGGGTTTCTACTGGGGGTGAAGCAAGTTAGCTGTTCAAGCCCCCCTGAACTCAATGACACCTGCTTACCTAATTCTCTTATTTCTTTTAAAAATCTTGCCTTTAGTTTTGGGTGGAGGATTCAGAATCTTCCCAGAGCCCTAAAATGACCAGCTGTGACCTGAGTGTAAGCTATGCTGCTGAATGCAGCAGGAAAAGTGCAACGTTCATAGAGAGGAGAGAGAGAACAGGGGGATATGTGTTTGTAAGCCATCCCTATGGAGAGGAAAGAAATAAAAATCACTCATTTTGTAGTATGAATTTCCACAGTAGTAAAGCATGGCTTAGTTCTGAATACCAGTTTCCAAAAGAGTATTTGCCCTTTATTTTTGAGCCTAAGGCTCTTTTGAGCTAAGAATGAAAAAGCCCTTCCCAAGGGCTTGTGGAAGGATAGATAAATTACTTCTGCACTTGCTGGTGTCTGAGCACATACAGAGTCTTCCTTGACATCAGCAACTACATTGTTTCTCACTGTTCAACAATAAATGTTCAAATAACCTCATTATTGTCACTTCAATGTTTTGTAAGATGGACATGATCAACACATGCAGTGCAACCTTTCTGACAGAAATATCAATGTGGTCCAGATACAGAAGTCATTGTATGGCAAAACCAAGTTGGGATCAATAGAAAATCCAGATTTTCAAATGTGTTTATGGCAGGAGTTGCTAAGTCTGGCAGGTTGCAGTTCAGCAGCACACTTGTTGGCCACGTCAGTCTTCATAAGAGTGACAGGTTTGATTAGAGTCTTTGAGCGAGGCTGATTCAAAAATTCAGATGAAATAAGATCTTTCTGCCAGTCTTTTGCAATATCACATTCACAATCCATTCCAGACTCATCAAAGGTAAGGAATAAAGGACTTAACATTTTAATCCCCCCTGAGAAAATGAATAAAGAAATTATATCTCCAAAAAGTGTGATTTTTTTTTTCTTGAAAAACGAGAGTGGAGAACTATTAGTGAAGCTGACTACCATGAATATTGTGTGTCAGACCTTTCAAATCCCAGGCAATTGGCATGCAAGGGAATTCTTGTCAAAATTCAAGGGCAAATGAAAGGATAAAACAAATCTATCTATCTGGTCAAGTTCATTTGTTAGACAAGTGCAATTTGTTTATACCTGTTCTTCATTTCTATATTGCATTCACAAAGTTGTCATTTGTAAAGGTTTTTAAATGTTTCTTCTAAGTCACAATTTTTCTTTTTTTCTTTTTTTTTATTCCTTAAGTCTTTCTTGTTATCCTGATTCAGTGTGATGGTATTGGGGGTGGGGTGGGTGTTGGGGTTTTTTTTGCTCTGGTCACTGTGTGGTCCACACAGAGCAAATTTCCAAGAAAAACATGATTAATTTAGGAAAGGTTTTAACCTTAACTTTTCTGGTTTTATCCACCTCTTTCACTATAGACTTAAAAAGTTTACTTGAAATTCAGAACACTGCAGCTAATGAGTGGATTACAGTGGAATGGTTGCTGGGAATTGTCCAGAAGTGTAACCAAGAGGTAAGTAGAGAAAGGTAACAATCTCAAGTGAAGTTTTTGCATTATATGAAATTCTTTTTATTTTGTTTTACTTTGAGAAAACACAGAGATCTCAGGCTTACATCTTTGCCACTGAATCCAGGCTTGGAATCAATAAAAGCGGGGTGATAGTGGTATGATTTGGAAAATATTTTATGAGGAATGCATGGAATCTGCTCCAACTTAGAGATGACACTGATCTCTAGCCATTGTGCCTGCAAACGTGGAACAAAGAAGGTGTCTGCTAATGCTAATCAAACAGATTTATCTTTGGTTTTCATGCTGTAATTTAAGTGATTCAATGGGGAGTTGCTCCTCTGTCAGATTCTGAGGGATTAAATGGCCTTGGGATGTGACCTCTCTTTGTGAAGGGGAACATCAACTCAGGATTCAGTTGGTTCAGATTTTTCTTCATTTTTATATGGAAGAAGAATGCCCCTGAGATATACCAACTGAGCAGCAAAATTGTAACAGGATAGCAGAGCTGGAACCACTCTCTTTCTGTGGTAAACCTGGATCTTGAAACTTGTTTCCATCTTCAGTGATTTTGCAGCTGAAGAGTCTAGTGCTTTTAAATTGCGACAGTCAGGTGGGCAAGACATTCTGAATGAAGGTGGGCCTATAAAAAAGTATTCACACTTGTCTTCCATTCATTACATAAAAATAACACAGAGTGTATTACCAAAGACAAGTGCACCTTACCATCACACTTCAGGCATCCTTTGTCCTGGTTAGCTAACAACCTCTTTTTGCAAAAGACTTTTGTCAAGTACAACAGATAGATATACATTAGCTATATAAGCCCAGGTATGCCTGTAGTATGTTGGGGAAAGTAATCAACATAAATAACTGAAACAATGGACCAATCATGTAGTCATTTTAATAAAGTCAAGTTATTTGTGTTTGGTTTTGTATATATGTATATATTTTTCTAACTATATGAAAACAGCATTTTTGGATATGGCAGTTTGGAGATAAATGTACCCTTGCAGTGTTTGTAGCAGAAACACTGAATCATTATGCTAGCGCACAAGAGTGAAAGAGAAAAACAAACGAATCTATTTTCACTGTCCAAGTTGAATGAAATGTGAAAAATAAACAAACAGCACAGATGGTGAAGCAGTTTAAATTTTTAATACTCTTTCAGTGTTAATCATTTCCGATATTTATAATAGCATGATAGCAACATATATTACAATATGTTATTTTATTCTAAAAAAAAAAAAGCTTAAGCAGATGAGCAATTCACAATTTTCAGCAAAGTCATATTTAAAAAAATATTTTTGGAACATAATCTTTTTAAATTTTCCTGCATGAATATTAAACAATCTGTTCAAATACTAAATCTTTGGCAGGATCTTATTTCTGTCTACTGTGCATAACATATCTGAAAACTTACAGTTCCGTATGCTCATTTCTTTTTCTTTATTAATTTGCTAAGTCCAGAAATGTAAGTGTAGACAAGCAGAACTAGAATTCTCAGTAACTCTCTTCATTGTTTTTCAGTATTCTCACAAACAGAACACAAATTTTGGAGAGAATCCCAAATGGCAGGTGCTGACACTAAGTAGAGACAGGAACAGCCTTCTTGTTAATGTATTATCTACTCCTCACCTACCACTGCTCTGTTACAAAACTCATTGACAATGAAAGCTAAATGAACTAACTGAAAACTAATTCAGTAGTTACAAATATTTCAGACGGCTGCATAAACCTTTCTGCAGCTTAAATGCAAACCAAGCAAAGAACCTCTGAAATCTTCTCTATGCCTAGCCACGTTGGATGACATCCAAGCAACTATATTTTCTTTCCAGAGCAAATTTAAAGCATTCTTTGCAAAAGGTGGTGTCCTGGAGAGATGAACTGGGAAAACAGAAAGACAGATGGAGGAAATCAAATGAATCAGGTACTGCTGCTTGCACAAGGAAGTGAATGAGGAGGACAAGTAGTTGATATGACCTTAGGAGATCCATATTGCTGTGTAACAGACCCATTAATAAATTATATGATGTTAGAGTATTCTGTACTTTGACAGTTGATCTAAATAGTCTCATCCCAAGTCACAAGAGACTCCATCTCCTTAACCACCATCTCTAATTTCTTTCTTTCATCTCCCTGAGGGATACTATGACTCCTAATTTGTTAAAGGGAGAGCAGATTAGAAGGAGTATGTTAGTTTATACAGTGTTGCAAGTAGTGAATGTAATGATATTTATAATACTTCTTCAAATTACTTTTGCTTTTGATACCAAAATGGCAAATACTGAGAAGCTAACATTTAGGTCCCCTAATTAAGAGAAAAATACAGCTCTCAGGCCTTGTTCCTGTGTTCAGTAGTTTCCTTCAAATTTGGAGAAACAAGCACACTTTCAGGTCTGTTACTGTCCTATTGCCCTCCCATTCTAAAGATGACCGTGGCTGCTTGGTGGGTATTGACGGGTTTATCAGGAATATCATGGGGCCAGTTCTGTGGAGGTGACGTTTTCTTGTCAGAAGCAATGGAATGGTTGACTGTGTCCCCATTAAGTGAATATAATATTTATCAAGAGAATAGCCAATCTAAACTGGTCAAAGGGTTGGGGGAGGGAATTACTAGACATTTCTCACAAAAATGTTAATTTTAAATTTTTTACCTCCAAAAAATTAAATGTACAACATTTTTTTGCAGTGAGATTTTTGATTTATCATTTCCTCATTCATATTCATCTTTTCTCCCTTTCTTTCCCACTGGAAACAAAGAGAAGGAAGACAAAAAGGGAAAATGGAAACCAGAAGCTCTTTGAACCGAATTCATACCAATGACAGATATAGTAGGAAAGAAATGAGAAAGGAGAAAAGCTCTGTCAGCTTCCTATAACTACATAAACCTCCTTTTCATTGTTCTTCCCTTTCTTCCATAAAAGCCCAGAGTGTGCCTCTTGTTCTCCTAGTGTGAAGAGCCAAAGAGCAATTTTGCATAAGATCAGAGACAGGTATATGGGCAGTGACTATGAAGGATATCTTTTTATTTAGAGGTCCCCATGAATGGTCATTCTGTTAAAGTTACTGACTGTGCTGTCAGTTCATAGAGCTGTCTTTTTTATTTTCTCCTTTAACTTGAGGATTGAACCTCCACATTACCTAGCTGGATAGCGATGTTCAACTCATCCTAATTGTGGAGCATTCTGCTATTATGGAGGTGCTATGCCTCCTTAATATGCCTTACCTTTCTTCTGAGGGAGCTAACACCCTAGTTGTCCATACTCCTTTTGGAAACTGTAACCCTGTGGTAGATGCTGTCAGCCTTGTAAGTTTTGCTGGGTAAATATGAAACTGTAGTCTTAGCTTGCTTCTAGGCAACTGATACAGGGAGGAGAGGATGCTTAGCGTGTACCCCCTTAATGGGTAGGTACATACTGCACTGCCAAGATTTTCCAAAATGGTGAGTGGCTGAAGGTGTTTTGGCTGGTGGGTGCCCCAGCTGAGATACCTTATAATGAGCCTGATTTTTGGAAAATAGCTTTTGAAATCAGGCCTTTAACAACAAGCACTAGTCACTCTCAGATGCTTGGCAATATGCTGCCTTGTTTTCCTCCTTGATTTTTGCAGCCCTCACTGTGGACCATCTCTGGTGACCATCACAAAGCCTGTCTATATTAAAAGATAATTTAGCTGGTACCTGTGATAGATTCACATCCTTTACATATCAGCCACAAGAGGGGGATGTGGAATACTCACTGAATAGTAGGGTTTAGTCCACTGTTTCTGACAGTTGTCAGTGTTATTGATAGCTTCTGTGATTTTTACCATCCGGCCACTTTTAGCACCAGGCTTATTTTCCTGGAGATCACGGCTTGCAACAGTCTATTTTTAGTTAGGAGCAACCTTTAGAGGGGGTTCAGATGGAAATATTCTGTCACCTACATTTGACCCCCTTTTACTCTTTAACAGAACAGTTTCAGTTGTTTAACACTTTCAGAGAACTATGCAGCTATCTCAACACATAAAAAGGGATTAATGGTACAATATGATTTTTTCCCAATAAATAAATTCTAATTGATACATAGATTCTAATCACAGGAAACCTGTTTTACAGCAACTATGCTGTGATGGGCTATTTTAGGGCCAGAGTGGTGCATACTGTAGAAAATTTGTACATGAGGGCAAAAGGAATAGACAATTGCTTTTGGGGACTGTGTAGATTAGTACATCATTGCATACTAACAAAGTGCTAATTGCTCCTTTTGACCACAGGCCCAGTTTACAGAGCTTTAGCACAAATGTGCCCTGTGCACTAAATTACAAAACTAACACTGCATTATTTCTCGGTACAGCTTGCAAATTCTTGTAGGGCAGTATGCATTAGCCTTAATTGGACGCAAAGAAAAAGGATGGCATAGAGATACTCACTTGCAATTTAGAAAGAACAGCCCTAGTGCTAATTATCCAGGTTGCAAATGTTGCATTTACTTTGTGACGATAGTAGTGAAAGCAAACAGTATACATGTATTTATATAATTCTAGGATTATGTTCTAATATTTTATATAATAACTACACAAGCAATAATTTGTCTCTACTTGGTATGTTAGCTAAAAAAACAGGTGTGAACTACTTTGAACAGGTTGTTGGTACTGATTTTAGAGAAATTTTAAAATAGCAGCTGTTTAGAAGGTTTGCCAATTAGTTAATGACCATTTCACAATAACTGGGAAGGTAGAACAGAACCATGTAGAATAATCTCTTTTCTTTATCTTCGTTAGAATCATACTCAGAAAGGTAGATGTTTTAGTTTGGAAAAATAGCATCTCATCTTTCTGGTCCTTTTCTAAAAGTCCAGAATTATTTGCTCACAGACTCTTTCCACCCCTCAAAGAGGACAGAAAGAAGCATCACGACTGGATACACAAAGAGTCAATAAGAGACTTCACTTGTTTGGAAAGACATAAATCTACAGGTGTCATTCCCATTCTGCTGCACATCACTTAAACCTTTCCTGCACTGGACTCTTGATTTTGTTGTTCTGCTAACAGGGAAATTTGAAGATCGGGCTTCTTTCACATATTTGTTTGGTCCCTTTTTTCTTTTCGTACAGGAGTTCTTATAGGTCTGACACTTTCTTTACATAGGCAGCCTAGCACTAAATGAATTTAATTTCTACTATAATTTAATTCTAGCTCTTCAAATTCTTCATTTGGGATTTGAAGACTCTAGTACTAGAGTCCCAACCTAAGACTTCAGGCATGCATTGTAGTATTTGAGAATAGGGCATGTATTACAGTATTTTAGTAAGGAAAAGGTATTTGGAAAGGGAAAAGAAAAGATGCTATAGGGAATAATCCAGTGTTGTGAAAAGAATAGACTAAAATATTTTGTGGGTTTTCTTTTCACACATTGTTAAAACAATATGAATACTGAATAACACAAATTCCACTCTCTAGTCTGTCTTTTATAATAAACGAGTTGATAAAAAAAAGTATAAAATGCAACTGAAAAGGACAGGTATGTGTCACCATAAGGGCACTCTGTGTCACAAAGCAAGTATGCCTTAGCGCCAGCCAAAACAACCACCCACTCAGGGTACTGAAGGGTAGGCATGCTGTTATGACCCAGATTCAAATGGTGAGAGTCAGAGTGAGAAAGTGAAAGTGTTAATATTACTTCAAGCACAGAGCTAATGGGAGGGGAATTTCTGGGATTCCCCTTTCATTCCTGTTCTCTCTCAAAAGAAAACTACAGAGTTCCCTCTGAAAAAAAAAGTCTCTTTGGCTTATCACCAAATGTTGAATTTTTAGACTGAATGATGTGCAGCAGAACTGTGTACCTGTCCTGGCTGGAAATACATGTGTGAGTACTGAAGAGGGATAGATGAATTGAGAGGTATAAAAAATCTCAGAGGACTTGAAGCTTTGACTAGTGCTGAAACACTTTTTGAGAATGGAAAAAGATGGGTAATTTAAAATACTGACATACTTCTTTGTTTTGCTGCAGCTGACATAAATTTGAAAGACAATAAATCTGTTGCAGCCATCAACACCAAATCCAGCAGCCTGCCCCATCAAATAGCTTGCACAATGGCTTTTTGGAGAGGATGGAGCATATGCTTACCATACTGCTGCAAAAACTCCTTTTTCTTACTCCTTCATGTGCCTAACTCAGTTCATTCTTATTAGAGCAAGCATTGTTATGTTGCTGAAGTGTCTAATATTTTATATTTTACAGAAATATTAGGAAGCCTTCCAACTCAGATAGGCTTTGTATCATATTAACACTGAAGTGGTTAAACAAGAGTTAACATTAGCAAATTCAACCATTTTACAGTGGTTGTTTTTTTAGTTTTTAATTAAGTTTAATAATTAAGAAATTAAAGCTTTATCAGACTCTAGCAGCTCCTATGTTGAACAACACTCAGATACAAATTACTTGATCCATTGCAAGTAGGTGACTCACATAGGTAGATTCTGTGTAACAGACATAAGGATTGCAGCATCAAGCTCTCTGAAAACTTCTATGCCTCAGGAGGTCCTGTATTCAATGCATTTTCACATAATAAGTGTAGGGCAGTAAAGATAATCATGTGGTAGTTCTCCCTTTAACTTGTTAAAACTGACGTGGGTTACAGGGCTACCACTATCTCTTTATGTTAATGTTTTCTTCCTTTGATGTAGGCAGCTTTTCGGTCGGAAAGAATGAGAAATGTCAGTATGTGGTTGCTTGCTTACAATATTTAGAATGACTTCAATAAATATGACTTTTTTGCAAAATAGAAATGATTTATTTACATTATCAGTTGTGCTTGCGGAGACATTCCCCTAAGGTAGAACATAAATGAATTAAAAGTAAGGCTCAGTGGTGACTCATTAGACTGCCTTCCTCTGAAGCTTTCCAGTGTTTGCAGGAGAGGGTGATGGAAGGTGGCGGAGGAGGAGGAGGAGGAGATTATCTCCTTTTGTGATGGCTCTTGTCAAGGCTTTTTGTCCCAGTGACTGAGCGCAGATATTGAAAGTCTGTTCTATCTCCCCAATGTCTGATGTCAACATCAGATGTCATCCTTAGCGGCAGCAGCAGCCGCCGCTGTGACAGTAAAAGGCAAACAGTGGAAGACATAGCCAAAATGTTGAAGTCCCTGCTTCCCTCCTCAGGGCTAACAAAGCATGCAGAGACCTACATTCTGAACTTGGGACGCAGCTGTTAAAAGCACTTTAGTTTTTCAACCTGTGTGTCTGGAAAACTTTGTGATTGCAAGTGTTTTGGACAAGTCTGTCTTTTGAAGCAAAGCAAAAACTGGATTCTGAAAGTTTGAAAGTGTAACAACTGAGTAAGAATGGCAGAATTTCACACCTTTTATTTCAGATTTTCAAAAAAGGCAAAATAATGTGCCTGGTGTTTTAACTCGGCTTTGTTTTTAATAAAATAAAATATATGACAATATAAAACTATATGGATGGAATTAAATGAGCCATACAATATACCCCAGAAACCATAACAAATTGCATCTGCACAGAAATCTTCATTCTATGGGGCAGTTTGAAAAGTATTCATTTCACATAAAAGCTGTTTATTAGTCTCATCACATTTCCTGGTACAATGGAACTGTTAGTAATATATAGCAGTATTGGAAAACATTTTAAAATGACTGTATTCAAGGACTGGAGTGAGTTGCCTTACAGTAGGTTGTCATGCTGTTTCTTTTTCTTCTTTTTTTTTCAACTGCCATCTGTGCTCCAGAGTTTAGGTTTTCATTAAAGCAAAAATCAGCTGTAAGGATTTCAGTCTCATTCTCATTAAAACCCCTTTGAATAACTGAGAACCTGATCATATAGTTGCAAAGAAAAACTCTGAAATGCCATCCTTTTCTTTTCCAGTTTGTATGTGATCCTCATCAATTTAAAATCTGGGCAGTTCTAGAGCTGTATGGAGTCATCTGGAGGCACAAACAGAAACCAAATAGCCAGTGTTGTAATGAAGCTCCTTTACCCTTCTGCAAGCTTGCAGTTGCATCTCTGAGAGGTCAGAAATATCCCATTAATCTCAATGCAGTATCAGCTTGGAGATCTAAGGACAGTAACTTAACTGTCAACTCTATTAACCATTTCATTTTTGATCAAAGTGTATGACATTAGGTGTATGGAGATTGGCACAGGTTGCTCTATGCAGTAAACATGAGTAACTGGAGAGATAAATTACCAGCAGTCTGAATTGCTAATTAAGACAAAATCTGAAATTTCCGGTGATAACTTTAAAAATATGTTTATTTTAAATCCATTGGGTTGGTTTTGTGGGTGGGTTTTTAGGAACAGCACTGCATTTTTCCCATCCTTGTGTTTGTATAATTTTGAATTGTAGAAGAACTCAGGTGGAAAACAAAACCTACTAATAATTAATATTACTATTTCCGTTGATACCACTATTCAAATTGTTGAGGGAACTCAATAGTGGTTCAGATGTTGGTTTTGTACTTCACATGAAAGAGGCCGGCAACCTGGTGGTGCTGGTATCAGCGTATCTCCAACTTGTCAGTGGTGCTCAGGAAGTGATGCCGTCATGAATTGTTACAAGAATAACTGTAGATTGAAAAACAAAATAGTCAGTGAAGTAAATTGCCTTCCCTCCTCCTCTCCATGTTGATGTTTTAGGAGGGTGGTTCTTTTTCACACATTTTAATCAAAATGGTTTGTATTTTGTTTGTTAATGTTTGTTGTTGGTTTTCCATATGAAAACACCATTTTCTTACTGTTTCAAGAAGCTTTTAAAAATGGCATTGACAGAAACAGGCTCAGTATAACTCCATGAAAATGAGAGCTGTTTTAGTCTTCTGAAAGTTTACATTCTGAAACTGTTTCCTCTTTTTCTGGATAGCACCATCCATTGGATCTCTCAGATAATTCTCTTCTGAAGTTCTGGGATTTGGAGAGGCAGGAGGGAAGGTCTCCATTCAGAGTACTAAGCAGGCATGACCTGATTTAAGTTGTAAAAACTGAGATTCATGAAGCCTGAATTAATGGTTGCACAGCCCTTGAAAAGTATACAGTGCAGTATAATTGCTGAGTGCAACATAATTGTTAATTATTTTGATGTGGCTTCAGGCAACATAAAAACAGCAGTGTGCTCACACTTTTCATCTGCAGGAGACACCAGAAATCACAGGATTAAAAAAAATACTGTATTGTATAGGCCAGTTAACAGGAAAAAACCAGTATGGGGGAGAAATCCTGGCATTCTGAAACACGACTCTGCTAAAATACAGTATTTCATGGGAGACTTGTGTGATACTTTAAGGTAAAATGTTTATCAGTAAACTTCATATTCCCTTGCAAGTGGGAAATACCAGTTCTGCTGGCATTAGTTAAAGTGAAAGGATGCAAGGCAGGTTCATGGTTATAAAACTGTTCAGAAGATTGTTTTTCTTTTACTAATGCAACACAGAATGAGGCAACACTGGTAAAGGGAAAAAGAGAGCTTTGTAAGCAGAAGAGCCAGTGGCTTGACCGAGTGGTGGTGCAGTTCGTGCATTTTCCAAGTAAATTCCTTAGAAACCGATTTAATTGGTGAGTAATGTTTTACTGAATTGCTCTCTTAGATTGTCAGTGGAACAGAGTGAGAAATTGCAGTGCGTGAGTGTCAGCTGCATGCTGCAGCTGCAGTTGTTCATGAGGCTTGGTCTAACTTCTTGCCAAATGAAGTCTGGAGAGATGACAGAGGCTTAAAGCTCCTGATCCTCCTTGCTAACCTGCAACAGAGAAGATGTCCTAGGGTGAAATGCTGATTCTGTTAAGTCAGTGCCAAAGCCTCAGCTGACTTCAGGAGGAGCTGGGTTTCACCCTGGTTTTTGCCCTTAGAAAAGTAGACACTGTGAGTGCACTGAGGCGTCTTTGTGAGAATCATGCTTTGTTGTGGCTCTGGCTGGGGAACATTTAATCAACACTGAACTGTGCTTTTTACCTGGAATCAACACCCATCTTGTGTCAGCTCCATGTGTCGTCTCTCAGTTTCCCTGCTATGCGGCTGTGACAGAGCTCACGTGCTGTGAGAAAGTCAGAGCTTGCTCTCCCGTGAGTCTCCTGTGTGGATTCTGATCCATGGAGATGGAGGGGGTTTGCAGACCGTACTCACTGCTGTGCCACAGGAAGGAGTTGCAGGTTCTGTGCACTGTGGACATGGACAGACAGGGAGTTTTGTTACCGTAGTTGCTCTAGTCTCCAAAGGTTTTTTTAGGTTTCAGCTCATGAGTATGTGCAGGGCAGAAAGAGGTGATATGAAATGATACTCAGAAAAGATTTGGTTCCTCATCCACACACACCAGTGCAAAATCAAATAGTAAAGAAAAGCTATTTTCGTATAGCTGGTATAACTGAAAGAGAGTATCATTTCACAGTACAAAATCACTATGGAATTGCCAGGCCTTGTATTAATTTGGTTTATATCACACAGAGTAGTGTGCACCAGTAAAAAATTAACAACTGGGTATTTTGAAAGGAATGGTACTTATTACTTATTTGTGGGTTTCATGTTGGAGACATTTTTTCTGATATTGGAGGTACTTTCGTATGCAAAACTTCACCCACAACAAATGACTCAGACCTAAGAAAGCAACCCCAGTGAGAAGGCTGCTTGGTAAATGATGAGCTGGCAGGGACATACTGATTTTATAGAGAAGGCAGTTTGAATACATCTCATGTGACTAATGGGATACGCTATCACTCACAGTCTCTCTACTGAGTATAGCATGTGTACAATATAAAAACATGTTATTTTGCAAAGCTTTTATGTATCTGGGAGATACTTAGCAGCACATTTACAAAGCTGGTGGAAATCTCTTCAGCTAAGTTACCTTTGTTATCTTGTAGCTTGTCCCACTTCAAAGATTAACACAAATCCAACACAACAGTACAAGGATACAGGTATTCGGCTGTTAATATGTAAGTTTACATTAGAACTGCTCATCCTTATACCATTTGTGGAAGCAGTAATTATAGCTACTCCCAACCATTTTGTGTCATGGTAATACTCTTGCAGATTACTGCATTTATCAGAGGAACCAAGGGGGAAAGTAGCTAGAACACTGAACTTCTGATGGGTTTAACAAAGTGTGACGTTCAGGGGAGTTTTAGATCATCTTCTCTGGTTTTTAATGTACAGTGGGACTTAGAATATTCAACTGTTACTGTAGAGATATTTATGTTAAAAAACACCTTAAATGTAGCTGTATTTAATATGCAAAATGCTTAAATGTAGGCAGACTCACAAATTATTCAGATCAAATAGCTATACAGCTTTAAATAGTGCTGAAGTCAAATATGGCCTATATGCCACCTAACAGTCAAGATAGATCAGAAGATACAGAACAAAAATGACTGATTGACCAATCCCATGTTAAAGAAATTGGAATTTAAGTGATGATTTAACAAGAAAACAAACAAAAATAAACTGAGCTTTAATTATGCTGATACAGAAAGACTATGGAGAATTATTTGAGAGAAAGAAAATTAAGTGCTACAAGAACAGGCGTTCTTTGACATTCCTTTGAGAAATATAAAAAGCAGAGATAATCAAACTCATAGCACGGATCTGGAACATACATGTCAAGTCCAGAAGATATTCTGCATTTCCAGAGACAAAGGTTTCTAATGTAGTGATTAGAAAAAACTTTGAGTCACTCCAGGCTTAAGTGGATGGTATTATTTATCATTTATATAAAATTTCCTCAGATATTTTAGCAATGTAATGATAAGAACTAAATCTCCATGTGGAGAAACATGCCAGCCATATCAATATAGCAATCACAATGGCTCTTTTAAATGAAAATTGAAAAAAACTGCCTGTTTGTATGAAAGACAAAATGTGTTGAAATAATTAAAAATAGCAAAATAGTTAAAAAGTCTTATTTAAACCATAAAATGTAAGTACTTTTATGTATAACCAAGTATATAGCTGCTTTTAAGAGAAGTAGACTCCAGTGTGTATGTCAGTTCAGTTATTGCTTAAAACATGGACTTTAAGTTATTGTGGAAGAAACAGAAGTCCTACTTCTATGTTGGCTCTTTTTGGTTCTTTCCTACTGGATTCCCTTGGGATGTGATTGATACAATCCCAGTCACAGAGAAGCAACACCAGAAACGGCACGGTTCTAAGATGGTTGAATTATAAGCCAAGAAAAAAGAAATGCCAGTTGGCCAAACACAGGAAGTATAACTCTGTCAGTTTGTTAGTCATTATGTCTCTGTCACAAATGAAAGTAGTATAAAGAAAGTCTGTTGTTTCTAGCTCCTGCCTATATTGAAATATTGCTCCCATATGATAACATTGAAATGGTTATCTCTGCTATGTTGATGGTGGTATTTTCGTTTGACTTTGTTCATATTTCACATGTAGATTCATCATTTTATGTTCCAGCTTTGATCACAGAGAACTAACATCTAAACATGCCCATCTAGCAGTTAGTTGTCCAGGCCGTGTTACCCTACCTGACTTACAAGATTGTCACAGAAAATAGTGGCAGAATGTAAGTGACGTTTAATTATAGCACTGGTGTTACTTCTGTCCTTGCTAAGAGGCCTGTTACTTGTCATAGATAGAAATTAGGTTGGCCTGACCTGATTTAATCTTAACAAATGTATCCTAGCTGTTGCTTTTCTCTTTATTAGATCCTGGACTTATAAATATCTTATGTGATTGTTTGTTGAGCTGAGTTAGGCTGGCCAGCTGCTGGGTATGATTGCGTGGTTACGTTACCAAAATCAGCTTGGGCTGGGCTGTTTTCCTCCTTGCATGTCATTTGCTTGTTCCGCTTTCTTGTGTGGCGTTGGCGTCTACACAGCCACCCACCAAGTAAAATTAAACATTTGATCCAGCAGAACTGACCTAGCTGGGAAGAGAGGAGTAGAGACGGGTAGAGAGGGAGGTGGGAAGAGTTTTCAGACAAATCAGTTCCTTCACCTGGCTTACTGCACAGCTGCAAAAATACCAGTGCTAACACTAGGCAGATGGCCAGGTGTGTGGGACAAAGTATGACTGCCCTGCCCATTGACTACGTACACATATGTTGGGTGAAAATTATTATCAGCTCCTCTTTCTCCCTGTGCAAACTAGCATGGTGGTTACCTATTTCCAGTCTTTTACAACCTCTTGTATCCTTGAGGTTGTGAAAATAATTGCTAATGGCTTTAAATTACTTTATCCAGTTCCCTATGAGCTCTAGGCCATGGTAAATTTCATCAGGTGTATACAATTTAGAAACCTCTAACTTGTCAAAGTAACCTCTAACTTGTTCTCTCCCTTTCCTAGCCTGAGTTCTTACTTTACATCACTGTGTTAGTTCTCTGACCATTGGTAACCTCCTGAGGCTGCAGTTTCATGTTTGTTGACTAAATAGTATTCCTGTCCCAGTTGCTCTGGTGTTTGTCATGGGACATCACCCTCCAAGTTGTGCTGGTGCAAGTGGTTGGGAGTCAGTTTTGTGGATTAAATCAGGGAATTGATCCAAGTTGAAAAAGTCATGTTTTATTAATTGTTCTATTTTAACCCAAATCCCCGAGGGGACAGCATGCCAATGAAAACAAGCCGGGGATTGGGAATACCTTAAGCCACTGACCACTTTCTATTGTGAAAACAAGCCCCTGCAAAGACTTCAGCAAAACAGCTTCAGACTTACATGATTGCAGCTGAGATTAAAATCTGGCCTTGATGCATCAACCATCTGTTTCCATCCCAAGAAAAAACACTCAGCAGGAATATTTGTAATTCTGAGGACAGGATTGTGGTTTCATTCCTGTAGTTATATATCACAAATAACTCTACTGATGGTGTTGGAGTTATTTTCTTGTTTGTTCCAGTGTATATTGTTTGGGAACCTACTCTCCAGAAAATTACAGAATGAAAGGCATGCTTTGGGACAGACCTGGATTTCAGTCTCTCCAGGTTTACACCAGCATAACTCCAGTAGAATGCTCTGGATTCACACCAGTTCAGCTCAGAATATAGCCTTTTTTAAGTAATAGCAAATGCATATAATTTTGTCTCAACTTCGGAGGAGTGTACCTCACCACTGCTATCTCGGTAGTCCTAATTAAATGTGACATTTTTTCACTCCTTGAATTTGCCCATATTTGAAGTGACCTGCACAGGGAGTGTATTAAATCTGTGAAGGAAAAAACACACAAATGCCTGTATTTTTATTTTCTGCAAATCCAATTAAAAACATATAGAATAGAAATGAAAATACATATAATGAGATTCAAGTCAATTAAAATGATCATCACTCGGGGATCTCATCTTGCTGACCATTGTGTTTGCTAGCAGTTACAGAAAAAGTTTTACTCTTAAAAATATGGATAAGCATTTTGACTAGGTTGCTGAATTTTCTGCTGTTCTTTTTTATCTGTTTCTATTACTTATGTCTGGTGCACAGTGGCACCCACTGATTAATGTCACCACTGGTATGATGAAATATGCACTTTGGTTTCCCGGTAAGAATTAAAAGAACTGGGAACCAGTGTTTATAACACATGCTGGAAGAAGATGTTACATATCTGTTGACTTAATAGCTAAAAGAATATAGCAAAAGATCAGAGAGATGAAATGTCCTATTCTTTTGTGTACATCTGTGGGCTCATGTTTACACAAAAGATGACACACAACTTGGAATGCCTTAAAAAAATTTTATCTTCTTGCCTGATTTGCATACCTCTTCAAACTTGCACATAGCATAGGATATATTCGTTTAGTATATATTTGTTTTGATAGTGTCTTCTTTTTTGTCACACCATTCCCCCTTCCCTCCTATCACAATCCTGACTTTGCCTCCATTTTCATCTTATACTTTCCTCCTTCCTGCTGTAGACTAGATTTGCATATAAAGCCAATTAATAAGTACATCACAGAAATAACATCAGGTTTTTGGCAGTCTCTGCTCTGGAACCCGAATATTGGGGATATTTACAGATGTTCCTCTCTTTACATCTTCTCCTCCTGCAGCATCAACAAGTCTTGCCACCTTCTCCTTCTGCATGACCACACAGGAACCATCTGTCTTCCTTGCAGACTTATCTTCAGTCTCTCTGCTTCTGCAGCTTCAGCAAGCATATCCTTCTTCAGCTTGCAAATTTACAGGCCTGATTCTCCACTCTACCTGTAGAGGATTTCCTAAAGGGCACCATCAGCAGAGCTGGCTTCTTCCTTCTTTATGGACCAAGGCAGATTCTACACTAAATCCCTGCATGTCACTCAAGGACTGATACTGCCCGGATCTCATTCTGAAGGAGGAAACTTCACACGGAAGCACATGTAACATCACACAGTACTGAAAGAAGATACCACTGGTTAGTCTGTTAATCCACAGCCAATTTTTTTTTTTTTTCTCTCAAATACATCCTAGTACATTGTAAAGCACTACTGTTTTCAGGCTCTTTTGTCAGAATTTGTCATGAGTCATGATTGTCACTTTTGCAGGTCATCCACTGCAATCCAAAGAAGAGAAGAACTGCAAGTATTATATTTGGTATTCATCGGCATGTGTGATGGGTACATATTTTGCATATGCGCTATAGTTCTTTCTGACAACTCCAGGGAATTTCTCAGTAGATGTATGTGTTTGGTGTTCTCACCATGTTATGAGTGTCTAAGTGGTCATATATATATAAGTGTTCATATGACATTCTGGTCCTTAACCATGAGTCAAGTGTGCTGATGAAGGCTAACCACATACCGCGTTAGTAAAACAGTGGGCAGCAGGTTGAAGAAAATGACCGTTCCCCACTGTTCAGTACCTGTGAGATCACTTCTGGAAGTCTATGTCCAGTTTGAGGTGCTGTGGTACTAGAAAAATATTGACATATGGGGGGTCTATGCTTTGGTATGATATGCATCTTACCAATGTATATGGGGGATCTTACCAATGTATACAAATACCTGAAGGGAAGGTGCAAAGAGAACAGAGCCAGGCTCTTTCCAGTGGTACCCGGTGACAGGACAAGAGGCAATGGGCGCCCATGGAAACACAGGAGGGTCCCTCTGAACATAAGGAATCTTTTTTTTGCTGTGAAGGTGACTGACCACTAACACAGGGTGCCCAGAGAGGTTGTGGTATCTCCATTCTTGGAGATATTCAAAAGCTGTCTGGACATAGTCCTGGGCAATCAGCTCTAGGTGCCCCTGCTTGAGCAGGAGTATTGGACCAGATGACCTTCAGAGGTCACTTCCAACCTCAGCCATGCTATGATTCTGTGACATGCAGGAGCAAATCCAGTGAAGAGTCAGAAAGATGATTAGAGAAGCATATGTTGTAGAAGGCTGTCGAGAAGATCATAGTGAGGGTGGGCAAACACTGGAACAGAGGCTCAGACCGATCGTGGAATCTCCATCTTTAGTGATATTCAGAACACGACTGGTCAAAGCCCTGAGCAACCTGGTCTAACTTACAAGTCAGGTCTGATTTAAGTGTTGATCCTTTAGGCAACCTTTAGGTTGGTCCTTAGGCAACCTAAATTATTCCATGATTTTATGTAAAATTTAACCAAGACTTTCCACTCTTTGCAGGTCTCAGTGAATGCAGTGATATTTAAAGCAGGGCACAACATAAAACCCAAGCTGTTGGCAAAGATTAGTAGTATGAGTATATTTTGATATCTCTGTTGTTATTATTATTATTTTGCACTTGTGGAGCAAGGACCAGAACTGTTGAATGTGCTACATGGGCGTATGTGGTATGACCAATATCCATTTATACATTATTTCACAGAAGAGTGCCCTGAAGACATGACTACAAGAAGCTGGGGTATAGGATATGCTGTACAACAGGCTATTTGTTAAGTGTTAATACCACAGACTTTAAAGATATGACATGAACACAACTTTCCAGAGAAAACTTGGACACTTCTGGAAAAAAAGCTTATGATAGGTCCATCCCCTCCTGCCATTTCAGCTGATCGTTTTCTACTCTGACTTATATCCACACTTCAGTAATGCATGTGGGGAGAGCAAGTTCCCCTGGACAGGAACAAGAAGTTGGTGAACAGAAGTGTCTTTGCACTGCCTCTACTTATAAGCCTTGGCACAAAATTCAAGGCAGGATTGATTGAATCAATACCTTCTCATAAAGCTGTGTTAACTCTGGATACTAACTATCTACAAACCAAGGAGGGGAAAAGTAAGTGCTGAGAAGGCACTTAGTGAAAGTTTCCTTAGGATAAGATCTGGAGACAAGTAACCATGTTGAATTTGCAAGAACTGATAAACTCAGGGCACCTTGAGTCTGCTGAATTGATACAAGGCTACTAGCACACGCTGGCATCAACAGTGGGTTGTATAACTTGGACCACATCCTGGGAGGCAGTGAGTGCTGTATGAAAAGACTACAGGATTATATGCACACCTCAAGAAAGAAAGGACTCCCTGAAGGACTTTCTAAACAACTACCTAGAAGCCATCGGTACTTCAGCACGATCCTCTGCTTCCAAGTACACAGTGGAGTTGGTCTCCCAACTATTACTCCAACTGGTAACTATGAGTGCATGTGTGAGTAAGTGTATGTGTTACGTAAATAGCTATCTGCTATCAATAATAACAACTTAATGGTCAAAGAAATTTTCGTTGTGATCTGCATCTCCCCCACTCAAAGCTCTATCAGGGAAAAGGGAATTTACAACACTTCTTCTACAACAAATTAGAAATATAATGAGGCAGAAAAGGGTTCTATGCTGCTAGTTTCCTTGCTTGTCATTTCCAGTTAAAAATAGGTGGAAACAGATCAATCAGCGAAGTTTTAAAATAAAATTATTCAACAGATAGCTTCAATGTCAATATACACTCTGTACAGTACTAATAATTTTTATTCTAGTAATTGTCCATAGAAGTGTCCAGAGTAAATCAGATCCAGGGCATAATGTCCTACCTTGAACAGTAGCTAGCACTAGATATGTCAAAGAAAGTGCAAGAAGCCTGGCAGTATATTGCTAGGGAGTTGGTTTTCTGTGTAGAAGAGTGTGCTTCCAAAAGCTCTAATTGCTGATTGATATATGTCCCTGAAATAATTATCTGTTGTTTAATATTTAACATTATAATTATATATAATTTTACTTTGTGTGAAAAAGAGTTTCCTATTGCCCCTTTGAAATTGCCAGTAAATTTCCATTTCAGTGAATGCTCCCTTGTTCTTGTACTGAGAGCGTGTTATTTATTATTGTGATTCTTTTCTTGTGTCCCCACTTACTTGCCTTCTGTCTAAGGCAAACACAGGAGAGTCTTTCAGTGTGTTTCTACTAATTTTTATCTCAGTTAATTCTTCTGTCCCCTTTTTGATACGGGTAGTTAAAATTGTGCACAGTGTTCTAGATGACAAGTGATTTATTTAGTTAACTAAATTACAATACATGGACATACAGTATTATATTTCTGTTCTATTACTATTATATTTTGTGCATAGCCCAGTAACTGCTTACTTTTTCCACCACCACTTCTTCATGAGTAATGGTCTCTTCTGGTCTATGTACAGTGTTTGTTGAGTCTTTTTCTGAGATACAGACAGTTTAGAACCCAGGAAAGTAAGCAGTTCCAGTGATTTCCTTTAAAGTGTGCTAAAGAGATTTGCCAGCATTTGGTTTCGTCTGCCATCATATTTTCTATTCACTTAACTTGCTTAAGGCCTCCAAAGTTTTTCACAGTTTCTCTGGTCTTGATCAACTTAAATAATTTTGGAATGTCAGCAAAACACTTTCCAGATAGTTGATAAACAACAGATGCTCGAGGATGGAACCTTGTGGCACACCACGGATAACCTCATGCCGTAGCAACCATTTTCTTTCTTTTTGTTTCTTATTACTTCACCATTTTTGATCTGTGCAACTACTTTGTCTCCTCCTCCTCCTCCTTCTCTTTGCCTACTTAGCTTCTTTAGTTGCTCTTTATGAAGGGTTTGGACAAAGGCATTTTGAGACCTTCATAAATTATGTCAGCCTTCTCTTTTACCTACTATACTACTGACTCACATAAAGAATTTTAACAGATTAGCTCCTTTGCAGAACTCATAGTGTATAGATCCCATTATATTCTAAGTATTTTATAGTCACCAATGCAAATAATTTACCAGCTATTGAAAATAAAGTATTGGTCTGCAATTCACTGGATGACTGCGTACACTTTTACCTAACTGCATGTGCAACACTGACTGTCCTTCAGCCCTCAAGTATGGTAGTTGATCCTGCCCTCCCACTCAGGAAAGTGACATATTGTGTGTATAAGTGTACTGTCTTTCAGTACTGTATGTTTGTATAAGCACATGGTACTATCACATTTAATGCAATGAACACAGCAGACCGCTGAGACATTGGGTTACGCTGGCTGGTGTGATTGCATATGTTGGCACTAACCTTTTACTCTTTCCATTTGAATCTCAGTTTCCTCCCTTTCTTTCCGTATTATCTTCATAACAACTTCACACTCTTGCAAACTACCTGTACAAATGATAACACATCTTAAGTTATGCCAGGCAGGAATTTACACACAGCTGAGTCCAATACATTCAGCCACTTTCTTTTCCAGAATTCTTAATCCCAACAAATCTATCTGTGATCAGCTTCCTACTCTCTGCTCTTTCTGAGGGCCACATTGCCAGCTTGTCTCTTACAGCTTGTCAGCGTTTGCTTCTCTAGCGCAGATAACGTAATGTCCAGTCTGTCCTGACTATGGGGACTAATCTGTCTGTAAGAGAGCCTTATGTACTGTATACCAACCAGGCTGTATTGACTTCGGTGCTGTTAGATTAGTCTATAGCACCAGATGGCCTTCTGTCTTTTTGGCACTCTCACAAAATGGCCAATCTTACTCTGCTGCTCCTGGGATGGTGAGTATTTGCACATGGAGGATGACAGCTGCACTCAGAAGTCTTTCCTTTTCTGCAAGGTTGTTTTGGATTTAGAACAGAGAGTCCCGGATGCTCAGGTAGCACACACTGACCTAGTCTGCCCCTTTCAGATCAAACAAGTATCCGTTAATACTACAGTGAAAGAATCCAACTTGACTTTTCCACTGCATCTGGAAATGAGGCTGTAGAGCTTTCTCTTCGGGGCACGTGCCTAGATATACTGGAGCTCAGAATAAGCAAAGATGTCAGGAATGTGCAGTAAGCAAAACAAGGAGTAAAACTAAGAAGAATTTGTTGCAGACAGCTGGGAATTGTTCAGCTTTACATGTTTTGATCTGATGGTAAATTACTAACTGAGCCAAATCTGCTGTTGAAAAGTGACTCTAGAATAAGCAGATTCATCCTCCTGGAGGATCCTGTCAGAGAGGCAACTGCTGTGACATCTCCCATGCAACTCTAATTGCAACCTCTGTCTAGAAGGTTATATATGTAATATAATATGCTTCTGTATAGAAGCATAGCTCTTTACATTGTCCCCTATGGCTGTCCAGCTGCAGCAGCAGCTCTTTGATTTGCAGCTGTAAGCAGTTAGCACAGGTTACAGCAACTTTGAGCCTCTCTATTCCACAGAACAAAGTGAACTTAGCTCTGAAGAAGACACTGCAGTTATATATGACAATTATGGGCAGTAATGGTGATGCGTTCTACCTACATCTCTCTAAGCACAACTGCATGTTCTTTTGCAAATTTTGGGCATTTCTCCCTGTCCACCAAACTAGGGAGAGATGATCTCTAGCAAGAAAGATAAATGGGCTAATAAGGTGGAGATATAAGTCATGACAAGTAATTTGTAAAAATGTAGAAATCAGAGTGCAAACTTTAGTTTTCCCAGCAGGCAAGATCCTGAACTCTTGCACCTTGCCTCTTCAATGACCCTTACCTCAGCAGTCCTCCTTTTTCCAAAATGACCTCACACTCGTTGTCTGGTCACCTTCTGTCCAACCAAAGTGAGAAAATAAGATGGCATTAGATCTATTAACACGTTTGCTCAAGTGAAATGGAGAGATGAGGAGTCAAGGCCTTGTCATGTTCTGTGCTGAGCTGATGCAAAAGGCTCTGCTGGGGCCCTGAGATCTGGAGCAGTACCTGGCTAGGAACAGTTAAAACTTTGTTGTCCCTATTTTTGTGCGCTGCAGCTAATATGGATCATTTTATGGCTTCCACAGTATATGACAAGACAAATTATTTGCAGTGAGCTCCTCCTGTACGAGTGGTCAACACACATTTCATTACAGAGCCAGCAACTAGCATATCAAAAGTGAAGAACTGGTACTTCATTAATTCACTTTTCTTCATGTTTTTTCCAGCTGTTCTTTTTTCAACAGTCAAATATTTAGTCAAAGAAATCTCTTTGCTGACTTTATGGAGAGATGACTAGCAAGGGATTCTCGGTCTGAGTGCACAGTATCTTAGTAGATGGCTCATCCTTGGTCTAAGCGTACAGTGTGTTAGTGGATGACTCTTCTCATGAGCTTCCCCTCTTCATTTTTGAAAGATCTTGAGGAGTTTATGCCAGAAAAGGCTTTCCTAACCTAACTTGTGGATTTCCTTCTTTAAGCTTTTGAGGGAAAAGACTTAAAAAGAAAATCACATTTTTAGAAACATATTCTTTTCATATCATACAGGAGGCACTGGTTGATTTCTCAGTTGAGTTATCTGAGATAACTCAAATGCTTTTGGAAGCAAAACACTTAATCCTGAGGACTGTCTAGGCAAATTCATCCATCATCATGCATGGGAATTTCAAAGTGCCCATAGGGTATTCAACATCCAAGTACAGGGAAGTAGCTGTTTAAATCACTTTTAAGGCTTTCTTAAAAACTGCAGTCTACATGCAGCCAATGTCATCAGAACATTTTTTCCTTGAGGGAAAGAGCTTAGCAGAGAGACTGTGGTGTTCCAATGTTCTGAAAAGTTCACTGAGTTATTTTCCCTGTGTAGGGACAAAGGTGCTGAAATAACTTTATTTTAACATCTGTGTTTCTTAGTTCATTTGAACATTACTCCATGGCGATTTTCTGTAAATATTGCTGTTTGCCTGTTCTGTCTTTTTTTTTTTAATGCGTGGTAGATATAAGTTCAGTACAACCTGGGAATTCTTCTCTTTCTAATGTGCAAAAGCAGCTGTTTGAAGCTCATTATTACATGGCCTCAGCTTTTGTAGTGTTCCTGAAGAACACACAAAAAGTATTTGGAGCACTCTTCTGACCATGTGATCTTCAAAAATGGCCAAAACTCCCTCAAACTATGAAGGAGAACTGCTCATCCACAAATGGAACTCCAGGCTACACAGAAAGGTAATCCTAATTCTCTGGATTATATGTTTGAATGTGGTCTAAACAAGTCTCTTTCTTCAACTGTGTGTAGAAATAAAAAGAGTTTTAGCTACAGCAATCTCAAAACAAAAAATCCTTACCAAAAAATACCCATCTTCTGCAAAGATTATTTCCAGTTAGCACACTTCAGCATATGGTTAGTCCAAGTGTGAAAGGCAACTTCTCCAGTTGTAAGCAAGCAAGGACATTAGTATTACCTAAAGATTTTTATAATGAGAGATAAGGGTTGGTACTGTGAAGCAGGGATACTACATGAAACTGATATCCTGCATTATTACCATGAAAATTTACTCCCAGCAATTGAGGAGCTACACAAGAAATTAAATAAAGACTTAGAAAAGTTTACACTAAAAAGCTGTGAAATAAAGAAATAATTTATTCTTCTGTCAGTCAAATTCTTCCTAGTAAAGGCTCCTTTTGACTGACTGAAAGGAAAAGGGATCACGTTACCATTGCCTTCAAATCCCTGTTGCCTAGCTAAAGCGTAGCACTGAATTGAGAGGACAATGTTTGCCTGTTGTAAGATTATGGAAACTGTGTGCAATGGAAGACTGGATGTTAACTGGGTGAGTGAGTAGATTCTGAACAATAAAGCATTGGTGTATGGCAGCAGAACACAACACTGAAGAGGTATCATATCACATGGGCTTCTGTAGACCGGAAAGACAATGTAGGTTAGATAAAGTCAAACAGACAATGTTCTTTGCTTGTTGTAGCCTCAGAGGGAAGTTACTGGTAGAAGAGATTTTTCTGAAATACTCACAAGCTGAGTTATTGATTAATACTAGATATTTACCTCTTCAGATAAAACCCCAGTTTGCTTTGCCGGGTAGTAAGCAAAAATTAAATAAAAAGCCATTTTACTCAAATCTAGCTAAATAAATATTTTTAAAACTAGATTAATAGCATTCTTACGCCAAGATTTTCCCTTTTTTTTGAGCATTATGGCCAGCCAAGGATCACCATCAATAAGACGACTATCCCTATTTAGATCAACTGGCAAACATAAAACCCATCTGTGTGTTGCTTAACAGGTGCCATTTTAGATCCATGGGGAGCAAAGCAAGCTTTGTACAGATGGACAGTCATTCATTGGACCCTTGCTAGCAGTAGAATATTTATTCAGCCACTGCCTGCCTACAGGCTCAATATTTGAAAGAGCTAGTGAAAAATGTTTCTGGTGGAATATTTTCATGAGAGGCAAATAAGAGGAGGAAGCAGAGGAAATTCCATTAAAAATTGTTGGCTTACATTCACTAACAGTCCCATTTTGATCAAGAACTGCAAGTTCTGGCGAGTGTTCTGGGGAGTCACTTAATGCTACCCAAAGGCTTTAATTATTAATAGAAATACTATTAAACTGTATATTTTCATGGAAAGGAGGGGAGTTCCTTCTGCTGACAGCAGTTGTGTAAATTGGAATGGAAACTGGCAACTCCCATCCACTATGCCAGGTAGCAAAGGACCCTTTTCTCCACTTAGGTCATCACTTCCTTTTTTTTATTTTACAGATGACCTAGAGAATGGAGAGGAGGGTATATGAACATTTCAATTTATAGAAATAATGAGAATGTATGTGAAAGATGCCAGCATTTCAAAGTGTACTTTGCTAGGTCTAGTGAAAAACAGTCAGCCAGGCTGACTTGGTAGAGAAGAGGAATGCCTTTTGCTGTGGAAAACGCTGCAGAAATTCTGTGAGTTACTGTGAGTATACTGTGCATGTACTGAAGTGATCCTCTTGTCTGCAGACTCACAGAAATGAATAAGTGGCTAATGTAGTTTACAATAGCACTCTGCTAATTTTTCCGTAGTCTATGCAGGAGCATGGGCATACATACATTTTATGCTGCTTAAGCTTAGTAAAGGTGTCTCCATGTAAATGACAGTAAGTCTCCAGTATGGCAAGGCAAGCAGCATGTTCTTGGAAGGAGACAGCTGAAGTGCTGAACCTGAAGCTGTGATTAGCACTACCTGCAGTTAAGTGAATAGTAATTCAGCGAGTAAGAAACAGTCATTGTGGTTTGGATGTTAAATATAGCACCCTTGATGTTAAATACCATATAGACTCACAAAACCTAACATCATTTGTTGCAAGATACACTTGCAGACCTGCCAACTCTCAAGCACTGTGTTGAGCTTCCTGACCATGGCCGCTACCTTTTCTCCCACCACCACTTCTAACTCGTGAAAAAAGGAGTGCAAGATATAAGCACTATATGTTTGATGTTAAAAAGTGGCTTATGAGACCTTGGCCAGCTGCCAGGCCTTGCTGAACAGGGGACACATAACAAGATATTTATGTTATCTATTATTGCCCTCAAAAGACTCATAATTGCTTCAGGTTGTCCGACAAAACTTACAGTCTAAATTTTAAGATGTGGCAAAAAACCCCATGATGACAGCAATTAAATTTTAACAAAAAGCAAATTGTGGTGGACAAAATTACCATTTCTATTACTACTATGATTAAAGTAAAAATATTACCAAAGAAAATGAATTTTTTTTTACGGTCTGAGGTAAAACAAAGGGACCAACCTTTGCCAATTCTATATTATTTCTCTAGAATCATAGAATCATAGAATGGTTTGAGTTGGAAAGGACCTTTACAGATAATCTAGTCCAGCCCCCTGCCATGGGCAGGGACATCTTTCACTAGATTGAGTTGCTCAAAGCCCTGTTCAACCTGACCTTGAACACTTCCAATGATGGGGCATCCACAACTTCTCTGGCCAACCTGTTCCAGTGTCTCACCACCCTCATCATTAAACATTTCTTCCTTATGTCCAATCTAAATCTACCCTCTTTAAGTTTAAAACTGTTGCCCCTTGTCTTATCACTACAGGCCTTGGTAAAATTCACTCTCCATCTTTCTTATAAGCCCCCTTTATATATTGAAAGACTGCAATAAGGTCTCCCCAGAGCAGTCTCTTTTCCAGGCAGAACAACCCCAACTCTCTCAGCCTTCCTTCACAGGAGACGTGTTCCATCCCTCTGATCGTTTCTGTGGCCCTCCTCTGGACCCGCTCTAACAGGTCCATGTCTTTCTTGTGCTGCGGACCCCAGAGCTGGATGCAGTACTCCAGGTGGGGTCTCACGAGAGCAGAGTAGAGGGGGAGAATCACCTCCCTCAACCTGCTGGCCACACTCCTTTTCATGCAGCCCAGGATACGATTGGCTTTCTGGGCTGCAAGCACACGTTGTCAGCTCATGTCCAATTTTTCTCAGACTTTTTTTTGTGCAAAGGTAGCATCCTGGGAATTTGGAAAAGAAAGATTTTGCTTCTACATCAAGCTATATACAGTTTAGAGAGACAGTACTTGCAGGTAAGGAAAGAGTAAAAAAAAACCCAAACCCAAAAACTCACTTTCTGGTTGTTTCCAAATTTAAAAAAGAACATCAAAACACAGTAGAAAAAAATGGTAGTATGTAGTCCTCACTTAGCTAAAAAAAGTGTTCAGGAAGCGCATAGCATTCATTCTCAGAAGAAAGCATTCAGGGTTAAGTTTTGAAAGTGCTCAAGAAGACACAGTTCTCATTATACCATGAAGAGTTGCCTATAGTAAAGTTACTGTCCAGTCCAGGCACTGGTGTGCATGCAATAGGGTAGACTCTTACCACAGATGGGCAAACTTTGCCTATGCTTTATTCCAGCGTTTAAAAAAAGGCCCTGATCAGAATTATAACTATTTATATAGGTGGGGCTGTTAAGAATGCAAATCATGTTTTCATATAGGCCAGCAAGTCAGAGCAAGAGGTGGAAAATAAGGGGCAACCAATGCATTCATTGGTCAGAGATAGAGAGGGGGAAGTTGCAATCAGCACTAAATCAACATCATAGCTACAACCTTTGATGGTGTTAGTCATTATTTTTACTTACGGGCTTCTCTACGGCATTCTGATCTGCCAAGGATCATGCCTAGAATGCAGATAAAAGATAAAGATGAATATGCACAAAAAGATATTTTCAGGTAGTTCTGTCTTCCTTATTACAAGGAAGATTGTTGCTTCAGATTAGCATTAGGAAAAACACAAACTCAAGAGGCTGCTGGTTGGCCCCAGCAGGTCATTGCAAAATGCCCTTTGACATCAGCACCAGATAGTTTGGCCTCCAGACAGCTCTGCTCTCATCCTGCTTTTAGTGGCTGCCTCTCCTGCTCAGACTCCTCCTCTTGTGTCCTGGTGAACATCATCCACAAAGTCCTGTCTTCCTATTTCTTTGCTGTTTGACAGTCAGCCATATCCCACTGTGCATGTGTTGGGGGAGGCCTTTCTCCTGCTGCCCCTCCTGGCAGGTGTGAGAGAGCCCTGATTTGCTAAATGCTCCTCTTAACCACTGTCGTGGTTTAACCCCAGCCAGCAACTAAGCACCACGCAGCTGCTTGCTCACTCCTCCCTGCTCCCAGTGGGATGGGGAGGAGAATCAGAAAAAAAGGTAAAACTCGTGGGTTGAGATAAGAACAGTTTAATAACTAAACTAAACTAAAATATAATAATAACAATAATAATAATAATTGTAATGAAAAGGAATAGAGAGAAATAAAACCCAAGAAAAGACAAGTGATGCACAATGCAATTGCTCACCACCCGTTGACCGATGCCTGAGCAGCAATCCACCCCTCCTGGCCAACTCTGCCCAATTTATATACTGAGCATGACGTTCTATGGTATGGAATATCCCTTTGGCTAGTTCGGGTCAGCTGTCCTGGCTATGCTCCTTCCCAGCTTCTTGCACACCTGCTTGCTGGCAGAGCATGGGAAACTGAAAAGTCCTTGACTTAGGATAAGCGCTACTTAGCAACAACTAAAACATCAGTATGTTATCAACATTATTTTCACACTAAATCCAAAACGCAGCACTGTACCAGCTACTAAGAAGAGAATTAACTCTATCCCAGCCAAAACCAGGACAACCACCCACTTCTTTTTTCCAGGGCCTACTCTGCTTTCCTTTCCTTTGGAGACCATACAGGCTTTCTCAATATGCTCCATTGTATTTTATATCTAAGTTCACGTCTTATTTTGCATTATGAATTCATTTGTTTTCTTTGGGTTTGCTAAATGCAGCTAGTCTGTGCATGGCTCATTAAGTTACTTCTAAACAGCTATAGCCAAACCTCAGCTAGAAGCCCCTGTTGAAGAAGTGGTATTTTTCTTGCTTGTTCTCTCTGCTCAAGGAAAGTAATCATGTTTGTATAATTCATGTTTTAAGTTCATCCAATAAAAAAGGAGGTGCTTCAACCTGGATTTTTTTATCCTCCAAGTGTGAAAATTAGATTTATCAGTTATTAACTTGTTTATTTTTTTAAGGTATCTAGCTTTTTGTCACTGTTGATTTCACTATTTGCAAACTGGCTTTGTCATTTTATTGATAGCACTTGAGTGAAGAACTCTCTGATAATATATGCAAACTCACAGCTCTCAACAAGCTTTACAGCTCCGTTAATGAGGGGATTAACAAGAGCACTGCAATGTATTTAACCTGCGGCACTAGCTCTGTTTCAATAAGACTTCAACAGCCTATTAAATGGAGTGGGGGCTCAATTAACCCAGACAAAGGCCACTCTACAGAACATGGCAGGGAGGACCACAGTTAGCATCTGCCTAAGCAGCTTGTTCTGAGCTGGAAATAAAGAGGGTGACATGTTCTCGCCCCGAGCTACGATATAACTGAAATGGTGATTCTAGTTCATCTGGGCTGACTGAATAGGTGACGGCATTGAAACCCACCACTATCTCGCCATATGACAGTTTGTAAAATCAGAGTGCACTCAACGGTCACCCCAGAGCCTCCTGCCTGATAGGACGGAGGTATTGTTCTGAGGTTGGTTGGTGGGAGCTTTCGCTAGCGCAAGGCTGCAGTGCCGGCGTGGTGTCACGTTTGGACAGCCGGGGAACATCACGTCAGTACATCTTTCAGGGAGTGTTTTAACAATCTCCTACTGGAAAGGGATTGGGCATAGAGGTGTTACTGGTCTTTGTGTAATCTGATATTTCGTTGGAGGTTAATATAAGAACTGAAAAATGACACGTAAGCAGGGTGGGAGAGAAACATGATTTTTTAAAAATGCGAATTGTACAATAGCAATATACCTACATTTCTCACTAAGTTCTCGGTTAAATTTCAAGAGTTTGTTTTAAAAGGTGCTGCTCATGCTTATGGTTAAACTTGTGTTGAAAATCCTTTGCTGGATAAAGATAGAATTCTTCCATTGTTTTGGGGATGAGAAGAAAGGATTTTTGCATTCCTGGGGAAGAACTATCTCCAGAAATTATCTAGTTTGTGAATACTGGGTATTTTTTTATTTGGTAAGTCTAGATGTAGGTTTCTCAATAGATATTGTTACAAACCACAGGTCTTTATCAAGAAATGGTCACTGACGAAAGAATGGCATTAAGGTAGTATTATGGTGCCCTGGTGTAAGAATCTAGAGGCCATGTTGCAATTATTTGCAAGATAATTGAAAATAATAGAAAACAGCATTTTTTTCTATTGGAAAAAGCAGAAAATGATAAAAATTTCTAGCTAACAACCAATCAAAAATGCAACAAGCTTGTAGTTATCTACTGCAGATTATGCTAGAGAGACAAAAACCAGATAGGGGACATCCATTTGTTCCTGGATTAAATGTCAATACTTTCAGAAAACACACCACTTTTTTTTTTTTTTTTTAACATGAAATGCTCCTGTAGCACAACTCTGCTCAAAAGGGTGAGATGGTTTTCTTTCATTTCTTCCTTTCATTGAGGAATGCTGTGTGTTCACTAGAAAAACACATGCTCGTGAACGTACATCAAGCAGCAAGCCTTCTAGTGGCACATGCCATAATCTGGTGACAAGGGCCAATAAAGATGCTTGCATTATTAGCAGAATTAATTGAGGAGCCAGGTCTACCAAAATAATTTGGAAGAATTTTATGGACTCTGCAGAGTACATAGGTGAGTGGTAAGTCCATGGCTTACCTGAGGATAAATGTATATAAATGTAACACACTCGTTTCTAGGTTGAACAATCCAAAATGCATCTGTTTCTTATAGATATCAAGCATGTGAATATATCTACCTTGTATATAGTGATAAGTATGCATACTGCTTTTTCCTAGGACCATTTATTCTAGTGCTCTGTATATTTGGTTTTACAGACTCAAGGCCAAAGAAACATAAGAATCCTTCCCTTTTCTGCAAGTCAGTTCCAGGTTTTTGACTCTTGTGAAGTCTTAGGTCTCAAGTCTTCCAAGGCAGAAAACATCTGCATTTCTAATGCAGAAAACAAACAAAAGACAATTTTTTTTATCCCCTCCAGAGATAATTAAGAGACACAAAAGAGCGGAGACCCAATTACTTTTGCTTTGAGGTCAACTTTAAGTACTTCTGATTATCATAGTAAGGACATGTGCTGCTAATTTTATACTTTTATATAGAGGGTAATTTTCTTTCCTTGGATCTGTATGTTATTACGGTTTGAGGATAAAATAGGTGAATTACCATAGCAATGTATTGATTTCCAGCAGAGAAAGATAAAGGGAAGTTATTAAACGAACACTGGTTTTCTGTTGGGATCTATTTGCTTTACCTTTTTAAGTCTAACCTGAGGTTAATAGGGCATTATCACCTCTAATCACATCTAACTAGACATGCCTCATTGGTAGAATACATGCATTATTAAAAGTTCTAGATGCAATGGTGTTTTATTTTAAAAGAGGGGAGGAAATTGGAACAAATTATGTTGTCAAATAATTAGGAACTGTATCATGCCTTCAGCAAGCATGTTATGTAGTTTCTGTAGACCTGTGTGTACCTTCTTAATGTTTATTTTGATTCCTTGAGTCTTTGGCACAGAGAGGTCCCTGTTGTGCTGGGAATGGTACAAGCATATAGAAATCAGGATATAGGATGAGCATATAGAAGCATATAGGATGAGCATATAGGAGCATATAGGATGCGATGATGGTGTTAGTGATGGTCTAACCCAACATGGCAATTTTTGATCTTCTTTTCCTATTCAATGGATTGTCCCCCACAGTGACAACAGCAGATGCTATTTGGGAACAGCATGCAACTCTAGGTACTCTCTGTGGTCCCCTCCTCTGGTATTTCCCCACCATCCACAGCTGCTGGGTAAGGGATGTTAGAGAGTGCATCCCTGCCTATTTATTTTAGTGTCTGCTTATGGACCTGTTGTCCCTGAATTTATCCAGTCCTTATTGAACCTGCTGATACCTTCTGCCTCCGCAACCTCCTGTGGCAATAGATTCCAAAAGTTCATTCCTGTTGTTTAAAAACAAAAGAAGTACTTTAAAAATCCTTTTTAGGCGGGTCTTCTATTTGTTGTGTGCCCCCTAGTTCAAATAGTTTGGAACTTGCTGAATAACCACTCACCTTGTCCATTGTCATCATGAGCTTCTAAACCCGTCCTTCTGCCCTCACCCATCTGCTGTCCAACTTGAGGAGTCCCAGCCCATTCAGTCTCTCACAAAGGACTAGCTCCTCTACGTAATCATTTTATTTGCTATTCTCCATACTTTCTCTAACTTTCCTCTGTCTTTTTTAGGTATGGGACTGCAAATAGTACTTAAAGAAGTTCCACAGCTACAACAAAGTCTTGCCTATTATGTGCATCCTTTTCTACTCATTCTTCCCTTTTAAATCACGGTCATTGAATGATAATAACGATTTAATCATAAGAAGACAATAAAGCATTAGGCAAAGTGATATAACAGGAGAAAAAAATGCTTAGCACACGTTGCTACTGCTCCTCTTCCAAACCATTTTTTTGTCATTAGGAAAAACATATGCAGTATATGAGCAGCACATAGATCTTTGCTCCCTGTCAGTGCCATACTAGATATATTGGCTTCCAGCCAGGCCAAGTTAACTGGAACTCAATTAGCATCTTTAACACTTTTATGCAGTTATTTTCTCTACTTCTATTGGCAACTGATTCCCTGTGAGTTGAGCTGCACAAGAATGAAGATGTCCGTTAATTTTTCAGCTTAATGCATGGCTTTCAGAAGAGGACAAAAATCAGTGTGGTATTGGAGGCTGATGTGTGAACAGAAAATGGATGAGTTTGTGTACGACAAATAGTAATATTTCAGAATGTCAATAACATACAAATTGAATGAAGTATAAATCATAGGAATAGCCATTAGGAAGGAAATCCATCAGATTCACTGCTAAGGAAAACTATAAACAGTGTTTGGCTTAAATTCTTATCAAGTGTCAGAGAACAGGGATGCATTGGAGTGTGGGCATTCGAATGAGGGGAAAAAAGAAAGAGGATGAAAGCAAAATGGAGAATGGCATTTGAAAGGAAGTACACAAAGAAACAGTCCGTGAAGATATATCTCACAGCCAATTTATTCCCACAATTAAGAAATATGTTTTGTGGAATCATAACAACATTCCTTTATTTCTGGCCCTTCAGGTGAAAATTGTTTCCTACAGAGGATCACCAAACCTGGTGAGAGGTTAGATTGTGCAGCTTTCAGCTGTCACAATAAACCAGGAGTTCAGGAAGAGACTGGGAAGCATCTGAGCAAAGAAAATGAACATCTTTCTGGGATACTTGGACAATTGCCAGCTCACACATTAAGGTCTGTTTTCCAAACCAATTGTTCTGTTGTTTCAAGTGCAAATAGTCTTCATCCTCTGCCTGGACTTCTTGTTTTTCACAAAATGAAATTGCTAGCCTAAACGTGGGGTTTTTTCCTATAGCCTCCTGATATATCAGCATTTACCATGGTATATAACTTTATATAAGTTATATAAATAGGAGAAAAAGATGATAGGTAAGCATTACAGAGATACTCAAAGATATTCAGGAAATACTGTTTGATCATGGGTTTTGCTTCTTTTTTTTTTTTGTTTATTAAACACTGTAGTTTACAATGAACATAACAGCTATAAATTATTAGCTAATACTTATAACACTGCAATCTGTTTCAAAGCTAAATACTGCTAAATGCTGCTAAATCTACAATATTAATGTCTGCCCAGAATTAAAGCTATTAGCCAATATGAAATCTGTGATTATACCATTAATCATTCATATCCTGAAAAATATTTGCAACAGACGCCAAACGTGGTATTAGGTATGTGCCAGTAAAGCCTGACTTATGGATGGTTTTCAAATGCTGTAAATTACTTTATGATTATCAAAGGGATACGCATATGAGAAAATGTGTGAATGAGCTTGAATCTTTCAGCCAAATAAGAAATAGAGAAATTGCTTTACTAGATCAGACCTACAGTTAGAGCACAACATCCAGTATCTGACAGTGAACGACACTAAGGTGTATCTTACCCTCTAATCATTAAGTTCTGGTTGACCAAGTTTACCATCCCTTCAAGATTTTTATAATTAGTTATGATATATCTGGATTCTCTTGATATCTGTGTAATAAAGTCCAATCCCCTATTGCATCTTCTTGTGTTCTTGCTTCCTTGGCTTCCTCCGACAGTTCTACAGTCCAGCCAGACCTTGTGTGGAAAAAAAATTCCCTTGAATTTTTTGAATTTTTAATATCTTCCTATGTAAATGAATGTTCATCTTTTCCTTGTAGAGTGGAACTTTCCTGTACCATGCATTTTTTTAATATACTTCCACTTTTATTTTCATCTTTTCCTGGTTTCTCCAGTCACAAGGACCTGAATGTCAAATAGATAGTTCCCTGTACTTCTGAATATTGTCTCTCTGCAGGTAAGGAGGGTGAATGGATTAGGCGAGTGTGTCATAGTTGTTTCTGTGATTCTAATCAGAGACTTTACTTAGGATTTTATCAATTAGCCTTGTAGTTACAGAGAGTTTATGTCAATAGGAGCTAGAATGGTGATCACTGACCTTTGCTTTTGTGCTTGTATTTGAGTTGAAAGAACTGAGATGGGAGAGGACCAAGAGATATTTTCTTCCTCTGAGCTTCATTGAACTATTTATGATCTTTTGTCCTCATTGAACCTCTATCCATTTTTTGTTCAGAAAGTTTTGAGTGTTTGAAAACATGCAAGTTCTGAATGTTTATGAAGAGAGACGTGAGGTCTGTTGTACTTATGATCACATAAGTGATTTTAATTCTTTTAGCCACTTATCTATTGAATGTGAGAATAGATGCTAGCCTATGTACATTCAAATTAATACCTTAATTAGGCTTTGGAGCATTGAGCATAGTAACAATAAAAATGAATAGCTCGCAGCTAACAATTATCTCAGGTAATCTGATGGAATGATGGTAAATTGATCACTGGTTTATAATGTTTTCCACACATGTATAGACAGGTACATTGGAGATCTCCATGTTTCATAATTCTGTAGGTGGTCATGTTCATTCTGTAACAGTTGTGCAAAGCAGCACAAGAGGCCCGAGTCTCTTGGTCCCCTCTTCTCTTGTGAGGGTCTGGCACTGCCTTGTCATGGCCCAGTTACAGATAAGCATTACTTGCTGAAACCAACCCTGACTCCATTAGGCTGAATCTAAGTCCTGCACTGTTTTTAGGTTGACCCACTCAACTGTAATTTGACATTAGGGGAAAAAGGAGCTGAGACAAGTAACAGCAGGAAGAAAAATGAGAGAAGGAAACATCTGTGATGAAACTGCCAGGCTCAGACTGTTTGTAGAGGGCAACTTGTTCAGATTTGGTAGGGTTTGTTTTATTTTGGCTTCACTGGTTTGCACTGTTACTATGTATACTGCTGCACTCTCTGGCTTTCTATGTTGCATGCATCACTGGTGAGAAGTGGAATTTTGTTTTTTCAAAAGGCTGTCCTACGGGTCAGGTCTGTGCATGGGCTTTTAGGAGCAAAAGCTTAGCACTTGGATTCGAACTGAGAAAATACAGCTGCTACTTCTCTAATTTTAGATAAATTTCCTCGACTCCTGTAACAAGGTTTTGTGGTAACTGTTATAAAGGCAGTTTGAATATATAGTGCTACCTCCAATTATTTCTTTCTGGGGAAGATGGATTTGTCCATCCATGCTGGCCCCAGAGTCCCTGCTTAGCCCATCTGGAGCTGCTAACTGCCAGTGTAATTTTGAGTAAAATGTCAGAAAGTTAGTTTGCAAGTTCTTGAATTTGAGTAGTCCTAGGTTTTCTATTTGTTTTGTTTCTTTTTTTGCTTATATAGATATATCTTCACCTCTTTTTGCCAAGGAACATGTGCCCCTAGAAACATCTCAGCAAAGTAGGGGTACCACTGATGCTGGTGGAAAGACCAGTAGTGGGTTTAATAGAGTTTGGTTAAAGATCTGTGTGGGGAAGTTTGTATTAGGCTTCAGCTCATGCTAATATAGGGGTTTTTTTTCTTTTTTTGTAAGAAAGACATTAAATTCACCCCTGTGGACAACACTTCAGAACCCGATACAATAGAAAAGCCTTGTACTGCAGACAACCTCTGCTTCATGCCCAAGTTTTTAGTTGAACACAGATCTCTGAAGATGAAATGCTGCTTTGCTCTGTCTGCCTTCTGCTAACCTCAGTCCTTTCAGTCAGTTGTAAACAAAGGAAGAAAGGACTTTTCTAGATACTCTTTTAATCAGAAGTGTTAACTGTAGCACCGTTTCTGCTAAGGGGAAATTGTAGTATTCATTCGGCTCAACAGGGAAAGATAGCAATTATAAAGTAAACAGAGTTACTTTTTTGTATTTGTGACAAAAGCCATGACTGGACCATCATGATCCTGAAAACACTGAAATACTGACCATAACAATAGTTTTCATACCCTTTTAGCCTTATAGGGTGGGGAAATGCAGATGTTATTTCTTTGTCATCAAGGGAAAAGAGACTGACACTTCGTAATGTTAAGACAAGACTGTCAGACTCCACTGGAGATAATGAAGCTTGACAGTTCCTGGGTTAATACTGCAAGTACCAATCCTGTAAATTTCAATTAGCCCTGACAGCAGTAGGGTTTAACGTGATGTTTATGTGAAGTGGTATGTTGGTAGCTTTCCTTCACACTTATGAGGAAAAGGATCTCTTTCTCTCTCTCCTCTCTCTCTCTCTCTCTCTCTCTCACACACAGAGTAGGGTTCAGCCTTCATCCTATTTATTTCTTGAGATGTCATGAAGATACTTTAAGTGTCTCAGACTATCTCTTTGGACAAACTTAGAACTCCAGCTATTCGGTATTCAGAACATATTTGTCAAGCTTGGGTGCCTAAAACTTGCCACAAATTATTCAAATTTTAGCATCTAAAATTTTCACAAATCCTCCACTACCTGAGCTCTGTGGAGTTCTGGTGATGGCAAGACATCAACCTGAGGCCCACCTTCCTGCGTAAACCTGGATCTGGTGTAGTCCTGCTGCTGCCTTCCCCCCTGGGAGATGCCGCTTTTACCAGGAGTAGCTTTCCCACCGGGAATAACAATGCTTTGTCCCTCCAGTCCCTTCCCCTGTGGTATGAACCAGTCCAAGACGTATGCCTGTGTGATACGATGTGGTCACAGCTGTGCACCCACTTGCTGTAGATCACTATTGATGACCATCCAAACGTCTATCAGCGAAACACCTTTTTTTTGCTACATTTTGTATCAGTTCCCAGAATGAAATAAGCTTTTACAGGCAAGAAGTAGTTTTTTAACTGTGTCTGTGCTAGCCCTCTTGCTGACATTAGCGATGCTGCACTAAAATCACACCTCTAACCAACTCTGTGCTACACGCTGCTTTACCAGCAAAAGTTTCTAGTGCAGTCCTGCTGTCATGTAGTCCTCCATGTCAATTCAGTGCTAAATATAGGTGTTATGTGTGAAAATTTTGGCCTACCTGCCGTGCTTAAGAGAAGTCAACGATAAGCCTCAGTTCAGCTAAGGTTCCTCTAGCAAAGTACAAACATGTTACCAACAAAACCAAATCATATCTACGCTTGAGATGAGCACGGATATTATTTTTTTAAACAACAAACAAATGTGACACGTATAAAAGTGTGGGACAAATAACATGTAGATGGGCTTAGAAGGCACTGAGCAGTGTGCTTCTGTCAGTGGCTTCCCTGTTAGCTGTCAGGACAGACATTTTGTGTATGGTATCATGGAGAGCCCAGCCTTGCCAGGGCTGACTTCCTTCTGCTCCCACTGAGACTAGCGGGAGATGAAGGTGTTGAGTACATTGAACAAAAGAAAAATAGCTCTAGGACTGAGTTCTCTCTTAACAATTAAAGATAGTAAAAATATATATTAAAGACACATATTAAATATAGCAAGAGCCTGAAAAGGGCACCTAATTTTAAAGTTATGTAATACCAGTGAAGCACCCTTTCCACCCTGCACCAGCTCTGGTGTTTTCTGATCCCATGCTGCAGTGGCTGAACTCGCTGAACCAACAGAACATTATGCAGCAAAAGTTTCAATAGTTTATTGCTGAATTTGTGAATGAAATTGGCTCCAGAGCTGCTGCCACAGAGTGGGAGTGTAAGGCTGGAAGAGGTGATATGGGGTTGGGACGTACCGGTACTGGTAGAGCAAGGGGGAAGCAGATCTCTCCTTTCGGGTGATGGCAAGTTATTAGAGCATCTCGGATGTGAGTTTCACCCGTATTTTCAGCAATCTTGTATGTAATTCCACTCAAATCTTATTTCAACATGCTATTTTATCAGTCTCAAAATCAGGGAGGTATGCATAAAATTTTATGATAACAAAATAAAGCTAGGCTATATTATGGGTGTTCTTACTTTTCCATAGGTCTTTGGCACCAAATGCAGCTGTCAGTGGAAAGATATTATTTGAGTTGTTCAACAAGTTGAATTTTTATTTAACTGAAAAGCTTGCCATTTTAGAATGACTCCTGCATGGATGTAAGATAATCAGAATGAGATACTGAAATTTAAGGAACAAATTCTGAAAAATCACAAATGTGAAAAAGTGGGAAATGTAAACATTTTGGATTTGAAATGAAGTGATCTGATGTTAAAATAGAAACTAAATTTAAGGCTGACGTAGAGCATTTTCTCATTTCAATCGAGTTGGAAAGGTGGGAAGATTAATCAAAATCACCACTTGCTGTGGAAACTGTGAAAGAAATACATACTTCTAACGCGAAAAAAAATTCAAATAGCTTAAATATTGATGTACATATTCATTATGGCATTCTGTGTATGCTTTAATTTATCCTATAGTCTGTCTGTCTTGTATCCTTCCGTTCTTCCCACCTCCCGTGTTACTTGTTAGGTGATTTACTTAACACTTTGCAAGTGCCTCTCCTGTGCTATGCATATTCAGTTTAGCAGAGCTTCTCAGAACAGGTGTCCTCAGGAGAGGAAGTCTTTTTCTTCCTAGCCACACTTTCTCTATACAAACAGCAAACTGCAGTAATTGTCTCAAGAATTTAGAGAGTCAGACAGCAAAGGCAAAGCTCCTCTTTTTTGCCTTGTCTAGCAAATGTGCTGATTCGCTGCCGTTACTTACTTCAGAGCATTAGTTCCTCTTCAGAAGTAAGAAAAGTTCCTCACTGGCAATAAAAAAAGAAGGTGTTTTTCCTTGCTGTTTGACTGGGGACTCCTACTGCCCTGGCAGTCTCTAAGTTGAATTTATTTTAAGAATCAAATTTTCAGAAGTACACAGTCCTGTTACAGCTTTGCTCTGCTGAATTAATGCAGGTTTTATAATTAACTTCGGGGGACAAAATCAAACCAACAATGGGTACACTGCAAAATCCAATGCTGTATCTTTTGTATTTTCACTGTTGTTTTTCTGTGTCTCTCCTCCCACCCCCATTTCTGCAGTCTGCTTCCAGGAAGAGACAACTATCAGACAGTGAAGTTGTGTTATAGTGTGAGGGGAGTGTTCAGCTCAGAAAGAAATGTCCCTCTCTTTGCTTTCACCAGTTCGAATATATTTTGGTTTTCCAGCCTCTCTTGCACCAGCATTGTACTGCTTTGCAGAGCCAGTGTTTTTGCATTACTCTTCCATGCTTGTGCTTTAGCCTCTGTCTATGGCATGGCATAACACATGGTAAAATAACTCGTATAGGTTCCTGACTCAGAGAAGGAAGAACTTAATCTTCCACCATTTGATTCCAAAGAGTCCAGTGAGGCATCTCATGGGAAAGCAAAAAGCTCTGTTGCTTTCTCAGGAGTTTTTGGCATGTTTTAAATTTAGATTCTACTGTGGTGTCACCCAATTCAAAACTTTGGTACTTGCAGATATTTGCATAGTACGGGAGTTCATTGTTTCTCTCCTTTCCCTTTTTTTTTCCCTTTCAGTAATTCCTTTTCGTCTTTTTTGCACATTGAAGGCAAAGGAATAAAGATAAATGAAAAGCTAGCATGATGGAAATTGATTGCAAGTTTTACACTGCAACATTGGTTTGCTTTTAATGCAAGAATACTTTTGTACAAAATAGAGCTCACAGGAGGAAGACAAGCCTGCAGTTTCTTATATTGGATCATTTTAAAAGAAATCTCTAGTAGCTCACAAACCCCATATGCCCTCTTCCCAAATCATTTCAGGTACTTCATAGTACCCCTGTAGTTAGCGCCATGAGCTGTCCTTTTGTTTGTGTGACTCACAGTTAGAGGGTCCCCTCAGCTTAGGCACAGAAAAAGCAGACACTTCACAGTGCTGCTTTGAGAACACACTATACTGCAAAATATGCATGCACGTGCTTAGCTTGGCACAGCACGAGTTTGATTCTGCAAAACAATGAACGCTGCTGCTGATCCAAGAAGCCCTGTCCTTAAGCATGTGTATTAATAACATATTTGTTATATACATGTAGGCTGAGGGCTTCATTTTGGGTGAATGTCTAGACTGAAAGTGGGACATGCCAGACTACAAGATTTGTGTAGCTCGTGGTTCTTCTCAGAGCTATGGTGCATGAGCAGCTTTGAGAAACCAGTCTCAATTTCCACATCTGGGCATGCAAAAATTTAGGCATCAAAAATTAGAGATCACTTGTGAAAATGTGAACCTTGACAATGCCATGTTTTTCAGTGTGCTATCATCAGAGCCAACTAGAAAAACACATTTTGCATACTGTAAAAGAAATCAAATGTTTACAAAGTCACAGAAACTACTAAAGGGATTTGCTTATCATAATCAGACAAGCATTTAAAATAAAAATTGGTTGCATTTTCTGTTAGTGATGGCCTTTGCTAAGAAACAAAAATTGAAAGTAGCACAACTTAAAGGCAGTGAAGCTGTTAAGAAAAGAGAGGATATGGGGAAAGCTTGAGACCTTTTGAGAGGTGGGCTCTGATGGATTTATTTAAGGTGATTTAAGACACTATTGACCCAAACACCTATTCTGCTCTTTGGCTGGAGTTTGTATCTCTATTTGTAGGTGACAGAAAGGAGCTCTTGCTTGTACATCAGCTCTGCTGGGCCTCATTTCAGCATATGAGTGCCAGCCCACCTCTTCTGGTAAGAGAGCAAATGGGAAAGAATAGGGGAAGATTGAGAGATAGGTGAGAGGTATGAAGGAAAGTAATTTAAATCAGTACTGTCCTACATCTGTCAGAAAAGAAACAGAATAATTCTGTGCTGTGAAGATGAAGAAAAATGTGTGCTTAGTAATTTTCTTTCAGCATTCAGGGTCAATATTCTTCAAAGTGTAAATGAGCAGTTTAACAGAGAGAATTAAATGAAAGGCCAAGTCCTGTAACACAGCATTATTCTTTCGCTTCAGCACAATTTGATTTTAAAGGTAGCTGAGTCAGTCACACACAGATCTACTAGAGTGTTATCAACCTCTACTGGTAAGGAAACAACTTGGTGGTGGTTTCTATTGCATTCAGTAACTGCCAGCCTTGTAGCAAGGAGAAGCTGGTGTGATTGGGAAGCGGGGTAGTTGCTGCAGTGACTGTCAGCCCTGGTTCTGGCCCTTACGGCTGTAGAAGCACGGCAAGAGTCTCACCAGGACTGTAAACTGTCACGGAAAAGGTTCTGGAAGAGAAGCGCCCGAAACCAAGTTGAGTGGCATGAGCTTTATCTCCTCCTGAAACAGATGGTTCACTATCTGTTCACTGAGTTTTGGTGGAAGTTTTACTGGAGTTGGAAAGGTGGGAACTGGCTTCTTGAGCCCAGTCTTGGTTTGGGGGACATATCTAGCTTCACACCACTGCAAAAATCCCAATATGCTTTGATTGTCCCTGGTGATATTTGTCACATGGGAATCTTGCAGAATTAAGGACAGTAATTTTTTTTGTTAAGACTTGTCTATCTTTACCTTGAATTCTGTTTTTACTGCAGTGCAAACCATGATGAAGTGGCAGGGCTGTGAAGCTTTCACCTTTATTTCATGGTGGGAGGGAAGAACAGAGAAGGGGGAAAAGAGGGCACCTGCAGCAGGAGACATTGTGTGGGAGAGAGTATTCATGCTAAGTGAGGTTTCCCTAGTTATGTATTTGCTCAGGGTGGAATATCTTCCGTTATATGTTTTTCTCATTTGAGCTTACAAAATGTGTTCATAATTGGAGCTTTTTTTTTTTTAAGTGAATAAATGTTTGGTAGAAAGATGACAAGACAGGTTTTGCAACAACCTTCTGTATTGTTACTTCAAACTGTGTTCATTTGGTTTGAACTGGTCACCTCCTGCCACATATTCATTATGGTACTTTTCAGTATGATGCTGAAGCCACAGACAACTGCCACGATAGAGTAGCTAGACCTCCCCCACTCTTCCCTCCCTACTTCTCTTGGTCCATGCCCCTTCCCTTATTCCAGCTGTAGCAGTCATTGGGCTCTCCCATGAGCCAATTTAATTCACTGAAACAATAGAAAACTGTCCTGGGTTTTTTTTCCTAATCTTTTTTTCCATTTTAGTGAATTAGACTGGCTCACATCAGAGTGGATCTGATGTGCAGAATAGCTGGTACAAAGTCATACCTGACTTGTAAAACCAAGCCCTAAGAGTATGTCCTCCTATAGACATCATTGAAAATATGTGAATTATTTTAAATGGTGGGAGGTTTTTTTCTGAGTGTCTGTCAGTCAACTTTCCTTTCATCTCAGGAAGAGAGAGTTAATGATACTGTGTCAACCTTGCTACCTATGCCTCAAGAGGCTCCAAATAAACATCTATTCTGTCCTCCTTAGATCTCCTGATGTTAGAGAGACTTGGAGCTAAGACGAAAGGAAGGTAAAAGGACTTACATTGATGTTTCTAATGTCCAAATGGCAACAGTAACCATCTTGTAGAGAGGTCAGGGCCCACTTCTGGCAGTAATCAATTGCTAGTTGGGCCCACTTCTGGCAGTAATCAATTGCCAGTTGGCTAGACAAGTGATCACTGCATACATGCAGAGAAGCATCTGTGGCTTTTCAACATGTCCCAGGCACTGGAGATTCACAGCACATGTGGAGTAGAGTGATCTGAGCATGGAGAGCATGTGTGAGAGTGTCAGAGTCCATGCATGCATGCAGCAAGGCTGATTCATGGAAAGCCAAGTGAATCCAGAAAAGTGTTAGTCTTAATGAGCTAATCAACAGAGCTTGCCTAGTAGGTCATCTGGTGGGATGTGGTCAGATTCCCATCACTTTGTTCATGATAGATGTTGGCAGGTACGAGTGAGCTCATTCAGTCAACGCAAGCTCCAGTTTGACTATATTTATCTGTACCTGTTATCAACATCCAGGATTACAGTTACTCTTGGGTATAGACAAAGTCTTATCCTCTTACCTCAAGAGATGCTTAGGATGCAGTTAGTGAGCAAGTTGGGCGAATTAGATGGAACATGTTTTTCTGGCATTGGGACAGCTAGATGATTTGGCTTGTTGGTAATAATGATCAAATATTCTTTAAAAAATAATTTTTAAAGAAGTGAATGAAAGTTCCCAGGGGAGGAAAACATCTAGCTATTTATTCGTTGAGGAACAATAAGATGCAGTAGGGTGCCTATTTTGTTATACAACTGTTGACCACAACAAAAATTTAGGCATTATTCCTCTCCCAGTAGTCTGTAGACACAGACTGAAGGAGGAAGAGCTGAGAATGGGTGGGAAAGTGAGTAACCTGGAATTTCACATTGCTGTGAAAGCCAGGCTTCACTTTATCCTCTACAAAAGAACAGAGGAATAGGAGCACCGAGATTTATATAGGTAATCATCCAGAATGGATGAGGAGGGTTAAAAAGCTCATAACCCCTCCTCTGAATCACTGTCTCAAAACCCAGTAGCTAAAACCTTGCAAGCCTTGAAAACAGGCAAACCTGTCCTTCCACAGTCTGAGATTTTTTTTAAATATCTTTTATATAAAAGTTGTGCAAGTCTCTCTGAATTTCAGAAGCAGGTAACTCAAGGAAAAATATTTGTTTATGCAAGTTAAATAAAAACGCCTGTTGTTTGGCAGTAAGTTTGTCCTATCCACAAATGCCTGTCAGTTTATGTCCTGGTCTGTGAGCCTTGTTTCCACACTGCAAACATGTTGATGCAAAAGTTCCTCCTGACACTATTCAGTCCCCCTTGTTCCAGTCCATGCTGCATGAAAGAGACATTTCCCAGCACCTGTGTTCTCACTGGTGCCTTCAGCAAAGCCCTGCAGATGAACCATTAGAAATACATGCTGACCTTAACAAAGAAAGAGCCGACATACTTCACTCATAAAACTCAGAGAGCAATCAGACAGCATCCCAGTGACATTCATCACAGCTGCTGGCAACAGCCTTTAATTCATCTGGTATTTAACCAGGGTGAAATGCCCTGTAGCTATATCATGTTTGTTGGTGTTAGATGAACCCAGCTCATCGCCTGCTCACTAAAGTTCAGGATTTAACACCAATCCATGGTTTGCAGGCAGTTCACCTCCAGCTCAAAATACTTGTCTCCTTCTTGTCCTTTATTTTATTTTCTGTTCTGTGCAGCTTGTTTTCTAAACTCTTTTCTGCTCACCTCCAACATGTAATTGAATACCTTTCCCTGGATTTGAGAGCTATGTTACATTCTGGCACAAGTCAGGGATGCAGCCCACCATTGACATAATTAAGCCCAGTGATTACAGGAAAATTTTCCAGCTTTCATCATTAAAAGTTAAGAATATTCAAGATGTGAAAAATGCAAGTGTGTTTTCAAGGTTGAATACTTAAGTGATGTGGCTGTAGCATCCTTTTAAAATGATGGATGGGAATGGGAGCTAATTAAGAACAATAGCTCAAATAATTAGTAGTTTTATGTCGCATACTCATTGACTGCTGAGTCTTTAAAGAAATTAATTGGGCTTGTTTCAGTGTGATTCTGATCCAGAGAAGTCAATGAAAGCTAATGCAGTCATTGGGGGCTAGAGCAAATCTAGTGGGTATTAAACATGGCCCACTGCAATCCTATAGGATACCTCCCCTGATTTTGAGAGACTTATGTCATGTCCTGTTGCATATAGGATGTGTTCTAACTGAATGCTCTAATGATGTGAAGTTGGAGAAGTAAAACTTTCTGGATTAAATCCTGGTTCCATTGAAGTCTAAAAGCTCCTACTGAGTTTAATGAGGCTGGTTTCATGCCCTGTATAACTTTAGGTACAAATCGCATCAGTGGTTTAGATAAATTTGGCGGGGGGGGGAGGGGGAAGCGCATGTAGCTGACCTTTATCCACTTCACTTGTATGGCTTCATCTGCTTTGGTTCTAATTTAGCTTTCAATATCTCTAAAAGACTTTAACAAATATTTTTTTCTTAAAATTAACCATCTGTATTAAAAAAATCTCTCTAAAGACTCCTCCTTCCTCCAAAGGCCAGCTTCATCACCTTCATTAGGTTAACTGGGAGCCCTAGACAGGTAATCTTCTTGACCTAGGAAACAAGAATAGGGACACAATAACTGTATAGAAAACACAAGGAGGAAGCTATGGATCTTCTGTGAATGATTCTAGAGGCAGAAGAGAATCCACATCACTCAGAGATGGATCAGTTATTCTGGGCTATCTAAAAAGTTAAAAATAGTAAAGTACATTTTTATGGTTTCCAGCATTCAAAAAGCATGAGTGAAGGTCCCCAAATCACTAGATTTTAAGTAATAGTAAATCTTGAGTACTTTTTAGGGCAATGGCAAGACTTGGTTTCTGTTTCAGACTTTCTTATCACAGTGTTGAAGAGTGGAAATGTTCTCCTTTTATTTTTTTTCCAGATAAAAGAATACTGAGGTTCTCGGATGATCAGGTGACACTGGGAATTCGATATATAGACAGAACACAGGTACAGTGAGATTTGTGTTAAATCCATAACAGGTAGCACAAATGAACACTGTTAAAATAGTAGAATTAACTTTGGCAAAGTACCAAGTGAACACAAAGTGGGATTTAAAGAAAAGAGGAGAATCAAATATATCTTTGAATTGACAATGCTGCTCAACTTAAAATTATTGAACGATTTGTACTTCATAGAATTGGCTTTCTGAAGATCATGCTCAGCTTAATATTCCTAATAATTTACTGTAATAAATTTAGTCCTTTTACCATTTATGAATTGACAGCAAATTTGATTTTCCCAGTTCTGTTTATTTTTAGTAAGTATTTGCTGTGCTGTCCAGCTAAGCACATTCCTTCTGATGATGGAGTCTTAAACCAAACTCCACCTTGACATCTCAAATATATCTGCTGGCTGATTCAGTATGAAAGTATTTGGGGGACTCTGAGAGTCTTGATCGTTAAAGGAAGGGTTCACAATTGCAAGTTGTGGTCTTGAAATATCTTAATGAAAGGTGCCCAACTTCCAGGACATCTTAGAAGCATTTACCCCTGGAAAGTGGAGAGCTTTGTGTTTAAAACCTGAAGGAATGATTTAGATTCTTCTTGCTCACTGAGCAAAATGTCCACAAAGCAAATAGAGATGTGACTGCAGAATGAATTAGTGTATACATCATGCTAGCTTCAATCTCACTTGTGCAGGAAAGCTCAAAGAAGACATGTGTCTGCTTCAGTGCTGATTGTCAGCTTCACTGCTGCAGGATGCTCTGCTGTTTAGCGTAGCTGTGTCTGCTTGTGGTGCAGTTACTTCCAGCATAGATACATAACCATGTTTTAACAGCCTTGGTGCAAAGGGTGGATTTCTGTCTTCATCAATGCTGAGCGATCACCTCATAGTGCTGAATTCAGGCGCTCTCACTCTTGGGTTGAATTAACTGGAGTGCAAGATGTGGACTTTATGCTATTCATGGACACACAGGACTGACCGACTGACTTAGTTAATACTGGGTGCCCGGGGGCCCCATGTATTGCTTTGTGGCCACTTGCTTGGACTGTGTTGAGGCTAGGGGAACTCCAGTGGTTAGCTGATCTTTGTATACAGCAATATAACCAAGGCCAGGACAAGCAGTTTATAAACTGCTACCCCAGGTGACATACTTACCTAAATAGACTGTCATTATCAGTAAAACTCCTGTGGTGTAAATGGCCCCTCATATAGTGCTAAAGGCCCAGATTGACACCCCCAAGGTGAGTCAGTTGTCGTGGGTGAAAGTGTTGTTACCTTTGCCTTCCTATCTGTCCACTGAAGATTACGGCCCAGAGCAGGAATAGCACAACAGGCCTTGCTCCTCAGCCTAATTCACAGCCTGGTGCGTTAACCTAAAGCAAAACCAAGGCGGGATTACATAAATATTACAGCACCTGTTCTTAAGTAGCAGTGCAAATTGCTGGCACCCATGCGAGGGGGGCTGTGACTTCTGACAGGAGAGGCACATGGGCAATGGGGTGCAATAACTGCTGTAGCTGATCCACCGGAGATGGAAACAAAACCCTTTGGGCCTCTGCCCTTTAGATGGAGCACTCTCTCTCCCCCAACGCTCTGCAAACACAAATCAGTCAACACATCCATAACAGGGGAAAATTGATGCTGTTGTAGGCAAGCTCTCTGCATCTATGGATTGGTGTATTCAAATAGTCCTGTGTGTGACACCCACACAAACAAGTTCAAGCTGATTTGAGTCATTGGATATGACTATTTAACATAGTGAACGTAGAACAGATAAAGCAGCTTCTTTGCTAGTATCAACCCTCTACTGGCTGTGTGTTGACACTTCCCACACTCCAGGACTGATGTTTTATTTCTGTGATTTCTTCTCAGTCTTGCTGTTCTGAAATGACCTTTTTAAACCTTATTGGTGCTGCATAAAACAGTATTGAAAGGATCATGGGTTTGAAATAAATACACACACATTTATTCTCATATGTACATGGTAGGTTAAACTCAGGATGAGAGAGACCTTCTCAAAATATCTTTATATGCACATGTAAAAAGTATGTATAGAACATGTATCTAGGTCCTATGGTGTTTCATATGCATTTGATAGCATGTATGAATATTCTGAAGGCGTCGCATAAATGAAGGGGATGTGAATGCAATGAAAGATGCAGTTTTCATGGAGATTTACTGTAGGTAAAGTGATGAGTGAAACAAGAAAAAAACCCTAAATGTCAGAGCACCTGTCTGGAGTTTCTGAAGCTGTATTTGACATTTAAACCAGAATTGCTGATGGAGTTTCGTTTTTAAGAACCAGGACACAGTATGTTAGAAGGAGTTTGTGTAGGTGGTTCATTAGAGGTTCATGTTAAGATCAACTTCACAACGGTCCTGCTTTGTCTTTGTGTGGAGAGGTAAATTGTGTGGTTTTGCAATACCAAGAGTTCTGGAGGATCTATTAGTTTGAAGGACGTTACAAGGGATATCAACAGAAAACATAATCATTACCTTTGTCATTCTTATTGTGATTATAATCATAAAAATGATTCCATGTTAAGATGGATTGACACATAGTATTTGCCAGTAATTGCTTCTCTTTCACCATTTTTCAGCTTGACTGTTGTAGTTGCTTTGAGTTTTCTTGGGTTTGCTTTTTAAAGATCTCATTATTTTACATCAAATTATTTTCTTTTTTCTGTAGTCAGGAGGGCAGTTCTGTTGTCTCTTAGTTTCCTAATTCTTTAGGTAAACAATTTGATGAATACTTTTTAATCTATAGAAAACAGAATTCTTTTGTAATTATATCTGAATAGTATAAAGTAGCTACATTCACACAGAATAATAGTCTTAACAACTCCACTAGCAATTACTCTAAATAATACAGCATAACAAGAAATATGAGTCACACGTCCTGCCTGACCTCACGGTATTTATATCATTGTACACCTTCTAATGACAACAAAAAATTTTGTCTATCAG